>NC_091254.1:2520000-3145000 GCF_042477335.2 Ovis canadensis
CCTTTCCCTGTTTCGTAGGGAAAGAATTCCCGGCGTTTCCGTCGCATATCAAGAGGAGGCGCTCTCCACAGGAAAGGCGAGAGGAGCTCCAGGGTCGTGCCACCATTCCAAGAGTCCCCCAGATGTGTCAGTCCATTCCAGAGGAACCTGTTTTCCCTGCACTGCCTTGACGTTCAAACCGAGGATCCACTCCCACCACGTGTGCACGTGGGACAGCCCTGTGGGAAAGCCTCGTGGGAAAGCCTCGTGGGAAAGACACGAGGGAAAACAATAGATCCTTTGATCCACGCGGCGGACTGCGTGACACTGCTGCTACCGCTCTGGAGGAAATCGCAAGTGCATGCCCGCATTCGAGACAAGGACTGACTCCCCTAGGGAGACTCCAGAAGTACCCCAAGATCCATGTCAGCACTGGAGAGGAATCCTCAGGTTCCGGCACCGACTCCACACAAGGTCTTAGGCCCCGGCATCGACGGGAGAGGAATGCCGAGAGGCCCCCGAGGAACTCGCATGGGGACTGGTCTTTCCTGAGGCCACCAGAGCGGGTCCCTGAGGTCCCCGTCGTAAGTCGAGAGCACCTGCCGCAACTCGAGAAAATCCAGGAGGTTTTGCCCTCCAGGCTAGATGAGGCCCATTTCCGCTGAGGCTTCTCGAGGCGAATCACGTCTAACTACTGGAACTTCCAAAGGGTCCTTCACACCCTTGCTGCAACTCAAGAAGTTCCCCGACATACCCGTCTCCACTCGAGAGGAAGCACGTGGGGTCCCGCACACATCCAGGGGAGCCCCGTTTCCGCCTCCTAGCTCGAGATGAGGGATCCTTTAACTGTTTCGTAGGGAAAGAATTCCCGGCATTCCCGTCGCATCTCAAGAGGAGGCGCTCTGCACAGGAAAGGCGAGAGGAACTCCAGGGTCGTGCCACCATTCCAAGAGTCCCCCAGATGTGTCAGTCCATTCCAGAGGAACCTGTTTTCCCTGCACTGCCTTGACGTTCAAGCCGAGGATCGACTCCCACCACGTGTGCACGTGGGACAGCCCTGTGGGAAAGCCTCGTGGGAAAGCCTCGTGGGAAAGACTCGAGGGAAAACCATAGATCCTTTGATCCACGCCGCGGACTGCGTGACACTGCTGCTACCGCTCTGTAGGAAAGCGCAAGTGCATGCCCGCATTCGAGACGAGGACTGACTCCCCTGGGGAGACTCCAGAAGTACCCCAAGATCCATGTCAGCACTGGAGAGGAATCCTCAGGTTCCGGCCCCGACTCCACACAAGGTCTTAGGCCCCGGCATCGACGGGAGAGGTATCCCGAGAGGCCCCCGAGGAACTCGCATGGGGACTGGCCTTTCCTGAGGACACCAGAGCGGGTCCCTGAGGTCCCCGTCGTAACTCGAGAGCACCTGCCGCAACTCGAGAAAATCCAGGAGGTTTTGCCCTCCAGGCGAGATGAGGCCCATTTCCGCTGAGGCTTCTCGAGGTGAATCATGTCTAACCACTGGAACTTCCAAAGGGTCCTTCACACCCTTGCTGCAACTCAAGAAGTTCCCCGACATACCCGTCTCCACTCGAGAGGAAGCACGTGGGGTCCCGCACACATCCAGGGGAGCCCCGTTTCCGCCTCCTAGCTCGAGATGAGAGATCCTTTCCCTGTTTCGTAGGGAAAGAATTCCCGGCGTTCCCGTCGCATCTCAAGAGGAGGCGCTCTCCACAGGAAAGGCGAGAGGAACTCCAGGGTCGTGCCACCATTCCAAGAGTCCCCCAGATGTGTCAGTCCATTCCAGAGGAACCTGTTTTCCCTGCACTGCCTTGACGTTCAAGCCGAGGATCGACTCCCACCACGTGTGCACGTGGGACAGCCCTGTGGGAAAGCCTCGTGGGAAAGCCTCGTGGGAAAGACTCGAGGGAAAACCATAGATCCTTTGATCCACGCCGCGGACTGCGTGACACTGCTGCTACCGCTCTGGAGGAAAGCGCAAGTGCATGCCCGCATTCGAGACGAGGACTGACTCCCCTGCGGAGACTCCAGAAGTACCCCAAGATCCATGTCAGCACTGGAGAGGAATCCTCAGGTTCCGGCCCCGACTCCACACAAGGTCTTAGGCCCCGGCATCGACGGGAGAGGGATCCCGAGAGGCCCCCGAGGAACTCGCATGGGGACTGGCCTTTCCTGAGGCCACCAGAGCGGGTCCCTGAGGTCCCCGTCGTAAGTCGAGAGCACCTGCCGCAACTCGAGAAAATCCAGGAGGTTTTGCCCTCCAGGCGAGATGAGGCCCATTTCCGCTGAGGCTTCTCGAGGCTAATCACGTCTAACCACTGGAACTTCCAAAGGGTCCTTCACACCCTTGCTGCAACTCAAGAAGTTCCCCGACATACCCGTCTCCACTCGAGAGGAAGCACGTGGGGTCCCGCACACATCCAGGGGAGCCCCGTTTCCGCCTCCTAGCTCGAGATGAGGGATCCTTTCCCTGTTTCGTAGGGAAAGAATTCCCGGCGTTCCCGTCGCATCTCAAGAGGAGGCGCTCTCCACAGCAAAGGCGAGAGGAACTCTAGGGTCGTGCCACCATTCCAAGAGTCCCCCAGATGTGTCAGTCCATTCCAGAGGAACCTGTTTTCCCTGCACTGCCTTGACGTTCAAGCCGAGGATCGACTCCCACCACGTGTGCACGTGGGACAGCCCTGTGGGAAAGCCTCGTGGGAAAGCCTCGTGGGAAAGCCTCGTGGGAAAACTCGAGGGAAAACCATAGATCCTTTGATCCACGCGGCGGACTGCGTGACACTGCTGCTACCGCTCTGGAGGAAAGCGCAAGTGCATGCCCGCATTCGAGACGAGGACTGACTCACCTGGGGAGACTCCAGAAGTACCCGAAGATCCATGTCAGCACTGGAGAGGTATCCTCAGGTTCCGGCCCCGACTCCACACAAGGTCTTAGGCCCCGGCATTGACGGGAGAGGAATCCCGAGACGCCCCCGAGGAACTCGCATGGGGACTGGCCTTTCCTGAGGCCACCAGAGCGGGTCCCTGAGATCCCCGTCATAAGTCGAGAGCACCTGCCGCAACTCGAGAAAATCCAGGAGGTTTTGCCCTCCAGGCGAGATGAGGCCCATTTCCGCTGAGGCTTCTCGAGGCCAATCACATCTAACCACTGGAACTTCCAAAGGGTCCTTCACACCATTGCTGCAACTCAAGAAGTTACCCGACATACCCGTCTCCACTCGAGAGGAAGCACGTGGGGTCCGGCACACATCCAGGGGAGCGCCGTTTCCGCCTCCTAGCTCGAGATGAGGGATCCTTTCCCTGTTTCGTAGGGAAAGAATTCCCGGCGTTCCCGTCGCATCTCAAGAGGAGGCGCTCTACATAGGAAAGGCGAGAGGAACTCCAAGGTCGTGCCACCATTCCAAGAGTCCCCCAGATGTGTCAGTCCATTCCAGAGGAACCTGTTTTCCCTGCACTGCCTTGACGTTCAAGCCGAGGATAGACTCCCACCACGTGTGCACGTGGGACAGCCCTGTGGGAAAGCCTCGTGGGAAAACCTCGTGGGAAAGACTCGAGGGAAAACCATAGATCCTTTGATCCACGCGGCGGACTGCGTGACACTGCTGCTACCGCTCTGGAGGAAAGCGCAAGTGCATGCCCGCATTCGAGACGAGGTCTGACTCCCCTGGGGAGACTCCAGAAGTACCCCAAGATCCATGTCAGCACTGGAGAGGAATCCTCAGGTTCCGGACCCGACTTCACACAAGGTCTTAGGCCCCGGCATTGATGAGAGAGGATTCCCCAGAGGAACTCGCATGGGGACTGGCCTTTCCTGAGGCCACCAGAGCGGGTCCCTGAGGTCCCCGTCGTAAGTCGAGAGCACCTGCCGCAACTCGAGAAAATCCAGGAGGTTTTGCCCTCCAGGCGAGATGAGGCCCATTTCCGCTGAGGCTTCTCGAGGCTAATCACGTCTAACCACTGGAACTTCCAAAGGGTCCTTCACACCCTTGCTGCAACTCAAGAAGTTCCCCGACATACCCGTCTCCACTCGAGAGGAAGCACTTGGGGTCCCGCACACATCCAGGGGAGCCCCGTTTCCGCCTCCTAGCTCGAGATGAGGGATCCTTTCCCTGTTTCGTAGGGAAAGAATTCCCGGCGTTCCCGTCGCATCTCAAGAGGAGGCGCTCTCCACAGGAAAGGCGAGAGGAACTCCAGGGTCGTGGCACCATTCCAAGAGACGCCCAGATGTGTCAGTCCATTATAGAGGAACCTGTTTTCCCTGCACTGCCTTGACGTTCAAGCCGAGGATCGACTCCCACCACCTGTGCACTTGGGACAGCCCTGTGGGAAAGCCTCGTGGGAAAGCCTCGTGGGAAAGACTCGAGGGAAAACCATAGATCCTTTGATCCACGCGGTGGACTGCGAGACACTGCTGCTACCGCTCTGGAGGAAAGCGCAAGTGCATGCCCGCATTCGAGACGAGGACTGACTCCCATGGGGAGACTCCAGAAGTACCCCAAGATCCATGTCAGCACTGGAGAGGAATCCTCAGGTTCCGGCCCCGACTCCACACAAGGTCTTAGGCCCCGGCATCGACGGGAGAGGAATCCCGAGAGGCCCCCGAGGAACTCGCATGGGGACTGGCCTTTCCTGAGGCCACCAGAGCGGGTCCCTGAGGTCCCCGTCGTAAGTCGAGAGCACCTGCCGCAACTCGAGAAAATCCAGGAGGTTTTGCCCTCCAGGCGAGATGAGGCCCATTTCCGCTGAGGCTTCTCGAGGCTAATCACGTCTAAACACTGGAACTTCCAAAGGGTCCTTCACACCCTTGCTGCAACTCAAGAAGTTCCCCGACATACCCGTCTCCACTCGAGAGGAAGCACGAGGGTCCCGCACACATCCAGGGGAGCCCCGTTTCCGCCTCCTAGCTCGAGATGAGGGATCCTTTCCCTGTTTCGTAGGGAAAGAATTCCCGGCGTTCCCGCCGCATCTCAAGAGGAGGCGCTCTCCACAGGAAAGGCGAGAGGAACTCCAGGGTCGTGCCACCATTCCAAGAGTCCCCCAGATGTGTCAGTCCATTCCAGAGGAACCTGTTTTCCCTGCACTGCCTTGACGTTCAAGCCGAGGATCCACTCCCACCACGTGTGCACGTGGGACAGCCCTGTGGGAAAGCCTCGTGGGAAAGCCTCGTGGGAAAGACTCTTGGGAAAACCATAGATCCTTTGATCCACGCCGCGGACTGCGTGACACTGCTGCTACCGCTCTGGAGGAAAGCGCAAGTGCATGACCGCATTCGAGACGAGGACTGACTCCACTGGGGAGACTCCAGAAGTACCCCAAGATCCATGTCAGCACTGGAGAGGAATCCTCAGGTTCCGGCCCCGACTCCACACAAGGTCTTAGGCCCCGGCATCGACGGGAGAGGAATCCCCAGAGGCCCCCGAGGAACTCGCATGGGGACTGGCCTTTCCTGAGGCCACCAGAGCGGGTCCCTGAGGTCCCCGTCGTAAGTCGAGAGCACCTGCCGCAACTCGAGAAAATCCAGGAGGTTTTGCCCTCCAGGCGAGATGAGGCCCATTTCCGCTGAGGCTTCTCGAGGCTAATCACGTCTAAACACTGGAACTTCCAAAGGGTCCTTCACACCCTTGCTGAAACTCAAGAAGTTCCCCGACATACCCGTCTCCACTCGAGAGGAAGCACGAGGGTCCCGCACACATCCAGGGGAGCCCCGTTTCCGCCTCCTAGCTCGAGATGAGGGATCCTTTCCCTGTTTCGCAGGGAAAGAATTCCCGGCGTTCCCGCCGCATCTCAAGAGGAGGCGCTCTCCACAGGAAAGGCGAGAGGAACTCCAGGGTCGTGCCACCATTCCAAGAGTCCCCCAGATGTGTCAGTCCATTCCAGAGGAACCTGTTTTCCCTGCACTGCCTTGACGTTCAAGCCGAGGATCCACTCCCACCACGTGTGCACGTGGGACAGCCCTGTGGGAAAGCCTCGTGGGAAAGCCTCGTGGGAAAGACTCGAGGGAAAACCATAGATCCTTTGATCCACGCCGCGGACTGGTGACACTGCTGCTACCGCTCTGGAGGAAAGCGCAAGTGCATGACCGCATTCGAGACGAGGACTGACTCCCCTGGGGAGACTCCAGAAGTACCCCAAGATCCATGTCAGCACTGGAGAGGAATCCTCAGGTTCCGGCCCCGACTCTACACAAGGTCTTAGGCCCCGGCATCGACGGGAGAGGAATCCCGAGACGCCCCCGAGGAACTCGCATGGGGACTGGCCTTTCCTGAGGCCACCAGAGCGGGTCCCTGAGGTCCCCGTCGTAAGTCGAGAGCACCTGCCGCAACTCGAGAAAATCCAGGAGGTTTTGCCCTCCAGGCGAGATGAGGCCCATTTCCGCTGAGGCTTCTCGAGGCTAATCACGTCTAACCACTGGAACTTCCAAAGGGTCCTTCACACCCTTGCTGCAACTCAAGAAGTTCCCCGACATACCCGTCTCCACTCGAGAGGAAGCACTTGGGGTCCCGCACACATCCAGGGGAGCCCCGTTTCCGCCTCCTAGCTCGAGATGAGGGATCCTTTCCCTGTTTCGTAGGGAAAGAATTCCCGGCGTTCCCGTCGCATCTCAAGAGGAGGCGCTCTCCGCAGGAAAGGCGAGAGGAACTCCAGGGTCGTGGCACCAGTCCAAGAGACGCCCAGATGTGTCAGTCCATTATAGAGGAACCTGTTTTCCCTGCACTGCCTTGACGTTCAAGCCGAGGATCGACTCCCACCACCTGTGCACTTGGGACAGCCCTGTGGGAAAGCCTCGTGGGAAAGCCTCGTGGGAAAGACTCGAGGGAAAACCATAGATCCTTTGATCCACGCGGTGGACTGCGAGACACTGCTGCTACCGCTCTGGAGGAAAGCGCAAGTGCATGCCCGCATTCGAGACGAGGACTGACTCCCATGGGGAGACTCCAGAAGTACCCCAAGATCCATGTCAGCACTGGAGAGGAATCCTCAGGTTCCGGCCCCGACTCCACACAAGGTCTTAGGCCCCGGCATCGACGGGAGAGGAATCCCGAGAGGCCCCCGAGGAACTCGCATGGGGACTGGCCTTTCCTGAGGCCACCAGAGCGGGTCCCTGAGGTCCCCGTCGTAAGTCGAGAGCACCTGCCGCAACTCGAGAAAATCCAGGAGGTTTTGCCCTCCAGGCGAGATGAGGCCCATTTCCGCTGAGGCTTCTCGAGGCCAATCACAACTAACCACTGGAACTTCCAAAGGGTCCTTCACACCCTTGCTGCAACTGAAGCAGTTCCGCGACATACCCGTCTGCACTCGAGAGGAAGCACGTGGGGTCCCGCACACATCCAGGGGAGCCCCGTTTCCGCCTCCTAGCTCGAGATGAGGGATCCTTTCCCTGTTTCGTAGGGAAAGAATTCCCGGCGTTCCCGTCGTATCTCAAGAGGAGGTGCTCTCCGCAGGAAAGGCGAGAGGAACTCCAGGGTCGTGGCACCATTCAAAGAGACCCCCAGATGTGTCAGTCAATTCCAGAGGAACCTGTTTTCCCTGCACTGCCTTGACGTTCAAGCCGAGGATCGACTCCCACCACGTGTGCACGTGGGACAGCCCTGTGGGAAAGCCTCGTGGGAAAGCCTCCTGGGAAAGACTCGAGGGAAAACCATAGATCCTTTGATCCACGCGGCGGACTGCGTGACACTGCTGCTACCGCTCTGGAGGAAAGCGCAAGTGCATGCCCGCATTCGAGACGAGGACTGACTCCCCTGGGGAGACTCCAGAAGTACCCCAAGATCCATGTCAGCACTGGAGAGGAATCATCAGGTTCCGGCCCCGACTCCACACAAGGTCTTAGGACCCGGCATCGACGGGAGAGGAATGCCGAGAGGCCCCCGAGGAACTCGCATGGGGACTGGCCTTTCCTGAGGCCACCAGAGCGGGTCCCTAAGGTCCCCGTCGTGAGTCGAGAGCACCTGCCGCAACTCGAGAAAATCCAGGAGGTTTTGCCCTCCAGGCGAGATGAGGCCCTTTTCCGCTGAGGCTTCTCGAGGCCAATCACATCTAACCACTGGAAATTCCAAAGGGTCCTTCACACCCTTGCTGCAACTCAAGAAGTTCCCCGACATACCCGTCTCCACTCGAGAGGAAGCACGTGGGGTCCCGCACACATCCAGGGGAGCCCCGTTTCCGCCTCCTAGATCGAGATGTGGGATCCTTTCCCTGTTTCATAGGGAAAGAATTCCGGCATTCCCGTCGCATCTCAAGAGGAGGCGCTCTCCACAGGAAAGGCGAGAAGAACTCCAGGGTCGTGACACCATTCCAAGAGTCCCGCAGATGTGTCAGTCCATTCCATAGGAACCTGTTTTCCCTGCACTGCCTTGAAGTTCAAGCCGAGGATCGACTTCCACCACGTGTGCACGTGGGACAGCCCTGTGGGAAAGCCTCGTGGGAAAGCCTCGTGGGAAAGACTCGAGGGAAAACCATAGATCCTTTGATCCACGCGGCGGACTGCGTGACACTGCTGCTACCGCTCTGGAGGAAAGCGCAAGTGCATGCCCGCATTCGAGACGAGGACTGACTCCCCTGGGGAGACTCCAGAAGTACCCCAAGATCCATGTCAGCACTGGAGAGGAATCCTCAGGTTCCGGCCCCGACTCCACACAAGGTCTTAGGCCCCGGCATCGACGGGAGAGGAATCCCGAGAGGCCCCCGAGGAACTCGCATGGGGACTGGCCTTTCCTGAGGCCACCAGAGCGGGTCCCTGAGGTCCCCATCGTAAGTCGAGAGCACATGCCGCAACTCGAGAAAATCCAGGAGGTTTTGCCCTTCAGGCGAGATGAGGCCCATTTCCGCTGAGGCTTCTCGAGGCTAATCACGTCTAACCACTGGAACTTCCAAAGGGTCCTTCACACCCTTGCTGCAACTCAAAAAGTTCTCCGACATACCCGTCTCCACTCGAGAGGAAGCACGTGGGGTCCCGCACACATCCAGGGGAGCCCAGTTTCCGCCTACTAGCTCGAGATGAGGGATCCTTTCCCTGTTTCGTAGGGAAAGAATTCCCGGCGTTCCCGTCGCATCTCAAGAGGAGGCGCTCTCCACAGGAAAGGCGAGAGGAACTCCAGGGTCGTGCCACCATTCCAAGAGTCCCCCAGATGTGTCAGTCCATTCCAGATGAACCTGTTTTCCCTGCACTGCCTTGACGTTCAATCCGAGGATCCACTCCCACCACGTGTGCACGTGGGACAGCCCTGTGGGAAAGCCTCGTGGGAAAGCCTCGTTGGAAAGACTCGAGGGAAAACCATAGATCCTTTGATCCACGCGGCGGACTGCGTGACACTGCTGCTACCGCTCTGGAAGAAAGCGCAAGTGCATGCCCGCATTCGAGACGAGGACTGACTCCCCTGGGGAGACTCCAGAAGTACCCCAAGATCCATGTCAGCACTGGAGAGGAATCCTCAGGTTCCGGCCCCGCCTCCACACAAGGTCTTCGGCGCCGGCATCGACGGGAGAGGAATCCCGAGAGGCCCCCGAGGAACTCGCATGGGGACTGGCCTTTCCTGAGGCCACCAGAGCGGGTCCCTGAGGTCCCCGTCGTAAGTCGAGAGCACCTGCCGCAACTCGAGAAAATCCAGGAGGTTTTGCCCTCCAGGCGAGATGAGGCCCATTTCCGCTGAGGCTTCTCGAGGCCAATCACAACTAACCACTGGAACTTCCAAAGGGTCCTTCACACCCTTGCTGCAACTCAACAAGTTCCCCGACATAGCCGTCTCCACTCGAGAGGAAGCACGTGGGGTCCCGCAAACATCCAGGGGAGCCCCATTTCCGCCTCCTAGCTCGAGATGAGGGATCCTTTCCCTGTTTCGTAGGGAATGAATTCCCGGCGTTCCCGTCGCATCTCAAGAGGAGGCGCTCTCCAAAGGAAAGGCGAGAGGAACTCCAGGGTCGTGCCACCATTCCAAGAGCCCCCAGATGTGTCAGTCCATTCCAGAGGAACGTGTTTTCCCTGCACTACCTTGACGTTCAAGCCGAGGATCGAGTTCCACCACGTGTGCACGTGGGACAGCCCTGAGGAAAGCCTCGTGGGAAAGCCTCGTGGGAAAGACTCGAGGGAAAACCATAGATCCTTTGATCCACGCGGCGGACTGCGTGACACTGCTGCTACCGCTCTGGAGGAAAGCGCAAGTGCATGCCCGCATTCGAGACGAGGACTGACTCCCCTGGGGAGACTCCAGAAGTACCCCAAGATCCATGTCAGCACTGGAGAGGAATCCTCAGGTTCCGGCCCCGACTCCACACAAGGTCTTAGGCCCCGGCATCGACGGGAGAGGAATCCCGAGAGGCCCCCGTGGAACTCGCATGGGGACTGGCCTTTCCTGAGGTCACCAGAGCGGGTCCCTGAGGTCCCCGTCGTAAGTCGAGAGCACATGCCGCAACTCGAGAAAATCCAGGAGGTTTTGCCCTCCAGGCGAGATGAGGCCCATTTCCGCTGAGGCTTCTCGAGGCTAATCACATCTAACCACTGGAACTTCCAAAGGGTCCTTCACACCCTTGCTGCAACTCTAGAAGTTCCCCGACATACCCGTCTCCACTCAAGAGGAAGCACGAGGGTCCCTCACACATCGAGGGGAGCCCCGTTTCCGCCTCCTAGCTCGAGATGAGGGATCCTTTCCCTGTTTCGTAGGGAAAGAATTCCCGGCGTTCCCGTCGCATCTCAAGAGGAGGCGCTCCCACAGAAAAGGCGAGAGGAACTCCAGGGTCGTGCGACCATTCCAAGAGACCCCAGATGTGTCTGTCCATTACAGAGGAACCTGTTTTCCCTGCACTGCCTTGACGTTCAAGCCGAGGATCGACTCCCACCACGTGAGCTCGTGGGACAGCCCTGTGGGAAAGCCTCGTGGGAAAGCCTCGTGGGAAAGACTCGAGGGAAAACCATAGATCCTTTGATCCACGCGGCGGACTGCGTGACACTGCTGCTACCGCTCTGGAGGAAAGCGCAAGTGCATGCCCGCATTCGAGACGAGGACTGACTCCCCTGGGGAGACTCCAGAAGTACCCCAAGATCCATGTCAGCACTGGAGAGGAATCATCAGGTACCGGCCCCGACTCCACACAAGGTCTTAGGCCCCGGCATCGACGGGAGAGGAATGCCGAGAGGCCCCCGAGGAACTCGCATGGGGACTGGCCTTTCCTGAGGCCACCAGAGCGGGTCCCTGAGGTCCCCATCGTAAGTCGAGAGCACCTGCCGCAACTCGAGAAAATCCAGGAGGTTTTGCCCTCCAGGCGAGATGAGGCCCATTTCCGCTGAGGCTTCTCGAGGCTAATCACATCTAACCACTGGAACTTCCAAAGGGTCCTTCACACCCTTGCTGCAACTGAAGCAGTTCCGCGACATACCTGTCTCCACTCGAGAGGAAGCACGTGGGGTCCCGCACACTTCCAGGGGAGCCCTGTTTCCGACTCCTAGCTCGAGATGAGGGATCCTTTCCCTGTTTCGTAGGGAAAGAATTCCCGGCGTTCCCGTCGCATCTCAAGAGGAGGCGCTCTCCGCAGGAAAGGCGAGAGGAACTCCAGGGTCGTGGCACCATTCCAAGAGACCCCCAGATGTGTCAGTCCATTCCAGAGGAACCTGTTTTCCCTGCACTGCCTTGACGTTCAATCCGAGGATCGACTCCCACCACGTGTGCACGTGGGACAGCCCTGTGAGAAAGCCTCGTGGGAAAGCCTCGTGGGAAAGACTCGAGGGAAAACCATAGATCCTTTGATCCACGTGGCGGACTGCGTGACACTGCTGCTACCGCTCTGGAGGAAAGCGCAAGTGCATGCCCGCATTCGAGACGAGGACTGACTCCCCTGGGGAGACTCCAGAAGTACCCCAAGATCCATGTCAGCACTGGAGAGGAATCCTCAGGTTCCGGCCCCGACTCCACACAAGGTCTTAGGCCCCTCATCGACGGGAGAGGAATCACGAGAGGCCCCCGAGGAAGTCGCATGGGGACTGGCCTTTCCTGAGGCCACCAGAGCGGGTCCCTGAGGTCCCCATCGTAAGTCGAGAGCACCTGCCACAACTCGAGAAAATCCAGGAGGATTTGCCCTCCAGGCGAGATGAGGCCCATTTCCGCTGAGGCTTCTCGAGGCTAATCACATCTAACCACTGGAACTTCCAAAGGGTCCTTCACACCCTTGCTGCAACTGAAGCAGTTCCGCGACATACCCGTCTCCACTCGAGAGGAAGCACGTGGGGTCCCGCACACATCCAGGGGAGCCCTGTTTCCGCCTCCTAGCTCGAGATGAGGGATCCTTTCCCTGTTTCGTAGGGAAAGAATTCCCGGCGTTCCCGTCGCATCTCAAGAGGAGGCGCTCTCCGCAGGAAAGGCGAGAGGAACTCCAGGGTCGTGACACCATTCCAATAGACCCCCAGATGTGTCAGTCCATTCCAGAGGAACCTGTTTTCCCTGCACTGCCTTGACGTTCAAGCCGAGGATCGACTCCCACCACGTGTGCACGTGGGACAGCCCTGTGGGAAAGCCTCGTGGGAAAGCCTCGTGGGAAAGACTCGAGGGAAAACCATAGATCCTTTGATCCACGCGGCGGACTGCGTAACACTGCTGCTACCGCTCTGGAGGAAAGCGCAAGTGCATGCCCGCATTCGAGACGAGGACTGACTCCCCTGGGGAGACTCCAGAAGTACCCCAAGATCCATGTCAGCACTGGAGAGGAATCCTCAGGTTCCGGCCCCGACTCCACACAAGGTCTTAGGCCCCGGCATCGACGGGAGAGGAATCCCGAGAGGCCCCGGAGGAACTCGCATGGGGACTGGCCTTTCCTGAGGCCACCAGAGCGGGTCCCTGAGGTCCCCGTCGTAAGTCGAGAGCACCTGCCGCAACTCGAGAAAATCCAGGAGGTTTTGCCCTCCAGGCGAGATGAGGCCCATTTCCGCTGAGGCTTCTCGAGGCTAATCACGTCTAACCACTGGAACTTCCAAAGGGTCCTTCACACCCTTGCTGCAACTCAAGAACTTCCCCGACATACCCGTCTCCACTCGAGAGGAAGCACGTGGGGTCACGCACACATCCAGGGGAGCCCCGTTTCCGCCTCCTAGCTCGAGATGAGGGATCCTTTCCCTGTTTCGTAGGGAAAGAATTCCCGGCGTTCCCGTCGCATCTCAATAGTAGGCGCTCTCCACAGGAAAGGGGAGAGGAACTCCAGGGTCGTGCCACCATTCCAAGAGACCCCCAGATGTGTCAGTCCATTACAGAAGAACCTGTATTCCCTGCACTGCCTTGACGTTCAAGCCGAGGATCGACTCCCACCACGTGTGCACGTGGGACAGCCCTGTGGGAAATCCTCGTGGGAAAGCCTCGTGGGAAAGACTCGAGGGAAAACCATAGATCCTTTGATCCATTGGGCGGACTGTGTGACACTGCTGCTACCGCTTGGAGGAAAGTGCAAGTGCATGCCCGCATTCGAGACGAGGACTGACTCCCCTGGGGAGACTCCAGAAGTACCCCAAGATCCATGTCAGCACTGGAGAGGAATCCTCAGGTTCCGGCCCCGACTTCACACAAGGTCTTAGGCCCCGGCATCGAAGGGAGAGGAATCCCGAGAGGCCCCCGAGGAACTCGCATGGGGACTGGCCTTTCCTGAGGCCACCAGAGCGGTTCCCTGAGGTCCCCGTCGTAAGTCGAGAGCACCTGCCGCAACTCGAGAAAATCCAGGAGGTTTTGCCCTCCAGGCGAGATGAGGCCCATTTCCGCTGAGGCTTCTCGAGGCCAATCACATCTAACCACTGGAACTTCCAAAGGGTCCTTCACACCATTGCTGCATCTCAAGAAGTTCCCCGACATACCCGTCTCCACTCGAGAGGAAGCACGTAGGGTCAATCACACATCCAGGGGAGCCCTGTTTCCGCCTCCTAGCTCGAGATGAGGGATCCTTCCCTTTTTCGTAGGGAAAGAATTCCCGGCGTTCCAGTCGCATCTCAAGAGGAGGCGCTCTCCACAGGAAAGGCGAGAGGAACTCCAGGGTCGTGCCACCATTCCAAGAGTCCCCCAGATGTGTCAGTCCATTCCAGAGGAACCTGTTTTCCCTGCACTGCCTTGACGTTCAAGCCGAGGATCGACTCCCACCACGTGTGCACGTGGGACAGCCCTGTGGGAAAGCCTCGTGGGAAAGCCTCGTGGGAACGACTCGAGGGAAAACCATAGATCCTTTGATCCACGCGGTGGACTGCGTGACACTGCTGCTACCGCTCTGGAGGAAAGCGCAAGTGCATGCCCGCATTCGAGCCGAGGACTGACTCCCATGGGGAGACTCCAGAAGTACCCCAAGATCCATGTCAGCACTGGAGAGGAATCCTCAGGTTCCGGCCCCGACTCCACACAAGGTCTTCGGCGCCGGCATCGACGGGAGAGGAATCCCGAGAGGCCCCCGAGGAACTCGCATGGGGACTGGCCTTTCCTGAGGCCACCAGAGCGGGTCCCTGAGGTCCCCGTCGTAAGTCGAGAGCACCTGCCGCAACTCGAGAAAATCCAGGAGGTTTTGCCCTCCAGGCGAGATGAGGCCCATTTCCGCTGAGGCTTCTCGAGGCCAATCACAACTAACCACTGGAACTTCCAAAGGGTCCTTCACACCCTTGCTGCAACTCAACAAGTTCCCCGACATAGCCGTCTACACTCGAGAGGAAGCACGTGGGGTCCCGCAAACATCCAGGGGAGCCCCATTTCCGCCTCCTAGCTCGAGATGAGGGATCCTTTCCCTGTTTCGTAGGGAATGAATTCCCGGCGTTCCCGTCGCATCTCAAGAGGAGGCGCTCTCCACAGGAAAGGCGAGAGGAACTCCAGGGTCGTGCCACCATTCCAAGAGTCCCCCAGATGTGTCAGTCCATTCCAGAGGAACGTGTTTTCCCTGCACTACCTTGACGTTCAAGCCGAGGATCGAGTTCCACCACGTGTGCACGTGGGACAGCCCTGAGGAAAGCCTCGTGGGAAAGCCTCGTGGGAAAGACTCGAGGGAAAACCATAGATCCTTTGATCCACGCGGCGGACTGCGTGACACTGCTGCTACCTCTCTGGAGGAAAGCGCAAGTGCATGCCCGCATTCGAGACGAGGACTGATTCCCCTCGGGAGACTCCAGAAGTACCCCAAGATCCATGTCAGCACTGGAGAGGAATCCTCAGGTTCCGGCCCCGACTCCACACAAGGACTTAGGCCCCGACATCGACAGGAGAGGAATCCCAAGAGGCCCCCGAGGAACTCGCATGGGGACTGGCCTTTCCTGAGGCCACCAGAGCGGGTCCCTGAGGTCCCCGTCGTAAGTCGAGAGCACCTGCCGCAACTCGAGAAAATCCAGGAGGTTTTGCCCTCCAGGCGAGATGAGGCCCATTTCCGCTGAGGCTTCTCGAGGCTAATCACGTCTAACCACTGGAACTTCCAAAGGGTCCTTCACACCCTTGCTGCAACTCAAGAAGTTCCCCGACATACCCGTCTCCACTCGAGAGGAAGCACGTGGGGTCCCGCACACATCCAGGGGAGCCCCGTTTCCGCCTCCTAGCTCGAGATGAGGGATCCTTTCCCTGTTTCGTAGGGAAAGAATTCCCGGCGTTCCCGTCGCATCTCAAGAGGAGGCGCTCTCCACCGGAAAGGTGAGAGGAACTCCAGGGTCGTGCCACCATTCCAAGAGACCCCCATATTTGTCAGTCCATTACAGGGGAACCTGTTTTCCCTGCACTGCCTTGACGTTCAAGCCGAGGATCGAGTCCCACCACGTGTGCACGTGGGACAGCCCTGAGGGAAAACCTCGTGGGAAAGCCTCGTGGGAAAGACTCGAGGGAAAACCATAGATCCTTTGATCCATTGGGCGGACTGTGTGACACTGCTGCTACCGCTCTGGAGGAAAGCGCAAGTGCATGCCCGCATTCGAAACGAGGACTGACTCCCCTGGGGAGACTTCAGAAGTACCCCAAGATCCATGTCAGCACTGGAGAGGAATCCTCAGGCTCCGGCCCCGACTTCACACAAGGTCTTAGGCCCCGGCATCGACGGGAGAGGAATCCCCAGAGGAACTCGCATGGGGACTGGCCTTTCCTGAGGCCACCAGAGCGGGTCCCTGAGGTCCCCGTCGTAAGTCGAGAGCACCTGCCGCAACTCGAGAAAATCCAGGCGGTTTTGCCCTCCAAGCAAGATGAGGCCCATTTCCGCTGAGGCTTCTCGAGGCCAATCACATCTAACCACTGGAGCTTCCAAAGGGTCCTTCACACCCTTGCTGCAACTCAAGAAGTTCTCCGACATACCCGTCTCCACTCGAGATGAAGCACGTGGGGTCCCGCACACATCCAGGGGAGTCCCGTTTCCGCCTCCTAGCTCGAGATGAGGGATCCTTTCCCTGTTTCGTAGGGAAAGAATTCCCGGCGTTCCCGTCGCATCTCAAGAGGAGGCGCTCTCCACAGGAAAGGCGAGAGGAACTCCAGGGTCGTGCCACCATTCCAAGAGACCCCCAGATGTGTCAGTCCATTCCAGAGGAACCTGTTTTCCCTGCACTGCCTTGACGTTCAAGCCGAGGATCGACTCCCACCACGTGTGCACGTGGGACAGCCCTGTGGGAAAGCCTCGTGGGAAAGCCTCGTGGGAAAGACTCGAGGGAAAACCATAGATCCTTTGATCCACGCGGCGGACTGCGTGACACTGCTGCTACCGCTCTGGAGGAAAGCGCAAGTGCATGCCCGCATTCGAGACGAGGACTGACTCCCCTGGGGAGACTCCAGAAGTACCCCAAGATCCATGTCAGCACTGGAGAGGAATCCTCAGGTTCCGGCCCCGACTCCACACAAGGTCTTAGGCCCCGGCATCGACGGGAGAGGAATGCCGAGAGGCCCCCGAGGAACTCGCATGGGGACTGGCCTTTCCTGAGGCCACCAGAGCGGGTCCCTTAGGTCCCCATCGTAAGTCGAGAGCACCTGCCGCAACTCGAGAAAATCCAGGAGGTTTTGCCCTCCAGGCGAGATGAGGCCCATTTCCGCTGAGGCTTCTCGAGGCTAATCACATCTAACCACTGGAACTTCCAAAGGGTCCTTCACACCCTTGCTGCAACTGAAGTAGTTCCGCGACATACCCTTCTCCACTCGAGAGGAAGCACGTGGGGTCCCGCACACATCCAGGGGAGCCCTGTTTCCGCCTCCTAGCTCGAGATGAGGGATCCTTTCCCTGTTTCGTAGGGAAAGAATTCCCGGCGTTCCCGTCGCATCTCAAGAGGAGGCGCTCTCCGCAGGAAAGGCGATAGGAACTCCAGGGTCGTGGCACCATTCCAAGAGACCCCCAGATGTGTCAGTCCATTCCAGAGGAACCTGTTTTCCCTGCACTGCCTTGACGTTCAAGCCGAGGATCGACTCCCACCACGTGTGCACGTGGGACAGCCCTGTGGGAAAGCCTCGTGGGAAAGCCTCGTGGGAAAGACTCGAGGGAAAACCATAGATCCCTTGATCCACGCGGCGGACTTCGTGACACTGCTGCTACCGCTCGGGAGGAAAGCGCAAGTGCATGCCCGCATTCGAGACGAGGACTGACTCCCCTGGGGAGACTCCAGAAGTACGCCAAGATCCATGTCAGCACTGGAGAGGAATCCTCAGGTTCCGGCCCCGACTCCACACAAGGTCTTAGGCCCCGGCATCGACGGGAGAGGAATGCCGAGAGGCCCCCGAGGAACTCGCATGGGGACTGGCCTTTCCTGAGGCCACCAGAGCGGGTCCCTGAGGTCCCCATCGTAAGTCGAGAGCACCTGCCGCAACTCGAGAAAATCCAGGAGGTTTTGCCCTCCAGGCGAGATGAGGCCCATTTCCGCTGAGGCTTCTCGAGGCTAATCACATCTAACCGCTGGAACTTCCAAAGGGTCCTTCACACCCTTGCAGCAACTCAAGAAGTTTCCCGACATACCCGTCTCCACTCGAGAGGAAGCACGTGGGCCCCGCACACATCCAGGGGAGCCCCGTTTCCGCCTCCTTGCTCGAGATGAGGGATCCTTTCCCTGTTTCGTAGGGAAAGAATTCCCGGCGTTCCCGTCGCATCTCAAGAGGAGGCGCTCTCCACAGGAAAGGCGAGAGGAACTCCAGGGTCGTGCCACCATTCCAAGAGTCCCCCAGATGTGTCAGTCCATTCCAGAGGAACCTGTTTTCCCTGCACTGCCTTGACGTTCAAGCCGAGGATCGACTCCCACCACGTGTGCACGTGGGACAGCCCTGTGGGATAGCATCGTGGGAAAGCCTCGTGGGAAAGACTCGATGGAAAACCATAGATCCTTTGATCCACGCGGCGGAATGCGTGACACTGCTGCTACCGCTCTGGAGGAAAGCGCAAGTGCATGCCCGCATTCGAGACGAGGACTGACTCCCCTGGGGAGACTCCAGAAGTACCCCAAGATCCATGTCAGCACTGGAGAGGAATCCTCAGGTTCCGGCCCCGCCTCCACACAAGGTCTTAGGCCCCGGCATCGACGGGAGAGGAATCCCGAGAGGCCCCCGAGGAACTCGCATGGGGACTGGCCTTTCCTGAGGCCACCAGAGCGGGTCCCTGAGGTCCCCGTCGTAAGTCGAGAGCACCTGCCGCAACTCGAGAAAATCCAGGAGGTTTTGCCCTCCAGGCGAGATGAGGCCCATTTCCGCTGAGGCTTCTCGAGGCTAATCACGTCTAAACACTGGAACTTCCAAAGGGTCCTTCACACCCTTGCTGCAACTCAAGAAGTTCCCCGACATACCCGTCTCCACTCGAGAGGAAGCACGAGGGTCCCACACACATCCAGGGGAGCCCCGTTTCCGCCTCCTAGCTCGAGATGAGGGATCCTTTCCCTGTTTCGCAGGGAAAGAATTCCCGGCGTTCCCGCCGCATCTCAAGAGGAGGCGCTCTCCACAGGAAAGGCGAGAGGAACTCCAGGGTCGTGCCACCATTCCAAGAGTCCCCCAGATGTGTCAGTCCATTCCAGAGGAACCTGTTTTCCCTGCACTGCCTTGACGTTCAAGCCGAGGATCCACTCCCACCACGTGTGCACGTGGGACAGCCCTGTGGGAAAGCCTCGTGGGAAAGCCTCGTGGGAAAGACTCGAGGGAAAACCATAGATCCTTTGATCCCCGCCGCGGACTGCGTGACACTGCTGCTACCGCTCTGGAGGAAAGCGCAAGTGCATGACCGCATTCGAGACGAGGACTGACTCCCCTGGGGAGACTCCAGAAGTACCCCAAGATCCATGTCAGCACTGGAGAGGAATCCTCAGGTTCCGGCCCCGACTCCACACAAGGTCTTAGGCCCCGGCATCGACGGGAGAGGAATCCCCAGAGGCCCCCGAGGAACTCGCATGGGGACTGGCCTTTCCTGAGGCCACCAGAGCGGGTCCCTGAGGTCCCCGTCGTAAGTCGAGAGCACCTGCCGCAACTCGAGAAAATCCAGGAGGTTTTGCCCTCCAGGCGAGATGAGGCCCATTTCCGCTGAGGCTTCTCGAGGCTAATCACGTCTAAACACTGGAACTTCCAAAGGGTCCTTCACACCCTTGCTGCAACTCAAGAAGTTCCCTGACATACCCGTCTCCACTCGAGAGGAAGCACGAGGGTCCCGCACACATCCAGGGGAGCCCCGTTTCCGCCTCCTAGCTCGAGATGAGGGATCCTTTCCCTGTTTCGCAGGGAAAGAATTCCCGGCGTTCCCGCCGCATCTCAAGAGGAGGCGCTCTCCACAGGAAAGGCGAGAGGAACTCCAGGGTCGTGCCACCATTCCAAGAGTCCCCCAGATGTGTCAGTCCATTCCAGAGGAACCTGTTTTCCCTGCACTGCCTTGACGTTCAAGCCGAGGATCCACTCCCACCACGTGTGCACGTGGGACAGCCCTGTGGGAAAGCCTCGTGGGAAAGCCTCGTGGGAAAGACTCGAGGGAAAACCATAGATCCTTTGATCCACGCCGCGGACTGGTGACACTGCTGCTACCGCTCTGGAGGAAAGCGCAAGTGCATGACCGCATTCGAGACGAGGACTGACTCCCCTGGGGAGACTCCAGAAGTACCCCAAGATCCATGTCAGCACTGGAGAGGAATCCTCAGGTTCCGGCCCCGACTCCACACAAGGTCTTAGGCCCCGGCATCGACGGGAGAGGAATCCCGAGACGCCCCCGAGGAACTCGCATGGGGACTGGCCTTTCCTGAGGCCACCAGAGCGGGTCCCTGAGGTCCCCATCGTAAGTCGAGAGCACCTGCCGCAACACGAGAAAATCCAGGAGGTTTTGCCCTCCAGGCGAGATGAGGCCCATTTCCGCTGAGGCTTCTCGAGGCTAATCACATCTAACCGCTGGAACTTCCAAAGGGTCCTTCACACCCTTGCAGCAACTCAAGAAGTTTCCCGACATACCCGTCTCCACTCGAGAGGAAGCACGTGGGCCCCGCACACATCCAGGGGAGCCCCGTTTCCGCCTCCTTGCTCGAGATGAGGGATCCTTTCCCTGTTTCGTAGGGAAAGAATTCCCGGCGTTCCCGTCGCATCTCAAGAGGAGGCGCTCTCCACAGGAAAGGCGAGAGGAACTCCAGGGTCGTGCCACCATTCCAAGAGTCCCCCAGATGTGTCAGTCCATTCCAGAGGAACCTGTTTTCCCTGCACTCCCTTGACGTTCAAGCCGAGGATCGACTCCCACCACGTGTGCACGTGGGACAGCCCTGTGGGATAGCATCGTGGGAAAGCCTCGTGGGAAAGACTCGATGGAAAACCATAGATCCTTTGATCCACGCGGCGGAATGCGTGACACTGCTGCTACCGCTCTGGAGGAAAGCGCAAGTGCATGCCCGCATTCGAGACGAGGACTGACTCCCCTGGGGAGACTCCAGAAGTACCCCAAGATCCATGTCAGCACTGGAGAGGAATCCTCAGGTTCCGGCCCCGCCTCCACACAAGGTCTTAGGCCCCGGCATCGACGGGAGAGGAATCCCGAGAGGCCCCCGAGGAACTCGCATGGGGACTGGCCTTTCCTGAGGCCACCAGAGCGGGTCCCTGAGGTCCCCGTCGTAAGTCGAGAGCACCTGCCGCAACTCGAGAAAATCCAGGAGGTTTTGCCCTCCAGGCGAGATGAGGCCCATTTCCGCTGAGGCTTCTCGAGGCTAATCACGTCTAAACACTGGAACTTCCAAAGGGTCCTTCACACCCTTGCTGCAACTCAAGAAGTTCCCCGACATACCCGTCTCCACTCGAGAGGAAGCACGAGGGTCCCGCACACATCCAGGGGAGCCCCGTTTCCGCCTCCTAGCTCGAGATGAGGGATCCTTTCCCTGTTTCGCAGGGAAAGAATTCCCGGCGTTCCCGCCGCATCTCAAGAGGAGGCGCTCTCCACAGGAAAGGCGAGAGGAACTCCAGGGTCGTGCCACCATTCCAAGAGTCCCCCAGATGTGTCAGTCCATTCCAGAGGAACCTGTTTTCCCTGCACTGCCTTGACGTTCAAGCCGAGGATCCACTCCCACCACGTGTGCACGTGGGACAGCCCTGTGGGAAAGCCTCGTGGGAAAGCCTCGTGGGAAAGACTCTAGGGAAAACCATAGATCCTTTGATCCCCGCCGCGGACTGCGTGACACTGCTGCTACCGCTCTGGAGGAAAGCGCAAGTGCATGACCGCATTCGAGACGAGGACTGACTCCCCTGGGGAGACTCCAGAAGTACCCCAAGATCCATGTCAGCACTGGAGAGGAATCCTCAGGTTCCGGCCCCGACTCCACACAAGGTCTTAGGCCCCGGCATCGACGGGAGAGGAATCCCCAGAGGCCCCCGAGGAACTCGCATGGGGACTGGCCTTTCCTGAGGCCACCAGAGCGGGTCCCTGAGGTCCCCGTCGTAAGTCGAGAGCACCTGCCGCAACTCGAGAAAATCCAGGAGGTTTTGCCCTCCAGGCGAGATGAGGCCCATTTCCGCTGAGGCTTCTCGAGGCTAATCACGTCTAAACACTGGAACTTCCAAAGGGTCCTTCACACCCTTGCTGCAACTCAAGAAGTTCCCCGACATACCCGTCTCCACTCGAGAGGAAGCACGAGGGTCCCGCACACATCCAGGGGAGCCCCGTTTCCGCCTCCTAGCTCGAGATGAGGGATCCTTTCCCTGTTTCGCAGGGAAAGAATTCCCGGCGTTCCCGCCGCATCTCAAGAGGAGGCGCTCTCCACAGGAAAGGCGAGAGGAACTCCAGGGTCGTGCCACCATTCCAAGAGTCCCCCAGATGTGTCAGTCCATTCCAGAGGAACCTGTTTTCCCTGCACTGCCTTGACGTTCAAGCCGAGGATCCACTCCCACCACGTGTGCACGTGGGACAGCCCTGTGGGAAAGCCTCGTGGGAAAGCCTCGTGGGAAAGCCTCGAGGGAAAACCATAGATCCTTTGATCCACGCCGCGGACTGGTGACACTGCTGCTACCGCTCTGGAGGAAAGCGCAAGTGCATGACCGCATTCGAGACGAGGACTGACTCCCCTGGGGAGACTCCAGAAGTACCCCAAGATCCATGTCAGCACTGGAGAGGAATCCTCAGGTTCCGGCCCCGACTCCACACAAGGTCTTAGGCCCCGGCATCGACGGGAGAGGAATCCCGAGACGCCCCCGAGGAACTCGCATGGGGACTGGCCTTTCCTGAGGCCACCAGAGCGGGTCCCTGAGGTCCCCGTCGTAAGTCGAGAGCACCTGCCGCAACTCGAGAAAATCCAGGAGGTTTTGCCCTCCAGGCGAGATGAGGCCCATTTCCGCTGAGGCTTCTCGAGGCTAATCACGTCTAACCACTGGAACTTCCAAAGGGTCCTTCACACCCTTGCTGCAACTCAAGAAGTTCCCCGACATACCCGTCTCCACTCGAGAGGAAGCACTTGGGGTCCCGCACACATCCAGGGGAGCCCCGTTTCCGCCTCCTAGCTCGAGATGAGGGATCCTTTCCCTGTTTCGTAGGGAAAGAATTCCCGGCGTTCCCGTCGCATCTCAAGAGGAGGCGCTCTCCGCAGGAAAGGCGAGAGGAACTCCAGGGTCGTGGCACCATTCCAAGAGACGCCCAGATGTGTCAGTCCATTATAGAGGAACCTGTTTTCCCTGCACTGCCTTGACGTTCAAGCCGAGGATCGACTCCCACCACCTGTGCACTTGGGACAGCCCTGTGGGAAAGCCTCGTGGGAAAGCCTCGTGGGAAAGACTCGAGGGAAAACCATAGATCCTTTGATCCACGCGGTGGACTGCGAGACACTGCTGCTACCGCTCTGGAGGAAAGCGCAAGTGCATGCCCGCATTCGAGACGAGGACTGACTCCCAAGGGGAGACTCCAGAAATACCCCAAGATCCATGTCAGCACTGGAGAGGAATCCTCAGGTTCCGGCCCCGACTCCACACAAGGTCTTAGGCCCCGGCATCGACGGGAGAGGAATCCCGAGTGGCCCCCGAGGAACTCGCATGGGGACTGGCCTTTCCTGAGGCCACCAGAGCGGGTCCCTGAGGTCCCCGTCGTAAGTCGAGAGCACCTGCCGCAACTCGAGAAAATCCAGGAGGTTTTGCCCTCCAGGCGAGATGAGGCCCATTTCCGCTGAGGCTTCTCGAGGCCAATCACAACTAACCACTGGAACTTCCAAAGGGTCCTTCACACCCTTGCTGCAACTGAAGCAGTTCCGCGACATACCCGTCTCCACTCGAGAGGAAGCACGTGGGGTCCCGCACACATCCAGGGGAGCCCCGTTTCCGCCTCCTAGCTCGAGATGAGGGATCCTTTCCCTGTTTCGTAGGGAAAGAATTCCCGGCGTTCCCGTCGCATCTCAAGAGGAGGTGCTCTCCGCAGGAAAGGCGAGAGGAACTCCAGGGTCGTGGCACCATTCAAAGAGACCCCCAGATGTGTCAGTCAATTCCAGAGGAACCTGTTTTCCCTGCACTGCCTTGACGTTCAAGCCGAGGATCGACTCCCACCACGTGTGCACGTGGGACAGCCCTGTGGGAAAGCCTCGTGGGAAAGCCTCCTGGGAAAGACTCGAGGGAAAACCATAGATCCTTTGATCCACGCGGCGGACTGCGTGACACTGCTGCTACCGCTCTGGAGGAAAGCGCAAGTGCATGCCCGCATTCGAGACGAGGACTGACTCCCCTGGGGAGACTCCAGAAGTACCCCAAGATCCATGTCAGCACTGGAGAGGAATCATCAGGTTCCGGCCCCGACTCCACACAAGGTCTTAGGACCCGGCATCGACGGGAGAGGAATGCCGAGAGGCCCCCGAGGAACTCGCATGGGGACTGGCCTTTCCTGAGGCCACCAGAGCGGGTCCCTAAGGTCCCCGTCGTGAGTCGAGAGCACGTGCCGCAACTCGAGAAAATCCAGGAGGTTTTGCCCTCCAGGCGAGATGAGGCCCTTTTCCGCTGAGGCTTCTCGAGGCCAATCACATCTAACCACTGGAAATTCCAAAGGGTCCTTCACACCCTTGCTGCAACTCAAGAAGTTCCCCGACATACCCGTCTCCACTCGAGAGGAAGCACGTGGGGTCCCGCACACATCCAGGGGAGCCCCGTTTCCGCCTCCTAGCTCGAGATGAGGGATCCTTTCCCTGTTTCATAGGGAAAGAATTCCGGCATTCCCGTCGCATCTCAAGAGGAGGCGCTCTCCACAGGAAAGGCGAGAAGAACTCCAGGGTCGTGACACCATTCCAAGAGTCCCGCAGATGTGTCAGTCCATTCCATAGGAACCTGTTTTCCCTGCACTGCCTTGAAGTTCAAGCCGAGGATCGACTTCCACCACGTGTGCACGTGGGACAGCCCTGTGAGAAAGCCTCGTGGGAAAGCCTCGTGGGAAAGACTCGAGGGAAAACCATAGATCCTTTGATCCATGCGGCGGACTGCGTGACACTGCTGCTACCGCTCTGGAGGAGAGCGCAAGTGCATGCCCGCATTCGAGACGAGGACTGACTCCCCTGGGGAGACTCCAGAAGTACCCCAAGATCCATGTCAGAACTGGAGAGGAATCCTCAGGTTCCGGCCCCGACTCCACAAAAGGTCTTAGGCCACTCATCGACGGGAGAGGAATCACGAGAGGCCCCCGAGGAACTCGCATGGGGACTGGCCTTTCCTGAGGCCACCAGAGCGGGTCCCTGAGGTCCCCATCGTAAGTCGAGAGCACCTTCCACAACTCAAGAAAATCCAGGAGGATTTGCCCTCCAGGCGAGATGAGGCCCATTTCCGCTGAGGCTTCTCGAGGCTAATCACATCTAACCACTGGAACTTCCAAAGGGTGCTTCACACCCTTGCTGCAACTCAAGCAGTTCCGCGACATACCCGTCTACACTCGAGAGGAAGCACGTGGGGTCCCGCACACATCCAGGGGAGCCCCGTTTCCGCCTCCTAGCTCGAGATGAGGGATCCTTTCCCTGTTTCGTAGGGAAAGAATTCCCGGCGTTCCCGTCGCATCTCAAGAGGACGCGCTCTCCACAGGAAAGGCGAGAGGAACTCCAGGGTCGTGCCACCATTCCAAGAGTCCCCCAGATGTGTCAGTCCATTCCAGAGGAACCTGTTTTCCCTGCACTGCCTTGACGTTCAAGCCGAGGATCGACTCCCACCACGTGTGCACGTGGGACAGCCCTGTGGGAAAGCCTCGTGGGAAAGCCTCGTGAGAAAGACTCGAGGGAAAACCATAGATCCTTTGATCCACGCGGCGGACTGCGTGACACTGCTGCTACCGCTCTGGAGGAAAGCGCAAGTGCATGCCCGCATTCGAGACGAGGACTGACTCCCCTGGGGAGACTCCAGAAGTACCCCAAGATCCATGTCAGCACTGGAGAGGAATCCTCAGGTTCCGGCCCCGACTCCACACAAGGTCTTAGGCCCCGGCATCGACGGGAGAGGAATCCCGAGAGGCCCCCGAGGAACTCGCATGGGGACTGGCCTTTCCTGAGGCCACCAGAGCGGGTCCCTGAGGTCCCCATCGTAAGTCGAGAGCACATGCCGCAACTCGAGAAAATCCAGGAGGTTTTGCCCTTCAGGCGAGATGAGGCCCATTTCCGCTGAGGCTTCTCGAGGCTAATCACGTCTAACCACTGGAACTTCCAAAGGGTCCTTCACACCCTTGCTGCAACTCAAGAAGTTCTCCGACATACCCGTCTCCACTCGAGAGGAAGCACGTGGGGTCCCGCACACATCCAGGGGAGCCCCGTTTCCGCCTCCTAGCTCGAGATGAGGGATCCTTTCCCTGTTTCGTAGGGAAAGAATTCCCGGCGTTCCCGTCGCATCTCAAGAGGAGGCGCTCTCCACAGGAGAGGCGAGAGGAACTCCAGGGTCGTGCCACCATTCCAAGAGACGCCCAGATGTGTCAGTCCATTCCAGAGAAACCTGTTTTCCCTGCACTGCCTTGACGTTCAAGCCGAGGATCGACTCCCACCACCTGTGCACGTGGGACAGCCATGTGGGAAAGCCTCGTGGGAAAGCCTCGTGGGAAAGACTCGAGGGAAAACCATAGATACTTTGATCCACGCGGTGGACTGCGTGACACTGCTGCTACCGCTCTGGAGGAAAGCGCAAGTACATGCCCGCATTCGAGACGAGGACTGACTCCCATGGGGAGACTCCAGAAGTACCCCAAGATCCATGTCAGCACTGGAGAGGAATCCTCAGGTTCCGGCCCCGACTCCACACAAGGTCTTCGGCGCCGGCATCGACGGGAGAGGAATCCCGAGAGGCCCCCGAGGAACTCGCATGGGGACTGGCCTTTCCTGAGGCCACCAGAGCGGGTCCCTGAGGTCCCCGTCGTAAGTCGAGAGCACCTGCCGCAACTCGAGAAAATCCAGGAGGTTTTGCCCTCCAGGCGAGATGAGGCCCATTTCCGCTGAGGCTTCTCGAGGCCAATCACAACTAACCACTGGAACTTCCAAAGGGTCCTTCACACCCTTGCTGCAACTCAACAAGTTCCCCGACATAGCCGTCTCCACTCGAGAGGAAGCACGTGGGGTCCCGCAAACATCCAGGGGAGCCCCATTTCCGCCTCCTAGCTCGAGATGAGGGATCCTTTCCCTGTTTCGTAGGGAATGAATTCCCGGCGTTCCCGTCGCATCTCAAGAGGAGGCGCTCTCCAAAGGAAAGGCGAGAGGAACTCCAGGGTCGTGCCACCATTCCAAGAGCCCCCAGATGTGTCAGTCCATTCCAGAGGAACGTGTTTTCCCTGCACTACCTTGACGTTCAAGCCGAGGATCGAGTTCCACCACGTGTGCACGTGGGACAGCCCTGAGGAAAACCTCGTGGGAAAGCATCGTGGGAAAGACTCGAGGGAAAACCATAGATCCTTTGATCCACGCGGCGGACTGCGTGACACTGCTGCTACCGCTCTGGAGGAAAGCGCAAGTGCATGCCCGCATTCGAGACGAGGACTGACTCCCCTGGGGAGACTCCAGAAGTACCCCAAGATCCATGTCAGCACTGGAGAGGAATCCTCAGGTTCCTGCCCCGACTCCACACAAGGTCTTAGGCCCCGGCATCGACGGGAGAGGAATCCCGAGAGGCCCCCGAGGAACTCGTATGGGGACTGGCCTTTCCTGAGGTCACCAGAGCGGGTCCCTGAGGTCCCCGTCGTAAGTCGAGAGCACATGCCGCAACTCGAGAAAATCCAGGAGGTTTTGCCCTCCAGGCGAGATGAGGCCCATTTCCGCTGAGGCTTCTCGAGGCTAATCACATCTAACCACTGGAACTTCCAAAGGGTCCTTCACACCCTTGCTGCAACTCTAGAAGTTCCCCGACATACCCGTCTCCACTCAAGAGGAAGCACGAGGGTCCCTCACACATCGAGGGGAGCCCCGTTTCCGCCTCCTAGCTCGAGATGAGGGATCCTTTCCCTGTTTCGTAGGGAAAGAATTCCCGGCGTTCCCGTCGCATCTCAAGAGGAGGCGCTCCCACAGAAAAGGCGAGAGGAACTCCAGGGTCGTGCGACCATTCCAAGAGACCCCAGATGTGTCTGTCCATTACAGAGGAACCTGTTTTCCCTGCACTGCCTTGACGTTCAAGCCGAGGATCGACTCCCACCACGTGAGCTCGTGGGACAGCCCTGTGGGAAAGCCTCGTGGGAAAGCCTCGTGGGAAAGACTCGAGGGAAAACCATAGATCCTTTGATCCACGCGGCGGACTGCGTGACACTGCTGCTACCGCTCTGGAGGAAAGCGCAAGTGCATGCCCGCATTCGAGACGAGGACTGACTCCCCTGGGGAGACTCCAGAAGTACCCCAAGATCCATGTCAGCACTGGAGAGGAATCATCAGGTACCGGCCCCGACTCCACACAAGGTCTTAGGCCCCGGCATCGACGGGAGAGGAATGCCGAGAGGCCCCCGAGGAACTCGCATGGGGACTGGCCTTTCCTGAGGCCACCGGAGCGGGTCCCTGAGGTCCCCATCGTAAGTCGAGAGCACCTGCCGCAACTCGAGAAAATCCAGGAGGTTTTGCCCTCCAGGCGAGATGAGGCCCATTTCCGCTGAGGCTTCTCGAGGCTAATCACATCTAACCACTGGAACTTCCAAAGGGTCCTTCACACCCTTGCTGCAACTGAAGCAGTTCCGCGACATACCTGTCTCCACTCGAGAGGAAGCACGTGGGGTCCCGCACACTTCCAGGGGAGCCCTGTTTCCGACTCCTAGCTCGAGATGAGGGATCCTTTCCCTGTTTCGTAGGGAAAGAATTCCCGGCGTTCCCGTCGCATCTCAAGAGGAGGCGCTCTCCGCAGGAAAGGCGAGAGGAACTCCAGGGTCGTGGCACCATTCCAAGAGACCCCCAGATGTGTCAGTCCATTCCAGAGGAACCTGTTTTCCCTGCACTGCCTTGACGTTCAAGCCGAGGATCGACTCCCACCACGTGTGCACGTGGGACAGCCCTGTGAGAAAGCCTCGTGGGAAAGCCTCGTGGGAAAGACTCGAGGGAAAACCATAGATCCTTTGATCCACGTGGCAGACTGCGTGACACTGCTGCTACCGCTCTGGAGGAAAGCGCAAGTGCATGCCCGCATTCGAGACGAGGACTGACTCCCCTGGGGAGACTCCAGAAGTACCCCAAGATCCATGTCAGCACTGGAGAGGAATCCTCAGGTTCCGGCCCCGACTCCACACAATGTCTTAGGCCCCTCATCGACGGGAGAGGAATCACGAGAGGCCCCCGAGGAAGTCGCATGGGGACTGGCCTTTCCTGAGGCCACCAGAGCGGGTCCCTGAGGTCCCCATCGTAAGTCGAGAGCACCTGCCACAACTCGAGAAAATCCAGGAGGATTTGCCCTCCAGGCGAGATGAGGCCCATTTCCGCTGAGGCTTCTCGAGGCTAATCACATCTAACCACTGGAACTTCCAAAGGGTCCTTCACACCCTTGCTGCAACTGAAGCAGTTCCGCGACATACCCGTCTCCACTCGAGAGGAAGCACGTGGGGTCCCGCACACATCCAGGGGAGCCCTGTTTCCGCCTCCTAGCTCGAGATGAGGGATCCTTTCCCTGTTTCGTAGGGAAAGAATTCCCGGCATTCCCGTCGCATCTCAAGAGGAGGCGCTCTCCGCAGGAAAGGCGAGAGGAACTCCAGGGTCGTGACACCATTCCAATAGACCCCCAGATGTGTCAGTCCATTCCAGAGGAACCTGTTTTCCCTGCACTGCCTTGACGTTCAAGCCGAGGATCGACTCCCACCACGTGTGCACGTGGGACAGCCCTGTGGGAAAGCCTCGTGGGAAAGCCTCGTGGGAAAGACTCGAGGGAAAACCATAGATCCTTTGATCCACGCGGCGGACTGCGTGACACTGCTGCTACCGCTCTGGAGGAAAGCGCAAGTGCATGCCTGCATTCGAGACGAGGACTGACTCCCCTGGGGAGACTCCAGAAGTACCCCAAGATCCATGTCAGCACTGGAGAGGAATCCTCAGGTTCCGGCCCCGACTCCACACAAGGTCTTAGGCCCCGGCATCGACGGGAGAGGAATCCCGAGAGGCCCCCGAGGAACTCGCATGGGGACTGGCCTTTCCTGAGGCCACCAGAGCGGGTCCCTGAGGTCCCCGTCGTAAGTCGAGAGCACCTGCCGCAACTCGAGAAAATCCAGGAGGTTTTGCCCTCCAGGCGAGATGAGGCCCATTTCCGCTGAGGCTTCTCGAGGCTAATCACGTCTAACCACTGGAACTTCCAAAGGGTCCTTCACACCCTTGCTGCAACTCAAGAACTTCCCCGACATACCCGTCTCCACTCGAGAGGAAGCACGTGGGGTCACGCACACATCCAGGGGAGCCCCGTTTCCGCCTCCTAGCTCGAGATGAGGGATCCTTTCCCTGTTTCGTAGGGAAAGAATTCCCGGCGTTCCCGTCGCATCTCAATAGTAGGCGCTCTCCACAGGAAAGGGGAGAGGAACTCCAGGGTCGTGCCACCATTCCAAGAGACCCCCAGATGTGTCAGTCCATTACAGAAGAACCTGTATTCCCTGCACTGCCTTGACGTTCAAGCCGAGGATCGACTCCCACCACGTGTGCACGTGGGACAGCCCTGTGGGAAATCCTCGTGGGAAAGCCTCGTGGGAAAGACTCAAGGGAAAACCATAGATCCTTTGATCCATTGGGCGGACTGTGTGACACTGCTGCTACCGCTTGGAGGAAAGCGCAAGTGCATGCCCGCATTCGAGACGAGGACTGACTCCCCTGGGGAGACTCCAGAAGTACCCAAGATCCATGTCAGCACTGGAGAGGAATCCTCAGGTTCCGGCCCCGACTTCACACAAGGTCTTAGGCCCCGGCATCGACGGGAGAGGAATCCCGAGAGGCCCCCGAGGAACTCGCATGGGGACTGGCCTTTCCTGAGGCCACCAGAGCGGTTCCCTGAGGTCCCCGTCGTAAGTCGAGAGCACCTGCCGCAACTCGAGAAAATCCAGGAGGTTTTGCCCTCCAGGCGAGATGAGGCCCATTTCCGCTGAGGCTTCTCGAGGCCAATCACATCTAACCACTGGAACTTCCAAAGGGTCCTTCACACCATTGCTGCATCTCAAGAAGTTCCCCGACATACCCGTCTCCATTCGAGAGGAAGCACGTAGGGTCAATCACACATCCAGGGGAGCCCTGTTTCCGCCTCCTAGCTCGAGATGAGGGATCCTTCCCTTTTTCGTAGGGAAAGAATTCCCGGCGTTCCAGTCGCATCTCAAGAGGAGGCGCTCTCCACAGGAAAGGCGAGAGGAACTCCAGGGTCGTGCCACCATTCCAAGAGTCCCCCAGATGTGTCAGTCCATTCCAGAGGAACCTGTTTTCCCTGCACTGCCTTGACGTTCAAGCCGAGGATCGACTCCCACCACGTGTGCACGTGGGACAGCCCTGTGGGAAAGCCTCGTGGGAAAGCCTCGTGGGAACGACTCGAGGGAAAACCATAGATCCTTTGATCCACGCGGCGGACTGCGTGACACTGCTGCTACCGCTCTGGAGGAAAGCGCAAGTGCATGCCCGCATTCGAGACGAGGACTGACTCCCCTGGGGAGACTCCAGAAGTACCCCAAGATCCATGTCAGCACTGGAGAGGAATCCTCAGGTTCCGGCCCCGAATCCACACAAGGTCTTAGGCCCCGGCATCGACGGGAGAGGAATCCCGAGAGGCCCCCGAGGAACTCGCATGGGGACTGGTCTTTCCTGAGGCCACCAGAGCGGGTCCCTGAGGTCCCCATCGTAAGTCGAGAGCACCTGCCGCAACTCGAGAAAATCCAGGAGGTTTTGCCCTCCAGGCGAGATGAGGCCCATTTCCGCTGAGGCTTCTCGAGGCTAATCACGTCTAACCACTGGAACTTCCAAAGGGTCCTTCACACCCTTGCTGCAACTCAAGAAGTTCTCCGACATACCCGTCTCCACTCGAGAGGAAGCACGTGAGGTCCCGCACACATCCAGGGGAGCCCAGTTTCTGCCTCCTAGCTCGAGATGAGGGATCCTTTCCCTGTTTCTTAGGGAAAGAATTCCCGGCGTTCCCGTCGCATCTCAAGAGGAGGCGCTCTCCACAGGAAAGGCGAGAGGAACTCCAGGGTCGTGCCACCATTCCAAGAGTCCCCCAGATGTGTCAGTCCATTCCAGATGAACCTGTTTTCCCTGCACTGCCTTGACGTTCAATCCGAGGATCCACTCCCACCACGTGTGCACGTGGGACAGCCCTGTGGGAAAGCCTCGTGGGAAAGCCTCGTGGGAAAGACTCGAGGGAAAACCATAGATCCTTTGATCCACGCGGCGGACTGCGTGACACTGCTGCTAACGCTCTGGAGGAAAGCGCATGTGCATGACCGCATTCGAGACGAGGACTGACTCCCCTGGGGAGACTCCAGAAGTACCCCAAGATCCATGTCAGCACTGGAGAGGAATCCTCAGGTTCCGGCCCCGACTTCACACAAGGTCTTAGGCCCCGGCATCGACGGGAGAGGAATCCCGAGAGGCCCCCGAGGAACTCGCATGGGGACTGGCCTTTCCTGAGGCCACCAGAGCGGTTCCCTGAGGTCCCCGTCGTAAGTCGAGAGCACCTGCCGCAACTCGAGAAAATCCAGGAGGTTTTGCCCTCCAGGCGAGATGAGGCCCATTTCCGCTGAGGCTTCTCGAGGCCAATCACATCTAACCACTGGAACTTCCAAAGGGTCCTTCACACCATTGCTGCATCTCAAGAAGTTCCCCGACATACCCGTCTCCACTCGAGAGGAAGCACGTAGGGTCAATCACACATCCAGGGGAGCCCTGTTTCCGCCTCCTAGCTCGAGATGAGGGATCCTTTCCCTGTTTCGTAGGGAAAGAATTCCCGGCGTTCCCGTCGCATCTCAAGAGGAGGCGCTCTCCACAGGAAAGGCGAGAGGAACTCCAGGGTCGTGCCACCATTCCAAGAGTCCCCCAGATGTGTCAGTCCATTCCAGAGGATCCTGTTTTCCCTGCACTGCCTTGACGTTCAAGCCGAGGATCGACTCCCACCACGTGTGCACGTGGGACAGCCCTGTGGGAAAGCCTCGTGGGAAAGCCTCGTGGGAACGACTCGAGGGAAAACCATAGATCCTTTGATCCACGCGGCGGACTGCGTGACACTGCTGCTACCGCTCTGGAGGAAAGCGCAAGTGCATGCCCGCATTCGAGACGAGGACTGACTCCCCTGGGGAGACTCCAGAAGTACCCCAAGATCCATGTCAGCACTGGAGAGGAATCCTCAGGTTCCGGCCCCGAATCCACACAAGGTCTTAGGCCCCGGCATCGACGGGAGAGGAAATTCGAGAGGCCCCCGAGGAACTCGCATGGGGACTGGCCTTTCCTGAGGCCACCAGAGCGGGTCCCTGAGGTCCCCATCGTAAGTCGAGAGCACCTGCCGCAACTCGAGAAAATCCAGGAGGTTTTGCCCTCCAGGCGAGATGAGGCCCATTTCCGCTGAGGCTTCTCGAGGCTAATCACGTCTAACCACTGGAACTTCCAAAGGGTCCTTCACACCCTTGCTGCAACTCAAGAAGTTCTCCGACATACCCGTCTCCACTCGAGAGGAAGCACGTGGGGTCCCGCACACATCCAGGGGAGCCCAGTTTCTGCCTCCTAGCTCGAGATGAGGGATCCTTTCCCTGTTTCGTAGGGAAAGAATTCCCGGCGTTCCCGTCGCATCTCAAGAGGAGGCGCTCTCCACAGGAAAGGCGAGAGGAACTCCAGGGTCGTGCCACCATTCCAAGAGTCCCCCAGATGTGTCAGTCCATTCCAGATGAACCTGTTTTCCCTGCACTGCCTTGACGTTCAATCCGAGGATCCACTCCCACCACGTGTGCACGTGGGACAGCCCTGTGGGAAAGCCTCGTGGGAAAGCCTCGTGGGAAAGACTCGAGGGAAAACCATAGATCCTTTGATCCACGCGGCGGACTGCGTGACACTGCTGCTACCGCTCTGGAGGAAAGCGCATGTGCATGACCGCATTCGAGACGAGGACTGACTCCCCTGGGGAGACTCCAGAAGTACCCCAAGATCCATGTCAGCACTGGAGAGGAATCCTCAGGTTCCGGCCCCGACTCCACACAAGGTCTTAGGCCCCGGCATCGATGGGAGAGGAATCCCGAGAGGCCCCCGAGGAACTCGCATGGGGACTGGCCTTTCCTGAGGCCACCAGAGCGGGTCCCCGAGGTCCCCGTCGTAAGTCGAGAGCACCTGCCGCAACTCGAGAAAATCCAGGAGGTTTTGCCCTCCAGGCGAGATGAGGCCCATTTCCGCTGAGGCTTCTCGAGGCCAATCACATCTAACCACTGGAACTTCCAAAGGGTCCTTCACACCCTTGCTGCAACTCAAGAAGTTCCCCGACATACCCATCTCCACTCGAGAGGAAGCACGTGGGGTCCCGCACACATCCAGGGGAGCCCCGTTTCCGCCTCCTAGCTCGAGATGAGGGATCCTTTCCCTGTTTCTTAGGGAAAGAATTCCCGGCGTTCCCGTCGCATCTCAAGAGGAGGCGCTCTCCACAGGAAAGGCGAGAGGAACTCCAGGGTCGTGCCACCATTCCAAGAGACGCCCAGATGTGTCAGTCCATTATAGAGGAACCTGTTTTCCCTGCACTGCCTTGACGTTCAAGCCGAGGATCGACTCCCACCACCTGTGCACGTGGGACAGCCCTGTGGGAAAGCCTCGTGGGAAAGCCTCGTGGGAAAGACTCGAGGGAAAACCATAGATACTTTGATCCACGCGGTGGACTGCGTGACACTGCTGCTACCGCTCTGGAGGAAAGCGCAAGTGCATGCCCGCATTCGAGACGAGGACTGACTCCCATGGGGAGACTCCAGAAGTACCCCAAGATCCATGTCAGCACTGGAGAGGAATCCTCAGGTTCCGGCCCCGACTCCACACAAGGTCTTAGGCCCCGGCATCGACGGGAGAGGAATCCCGAGAGGCCCCCGAGGAACTCGCATGGGGACTGGCCTTTCCTGAGGTCACCAGAGCGGGTCCCTGAGGTCCCCGTCGTAAGTCGAGAGCACATGCCGCAACTCGAGAAAATCCAGGAGGTTTTGCCCTCCAGGCGAGATGAGGCCCATTTCCGCTGAGGCTTCTCGAGGCTAATCACATCTAACCACTGGAACTTCCAAAGGGTCCTTCACACCCTTGCTGCAACTGAAGCAGTTCCGCGACATACCCGTCTCCACTCGAGAGGAAGCACGTGGGGTCCCGCACACATCCAGGGGAGCCCTGTTTCCGCCTCCTAGCTCGAGATGAGGGATCCTTTCCCTGTTTCGTAGGGAAAGAATTCCCGGCGTTCCCGTCGCATCTCAAGAGGAGGCGCTCTCCACAGGAAAGGCGAGAGGAACTCCAGGGTCGTGACACCATTCCAATAGACCCCCAGATGTGTCAGTCCATTCCAGAGGAACCTGTTTTCCCTGCACTGCCTTGACGTTCAAGCCGAGGATCGACTCCCACCACGTGTGCACGTGGGACAGCCCTGTGGGAAAGCCTCGTGGGAAAGCCTCGTGGGAAAGACTCGAGGGAAAACCATAGATCCTTTGATCCACGCCGCGGACTGCGTGACACTGCTGCTACCGCTCTGGAGGAAAGCGCAAGTGCATGCCCGCATTCGAGACGAGGACTGACTCCCCTGGGGAGACTCCAGAAGTACCCCAAGATCCATGTCAGCACTGGAGAGGAATCCTCAGGTTCCGGTCCCGACTCCACACAAGGTCTTAGGCCCCGGCATCGACGGGAGAGGAATCCCGAGAGGCCCCCGAGGAACTCGCATGGGGACTGGCCTTTCCTGAGGCCACCAGAGCGGGTCCCTGAGGTCCCCGTCGTAAGTCGAGAGCACCTGCCGCAACTCGAGAAAATCCAGGAGGTTTTGCCCTCCAGGCGAGATGAGGCCCATTTCCGCTGAGGCTTCTCGAGGCTAATCACGTCTAACCACTGGAACTTCCAAAGGGTCCTTCACACCCTTGCTGCAACTCAAGAAGTTCCCCGACATACCCGTCTCCACTCGAGAGGAAGCACGTGGGGTCACGCACACATCCAGGGGAGCCCCGTTTCCGCCTCCTAGCTCGAGATGAGGGATCCTTTCCCTGTTTCGTAGGGAAAGAATTCCCGGCGTTCCCGTCTCATCTCAATAGTAGGCGCTCTCCACAGGAAAGGGGAGAGGAACTCCAGGGTCGTGCCACCATTCCAAGAGACCCCCAGATGTGTCAGTCCATTACAGAAGAAACTGTATTCCCTGCAATGCCTTGACGTTCAAGCCGAGGATCGACTCCCACCACGTGTGCACGTGGGACAGCCCTGTGGGAAATCCTCGTGGGAAAGCCTCGTGGGAAAGACTCGAGGGAAAACCATAGATCCTTTGATCCATTGGGCGGACTGTGTGACACTGCTGCTACCGCTTGGAGGAAAGCGCAAGTGCATGCCCGCATTCGAGACGAGGACTGACTCCCCTGGGGAGACTCCAGAAGTACCCCACGATCCATGTCAGCACTGGAGAGGAATCCTCAGGTTCCGGCCCCGACTTCACACAAGGTTTTAGGTCCCGGCATCGACGGGAGAGGAATCCCGAGAGGCCCCCGAGGAACTCGCATGGGGACTGGCCTTTCCTGAGGCCACCAGAGCGGTTCCCTGAGGTCCCCGTCGTAAGTCGAGAGCACCTGCCGCAACTCGAGAAAATCCAGGAGGTTTTGCCCTCCAGGCGAGATGAGGCCCATTTCCGCTGAGGCTTCTCGAGGCCAATCACATCTAACCACTGGAACTTCCAAAGGGTCCTTCACACCATTGCTGCATCTCAAGAAGTTCCCCGACATACCCGTCTCCACTCGAGAGGAAGCACGTAGGGTCAATCACACATCCAGGGGAGCCCAGTTTCCGCCTCCTAGCTCGAGATGAGGGATCCTTCCCTTTTTCGTAGGGAAAGAATTCCCGGCGTTCCAGTCGCAACTCAAGAGGAGGCACTCTCCACAGGAAAGGCGAGAGGAACTCCAGGGTCGTGCCACCATTCCAAGAGTCCCCCAGATGTGTCAGTCCATTCCAGAGGAATCTGTTTTCCCTGCACTGCCTTGACGTTCAAGCCGAGGATCGACTCCCACCACGTGTGCACGTGGGACAGCCCTGTGGGAAAGCCTCGTGGGAAAGCCTCGTGGGAAAGACTCGAGGGAAAACCATAGATCCTTTGATCCACGCGGCGGACTGCGTGACACTGCTGCTACCGCTCTGGAGGAAAGCGCAAGTGCATGCCCGCATTCGAGACGAGGACTGACTCCCCTGGGGAGACTCCAGAAGTACCCCAAGATCCATGTCAGCACTGGAGAGGAATCCTCAGGTTCCGGCCCCGACTCCACACAAGGTCTTAGGCCCCGGCATCGACGGGAGAGGAATCCCGAGACGCCCCCGAGGAACTCGCATGGGGACTGGCCTTTCCTGAGGCCACCAGAGCGGGTCCCTGAGGTCCCCGTCGTAAGTCGAGAGCACCTGCCGAACTCGAGAAAATCCAGTAGGTTTTGCCCTCCAGGCGAGATGAGGCCCATTTCCGCTGAGGCTTCTCGAGGCCAATCACATCTAACCACTGGAACTTCCAAAGGGTCCTTCACACCCTTGCTGCAACTCAAGAACTTCCCCGACATACCCGTCTGCACTCGAGAGGAAGCACGTGGTGTCCCGCACACATCCAGGGGAGCCCCGTTTCCGCCTCCTAGCTCGAGATGAGGGATCCTTTCCCTGTTTCGAAGGGAAAGAATTCCCGGCGTTCCCGTCGCACCTCAAGAGGAGGCGCTCACCACAGGAAAGGCGAGAGGAACTCCAGGGTCACGCCACCATTCCAAGAGTCCCCCAGATGTGTCAGTCCATTCCAGAGGAACCTGTTTTCCCTGCACTGCCTTGACGTTCAAGCCGAGGATCGACTCCCAACACGTGTGCACGTGGGACAGCCCTGTGGGAAAGCCTCGTGGGAAAGTCTCGTGGGAAAGACTCGAGGGAAAACCATAGATCCTTTGATCCACGCGGCGGACTGCGTGACACTGCTGCTACCGCTCTGGAGGAAAGCGCAAGTGCATGCCCGCATTCGAGACGAGGACTGACTCCCCTGGGGAGACTCCAGAAGTACCCCAAGATGCATGTCAGCACGGGAGAGGAATCCTCAGGTTCCGGCCCCGACTCCACACAAGGACTTAGGCCGCGGCATCGACGGGAGAGGAATCCCCAGAGGCCCCCGAGGAACTCGCATGGGGACTGGCCTTTCCTGAGGCCACCAGAGCGGGTCCCTGAGGTCCCCGTCGTAAGTCGAGAGCACCTGCCGCAACTCGAGAAAATCCAGGAGGTTTTGCCCTCCAGGCGAGATGAGGCCCATTTCCGCTGAGGCTTCTCGAGGCCAATCACGTCTAACCACTGGAACTTCCAAAGGGTCCTTCACACCCTTGCTGCAACTCAAGAAGTTCCCCGACATACCCGTCTCCACTCGAGAGGAAGCACGTGGTGTCCCGCACACATCCAGGGGAGCCCCGTTTCCGCCTACTAGCTCGAGATGAGGGATCCTTTCCCTGTTTCGTAGGGAAAGAATTCCCGGCGTTCCCGTCGCATCTCAAGAGGAGGCGCTCTCCACAGGAAAGGCGAGAGGAACTCCAGGGTCGTGCCGCCATTCCAAGAGTCCCCAGATGTGTCAGTCCATTCCAGAGGAACCTGTTTTCCCTGCACTGCCTTGACGTTCAAGCCGAGGATCCACTCCCACCACGTGTGCACGTGGGACAGCCCTGAGGGAAAGCCTCGTGGGGAGGCTCGTGGGAAAGACTCGAGGGAAAACCATAGATCCTTTGATCCACGCGGGGGACTGCGTGACACTGCTGCTAACGCTCTGGAGGAAAGCGCAAGTGTATGCCCGCATTCGAGACGAGGACTGACTCCCCTGGGGAGACTCCAGAAGTACCCCAAGATCCATGTCAGCACTGGAGAGGAATCCTCAGGTTCCGGCCCTGACTTCACACAAGGTCTTAGGCCCAGGCATCGACGGGAGAGGAATCCCCATAGGAACTCGCATGGGGACTGGCCTTTCCTGAGGCCACCAGAGCGGGTCCCTGAGGTCCTCTTCGTAAGTCGAGAGCACCTGCCGCAACTCGAGAAAATCCAGGCGGTTTTGCCCTCCAGGCAAGATGAGGCCCATTTCCTCTGAGGCTTCTCGAGGCTAATCACGTCTAACCACTGGAACTTCCAAAGGGTCCTTCACACCCTTGCTGCAACTCAAGAAGTTCCCCGACATACCCGTCTCCACTCGAGAGGAAGCACGTGGGTCCCGCACACATCCAGGGGAGCCCCGTTTCCGCCTCCTAGCTCGAGATGAGGGATCCTTTCCCTGTTTCGTAGGGAAAGAATTCCCGGCGTTCCCGTCGCATCTCAAGAGGAGGCGCTCTCCACAGGAAAGGCGAGAGGAACTCCAGGGTCGTGCCACCATTCCAAGAGTCCCCCAGATGTGTCAGTCCATTCCAGAGGAACCTGTTTTCCCTGCACTGCCTTGACGTTCAAGCCGAGGATCGACTCCCACCACGTGTGCACGTGGGACAGCCCTGTGGGAAAGCCTCGTGGGAAAGCCTCGTGGGAAAGACTCGAGGGAAAACCATAGATCCTTTGATCCACGCGGCGGACTGCGTGACACTGCTGCTACCGCTCTGGAGGAAAGCGCAAGTGCATGCCTGCATTCGAGACGAGGACTGACTCCCCTGGGGAGACTCCAGAAGTACCCCAAGATCCATGTCAGCACTGGAGAGGAATCCTCAGGTTCCGGCCCCGACTCCACACAAGGTCTTAGGCCCCGGCATCGACGGGAGAGGAATCCCGAGAGGCCCCCGAGGAACTCGCATGGGGACTGGCCTTTCCTGAGGCCACCAGAGCGGGTCCCTGAGGTCCCCGTCGTAAGTCGAGAGCACCTGCCGCAACTCGAGAAAATCCAGGAGGTTTTGCCCTCCAGGCGAGATGAGGCCCATTTCCGCTGAGGCTTCTCGAGGCTAATCACGTCTAACCACTGGAACTTCCAAAGGGTCCTTCACACCCTTGCTGCAACTCAAGAACTTCCCCGACATACCCGTCTCCACTCGAGAGGAAGCACGTGGGGTCACGCACACATCCAGGTGAGCCCCGTTTCCGCCTCCTAGCTCGAGATGAGGGATCCTTTCCCTGTTTCGTAGGGAAAGAATTCCCGGCGTTCCCGTCGCATCTCAATAGTAGGCGCTCTCCACAGGAAAGGGGAGAGGAACTCCAGGGTCGTGCCACCATTCCAAGAGACCCCCAGATGTGTCAGTCCATTACAGAAGAACCTGTATTCCCTGCACTGCCTTGACGTTCAAGCCGAGGATCGACTCCCACCACGTGTGCACGTGGGACAGCCCTGTGGGAAATCCTCGTGGGAAAGCCTCGTGGGAAAGACTCAAGGGAAAACCATAGATCCTTTGATCCATTGGGCGGACTGTGTGACACTGCTGCTACCGCTTGGAGGAAAGCGCAAGTGCATGCCCGCATTCGAGACGAGGACTGACTCCCCTGGGGAGACTCCAGAAGTACCCCAAGATCCATGTCAGCACTGGAGAGGAATCCTCAGGTTCCGGCCCCGACTTCACACAAGGTCTTAGGCCCCGGCATCGACGGGAGAGGAATCCCGAGAGGCCCCCGAGGAACTCGCATGGGGACTGGCCTTTCCTGAGGTCACCAGAGCGGTTCCCTGAGGTCCCCGTCGTAAGTCGAGAGCACCTGCCGCAACTCGAGAAAATCCAGGAGGTTTTGCCCTCCAGGCGAGATGAGGCCCATTTCCGCTGAGGCTTCTCGAGGCCAATCACATCTAACCACTGGAACTTCCAAAGGGTCCTTCACACCATTGCTGCATCTCAAGAAGTTCCCCGACATACCCGTCTCCACTCGAGAGGAAGCACGTAGGGTCAATCACACATCCAGGGGAGCCCTGTTTCCGCCTCCTAGCTCGAGATGAGGGATCCTTCCCTTTTTCGTAGGGAAAGAATTCCCGGCGTTCCAGTCGCATCTCAAGAGGAGGCGCTCTCCACAGGAAAGGCGAGAGGAACTCCAGGGTCGTGCCACCATTCCAAGAGTCCCCCAGATGTGTCAGTCCATTCCAGAGGAACCTGTTTTCCCTGCACTGCCTTGACGTTCAAGCCGAGGATCGACTCCCACCACGTGTGCACGTGGGACAGCCCTGTGGGAAAGCCTCGTGGGAAAGCCTCGTGGGAACGACTCGAGGGAAAACCATAGATCCTTTGATCCACGCGGCGGACTGCGTGACACTGCTGCTACCGCTCTGGAGGAAAGCGCAAGTGCATGCCCGCATTCGAGACGAGGACTGACTCCCCTGGGGAGACTCCAGAAGTACCCCAAGATCCATGTCAGCACTGGAGAGGAATCCTCAGGTTCCGGCCCCGAATCCACACAAGGTCTTAGGCCCCGGCATCGACGGGAGAGGAATCCCGAGAGGCCCCCGAGGAACTCGCATGGGGACTGGCCTTTCCTGAGGCCACCAGAGCGGGTCCCTGAGGTCCCCATCGTAAGTCGAGAGCACCTGCCGCAACTCGAGAAAATCCAGGAGGTTTTGCCCTCCAGGCGAGATGAGGCCCATTTCCGCTGAGGCTTCTCGAGGCTAATCACGTCTAACCACTGGAACTTCCAAAGGGTCCTTCACACCCTTGCTGCAACTCAAGAAGTTCTCCGACATACCCGTCTCCACTCGAGAGGAAGCACGTGGGGTCCCGCACACATCCAGGGGAGCCCAGTTTCTGCCTCCTAGCTCGAGATGAGGGATCCTTTCCCTGTTTCGTAGGGAAAGAATTCCCGGCGTTCCCGTCGCATCTCAAGAGGAGGCGCTCTCCACAGGAAAGGCGAGAGGAACTCCAGGGTCGTGCCACCATTCCAAGAGTCCCCCAGATGTGTCAGTCCATTCCAGATGAACCTGTTTTCCCTGCACTGCCTTGACGTTCAATCCGAGGATCCACTCCCACCACGTGTGCACGTGGGACAGCCCTGTGGGAAAGCCTCGTGGGAAAGCCTCGTGGGAAAGACTCGAGGGAAAACCATAGATCCTTTGATCCACGCGGCGGACTGCGTGACACTGCTGCTACCGCTCTGGAGGAAAGCGCATGTGCATGACCGCATTCGAGACGAGGACTGACTCCCCTGGGGAGACTCCAGAAGTACCCCAAGATCCATGTCAGCACTGGAGAGGAATCCTCAGGTTCCGGCCCCGACTCCACACAAGGTCTTAGGCCCCGGCATCGATGGGAGAGGAATCCCGAGAGGCCCCCGAGGAACTCGCATGGGGACTGGCCTTTCCTGAGGCCACCAGAGCGGGTCCCCGAGGTCCCCGTCGTAAGTCGAGAGCACCTGCCGCAACTCGAGAAAATCCAGGAGGTTTTGCCCTCCAGGCGAGATGAGGCCCATTTCCGCTGAGGCTTCTCGAGGCCAATCACATCTAACCACTGGAACTTCCAAAGGGTCCTTCACACCCTTGCTGCAACTCAAGAAGTTCCCCGACATACCCATCTCCACTCGAGAGGAAGCACGTGGGGTCCCGCACACATCCAGGGGAGCCCCGTTTCCGCCTCCTAGCTCGAGATGAGGGATCCTTTCCCTGTTTCTTAGGGAAAGAATTCCCGGCGTTCCCGTCGCATCTCAAGAGGAGGCGCTCTCCACAGGAAAGGCGAGAGGAACTCCAGGGTCGTGCCACCATTCCAAGAGACGCCCAGATGTGTCAGTCCATTATAGAGGAACCTGTTTTCCCTGCACTGCCTTGACGTTCAAGCCGAGGATCGACTCCCACCACCTGTGCACGTGGGACAGCCCTGTGGGAAAGCCTCGTGGGAAAGCCTCGTGGGAAAGACTCGAGGGAAAACCATAGATACATTGATCCACGCGGTGGACTGCGTGACACTGCTGCTACCGCTCTGGAGGAAAGCGCAAGTGCATGCCCGCATTCGAGACGAGGACTGACTCCCATGGGGAGACTCCAGAAGTACCCCAAGATCCATGTCAGCACTTGAGAGGAATCCTCAGGTTCCGGCCCCGACTCCACACAAGGTCTTAGGCCCCGGCATCGACGGGAGAGGAATCCCGAGAGGCCCCCGAGGAACTCGCATGGGGACTGGCCTTTCCTGAGGTCACCAGAGCGGGTCCCTGAGGTCCCCGTCGTAAGTCGAGAGCACATGCCGCAACTCGAGAAAATCCAGGAGGTTTTGCCCTCCAGGCGAGATGAGGCCCATTTCCGCTGAGGCTTCTCGAGGCTAATCACATCTAACCACTGGAACTTCCAAAGGGTCCTTCACACCCTTGCTGCAACTCTAGAAGTTCCCCGACATACCCGTCTCCACTCAAGAGGAAGCACGAGGGTCCCTCACACATCGAGGGGAGCCCCGTTTCCGCCTCCTAGCTCGAGATGAGGGATCCTTTCCCTGTTTCGTAGGGAAAGAATTCCCGGCGTTCCCGTCGCATCTCAAGAGGAGGCGCTCCCACAGAAAAGGCGAGAGGAACTCCAGGGTCGTGCGACCATTCCAAGAGACCCCAGATGTGTCTGTCCATTCCAGAGGAAACTGTTTTCCCTGCACTGCCTTGACGTTCAAGCCGAGGATCGACTCCCACCACGTGAGCTCGTGGGACAGCCCTGTGGGAAAGCCTCGTGGGAAAGCCTCGTGGGAAAGACTCGAGGGAAAACCATAGATCCTTTGATCCACGCGGCGGACTGCGTAACACTGCTGCTACCGCTCTGGAGGAAAGCGCAAGTGCATGCCCGCATTCGAGACGAGGACTGACTCCCCTGGGGAGACTCCAGAAGTACCCCAAGATCCATGTCAGCACTGGAGAGGAATCCTCAGGTTCCGGCCCCGAGTCCACACAAGGTCTTAGGCCCCTCATCGACGTGAGAGGAATGACGAGAGGCCCCCGAGGAAGTCGCATGGGGATTGGCCTTTCCTGAGGCCACCAGAGCGGGTCGCTGAGGTCCCCATCGTAAGTCGAGAGCACCTGCCACAACTCGAGAAAATCCAGGAGGATTTGCCCTCCAGGCGAGATGAGGCCCATTTCCGCTGAGGCTTCTCGAGGCTAATCACATCTAACCACTGGAACTTCCAAAGGGTCCTTCACACCCTTGCTGCAACTGAAGCAGTTCCGCGACATACCCGTCTCCACTCGAGAGGAAGCACGTGGGGTCCCGCACACATCCAGGGGAGCCCTGTTTCCGCCTCCTAGCTCGAGATGAGGGATCCTTTCCCTGTTTCGTAGGGAAAGATTTCCCGGCGTTCCCGTCGCATCTCAAGAGGAGGCGCTCTCCACAGGAAAGGCGAGAGGAACTCCAGGGTCGTGACACCATTCCAATAGACCCCCAGATGTGTCAGTCCATTCCAGAGGAACCTGTTTTCCCTGCACTGCCTTGACGTTCAAGCCGAGGATCGACTCCCACCACGTGTGCACGTGGGACAGCCCTGTGGGAAAGCCTCGTGGGAAAGCCTCGTGGGAAAGACTCGAGGGAAAACCATAGATCCTTTGATCCACGCCGCGGACTGCGTGACACTGCTGCTACCGCTCTGGAGGAAAGCGCAAGTGCATGCCCGCATTCGAGACGAGGACTGACTCCCCTGGGGAGACTCCAGAAGTACCCCAAGATCCATGTCAGCACTGGAGAGGAATCCTCAGGTTCCGGCCCCGACTTCACACAAGGTCTTAGGCCCCGGCATCGACGGGAGAGGAATCCCGAGAGGCCCCCGAGGAACTCGCATGGGGACTGGCCTTTCCTGAGGCCACCAGAGCGGTTCCCTGAGGTCCCCGTCGTAAGTCGAGAGCACCTGCCGCAACTCGAGAAAATCCAGGAGGTTTTGCCCTCCAGGCGAGATGAGGCCCATTTCCGCTGAGGCTTCTCGAGGCCAATCACATCTAACCACTGGAACTTCCAAAGGGTCCTTCACACCATTGCTGCATCTCAAGAAGTTCCCCGACATACCCGTCTCCACTCGAGAGGAAGCACGTAGGGTCAATCACACATCCAGGGGAGCCCTGTTTCCGCCTCCTAGCTCGAGATGAGGGATCCTTCCCTTTTTCGTAGGGAAAGAATTCCCGGCGTTCCAGTCGCAACTCAAGAGGAGGCACTCTCCACAGGAAAGGCCAGAGGAACTCCAGGGTCGTGCCACCATTCCAAGAGTCCCCCAGATGTGTCAGTCCATTCCAGAGGAATCTGTTTTCCCTGCACTGCCTTGACGTTCAAGCCGAGGATCGACTCCCACCACGTGTGCACGTGGGACAGCCCTGTGGGAAAGCCTCGTGGGAAAGCCTCGTGGGAAAGACTCGAGGGAAAACCATAGATCCTTTGATCCACGCGGCGGACTGCGTGACACTGCTGCTACCGCTCTGGAGGAAAGCGCAAGTGCATGCCCGCATTCGAGACGAGGACTGACTCCCCTGGGGAGACTCCAGAAGTACCCCAAGATCCATGTCAGCACTGGAGAGGAATCCTCAGGTTCCGGCCCCGACTCCACACAAGGTCTTAGGCCCCGGCATCGACGGGAGAGGAATCCCGAGACGCCCCCGAGGAACTCGCATGGGGACTGGCCTTTCCTGAGGCCACCAGAGCGGGTCCCTGAGGTCCCCGTCGTAAGTCGAGAGCACCTGCCGAACTCGAGAAAATCCAGTAGGTTTTGCCCTCCAGGCGAGATGAGGCCCATTTCCGCTGAGGCTTCTCGAGGCCAATCACATCTAACCACTGGAACTTCCAAAGGGTCCTTCACACCCTTGCTGCAACTCAAGAACTTCCCCGACATACCAGTCTGCACTCGAGAGGAAGCACGTGGTGTCCCGCACACATCCAGGGGAGCCCCGTTTCCGCCTCCTAGCTCGAGATGAGGGATCCTTTCCCTGTTTCGAAGGGAAAGAATTCCCGGCGTTCCCGTCGCACCTCAAGAGGAGGCGCTCACCACAGGAAAGGCGAGAGGAACTCCAGGGTCACGCCACCATTCCAAGAGTCCCCCAGATGTGTCAGTCCATTCCAGAGGAACCTGTTTTCCCTGCACTGCCTTGACGTTCAAGCCGAGGATCGACTCCCAACACGTGTGCACGTGGGACAGCCCTGTGGGAAAGCCTCGTGGGAAAGTCTCGTGGGAAAGACTCGAGGGAAAACCATAGATCCTTTGATCCACGCGGCGGACTGCGTGACACTGCTGCTACCGCTCTGGAGGAAAGCGCAAGTGCATGCCCGCATTCGAGACGAGGACTGACTCCCCTGGGGAGACTCCAGAAGTACCCCAAGATGCATGTCAGCACGGGAGAGGAATCCTCAGGTTCCGGCCCCGACTCCACACAAGGACTTAGGCCGCGGCATCGACGGGAGAGGAATCCCCAGAGGCCCCCGAGGAACTCGCATGGGGACTGGCCTTTCCTGAGGCCACCAGAGCGGGTCCCTGAGGTCCCCGTCGTAAGTCGAGAGCACCTGCCGCAACTCGAGAAAATCCAGGAGGTTTTGCCCTCCAGGCGAGATGAGGCCCATTTCCGCTGAGGCTTCTCGAGGCCAATCACGTCTAACCACTGGAACTTCCAAAGGGTCCTTCACACCCTTGCTGCAACTCTAGAAGTTCCCCGACATACCCGTCTCCACTCAAGAGGAAGCACGAGGGTCCCTCACACATCGAGGGGAGCCCCGTTTCCGCCTCCTAGCTCGAGATGAGGGATCCTTTCCCTGTTTCGTAGGGAAAGAATTCCCGGCGTTCCCGTCGCATCTCAAGAGGAGGCGCTCCCACAGAAAAGGCGAGAGGAACTCCAGGGTCGTGCGACCATTCCAAGAGACCCCAGATGTGTCTGTCCATTACAGAGGAACCTGTTTTCCCTGCACTGCCTTGACGTTCAAGCCGAGGATCGACTCCCACCACGTGAGCTCGTGGGACAGCCCTGTGGGAAAGCCTCGTGGGAAAGCCTCGTGGGAAAGACTCGAGGGAAAACCATAGATCCTTTGATCCACGCGGCGGACTGCGTAACACTGCTGCTACCGCTCTGGAGGAAAGCGCAAGTGCATGCCCGCATTCGAGACGAGGACTGACTCCCCTGGGGAGACTCCAGAAGTACCCCAAGATCCATGTCAGCACTGGAGAGGAATCCTCAGGTTCCGGCCCCGAGTCCACACAAGGTTTTAGGCCCCTCATCGACGTGAGAGGAATCACGAGAGGCCCCCGAGGAAGTCGCATGGGGACTGGCCTTTCCTGAGGCCACCAGAGCGGGTCGCTGAGGTCCCCATCGTAAGTCGAGAGCACCTGCCGCAACTCGAGAAAATCCAGGAGGTTTTGCCCTCCAGGCGAGATGAGGCCCATTTCCGCTGAGGCTTCTCGAGGCTAATCACGTCTAACCACTGGAACTTCCAAAGGGTCCTTCACACCCTTGCTGCAACTCAAGAAGTTCCCCGACATACCCGTCTCCACTCGAGAGGAAGCACGTGGGGTCACGCACACATCCAGGGGAGCCCCGTTTCCGCCTCCTAGCTCGAGATGAGGGATCCTTTCCCTGTTTCGTAGGGAAAGAATTCCCGGCGTTCCCGTCTCATCTCAATAGTAGGCGCTCTCCACAGGAAAGGGGAGAGGAACTCCAGGGTCGTGCCACCATTCCAAGAGACCCCCAGATGTGTCAGTCCATTACAGAAGAAACTGTATTCCCTGCAATGCCTTGACGTTCAAGCCGAGGATCGACTCCCACCACGTGTGCACGTGGGACAGCCCTGTGGGAAATCCTCGTGGGAAAGCCTCGTGGGAAAGACTCGAGGGAAAACCATAGATCCTTTGATCCATTGGGCGGACTGTGTGACACTGCTGCTACCGCTTGGAGGAAAGCGCAAGTGCATGCCCGCATTCGAGACGAGGACTGACTCCCCTGGGGAGACTCCAGAAGTACCCCAAGATCCATGTCAGCACTGGAGAGGAATCCTCAGGTTCCGGCCCCGACTTCACACAAGGTCTTAGGCCCCGGCATCGACGGGAGAGGAATCCCGAGAGGCCCCCGAGGAACTCGCATGGGGACTGGCCTTTCCTGAGGCCACCAGAGCGGTTCCCTGAGGTCCCCGTCGTAAGTCGAGAGCACCTGCCGCAACTCGAGAAAATCCAGGAGGTTTTGCCCTCCAGGCGAGATGAGGCCCATTTCCGCTGAGGCTTCTCGAGGCCAATCACATCTAACCACTGGAACTTCCAAAGGGTCCTTCACACCATTGCTGCATCTCAAGAAGTTCCCCGACATACCCGTCTCCACTCGAGAGGAAGCACGTAGGGTCAATCACACATCCAGGGGAGCCCTGTTTCCGCCTCCTAGCTCGAGATGAGGGATCCTTCCCTTTTTCGTAGGGAAAGAATTCCCGGCGTTCCCGTCGCACCTCAAGAGGAGGCGCTCACCACAGGAAAGGCGAGAGGAACTCCAGGGTCACGCCACCATTCCAAGAGTCCCCCAGATGTGTCAGTCCATTCCAGAGGAACCTGTTTTCCCTGCACTGCCTTGACGTTCAAGCCGAGGATCGACTCCCAACACGTGTGCACGTGGGACAGCCCTCTGGGAAAGCCTCGTGGGAAAGTCTCGCGGGAAAGACTCGAGGGAAAACCATAGATCCTTTGATCCACGCGGCGGACTGCGTGACACTGCTGCTACCGCTCTGGAGGAAAGCGCAAGTGCATGCCTGCATTCGAGACGAGGACTGACTCCCCTGGGGAGACTCCAGAAGTACCCCAAGATCCATGTCAGCACTGGAGAGGAATCCTCAGGTTCCGGCCCCGACTCCACACAAGGTCTTAGGCCCCGGCATCGACGGGAGAGGAATCCCGAGAGGCCCCCGAGGAACTCGCATGGGGACTGGCCTTTCCTGAGGCCACCAGAGCGGGTCCCTGAGGTCCCCGTCGTAAGTCGAGAGCACCTGCCGCAACTCGAGAAAATCCAGGAGGTTTTGCCCTCCAGGCGAGATGAGGCCCATTTCCGCTGAGGCTTCTCGAGGCTAATCACGTCTAACCACTGGAACTTCCAAAGGGTCCTTCACACCCTTGCTGCAACTCAAGAACTTCCCCGACATACCCGTCTCCACTCGAGAGGAAGCACGTGGGGTCACGCACACATCCAGGGGAGCCCCGTTTCCGCCTCCTAGCTCGAGATGAGGGATCCTTTCCCTGTTTCGTAGGGAAAGAATTCCCGGCGTTCCCGTCGCATCTCAAAAGTAGGCGCTCTCCACAGGAAAGGGGAGAGGAACTCCAGGGTCGTGCCACCATTCCAAGAGACCCCCAGATGTGTCAGTCCATTACAGAAGAACCTGTATTCCCTGCACTGCCTTGACGTTCAAGCCGAGGATCGACTCCCACCACGTGTGCACGTGGGACAGCCCTGTGGGAAATCCTCGTGGGAAAGCCTCGTGGGAAAGACTCAAGGGAAAACCATAGATCCTTTGATCCATTGGGCGGACTGTGTGACACTGCTGCTACCGCTTGGAGGAAAGCGCAAGTGCATGCCCGCATTCGAGACGAGGACTGACTCCCCTGGGGAGACTCCAGAAGTACCCCAAGATCCATGTCAGCACTGGAGAGGAATCCTCAGGTTCCGGCCCCGACTTCACACAAGGTCTTAGGCCCCGGCATCGACGGGAGAGGAATCCCGAGAGGCCCCCGAGGAACTCGCATGGGGACTGGCCTTTCCTGAGGTCACCAGAGCGGTTCCCTGAGGTCCCCGTCGTAAGTCGAGAGCACCTGCCGCAACTCGAGAAAATCCAGGAGGTTTTGCCCTCCAGGCGAGATGAGGCCCATTTCCGCTGAGGCTTCTCGAGGCCAATCACATCTAACCACTGGAACTTCCAAAGGGTCCTTCACACCATTGCTGCATCTCAAGAAGTTCCCCGACATACCCGTCTCCACTCGAGAGGAAGCACGTAGGGTCAATCACACATCCAGGGGAGCCCTGTTTCCGCCTCCTAGCTCGAGATGAGGGATCCTTCCCTTTTTCGTAGGGAAAGAATTCCCGGCGTTCCAGTCGCATCTCAAGAGGAGGCGCTCTCCACAGGAAAGGCGAGAGGAACTCCAGGGTCGTGCCACCATTCCAAGAGTCCCCCAGATGTGTCAGTCCATTCCAGAGGAACCTGTTTTCCCTGCACTGCCTTGACGTTCAAGCCGAGGATCGACTCCCACCACGTGTGCACGTGGGACAGCCCTGTGGGAAAGCCTCGTGGGAAAGCCTCGTGGGAACGACTCGAGGGAAAACCATAGATCCTTTGATCCACGCGGCGGACTGCGTGACACTGCTGCTACCGCTCTGGAGGAAAGCGCAAGTGCATGCCCGCATTCGAGACGAGGACTGACTCCCCTGGGGAGACTCCAGAAGTACCCCAAGATCCATGTCAGCACTGGAGAGGAATCCTCAGGTTCCGGCCCCGAATCCACACAAGGTCTTAGGCCCCGGCATCGACGGGAGAGGAATCCCGAGAGGCCCCCGAGGAACTCGCATGGGGACTGGCCTTTCCTGAGGCCACCAGAGCGGGTCCCTGAGGTCCCCATCGTAAGTCGAGAGCACCTGCCGCAACTCGAGAAAATCCAGGAGGTTTTGCCCTCCAGGCGAGATGAGGCCCATTTCCGCTGAGGCTTCTCGAGGCTAATCACGTCTAACCACTGGAACTTCCAAAGGGTCCTTCACACCCTTGCTGCAACTCAAGAAGTTCTCCGACATACCCGTCTCCACTCGAGAGGAAGCACGTGGGGTCCCGCACACATCCAGGGGAGCCCAGTTTCTGCCTCCTAGCTCGAGATGAGGGATCCTTTCCCTGTTTCGTAGGGAAAGAATTCCCGGCGTTCCCGTCGCATCTCAAGAGGAGGCGCTCTCCACAGGAAAGGCGAGAGGAACTCCAGGGTCGTGCCACCATTCCAAGAGTCCCCCAGATGTGTCAGTCCATTCCAGATGAACCTGTTTTCCCTGCACTGCCTTGACGTTCAATCCGAGGATCCACTCCCACCACGTGTGCACGTGGGACAGCCCTGTGGGAAAGCCTCGTGGGAAAGCCTCGTGGGAAAGACTCGAGGGAAAACCATAGATCCTTTGATCCACGCGGCGGACTGCGTGACACTGCTGCTACCGCTCTGGAGGAAAGCGCATGTGCATGACCGCATTCGAGACGAGGACTGACTCCCCTGGGGAGACTCCAGAAGTACCCCAAGATCCATGTCAGCACTGGAGAGGAATCCTCAGGTTCCGGCCCCGACTCCACACAAGGTCTTAGGCCCCGGCATCGATGGGAGAGGAATCCCGAGAGGCCCCCGAGGAACTCGCATGGGGACTGGCCTTTCCTGAGGCCACCAGAGCGGGTCCCCGAGGTCCCCGTCGTAAGTCGAGAGCACCTGCCGCAACTCGAGAAAATCCAGGAGGTTTTGCCCTCCAGGCGAGATGAGGCCCATTTCCGCTGAGGCTTCTCGAGGCCAATCACATCTAACCACTGGAACTTCCAAAGGGTCCTTCACACCCTTGCTGCAACTCAAGAAGTTCCCCGACATACCCATCTCCACTCGAGAGGAAGCACGTGGGGTCCCGCACACATCCAGGGGAGCCCCGTTTCCGCCTCCTAGCTCGAGATGAGGGATCCTTTCCCTGTTTCTTAGGGAAAGAATTCCCGGCGTTCCCGTCGCATCTCAAGAGGAGGCGCTCTCCACAGGAAAGGCGAGAGGAACTCCAGGGTCGTGCCACCATTCCAAGAGACGCCCAGATGTGTCAGTCCATTATAGAGGAACCTGTTTTCCCTGCACTGCCTTGACGTTCAAGCCGAGGATCGACTCCCACCACCTGTGCACGTGGGACAGCCCTGTGGGAAAGCCTCGTGGGAAAGCCTCGTGGGAAAGACTCGAGGGAAAACCATAGATACTTTGATCCACGCGGTGGACTGCGTGACACTGCTGCTACCGCTCTGGAGGAAAGCGCAAGTGCATGCCCGCATTCGAGACGAGGACTGACTCCCATGGGGAGACTCCAGAAGTACCCCAAGATCCATGTCAGCACTGGAGAGGAATCCTCAGGTTCCGGCCCCGACTCCACACAAGGTCTTAGGCCCCGGCATCGACGGGAGAGGAATCCCGAGAGGCCCCCGAGGAACTCGCATGGGGACTGGCCTTTCCTGAGGTCACCAGAGCGGGTCCCTGAGGTCCCCGTCGTAAGTCGAGAGCACATGCCGCAACTCGAGAAAATCCAGGAGGTTTTGCCCTCCAGGCGAGATGAGGCCCATTTCCGCTGAGGCTTCTCGAGGCTAATCACATCTAACCACTGGAACTTCCAAAGGGTCCTTCACACCCTTGCTGCAACTCTAGAAGTTCCCCGACATACCCGTCTCCACTCAAGAGGAAGCACGAGGGTCCCTCACACATCGAGGGGAGCCCCGTTTCCGCCTCCTAGCTCGAGATGAGGGATCCTTTCCCTGTTTCGTAGGGAAAGAATTCCCGGCGTTCCCGTCGCATCTCAAGAGGAGGCGCTCCCACAGAAAAGGCGAGAGGAACTCCAGGGTCGTGCGACCATTCCAAGAGACCCCAGATGTGTCTGTCCATTACAGAGGAACCTGTTTTCCCTGCACTGCCTTGACGTTCAAGCCGAGGATCGACTCCCACCACGTGAGCTCGTGGGACAGCCCTGTGGGAAAGCCTCGTGGGAAAGCCTCGTGGGAAAGACTCGAGGGAAAACCATAGATCCTTTGATCCACGCGGCGGACTACGTAACACTGCTGCTACCGCTCTGGAGGAAAGCGCAAGTGCATGCCCGCATTCGAGACGAGGACTGACTCCCCTGGGGAGACTCCAGAAATACCCCAAGATCCATGTCAGCACTGGAGAGGAATCCTCAGGTTCCGGCCCCGAGTCCACACAAGGTCTTAGGCCCCTCATCGACGTGAGAGGAATCACGAGAGGCCCCCGAGGAAGTCGCATGGGGATTGGCCTTTCCTGAGGCCACCAGAGCGGGTCGCTGAGGTCCCCATCGTAAGTCGAGAGCACCTGCCACAACTCGAGAAAATCCAGGAGGATTTGCCCTCCAGGCGAGATGAGGCCCATTTCCGCTGAGGCTTCTCGAGGCTAATCACATCTAACCACTGGAACTTCCAAAGGGTCCTTCACACCCTTGCTGCAACTGAAGCAGTTCCGCGACATACCCGTCTCCACTCGAGAGGAAGCACGTGGGGTCCCGCACACATCCAGGGGAGCCCTGTTTCCGCCTCCTAGCTCGAGATGAGGGATCCTTTCCCTGTTTCGTAGGGAAAGAATTCCCGGCGTTCCCGTCGCATCTCAAGAGGAGGCGCTCTCCACAGGAAAGGCGAGAGGAACTCCAGGGTCGTGACACCATTCCAATAGACCCCCAGATGTGTCAGTCCATTCCAGAGGAACCTGTTTTCCCTGCACTGCCTTGACGTTCAAGCCGAGGATCGACTCCCACCACGTGTGCACGTGGGACAGCCCTGTGGGAAAGCCTCGTGGGAAAGCCTCGTGGGAAAGACTCGAGGGAAAACCATAGATCCTTTGATCCACGCCGCGGACTGCGTGACACTGCTGCTACCGCTCTGGAGGAAAGCGCAAGTGCATGCCCGCATTCGAGACGAGGACTGACTCCCCTGGGGAGACTCCAGAAGTACCCCAAGATCCATGTCAGCACTGGAGAGGAATCCTCAGGTTCCGGCCCCGACTTCACACAAGGTCTTAGGCCCCGGCATCGACGGGAGAGGAATCCCGAGAGGCCCCCGAGGAACTCGCATGGGGACTGGCCTTTCCTGAGGCCACCAGAGCGGTTCCCTGAGGTCCCCGTCGTAAGTCGAGAGCACCTGCCGCAACTCGAGAAAATCCAGGAGGTTTTGCCCTCCAGGCGAGATGAGGCCCATTTCCGCTGAGGCTTCTCGAGGCCAATCACATCTAACCACTGGAACTTCCAAAGGGTCCTTCACACCATTGCTGCATCTCAAGAAGTTCCCCGACATACCCGTCTCCACTCGAGAGGAAGCACGTAGGGTCAATCACACATCCAGGGGAGCCCTGTTTCCGCCTCCTAGCTCGAGATGAGGGATCCTTCCCTTTTTCGTAGGGAAAGAATTCCCGGCGTTCCAGTCGCAACTCAAGAGGAGGCACTCTCCACAGGAAAGGCGAGAGGAACTCCAGGGTCGTGCCACCATTCCAAGAGTCCCCCAGATGTGTCAGTCCATTCCAGAGGAATCTGTTTTCCCTGCACTGCCTTGACGTTCAAGCCGAGGATCGACTCCCACCACGTGTGCACGTGGGACAGCCCTGTGGGAAAGCCTCGTGGGAAAGCCTCGTGGGAAAGACTCGAGGGAAAACCATAGATCCTTTGATCCACGCGGCGGACTGCGTGACACTGCTGCTACCGCTCTGGAGGAAAGCGCAAGTGCATGCCCGCATTCGAGACGAGGACTGACTCCCCTGGGGAGACTCCAGAAGTACCCCAAGATCCATGTCAGCACTGGAGAGGAATCCTCAGGTTCCGGCCCCGACTCCACACAAGGTCTTAGGCCCCGGCATCGACGGGAGAGGAATCCCGAGACGCCCCCGAGGAACTCGCATGGGGACTGGCCTTTCCTGAGGCCACCAGAGCGGGTCCCTGAGGTCCCCGTCGTAAGTCGAGAGCACCTGCCGAACTCGAGAAAATCCAGTAGGTTTTGCCCTCCAGGCGAGATGAGGCCCATTTCCGCTGAGGCTTCTCGAGGCCAATCACATCTAACCACTGGAACTTCCAAAGGGTCCTTCACACCCTTGCTGCAACTCAAGAACTTCCCCGACATACCAGTCTGCACTCGAGAGGAAGCACGTGGTGTCCCGCACACATCCAGGGGAGCCCCGTTTCCGCCTCCTAGCTCGAGATGAGGGATCCTTTCCCTGTTTCGAAGGGAAAGAATTCCCGGCGTTCCCGTCGCACCTCAAGAGGAGGCGCTCACCACAGGAAAGGCGAGAGGAACTCCAGGGTCACGCCACCATTCCAAGAGTCCCCCAGATGTGTCAGTCCATTCCAGAGGAACCTGTTTTCCCTGCACTGCCTTGACGTTCAAGCCGAGGATCGACTCCCAACACGTGTGCACGTGGGACAGCCCTGTGGGAAAGCCTCGTGGGAAAGTCTCGTGGGAAAGACTCGAGGGAAAACCATAGATCCTTTGATCCACGCGGCGGACTGCGTGACACTGCTGCTACCGCTCTGGAGGAAAGCGCAAGTGCATGCCCGCATTCGAGACGAGGACTGACTCCCCTGGGGAGACTCCAGAAGTACCCCAAGATGCATGTCAGCACGGGAGAGGAATCCTCAGGTTCCGGCCCCGACTCCACACAAGGACTTAGGCCGCGGCATCGACGGGAGAGGAATCCCCAGAGGCCCCCGAGGAACTCGCATGGGGACTGGCCTTTCCTGAGGCCACCAGAGCGGGTCCCTGAGGTCCCCGTCGTAAGTCGAGAGCACCTGCCGCAACTCGAGAAAATCCAGGAGGTTTTGCCCTCCAGGCGAGATGAGGCCCATTTCCGCTGAGGCTTCTCGAGGCCAATCACGTCTAACCACTGGAACTTCCAAAGGGTCCTTCACACCCTTGCTGCAACTCTAGAAGTTCCCCGACATACCCGTCTCCACTCAAGAGGAAGCACGAGGGTCCCTCACACATCGAGGGGAGCCCCGTTTCCGCCTCCTAGCTCGAGATGAGGGATCCTTTCCCTGTTTCGTAGGGAAAGAATTCCCGGCGTTCCCGTCGCATCTCAAGAGGAGGCGCTCCCACAGAAAAGGCGAGAGGAACTCCAGGGTCGTGCGACCATTCCAAGAGACCCCAGATGTGTCTGTCCATTACAGAGGAACCTGTTTTCCCTGCACTGCCTTGACGTTCAAGCCGAGGATCGACTCCCACCACGTGAGCTCGTGGGACAGCCCTGTGGGAAAGCCTCGTGGGAAAGCCTCGTGGGAAAGACTCGAGGGAAAACCATAGATCCTTTGATCCACGCGGCGGACTGCGTAACACTGCTGCTACCGCTCTGGAGGAAAGCGCAAGTGCATGCCCGCATTCGAGACGAGGACTGACTCCCCTGGGGAGACTCCAGAAGTACCCCAAGATCCATGTCAGCACTGGAGAGGAATCCTCAGGTTCCGGCCCCGAGTCCACACAAGGTTTTAGGCCCCTCATCGACGTGAGAGGAATCACGAGAGGCCCCCGAGGAAGTCGCATGGGGACTGGCCTTTCCTGAGGCCACCAGAGCGGGTCGCTGAGGTCCCCATCGTAAGTCGAGAGCACCTGCCGCAACTCGAGAAAATCCAGGAGGTTTTGCCCTCCAGGCGAGATGAGGCCCATTTCCGCTGAGGCTTCTCGAGGCTAATCACGTCTAACCACTGGAACTTCCAAAGGGTCCTTCACACCCTTGCTGCAACTCAAGAAGTTCCCCGACATACCCGTCTCCACTCGAGAGGAAGCACGTGGGGTCACGCACACATCCAGGGGAGCCCCGTTTCCGCCTCCTAGCTCGAGATGAGGGATCCTTTCCCTGTTTCGTAGGGAAAGAATTCCCGGCGTTCCCGTCTCATCTCAATAGTAGGCGCTCTCCACAGGAAAGGGGAGAGGAACTCCAGGGTCGTGCCACCATTCCAAGAGACCCCCAGATGTGTCAGTCCATTACAGAAGAAACTGTATTCCCTGCAATGCCTTGACGTTCAAGCCGAGGATCGACTCTCACCACGTGTGCACGTGGGACAGCCCTGTGGGAAATCCTCGTGGGAAAGCCTCGTGGGAAAGACTCGAGGGAAAACCATAGATCCTTTGATCCATTGGGCGGACTGTGTGACACTGCTGCTACCGCTTGGAGGAAAGCGCAAGTGCATGCCCGCATTCGAGACGAGGACTGACTCCCCTGGGGAGACTCCAGAAGTACCCCAAGATCCATGTCAGCACTGGAGAGGAATCCTCAGGTTCCGGCCCCGACTTCACACAAGGTCTTAGGCCCCGGCATCGACGGGAGAGGAATCCCGAGAGGCCCCCGAGGAACTCGCATGGGGACTGGCCTTTCCTGAGGCCACCAGAGCGGTTCCCTGAGGTCCCCGTCGTAAGTCGAGAGCACCTGCCGCAACTCGAGAAAATCCAGGAGGTTTTGCCCTCCAGGCGAGATGAGGCCCATTTCCCCTGAGGCTTCTCGAGGCCAATCACATCTAACCACTGGAACTTCCAAAGGGTCCTTCACACCATTGCTGCATCTCAAGAAGTTCCCCGACATACCCGTCTCCACTCGAGAGGAAGCACGTAGGGTCAATCACACATCCAGGGGAGCCCTGTTTCCGCCTCCTAGCTCGAGATGAGGGATCCTTCCCTTTTTCGTAGGGAAAGAATTCCCGGCGTTCCCGTCGCACCTCAAGAGGAGGCGCTCACCACAGGAAAGGCGAGAGGAACTCCAGGGTCACGCCACCATTCCAAGAGTCCCCCAGATGTGTCAGTCCATTCCAGAGGAACCTGTTTTCCCTGCACTGCCTTGACGTTCAAGCCGAGGATCGACTCCCAACACGTGTGCACGTGGGACAGCCCTCTGGGAAAGCCTCGTGGGAAAGTCTCGTGGGAAAGACTCGAGGGAAAACCATAGATCCTTTGATCCACGCGGCGGACTGCGTGACACTGCTGCTACCGCTCTGGAGGAAAGCGCAAGTGCATGCCCGCATTCGAGACGAGGACTGACTCCCCTGGGGAGACTCCAGAAGTACCCCAAGATGCATGTCAGCACGGGAGAGGAATCCTCAGGTTCCGGCCCCGACTCCACACAAGGACTTAGGCCGCGGCATCGACGGGAGAGGAATCCCCAGAGGCCCCCGAGGAACTCGCATGGGGACTGGCCTTTCCTGAGGCCACCAGAGCGGGTCCCTGAGGTCCCCGTCGTAAGTCGAGAGCACCTGCCGCAACTCGAGAAAATCCAGGAGGTTTTGCCCTCCAGGCGAGATGAGGCCCATTTCCGCTGAGGCTTCTCGAGGCCAATCACGTCTAACCACTGGAACTTCCAAAGGGTCCTTCACACCCTTGCTGCAACTCAAGAAGTTCCCCGACATACCCGTCTCCACTCGAGAGGAAGCACGTGGTGTCCCGCACACATCCAGGGCAGCCCTGTTTCCGCCTACTAGCTCGAGATGAGGGATCCTTTCCCTGTTTCGTAGGGAAAGAATTCCCGGCGTTCCCGTCGCATCTCAATAGTAGGCGCTCTCCACAGGAAAGGCGAGAGGAACTCCAGGGTCGTGCCGCCATTCCAAGAGTCCCCAGATGTGTCAGTCCATTCCAGAGGAACCTGTTTTCCCTGCACTGCCTTGACGTTCAAGCCGAGGATCCACTCCCACGACGTGTGCACGTGGGACAGCCCTGAGGGAAAGCCTCGTGGGGAGGCTCGTGGGAAAGACTCGAGGGAAAACCATAGATCCTTTGATCCACGCGGGGGACTGCGTGACACTGCTGCTAACGCTCTGGAGGAAAGCGCAAGTGTATGCCCGCATTCGAGACGAGGACTGACTCCCCTGGGGAGACTCCAGAAGTACCCCAAGATCCATGTCAGCACTGGAGAGGAATCCTCAGGTTCCGGCCCTGACTTCACACAAGGTCTTAGGCCCCGGCATCGACGGGAGAGGAATCCCCATAGGAACTCGCATGGGGACTGGCCTTTCCTGAGGCCACCAGAGCGGGTCCCTGAGGTCCTCTTCGTAAGTCGAGAGCACCTGCCGCAACTCGAGAAAATCCAGGCGGTTTTGCCCTCCAGGCAAGATGAGGCCCATTTCCTCTGAGGCTTCTCGAGGCTAATCACGTCTAACCACTGGAACTTCCAAAGGGTCCTTCACACCCTTGCTGCAACTCAAGAAGTTCCCCGACATACCCGTCTCCACTCGAGAGGAAGCACGTGGGTCCCGCACACATCCAGGGGAGCCCCGTTTCCGCCTCCTAGCTCGAGATGAGGGATCCTTTCCCTGTTTCGTAGGGAAAGAATTCCCGGCGTTCCCGTCGCATCTCAAGAGGAGGCGCTCTCCACAGGAAAGGCGAGAGGAACTCCAGGGTCGTGCCACCATTCCAAGAGTCCCCCAGATGTGTCAGTCCATTCCAGAGGAACCTGTTTTCCCTGCACTGCCTTGACGTTCAAGCCGAGGATCGACTCCCACCACGTGTGCACGTGGGACAGCCATGTGGGAAAGCCTCGTGGGAAAGCCTCGTGGGAAAGACTCGAGGGAAAACCATAGATCCTTTGATCCACGCGGCGGACTGCGTGACACTGCTGCTACCGCTCTGGAGGAAAGCGCAAGTGCATGCCCGCAATCGAGACGAGGACTGACTCCCCTGGGGAGACTCCAGACCTACCCCAAGATCCATGTCAGCACTGGAGAGGAATCCTCAGGTTCCGGCCCCGACTCCACACAAGGTCTTAGGCCCCGGCATCGACGGGAGAGGAATCCCAAGAGGCCCCCGAGGAACTCGCATGGGGACTGGCCTTTCCTGAGGCCACCAGAGCGGGTCCCTGAGGTCCCCGTCGTAAGTCTAGAGCACCTGCCGCAACTCGAGAAAATCCAGGAGGTTTTGCCCTCCAGGCGATATGAGGCCCATTTCCGCTGAGGCTTCTCGAGGCTAATCACATCTAACCACTGGAACTTCCAAAGGGTCCTTCACACCCTTGCTGCAACTCAAGAAAGTCCCCGACATACCCGTCTCCACTCGAGAGGAAGTACGTGGGGTCCCGCACACATCCAGGGGAGCCCCGTTTCCGCCTCCTAGCTCGAGATGAGGCATCCTTTCCCTGTTTCATAGGGAAAGAATTCCCGGCGTTCCCGTCGCATCTCAAGAGGAGGCGCTCTCCACAGGAAAGGCGAGAGGAACTCCAGGGTCGTGCCACCATTCCAAGAGTCCCCCAGATGTGTCAGTCCATTCCAGAGGAAACTGTTTTCCCTGCACTGCCTTGACGTTCAAGCCGAGGATCGACTCCCACCACGTGTGCACGTGGGACAGCCCTGTGGGAAAGTCTCGTGGGAAAGCCTCGTGGGAAAGACTCGAGGGAAAACCATACATCCTTTGATCCACGCGGGGGACTGCGTGACACTGCTGCTACCGCTCTGGAGGAAAGCGCAAGTGCATGCCCGCATTCGAGACGAGGACTGACTCCCCTGTGGAGACTCCAGAAGTACCCCAAGATCCATGTCAGCACTGGAGAGGAATCCTCAGGTTCCGGCCCCGACTCCACACAAGGTCTTAGGCCCCGGAATCGACGGGAGAGGAATCCCGAGAGGCCCCCGAGGAAGTCGCATGGGGACTGGCCTTTCCTGAGGCCACCAGAGCGGGTCCCTGAGGTCCCCGTCGTAAGTCGAGAGCACCTGCCGCAACTCGAGAAAATCCATGAGGTTTTGCCCTCCAGGCGAGATGAGGCCCATTTCCGCTGAGGCTTCTCGAGGCCAATCACATCTAACCACTGGAACTTCCAAAGGGGCCTTCACACCATTGCTGCAACTCAAGAAGTTCCCAGACATACCCGTCTCCACTCGATAGGAAGCACGTGGGGTCCCTCACACATCCAGGGGAGCCCCGTTTCCGCCTCCTAGCTCGAGATGAGGGATCCTTCCCTTTTTCGTAGGGAAAGAATTCCCGGCGTTCCAGTCGCATCTCAAGAGGAGGCGCTCTCCACAGGAAAGGCGAGAGGAACTCCAGGGTCGTGACACCATTCCAAGAGTCCCCCAGATGTGTCAGTCCATTCCAGAGGAACCTGTTTTCCCTGCACTGCCTTGACGTTCAAGTCGAGGATCGACTCCCACCACGTGTGCACGTGGGACAGCCCTGTGGGAAAGCCTCGGGGGAAAGCCTCGTGGGAAAGACTCGAGGGAAAACCATAGATCCTTTGATCCACGCGGCGGACTGCGTGACACTGCTGCTACCGCTCTGGAGGAAAGCGCAAGTGCATGCCCGCATTCGAGACGAGGACTGACTCCCCTGGGGAGACTCCAGACGTACCCCAAGATCCATGTCAGCACGGGAGAGGAATCCTCAGGTTCCGGCCTCGACTCCACACAAGGACTTAGGCCCCGGCATCGATGGGAGAGGAATCCCGAGAGGCCCCCGAGGAACTCGCATGGGGACTGGCCTTTCCTGAGGCCACCAGAGCGGGTCCCCGAGGTCCCCGTCGTAAGTCGAGAGCACCTGCCGCAACTCGAGAAAATCCAGGAGGTTTTGCCCTCCAGGCGAGATGAGGCCCATTTCCGCTGAGGCTTCTCGAGGCGAATCACATCTAACCACTGGAACTTCCAAAGGGTCCTTCACACCCTTGCTGCAACTCAAGAAGTTCCCCGACATACCCGTCTCCACTCGAGAGGAAGCACGTGGGGTCCCGCACACATCCAGGGGAGCCCCGTTTCCGCCTCCTAGCTCGAGATGAGGGATCCTTTCCCTGTTTCTTAGGGAAAGAATTCCCGGCGTTCCCGTCGCATCTCAAGAGGAGGCGCTCTCCACAGGAGAGGCGAGAGGAACTCCAGGGTCGTGCCACCATTCCAAGAGACGCCCAGATGTGTCAGTCCATTATAGAGAAACCTGTTTTCCCTGCACTGCCTTGACGTTCAAGCCGAGGATCGACTCCCACCACCTGTGCACGTGGGACAGCCATGTGGGAAAGCCTCGTGGGAAAGCCTCGTGGGAAAGACTCGAGGGAAAACCATAGATACTTTGATCCACGCGGTGGACTGCGTGACACTGCTGCTACCGCTCTGGAGGAAAGCGCAAGTACATGCCCGCATTCGAGACGAGGACTGACTCCCATGGGGAGACTCCAGAAGTACCCCAAGATCCATGTCAGCACTGGAGAGGAATCCTCAGGTTCCGGCCCCGACTCCACACAAGGTCTTCGGCGCCGGCATCGACGGGAGAGGAATCCCGAGAGGCCCCCGAGGAACTCGCATGGGGACTGGCCTTTCCTGAGGCCACCAGAGCGGGTCCCTGAGGTCCCCGTCGTAAGTCGAGAGCACCTGCCGCAACTCGAGAAAATCCAGGAGGTTTTGCCCTCCAGGCGAGATGAGGCCCATTTCCGCTGAGGCTTCTCTAGGCCAATCACGTCTAACCACTGGAACTTCCAAAGGGTCCTTCACACCCTTGCTGCAACTCAACAAGTTCCCCGACATAGCCGTCTCCACTCGAGAGGAAGCACGTGGTGTCCCGCAAACATCCAGGGGAGCCCCATTTCCGCCTCCTAGCTCGAGATGAGGGATCCTTTCCCTGTTTCGTAGGGAATGAATTCCCGGCGTTGCCGTCGCATCTCAAGAGGAGACGCTCTCCAAAGGAAAGGCGAGAGGAACTCCAGGGTCGTGCCACCATTCCAAGAGCCCCCAGATGTGTCAGTCCATTCCAGAGGAACGTGTTTTCCCTGCACTACCTTGACGTTCAAGCCGAGGATCGAGTTCCACCACGTGTGCACGTGGGACAGCCCTGAGGAAAGCCTCGTGGGAAAGCCTCGTGGGAAAGACTCGAGGGAAAACCATAGATCCTTTGATCCACGCGGCGGACTGCGTGACACTGCTGCTACCGCTCTGGAGGAAAGCGCAAGTGCATGCCCGCATTCGAGACGAGGACTGACTCCCCTGGGGAGACTCCAGAAGTACCCCAAGATCCATGTCAGCACTGGAGAGGAATCCTCAGGTTCCGGCCCCGACTCCACACAAGGTCTTATGCCCCGGCATCGACGGGAGAGGAATCCCGAGAGGCCCCCGAGGAACTCGCATGGGGACTGGCCTTTCCTGAGGTCACCAGAGCGGGTCCCTGAGGTCCCCGTCGTAAGTCGAGAGCACATGCCGCAACTCGAGAAAATCCAGGAGGTTTTGCCCTCCAGGCGAGATGAGGCCCATTTCCGCTGAGGCTTCTCGAGGCTAATCACATCTAACCACTGGAACTTCCAAAGGGTCCTTCACACCCTTGCTGCAACTCTAGAAGTTCCCCGACATACCCGTCTCCACTCAAGAGGAAGCACGAGGGTCCCTCACACATCGAGGGGAGCCCCGTTTCCGCCTCCTAGCTCGAGATGAGGGATCCTTTCCCTGTTTCGTAGGGAAAGAATTCCCGACGTTCCCGTCGCATCTCAAGAGGAGGCGCTCCCACAGAAAAGGCGAGAGGAACTCCAGGGTCGTGCGACCATTCCAAGAGACCCCAGATGTGTCTGTCCATTACAGAGGAACCTGTTTTCCCTGCACTGCCTTGACGTTCAAGCCGAGGATCGACTCCCACCACGTGAGCTCGTGGGACAGCCCTGTGGGAAAGCCTCGTGGGAAAGCCTCGTGGGAAAGACTCGAGGGAAAACCATAGATCCTTTGATCCACGCGGCGGACTGCGTGACACTGCTGCTACCGCTCTGGAGGAAAGCGCAAGTGCATGCCCGCATTCGAGACGAGGACTGACTCCCCTGGGGAGACTCCAGAAGTACCCCAAGATCCATGTCAGCACTGGAGAGGAATCCTCAGGTTCCCCCCCGACTCCACACAAGGTCTTAGGCCCCGGCATCGACGGGAGAGGAATCCCGAGACGCCCCCGAGGAACTCGCATGGGGACTGGCCTTTCCTGAGGCCACCAGAGCGGGTCCCTGAGGTCCCCGTCGTAAGTCGAGAGCACCTGCCGAACTCGAGAAAATCCAGTAGGTTTTGCCCTCCAGGCGAGATGAGGCCCATTTCCGCTGAGGCTTCTCGAGGCCAATCACATCTAACCACTGGAACTTCCAAAGGGTCCTTCACACCCTTGCTGCAACTCAAGAACTTCCCCGACATACCCGTCTGCACTCGAGAGGAAGCACGTGGTGTCCCGCACACATCCAGGGGAGCCCCGTTTCCGCCTCCTAGCTCGAGATGAGGGATCCTTTCCCTGTTTCGAAGGGAAAGAATTCCCGGCGTTCCCGTCACACCTCAAGAGGAGGCGCTCACCACAGGAAAGGCGAGAGGAACTCCAGGGTCACGCCACCATTCCAAGAGTCCCCCAGATGTGTCAGTCCATTCCAGAGGAACCTGTTTTCCCTGCACTGCCTTGACGTTCAAGCCGAGGATCGACTCCCAACACGTGTGCACGTGGGACAGCCCTGTGGGAAAGCCTCGTGGGAAAGTCTCGTGGGAAAGACTCGAGGGAAAACCATAGATCCTTTGATCCACGCGGCGGACTGCGTGACACTGCTGCTACCGCTCTGGAGGAAAGCGCAAGTGCATGCCCGCATTCGAGACGAGGACTGACTCCCCTGGGGAGACTCCAGAAGTACCCCAAGATGCATGTCAGCACGGGAGAGGAATCCTCAGGTTCCGGCCCCGACTCCACACAAGGACATAGGCCGCGGCATCGACGGGAGAGGAATCCCCAGAGGCCCCCGAGGAACTCGCATGGGGACTGGCCTTTCCTGAGGCCACCAGAGCGGGTCCCTGAGGTCCCCGTCGTAAGTCGAGAGCACCTGCCGCAACTCGAGAAAATCCAGGAGGTTTTGCCCTCCAGGCGAGATGAGGCCCATTTCCGCTGAGGCTTCTCGAGGCCAATCACGTCTAACCACTGGAACTTCCAAAGGGTCCTTCACACCCTTGCTGCAACTCAAGAAGTTCCCCGACATACCCGTCTCCACTCGAGAGGAAGCACGTGGTGTCCCGCACACATCCAGGGGAGCCCCGTTTCCGCCTACTACCTCGAGATGAGGGATCCTTTCCCTGTTTCGTAGGGAAAGAATTCCCGGCGTTCCCGTCGCATCTCAAGAGGAGGCGCTCTCCACAGGAAAGGCGAGAGGAACTCCAGGGTCGTGCCGCCATTCCAAGAGTCCCCAGATGTGTCAGTCCATTCCAGAGGAACCTGTTTTCCCTGCACTGCCTTGACGTTCAAGCCGAGGATCCACTCCCACCACGTGTGCACGTGGGACAGCCCTGAGGGAAAGCCTCGTGGGGAGGCTCGTGGGAAAGACTCGAGGGAAAACCATAGATCCTTTGATCCACGCGGGGGACTGCGTGACACTGCTGCTAACGCTCTGGAGGAAAGCGCAAGTGTATGCCCGCATTCGAGACGAGGACTGACTCCCCTGGGGAGACTCCAGAAGTACCCCAAGATCCATGTCAGCACTGGAGAGGAATCCTCAGGTTCCGGCCCTGACTTCACACAAGGTCTTAGGCCCCGGCATCGACGGGAGAGGAATCCCCATAGGAACTCGCATGGGGACTGGCCTTTCCTGAGGCCACCAGAGCGGGTCCCTGAGGTCCTCTTCGTAAGTCGAGAGCACCTGCCGCAACTCGAGAAAATCCAGGCGGTTTTGCCCTCCAGGCAAGATGAGGCCCATTTCCTCTGAGGCTTCTCGAGGCTAATCACGTCTAACCACTGGAACTTCCAAAGGGTCCTTCACACCCTTGCTGCAACTCAAGAAGTTCCCCGACATACCCGTCTCCACTCGAGAGGAAGCACGTGGGTCCCGCACACATCCAGGGGAGCCCCGTTTCCGCCTCCTAGCTCGAGATGAGGGATCCTTTCCCTGTTTCGTAGGGAAAGAATTCCCGGCGTTCCCGTCGCATCTCAAGAGGAGGCGCTCTCCACAGGAAAGGCGAGAGGAACTCCAGGGTCGTGCCACCATTCCAAGAGTCCCCCAGATGTGTCAGTCCATTCCAGAGGAACCTGTTTTCCCTGCACTGCCTTGACGTTCAAGCCGAGGATCGACTCCCACCACGTGTGCACGTGGGACAGCCCTGTGGGAAAGCCTCGTGGGAAAGCCTCGTGGGAAAGACTCGAGGGAAAACCATAGATCCTTTGATCCACGCGGCGGACTGCGTGACACTGCTGCTACCGCTCTGGAGGAAAGCGCAAGTGCATGCCCGCAATCGAGACGAGGACTGACTCCCCTGGGGAGACTCCAGAAGTACCCCAAGATCCATGTCAGCACTGGAGAGGAATCCTCAGGTTCCGGCCCCGACTCCACACAAGGTCTTAGGCCCCGGAATCGATGGGAGAGGAATCCCGAGAGGCCCCCGAGGAAGTCGCATGGGGACTGGCCTTTCCTGAGGCCACCAGAGCGGGTCCCTGAGGTCCCCGTCGTAAGTCGAGAGCACCTGCCGCAACTCGAGAAAATCCATGAGGTTTTGCCCTCCAGGCGAGATGAGGCCCATTTCCGCTGAGGCTTCTCGAGGCCAATCACATCTAACCACTGGAACTTCCAAAGGGGCCTTCACACCATTGCTGCAACTCAAGAAGTTCCCAGACATACCCGTCTCCACTCGATAGGAAGCACGTGGGGTCCCTCACACATCCAGGGGAGCCCCGTTTCCGCCTCCTAGCTCGAGATGAGGGATCCTTCCCTTTTTCGTAGGGAAAGAATTCCCGGCGTTCCAGTCGCATCTCAAGAGGAGGCGCTCTCCACAGGAAAGGCGAGAGGAACTCCAGGGTCGTGACACCATTCCAAGAGTCCCCCAGATGTGTCAGTCCATTCCAGAGGAACCTGTTTTCCCTGCACTGCCTTGACGTTCAAGTCGAGGATCGACTCCCACCACGTGTGCACGTGGGACAGCCCTGTGGGAAAGCCTCGGGGGAAAGCCTCGTGGGAAAGACTCGAGGGAAAACCATAGATCCTTTGATCCACGCGGCGGACTGCGTGACACTGCTGCTACCGCTCTGGAGGAAAGCGCAAGTGCATGCCCGCATTCGAGACGAGGACTGACTCCCCTGGGGAGACTCCAGACGTACCCCAAGATCCATGTCAGCACGGGAGAGGAATCCTCAGGTTCCGGCCCCGACTCCACACAAGGACTTAGGCCCCGGCATCGATGGGAGAGGAATCCCGAGAGGCCCCCGAGGAACTCGCATGGGGACTGGCCTTTCCTGAGGCCACCAGAGCGGGTCCCCGAGGTCCCCGTCGTAAGTCGAGAGCACCTGCCGCAACTCGAGAAAATCCAGGAGGTTTTGCCCTCCAGGCGAGATGAGGCCCATTTCCGCAGAGGCTTCTCGTGGCGAATCACATCTAACCACTGGAACTTCCAAAGGGTCCTTCACACCCTTGCTGCAACTCAAGAAGTTCCCCGACATACCCGTCTCCACTCGAGAGGAAGCACGTGGGGTCCCGCACACATCCAGGGGAGCCCCGTTTCCGCCTCCTAGCTCGAGATGAGGGATCCTTTCCCTGTTTCTTAGGCAAAGAATTCCCGGCGTTCCCGTCGCATCTCAAGAGGAGGCGCTCTCCACAGGAGAGGCGAGAGGAACTCCAGGGTCGTGCCACCATTCCAAGAGACGCCCAGATGTGTCAGTCCATTATAGAGGAACCTGTTTTCCCTGCACTGCCTTGACGTTCAAGCCGAGGATCAACTCCCACCACCTGTGCACGTGGGACAGCCATGTGGGAAAGCCTCGTGGGAAAGCCTCGTGGGAAAGACTCGAGGGAAAACCATAGATACTTTGATCCACGCGGTGGACTGCGTGACACTGCTGCTACCGCTCTGGAGGAAAGCGCAAGTGCATGCCCGCATTCGAGACGAGGACTGACTCCCATGGGGAGACTCCAGAAGTACCCCAAGATCCATGTCAGCACTGGAGAGGAATCCTCAGGTTCCGGCCCCGACTCCACACAAGGTCTTCGGCGCCGGCATCGACGGGAGAGGAATCCCGAGAGGCCCCCGAGGAACTCGCATGGGGACTGGCCTTTCCTGAGGCCACCAGAGCGGGTCCCTGAGGTCCCCGTCGTAAGTCGAGAGCACCTGCCGCAACTCGAGTAAATCCAGGAGGTTTTGCCCTCCAGGCGAGATGAGGCCCATTTAGGTTGAGGCTTCTCGAGGCCAATCACAACTAACCACTGGAACTTCCAAAGGGTCCTTCACACCCTTGCTGCAACTCAACAAGTTCCCCGACATAGCCGTCTCCACTCGAGAGGAATCACGTGGGGTCCCGCAAACATCCAGGGGAGCCCCATTTCCGCCTCCTAGCTCGAGATGAGGGATCCTTTCCCTGTTTCGTAGGGAATGAATTCCCGGCGTTCCCGTCGCATCTCAAGAGGAGACGCTCTCCAAAGGAAAGGCGAGAGGAACTCCAGGGTCGTGCCACCATTCCAAGAGCCCCCAGATGTGTCAGTCCATTCCAGAGGAACGTGTTTTCCCTGCACTACCTTGACGTTCAAGCCGAGGATCGAGTTCCACCACGTGTGCACGTGGGACAGCCCTGAGGAAAGCCTCGTGGGAAAGCCTCGTGGGAAAGACTCGAGGGAAAACCATAGATCCTTTGATCCACGCAGCGGACTGCGTGACACTGCTGCTACCGCTCTGGAGGAAAGCGCAAGTGCATGCCCGCATTCGAGACGAGGACTGACTCCCCTGGGGAGACTCCAGAAGTACCCCAAGATCCATGTCAGCACTGGAGAGGAATCCTCAGGTTCCGGCCCCGACGCCACACAAGGTCTTAGGCCCCGGCATCGACGGGAGAGGAATCCCGAGAGGCCCCCGAGGAACTCGCATGGGGACTGGCCTTTCCTGAGGTCACCAGAGCGGGTCCCTGAGGTCCCCGTCGTAAGTCGAGAGCACATGCCGCAACTCGAGAAAATCCAGGAGGTTTTGCCCTCCAGGCGAGATGAGGCCCATTTCCGCTGAGGCTTCTCGAGGCTAATCACATCTAACCACTGGAACTTCCAAAGGGTCCTTCACACCCTTGCTGCAACTCTAGAAGTTACCCGACATACCCGTCTCCACTCAAGAGGAAGCACGAGGGTCCCTCACACATCGAGGGGAGCCCCGTTTCCGCCTCCTAGCTCGAGATGAGGGATCCTTTCCCTGTTTCGTAGGGAAAGAATTCCCGGCGTTCCCGTCGCATCTCAAGAGGAGGCGCTCCCACAGAAAAGGCGAGAGGAACTCCAGGGTCGTGCGACCATTCCAAGAGACCCCAGATGTGTCTGTCCATTACAGAGGAACATGTTTTCCCTGCACTGCCTTGACGTTCAAGCCGAGGATCGACTCCCACCACGTGAGCTCGTGGGACAGCCCTGTGGGAAAGCCTCGTGGGAAAGCCTCGTGGGAAAGACTCGAGGGAAAACCATAGATCCTTTGATCCACGCGGCGGACTGCGTGACACTGCTGCTACCGCTCTGGAGGAAAGCGCAAGTGCATGCCCGCATTCGAGACGAGGACTGACTCCCCTGGGGAGACTCCAGAAGTACCCCAAGATCCATGTCAGCACTGGAGAGGAATCCTCAGGTTCCGGCCCCGACTCCACACAAGGTCTTAGGCCCCTCATCGACGGGAGAGGAATCACGAGAGGCCCCCGAGGAAGTCGCATGGGGACTGGCCTTTCCTGAGGCCACCAGAGCGGGTCCCTGAGGTCCCCATCGTAAGTCGAGAGCACCTGCCACAACTCGAGAAAATCCAGGAGGATTTGCCCTCCAGGCGAGATGAGGCCCATTTCCGCTGAGGCTTCTCGAGGCTAATCACAAATAACCACTGGAACTTCCAAAGGGTCCTTCACACCCTTGCTGCAACTGAAGCAGTTCCGCGACATACCCGTCTCCACTCGAGAGGAAGCACGTGGGGTCCCGCACACATCCAGGGGAGCCCTGTTTCCGCCTCCTAGCTCGAGATGAGGGATCCTTTCCCTGTTTCGTAGGGAAAGAATTCCCGGCGTTCCCGTCGCATCTCAATAGTAGGCGCTCTCCACAGGAAAGGGGAGAGGAACTCCAGGGTCGTGCCACCATTCCAAGAGACCCCCAGATGTGTCAGTCCATTACAGAAGAACCTGTATTCCCTGCACTGCCTTGACGTTCAAGCCGAGGATCGACTCCCACCACGTGTGCACGTGGGACAGCCCTGTGGGAAATCCTCGTGGGACAGCCTCGTGGGAAAGACTCGAGGGAAAACCATAGATCCTTTGATCCATTGGGCGGACTCTGTGACACTGCTGCTACCGCTTGGAGGAAAGCGCAAGTGCATGCCCGCATTCGAGACGAGGACTGACTCCCCTGGGGAGACTCCAGAAGTACCCCAAGATCCATGTCAGCACTGGAGAGGAATCATCAGGTTCCGGCCCCGACTTCACACAAGGTCTTAGGCCCCGGCATCGACGGGAGAGGAATCCCGAGAGGCCCCCGAGGAACTCGCATGGGGACTGGCCTTTCCTGAGGCCACCAGAGCGGTTCCCTGAGGTCCCCGTCGTAAGTCGAGAGCACCTGCCGCAACTCGAGAAAATCCAGGAGGTTTTGCCCTCCAGGCGAGATGAGGCCCATTTCCGCTGAGGCTTCTCGAGGCCAATCACATCTAAACACTGGAACTTCCAAAGGGTCCTTCACACCATTGCTGCATCTCAAGAAGTTCCCCGACATACCCGTCTCCACTCGAGAGGAAGCACGTAGGGTCAATCACACATCCAGGGGAGCCCTGTTTCCGCCTCCTAGCTCGAGATGAGGGATCCTTCCCTTTTTCGTAGGGAAAGAATTCCCGGCGTTCCAGTCGCATCTCAAGAGGAGGCGCTCTCCACAGGAAAGGCGAGAGGAACTCCAGGGTCGTGCCACCATTCCAAGAGTCCCCCAGATGTGTCAGTCCATTCCAGAGGAACCTGTTTTCCCTGCACTGCCTTGACGTTCAAGCCGAGGATCGACTCCCACCACGTGTGCACGTGGGACAGCCCTGTGGGAAAGCCTCGTGGGAAAGCCTCGTGGGAAAGACTCGAGGGAAAACCATAGATCCTTTGATCCACGCGGCGGACTGCGTGACACTGCTGCTACCGCTCTGGAGGAAAGCGCAAGTGCATGCCCGCATTCGAGACGAGGACTGACTCCCCTGGGGAGACTCCAGAAGTACCCCAAGATCCATGTCAGCACTGGAGAGGAATCCTCAGGTTCCGGCCCCGACTCCACACAAGGTCTTAGGCCCCGGCATCGACGGGAGAGGAATCCCGAGAGGCCCCCGAGGAACTCGCATGGGGACTGGCATTTCCTGAGGCCACCAGAGCGGGTCCCTGAGGTCCCCATCGTAAGTCGAGAGCACCTGCCGCAACTCGAGAAAATCCAGGAGGTTTTGCCCTCCAGGCGAGATGAGGCCCATTTCCGCTGAGGCTTCTCGAGGCTAATCACGTCTAACCACTGGAACTTCCAAAGGGTCCTTCACACCCTTGCTGCAACTCAAGAAGTTCTCCGACATACCCGTCTCCACTCGAGAGGAAGCACGTGAGGTCCCGCACACATCCAGGGGAGCCCAGTTTCCGCCTCCTAGCTCGAGATGAGGGATCCTTTCCCTGTTTCGTAGGGAAAGAATTCCCGGCGTTCCCGTCGCATCTCAAGAGGAGGCGCTCTCCACAGGAAAGGCGAGAGGAACTCCAGGGTCGTGCCACCATTCCAAGAGTCCCCCAGATGTGTCAGTCCATTCCAGATGAACCTGTTTTCCCTGCACTGCCTTGACGTTCAATCCGAGGATCCACTCCCACCACGTGTGCACGTGGGACAGCCCTGTGGGAAAGCCTCGTGGGAAAGCCTCGTTGGAAAGACTCGAGGGAAAACCATAGATCCTTTGATCCACGCGGCGGACTGCGTGACACTGCTGCTACCGCTCTGGAGGAAAGCGCAAGTGCATGACCGCATTCGAGACGAGGACTGACTCCCCTGGGGAGACTCCAGAAGTACCCCAAGATCCATGTCAGCACTGGAGAGGAATCCTCAGGTTCCGGCCCCGACTCCACACAAGGTCTTAGGCCCCGGCATCGATGGGAGAGGAATCCCGAGAGGCCCCCGAGGAACTCGCATGGGGACTGGCCTTTCCTGAGGCCACCAGAGCGGGTCCCCGAGGTCCCCGTCGTAAGTCGAGAGCACCTGCCGCAACTCGAGAAAATCCAGGAGGTTTTGCCCTCCAGGCGAGATGAGGCCCATTTCCGCTGAGGCTTCTCGAGGCCAATCACATCTAACCACTGGAACTTCCAAAGGGTCCTTCACACCCTTGCTGCAACTCAAGAAGTTCCCCGACATACCCGTCTCCACTCGAGAGGAAGCACGTGGGGTCCCGCACACATCCAGGGGAGCCCCGTTTCCGCCTCCTAGCTCGAGATGAGGGATCCTTTCCCTGTTTCTTAGGGAAAGAATTCCCGGCGTTCCCGTCGCATCTCAAGAGGAGGCGCTCTCCACAGGAGAGGCGAGAGGAACTCCAGGGTCGTGCCACCATTCCAAGAGACGCCCAGATGTGTCAGTCCATTATAGAGGAACCTGTTTTCCCTGCACTGCCTTGACGTTCAAGCCGAGGATCGACTCCCACCACCTGTGCACGTGGGACAGCCCTGTGGGAAAGCCTCGTGGGAAAGCCTCGTGGGAAAGACTCGAGGGAAAACCATAGATACTTTGATCCACGCGGTGGACTGCGTGACACTGCTGCTACCGCTCTGGAGGAAAGCGCAAGTGCATGCCCGCATTCGAGACGAGGACTGACTCCCATGGGGAGACTCCAGAAGTACCCCAAGATCCATGTTAGCACTGGAGAGGAATCCTCAGGTTCCGGCCCCGACTCCACACAAGGTCTTCGGCGCCGGCATCGACGGGAGAGGAATCCCGAGAGGCCCCCGAGGAACTCGCATGGGGACTGGTCTTTCCTGAGGCCACCACAGCGGGTCCCTGAGGTCCCCGTCGTAAGTCGAGAGCACCTGCCGCAACTCGAGAAAATCCAGGAGGTTTTGCCCTCCAGGCGAGATGAGGCCCATTTCCGCTGAGGCTTCTCGAGGCCAATCAGAACTAACCACTGGAACTTCCAAAGGGTCCTTCACACCCTTGCTGCAACTCAACAAGTTCCCCGACATAGCCGTCTCCACTCGAGAGGAAGCACGTGGGGTCCGGCAAACATCCAGGGGAGCCCCATTTCCGCCTCCTAGCTCGAGATGAGGGATCCTTTCCCTGTTTCGTAGGGAATGAATTCCCGGCGTTCCCGTCGCATCTCAAGAGGAGGCGCTCTCCACAGGAAAGGCGAGAGGAACTCCAGGGTCGTGCCACCATTCCAATAGTCCCCCAGATGTGTCAGTCCATTCCAGAGGAACGTGTTTTCCCTGCACTACCTTGACGTTCAAGCCGAGGATCGAGTTCCACCACGTGTGCACGTGGGACAGCCCTGAGGAAAGCCTCGTGGGAAAGCCTCGTGGGAAAGACTCGAGGGAAAACCATAGATCCTTTGATCCACGCGGCGGACTGCGTGACACTGCTGCTACCGCTCTGGAGGAAAGCGCAAGTGCATGCCCGCATTCGAGACGAGGACTGACTCCCCTGGGGAGACTCCAGAAGTACCCCAAGATCCATGTCAGCACTGGAGAGGAATCCTCAGGTTCCGGCCCCGACTCCACACAAGGTCTTAGGCCCCGGCATCGACGGGAGAGGAATCCCGAGAGGCCCCCGAGGAACTCGCATGGGGACTGGCCTTTCCTGAGGTCACCAGAGCGGGTCCCTGAGGTCCCCGTCGTAAGTCGAGAGCACATGCCGCAACTCGAGAAAATCCAGGAGGTTTTGCCCTCCAGGCGAGATGAGGCCCATTTCCGCTGAGGCTTCTCGAGGCTAATCACATCTAACCACTGGAACTTCCAAAGGGTCCTTCACACCCTTGCTGCAACTCTAGAAGTTCCCCGACATACCCGTCTCCACTCAAGAGGAAGCACGAGGGTCCCTCACACATCGAGGGGAGCCCCGTTTCCGCCTCCTAGCTCGAGATGAGGGATCCTTTCCCTGTTTCGTAGGGAAAGAATTCCCGGCGTTCCCGTCGCATCTCAAGAGGAGGCGCTCCCACAGAAAAGGCGAGAGGAACTCCAGGGTCGTGCGACCATTCCAAGAGACCCCAGATGTGTCTGTCCATTACAGAGGACCCTGTTTTCCCTGCACTGCCTTGACGTTCAAGCCGAGGATCGACTCCCACCACGTGAGCTCGTGGGACAGCCCTGTGGGAAAGCCTCGTGGGAAAGCCTCGTGGGAAAGACTCGAGGGAAAACCATAGATCCTTTGATCCACGCGGCAGACTGCGTAACACTGCTGCTACCGCTCTGGAGGAAAGCGCAAGTGCATGCCCGCATTCGAGACGAGGACTGACTCCCCTGGGGAGACTCCAGAAGTACCCCAAGATCCATGTCAGCACTGGAGAGGAATCCTCAGGTTCCGGCCCCGACTCCACACAAGGTCTTAGGCCCCGGCATCGACGGGAGAGGAATCCCGAGAGGCCCCCGTGGAACTCGCATGGGGACTGGCCTTTCCTGAGGCCACCAGAGCGGGTCCCTGAGGTCCCCGTCGTAAGTCGAGAGCACCTGCCGCAACTGGAGAAAATCCAGGAGGTTTTGCCCTCCAGGCGAGATGAGGCCCATTTCCGCTGAGGCTTCTCGAGGCCAATCACATCTAACCACTGGAAATTCCAAAGGGTCCTTCACACCCTTGCTGCAACTCAAGAAGTTCCCCGACATACCCGTCTCCACTCGAGAGGAAGCACGTGGGGTCCCGCACACATCCAGGTGAGCCCCGTTTCTGCCTCCTAGCTCGAGATGAGGGATCCTTTCCCTGTTTCATAGGGAAAGAAATCCGGCGTTCCCGTCGCATCTCAAGAGGAGGCGCTCTCCACAGGAAAGGCGAGAAGAACTCCAGGGTCGTGACACCATTCCAAGAGTCCCGCAGATGTGTCAGTCCATTCCAGAGGAACCTGTTTTCCCTGCACTGCCTTGACGTTCAAGCCGAGGATCGACTTCCACCACGTGTGCACGTGGGACAGCCCTGTGAGAAAGCCTCGTGGGAAAGCCTCGTGGGAAAGACTCGAGGGAAAACCATAGATCCTTTGATCCACGCGGCGGACTGCGTGACACTGCTGCTACCGCTCTGGAGGAAAGTGCAAATGCATGCCCGCATTCGAGACGAGGACTGACTCCCCTGGGGAGACTCCAGAAGTACCCCAAGATCCATGTCAGCACTGGAGAGGAATCCTCAGGTTCCGGTCCCGACTCCACACAAGGTCTTAGGCCCCTCATCGACGGGAGAGGAATCACGAGAGGCCCCCGAGGAACTCGCATGGGGACTGGCCTTTCCTGAGGCAACCAGAGCGGGTCCCTGAGGTCCCCATCGTAAGTCGAGAGCACCTGCCACAACTCGAGAAAATCCAGGAGGATTTGCCCTCCAGGCGAGATGAGGCCCATTTCCGCTGAGGCTTCTCGAGGCTAATCACATCTAACCACTGGAACTTCCAAAGGGTCCTTCACACCCTTGCTGCAACTCAAGCAGTTTCGCGACATACCCGTCTCCACTCGAGAGGAAGCACGTGGGGTCCCGCACACATCCAGGGGAGCCCCGTTTCCGCCTCCTAGCTCGAGATGAGGGATCCTTTCCCTGTTTCGTAGGGAAAGAATCCCCGGCGTTCCCGTCGCATCTCAAGAGGAGGCGCTCTCCACAGGAAAGGCGAGAGGAACTCCAGGGTCGTGCCACCATTCCAAGAGTCCCCCAGATGTGTCAGTCCATTCCAGAGGAACCTGTTTTCCCTGCACTGCCTTGACGTTCAAGCCGAGGATCGACTCCCACCACATGTGCACGTGGGACAGCCCTGTGGGAAAGCCTCGTGGGAAAGCCTCGTGGGAAAGACTCGAGGGAAAACCATAGATCCTTTGATCCACGCGGCGGACTGCGTGACACTGCTGCTACCGCTCTGGAGGAAAGCGCAAGTGCATGCCCGCATTCGAGACGAGGACTGACTCCCCTGGGGAGACTCCAGAAGTACCCCAAGATCCATGTCAGCACTGGAGAGGAAACATCAGGTACCGGCCCCGACTCCACACAAGGTCTTAGGCCCCGGCATCGACGGGAGAGTAATGCCGAGAGGCCCCCGAGGAACTCGCATGGGGACTGGCCTTTCCTGAGGCCACCAGAGCGGGTCCCTGAGGTCCCCATCGTAAGTCGAGAGCACCTGCCGCAACTCGAGAAAATCCAGGAGGTTTTGCCCTCCAGGCGAGATGAGGCCCATTTCCGCTGAGGCTTCTCGAGGCTAATCACATCTAACCACTGGAACTTCCAAAGGGTCCTTCACACCCTTGCTGCAACTGAAGCAGTTCCGCGACATACCCGTCTCCACTCGAGAGGAAGCACGTGGGGTCCCGCACACATCCAGGGGAGCCCTGTTTCCACCTCCTAGCTCGAGATGAGGGATCCTTTCCCTGTTTCGTAGGGAAAGAATTCCCGGCGTTCCCGTCGCACCTCAAGAGGAGGCGCTCTCCACAGGAAAGGGGAGAGGAACTCCAGGGTCGTGCCACCATTCCAAGAGACCCCCAGATGTGTCAGTCCATTACAGAAGAAACTGTATTCCCTGCACTGCCTTGACGTTCAAGCCGAGGATCGACTCCCACCACGTGTGCACGTGGGACAGCCCTGTGGGAAATCCTCGTGGGAAAGCCTCGTGGGAAAGACTCGAGGGAAAACCATAGATCCTTTGATCCATTGGGCGGACTGTGTGACACTGCTGCTACCGCTTGGAGGAAAGCGCAAGTGCATGCCCGCATTCGAGACGAGGACTGACTCCCCTGGGGAGACTCCAGAAGTACCCCAAGATCCATGTCAGCACTGGAGAGGAATCCTCAGGTTCCGGCCCCGACTTCACACAAGGTCTTAGGCCCCGGCATCGACGGGAGAGGAATCCCGAGAGGCCCCCGAGGAACTCGCATGGGGACTGGCCTTTCCTGAGGCCACCAGAGCGGTTCCTTGAGGTCCCCGTCGTAAGTTGAGAGCACCTGCCGCAACTCGAGAAAATCCAGGAGGTTTTGCCCTCCAGGCGAGATGAGGCCCATTTCCGCTGAGGCTTCTCGAGGCCAATCACATCTAACCACTGGAACTTCCAAAGGGTCCTTCACACCATTGCTGCATCTCAAGAAGTTCCACGACATACCCGTCTCCACTCGAGAGGAAGCACGTAGGGTCAATCACACATCCAGGGGAGCCCTGTTTCCGCCTCCTAGCTCGAGATGAGGGATCCTTCCCTTTTTCGTAGGGAAAGAATTCCCGGCGTTCCAGTCGCAACTCAAGAGGAGGCACTCTCCACAGGAAAGGCCAGAGGAACTCCAGGGTCGTGCCACCATTCCAAGAGTCCCCCAGATGTGTCAGTCCATTCCAGAGGAATCTGTTTTCCCTGCACTGCCTTGACGTTCAAGCCGAGGATCGACTCCCACCACGTGTGCACGTGGGACAGCCCTGTGGGAAAGCCTCGTGGGAAAGCCTCGTGGGAAAGACTCGAGGGAAAACCATAGATCCTTTGATCCACGCGGCGGACTGCGTGACACTGCTGCTACCGCTCTGGAGGAAAGCGCAAGTGCATGCCCGCATTCGAGACGAGGACTGACTCCCCTGGGGAGACTCCAGAAGTACCCCAAGATCCATGTCAGCACTGGAGAGGAATCCTCAGGTTCCGGCCTCGACTCCACACAAGGTCTTAGGCCCCGGCATCGACGGGAGAGGAATCCCGAGACGCCCCCGAGGAACTCGCATGGGGACTGGCCTTTCCTGAGGCCACCAGAGCGGGTCCCTGAGGTCCCCGTCGTAAGTCGAGAGCACCTGCCGAACTCGAGAAAATCCAGTAGGTTTTGCCCTCCAGGCGAGATGAGGCCCATTTCCGCTGAGGCTTCTCGAGGCCAATCACATCTAACCACTGGAACTTCCAAAGGGTCCTTCACACCCTTGCTGCAACTCAAGAACTTCCCCGACATACCCGTCTGCACTCGAGAGGAAGCACGTGGTGTCCCGCACACATCCAGGGGAGCCCCGTTTCCGCCTCCTAGCTCGAGATGAGGGATCCTTTCCCTGTTTCTTAGGGAAAGAATTCCCGGCGTTCCCGTCGCACCTCAAGAGGAGGCGCTCTCCACAGGAAAGGCGAGAGGAACTCCAGGGTCACGCCACCATTCCAAGAGTCCCCCAGATGTGTCAGTCCATTCCAGAGGAACCTGTTTTCCCTGCACTGCCTTGACGTTCAAGCCGAGGATCGACTCCCAACACGTGTGCACGTGGGACAGCCCTGTGGGAAAGCCTCGTGGGAAAGTCTCGTGGGAAAGACTCGAGGGAAAACCATAGATCCTTTGATCCACGCGGCGGACTGCGTGACACTGCTGCTACCGCTCTGGAGGAAAGCGCAAGTGCATGCCTGCATTCGAGACGAGGACTGACTCCCCTGGGGAGACTCCAGAAGTACCCCAAGATCCATGTCAGCACGGGAGAGGAATCCTCAGGTTCCGGCCCCGACTCCACACAAGGTCTTAGGCCGCGGCATCGACGGGAGAGGAATCCCGAGAGGCCCCCGAGGAACTCGCATGGGGACTGGCCTTTCCTGAGGCCACCAGAGCGGGTCCCTGAGGTCCCCGTCGTAAGTCGAGAGCACCTGCCGCAACTCTAGAAAATCCAGGAGGTTTTGCCCTCCAGGCGAGATGAGGCCCATTTCCGCTGAGGCTTCTCGAGGCCAATCACGTTTAACCACTGGAACTTCCAAAGGGTCCTTCACACCCTTGCTGCAACTCAAGAAGTTCCCCGACATACCCGTCTCCACTCGAGAGGAAGCACGTGGTGTCCCGCACACATCCAGGGGAGCCCCGTTTCCGCCTACTAGCTCGAGATGAGGGATCCTTTCCCTGTTTCGTAGGGAAAGAATTCCCGGCGTTCCCGTCGCATCTCAAGAGGAGGCGCTCTCCACAGGAAAGGCGAGAGGAACTCCAGGGTCGTGCCGCCATTCCAAGAGTCCCCAGATGTGTCAGTCCATTCCAGAGGAACCTGTTTTCCCTGCACTGCCTTGACGTTCAAGCCGAGGATCCACTCCCACCACGTGTGCACGTGGGACAGCCCTGAGGGAAAGCCTCGTGGGGAGGCTCGTGGGAAAGACTCGAGGGAAAACCATAGATCCTTTGATCCACGCGGGGGACTGCGTGACACTGCTGCTACCGCTCTGGAGGAAAGCGCAAGTGTATGCCCGCATTCGAGACGAGGACTGACTCCCCTGGGGAGACTCCAGAAGTACCCCAAGATCCATGTCAGCACTGGAGAGGAATCCTCAGGTTCCGGCCCTGACTTCACACAAGGTCTTAGGCCCCGGCATCGACGGGAGAGGAATCCCCATAGGAACTCGCATGGGGACTGGCCTTTCCTGAGGCCACCAGAGCGGGTCCCTGAGGTCCTCTTCGTAAGTCGAGAGCACCTGCCGCAACTCGAGAAAATCCAGGCGGTTTTGCCCTCCAGGCAAGATGAGGCCCATTTCCTCTGAGGCTTCTCGAGGCTAATCACGTCTAACCACTGGACCTTCCAAAGGGTCCTTCACACCCTTGCTGCAACTCAAGAAGTTCCCTGACATACCCGTCTCCACTCGAGAGGAAGCACGTGGGTCCCGCACACATCCAGGGGAGCCCCGTTTCCGCCTCCTAGCTCGAGATGAGGGATCCTTTCCCTGTTTCTTAGGGAAAGAATTCCCGGCGTTCCCGTCGCATCTCAAGAGGAGGCGCTCTCCACAGGAAAGGCGAGAGGAACTCCAGGGTCGTGCCACCATTCCAAGAGTCCCCCAGATGTGTCAGTCCATTCCAGAGGAACCTGTTTTCCCTGCACTGCCTTGACGTTCAAGCCGAGGATCGACTCCCACCACGTGTGCACGTGGGACAGCCCTGTGGGAAAGCCTCGTGGGAAAGCCTCGTGGGAAAGACTCGAGGGAAAACCATAGATCCTTTGATCCTCGCGGCGGACTGCGTGACACTGCTGCTACCGCTCTGGAGGAAAGCGCAAGTGCATGCCCGCAATCGAGACGAGGACTGACTCCCCTGGGGAGACTCCAGACCTACCCCAAGATCCATGTCAGCACTGGAGAGGAATCCTCAGGTTCCGGCCCCGACTCCACACAAGGTCTTAGGCCCCGGCATCGACGGCAGAGGAATCCCAAGAGGCCCCCGAGGAACTCGCATGGGGACTGGCCTTTCCTGAGGCCACCAGAGCGGGTCCCTGAGGTCCCCGTCGTAAGTCGAGAGCACCTGCCACAACTCGAGAAAATCCAGGAGGTTTTGCCCTCCAGGCGAGATGAGGCCCATTTCCGCTGAGGCTTCTCGAGGCTAATCACATCTAACCACTGGAACTTCCAAAGGGTCCTTCACACCCTTGCTGCAACTCAAGAAGGTCCCCGACATACCCGTCTCCACTCGAGAGGAAGTACGTGGGGTCCCGCACACATCCAGGGGAGCCCCGTTTCCGCCTCCTAGCTCGAGATGAGGCATCCTTTCCCTGTTTCATAGGGAAAGAATTCCCGGCGTTCCCGTCGCATCTCAAGAGGAGGCGCTCTCCACAGGAAAGGCGAGAGGAACTCCAGGGTCGTGCCACCATTCCAAGAGTCCCCCAGATGTGTCAGTCCATTCCAGAGGAACCTGTTTTCCCTGCACTGCCTTGACGTTCAAGTCGAGGATCGACTCCCACCACGTGTGCACGTGGGACAGCCCTGTGGGAAAGCCTCGGGGGAAAGCCTCGTGGGAAAGACTCGAGGGAAAACCATAGATCCTTTGATCCACGCGGCGGACTGCGTGACACTGCTGCTACCGCTCTGGAGGAAAGCGCAAGTGCATGCCCGCATTCGAGACGAGGACTGACTCCCCTGGGGAGACTCCAGACGTACCCCAAGATCCATGTCAGCACGGGAGAGGAATCCTCAGGTTCCGGCCCCGACTCCACACAAGGACTTAGGCCCCGGCATCGACGGGAGAGGAATCCCGAGAGGCCCCCGAGGAACTCGCATGGGGACTGGCCTTTCCTGAGGCCACCAGAGCGGGTCCCTGAGGTCCCCGTCGTAAGTCGAGAGCACCTGCCTCAACTCGAGAAAATCCAGGAGGTTTTGCCCTCCAGGCGAGATGAGGCCCATTTCCGCTGAGGCTTCTCGAGGCTAATCACGTCTAACCACTGGAACTTCCAAAGGGTCCTTCACACCCTTGCTGCAACTCAAGAAGTTCCCCGACATACCCGTCTCCACTCGAGAGGAAGCACGTGGGGTCCCGCACACATCCAGGGGAGCCCCGTTTCCGCCTCCTAGCTCGAGATGAAGGATCCTTTCCCTGTTTCGTAGGGAAAGAATTCCCGGCGTTCCCGTCGCATCTCAAGTGGAGGCGCTCTCCACAGGAAAGGCGAGAGGAACTCCAGGGTCGTGCCACCATTCCAAGAGTCCCCCAGATGTGTCAGTCCATTCCAGAGGAACCTGTTTTCCCTGCACTGCCTTGACGTTCAAGCCGAGGATCGACTCCCACCACGTGTGCACGTGGGACAGCCCTGTGGGAAAGCCTCGTGGGAAAGACTCGAGGGAAAACCATAGATCCTTTGATCCACGCGGCGGACTGCGTGACCCTGCTGCTACCGCTCTGGAGGAGAGCGCAAGTGCATGCCCGCATTCGAGACGAGGACTGACTCCCCTGGGGAGACTCCAGAAGTACCCCAAGATCCATGTCAGCACTGGAGAGGAATCCTCAGGTTCCGGCCCCGACTCCACACAAGGTCTTAGGCCCCGGCATCGACGGGAGAGGAATCCCGTGAGGCCCCCGAGGAACTCGCATGGGGACTGGCCTTTCCTGAGGCCACCAGAGCGGTTCCCTGAGGTCCCCGTCGTAAGTCGAGAGCACCTGCCGCAACTCGAGAAAATCCAGGAAGTTTTGCCCTCCAGGCGAGATGAGGCCCATTTCCGCTGAGGCTTCTCGAGGCCAATCACATCTAACCACTGGAACTTCCAAAGGGTCCTTCACACCCTTGCTGCAACTCAAGAAGTTCCCCGACATACCCGTCTCCACTCGAGAGGAAGCACGTGGGTCCCGCACACATCCAGGGGAGCCCCGTTTCCGCCTCCTAGCTCGAGATGAGGGATCCTTTCCCTGTTTCTAAGGGAAAGAATTCCCGGCGTTCCCGTCGCATCTCAAGAGGAGGCGCTCTCCACAGGAAAGGCGAGAGGAACTCCAGGGTCGTGACACCATTCAAAGAGTCCCCCAGATGTGTCAGTCCATTCCAGAGGAACCTGTTTTCCCTGCACTGCCTTGATGTTCAAGCCGAGGATCGACTCCCACCACGTGTGCACGTGGGACAGCCCTGTGGGAAAGCCTCGTGGGAAAGCCTCGTGGGAAAGACTCGAGGGAAAACCATAGATCCTTTGATCCACGCGGCGGACTGCGTGACACTGCTGCTACCGCTCTGGAGGAAAGCGCAAGTGCATGCCCGCATTCGAGACGAGGACTGACTCCCCTGGGGAGACTCCAGAAGTACCCCAAGATCCATGTCAGCACTGGAGAGGAATCCTCAGGTTCCGGCCCCGACTCCACACAAGGTCTTAGGCCCCTCATCGACGTGAGAGGAATCACGAGAGGCCCCCGAGGAAGTCGCATGGGGACTGGCCTTTCCTGAGGCCACAAGAGCGGGTCGCTGAGGTCCCCATCGTAAGTCGAGAGCACCTGCCACAACTCGAGAAAATCCAGGAGGATTTGCCCTCCAGGCGAGATGAGGCCCATTTCCGCTGAGGCTTCTCGAGGCTAATCACATCTAACCACTGGAACTTCCAAAGGGTCCTTCACACCCTTGCTGCAACTCAAGAAGTTCCCCGACATACCCGTCTCCACTCGAGAGGAAGCACGTGGGGTCCCGCACACATCCAGGGGAGCCCTGTTTCCGCCTCCTAGCTCGAGATGAGGGATCCTTTCCCTGTTTCGTAGGGAAAGAATTCCCGGCGTTCCCGTCGCATCTCAAGAGGAGGCGCTCTCCACAGGAAAGGGGAGAGGAACTCCAGGGTCGTGCCACCATTCCAAGAGACCCCCAGATGTGTCAGTCCATTACAGAAGAAACTGTATTCCCTGCACTGCCTTGACGTTCAAGCCGAGGATCGACTCCCACCACGTGTGCACGTGGGACAGCCCTGTGGGAAATCCTCGTGGGAAAGCCTCGTGGGAAAGACTCGAGGGAAAACCATAGATCCTTTGATCCATTGGGCGGACTGTGTGACACTGCTGCTACCGCTTGGAGGAAAGCGCAAGTGCATGCCCGCATTCGAGACGAGGACTGACTCCCCTGGGGAGACTCCAGAAGTACCCCAAGATCCATGTCAGCACTGGAGAGGAATCCTCAGGTTCCGGCCCCGACTTCACACAAGGTCTTAGGCCCCGGCATCGACGGGAGAGGAATCCCGAGAGGCCCCCGAGGAACTCGCATGGGGACTGGCCTTTCCTGAGGCCACCAGAGCGGTTCCTTGAGGTCCCCGTCGTAAGTTGAGAGCACCTGCCGCAACTCGAGAAAATCCAGGAGGTTTTGCCCTCCAGGCGAGATGAGGCCCATTTCCGCTGAGGCTTCTCGAGGCCAATCACATCTAACCACTGGAACTTCCAAAGGGTCCTTCACACCATTGCTGCATCTCAAGAAGTTCCACGACATACCCGTCTCCACTCGAGAGGAAGCACGTAGGGTCAATCACACATCCAGGGGAGCCCTGTTTCCGCCTCCTAGCTCGAGATGAGGGATCCTTCCCTTTTTCGTAGGGAAAGAATTCCCGGCGTTCCAGTCGCATCTCAAGAGGAGGCACTCTCCACAGGAAAGGCGAGAGGAACTCCAGGGTCGTGCCACCATTCCAAGAGTCCCCCAGATGTGTCAGTCCATTCCAGAGGAATCTGTTTTCCCTGCACTGCCTTGACGTTCAAGCCGAGGATCGACTCCCACCACGTGTGCACGTGGGACAGCCCTGTGGGAAAGCCTCGTGGGAAAGCCTCGTGGGAAAGACTCGAGGGAAAACCATAGATCCTTTGATCCACGCGGCGGACTGCGTGACACTGCTGCTACCGCTCTGGAGGAAAGCGCAAGTGCATGCCCGCATTCGAGACGAGGACTGACTCCCCTGGGGAGACTCCAGAAGTACCCCAAGATCCATGTCAGCACTGGAGAGGAATCCTCAGGTTCCGGCCCCGACTCCACACAAGGTCTTAGGCCCCGGCATCGACGGGAGATGAATCCCGAGACGCCCCCGAGGAACTCGCATGGGGACTGGCCTTTCCTGAGGCCACCAGAGCGGGTCCCTGAGGTCCCCGTCGTAAGTCGAGAGCACCTGCCGAACTCGAGAAAATCCAGTAGGTTTTGCCCTCCAGGCGAGATGAGGCCCATTTCCGCTGAGGCTTCTCGAGGCCAATCACATCTAACCACTGGAACTTCCAAAGGGTCCTTCACACCCTTGCTGCAACTCAAGAACTTCCCCGACATACCCGTCTGCACTCGAGAGGAAGCACGTGGTGTCCCGCACACATCCAGGGGAGCCCCGTTTCCGCCTCCTAGCTCGAGATGAGGGATCCTTTCCCTGTTTCGAAGGGAAAGAATTCCCGGCGTTCCCGTCGCACCTCAAGAGGAGGCGCTCACCACAGGAAAGGCGAGAGGAACTCCAGGGTCACGCCACCATTCCAAGAGTCCCCCAGATGTGTCAGTCCATTCCAGAGGAACCTGTTTTCCCTGCACTGCCTTGACGTTCAAGCCGAGGATCGACTCCCAACACGTGTGCACGTGGGACAGCCCTGTGGGAAAGCCTCGTGGGAAAGTCTCGTGGGAAAGACTCGAGGGAAAACCATAGATCCTTTGATCCACGCGGCGGACTGCGTGACACTGCTGCTACCGCTCTGGAGGAAAGCGCAAGTGCATGCCCGCATTCGAGACGAGGACTGACTCCCCTGGGGAGACTCCAGAAGTACCCCAAGATGCATGTCAGCACGGGAGAGGAATCCTCAGGTTCCGGCCCCGACTCCACACAAGGACTTAGGCCGCGGCATCGACGGGAGAGGAATCCCCAGAGGCCCCCGAGGAACTCGCATGGGGACTGGCCTTTCCTGAGGCCACCAGAGCGGGTCCCTGAGGTCCTCTTCGTAAGTCGAGAGCACCTGCCGCAACTCGAGAAAATCCAGGCGGTTTTGCCCTCCAGGCAAGATGAGGCCCATTTCCTCTGAGGCTTCTCGAGGCTAATCACGTCTAACCACTGGAACTTCCAAAGGGTCCTTCACACCCTTGCTGCAACTCAAGAAGTTCCCTGACATACCCGTCTCCACTCGAGAGGAAGCACGTGGGTCCCGCACACATCCAGGGGAGCCCCGTTTCCGCCTCCTAGCTCGAGATGAGGGATCCTTTCCCTGTTTCTTAGGGAAAGAATTCCCGGCGTTCCCGTCGCATCTCAAGAGGAGGCGCTCTCCACAGGAAAGGCGAGAGGAACTCCAGGGTCGTGCCACCATTCCAAGAGTCCCCCAGATGTGTCAGTCCATTCCAGAGGAACCTGTTTTCCCTGCACTGCCTTGACGTTCAAGCCGAGGATCGACTCCCACCACGTGTGCACGTGGGACAGCCCTGTGGGAAAGCCTCGTGGGAAAGCCTCGTGGGAAAGACTCGAGGGAAAACCATAGATCCTTTGATCCTCGCGGCGGACTGCGTGACACTGCTGCTACCGCTCTGGAGGAAAGCGCAAGTGCATGCCCGCAATCGAGACGAGGACTGACTCCCCTGGGGAGACTCCAGACCTACCCCAAGATCCATGTCAGCACTGGAGAGGAATCCTCAGGTTCCGGCCCCGACTCCACACAAGGTCTTAGGCCCCGGCATCGACGGCAGAGGAATCCCAAGAGGCCCCCGAGGAACTCGCATGGGGACTGGCCTTTCCTGAGGCCACCAGAGCGGGTCCCTGAGGTCCCCGTCGTAAGTCGAGAGCACCTGCCGCAACTCGAGAAAATCCAGGAGGTTTTGCCCTCCAGGCGAGATGAGGCCCATTTCCGCTGAGGCTTCTCGAGGCTAATCACATCTAACCACTGGAACTTCCAAAGGGTCCTTCACACCCTTACTGCAACTCAAGAAGGTCCCCGACATACCCGTCTCCACTCGAGAGGAAGTACGTGGGGTCCCGCACACATCCAGGGGAGCCCCGTTTCCGCCTCCTAGCTCGAGATGAGGCATCCTTTCCCTGTTTCATAGGGAAAGAATTCCCGGCGTTCCCGTCGCATCTCAAGAGGAGGCGCTCTCCACAGGAAAGGCGAGAGGAACTCCAGGGTCGTGCCACCATTCCAAGAGTCCCCCAGATGTGTCAGTCCATTCCAGAGGAAACTGTTTTCCCTGCACTGCCTTGACGTTCAAGCCGAGGATCGACTCCCACCACGTGTGCACGTGGGACAGCCCTGTGGGAAAGTCTCGTGGGAAAGCCTCGTGGGAAAGACTCGAGGGAAAACCATACATCCTTTGATCCACGCGGGGGACTGCGTGACACTGCTGCTACCGCTCTGGAGGAAAGCGCAAGTGCATGCCCGCATTCGAGACGAGGACTGACTCCCCTGTGGAGACTCCAGAAGTACCCCAAGATCCATGTCAGCACTGGAGAGGAATCCTCAGGTTCCGGCCCCGACTCCACACAAGGTCTTAGGCCCCGGAATCGACGGGAGAGGAATCCCGAGAGGCCCCCGAGGAAGTCGCATGGGGACTGGCCTTTCCTGAGGCCACCAGAGCAGGTCCCTGAGGTCCCCGTCGTAAGTCGAGAGCACCTGCCGCAACTCGAGAAAATCCATGAGGTTTTGCCCTCCAGGCGAGATGAGGCCCATTTCCGCTGAGGCTTCTCGAGGCCAATCACATCTAACCACTGGAACTTCCAAAGGGGCCTTCACACCATTGCTGCAACTCAAGAAGTTCCCAGACATACCCGTCTCCACTCGATAGGAAGCACGTGGGGTCCCTCACACATCCAGGGGAGCCCCGTTTCCACCTCCTAGCTCGAGATGAGGGATCCTTCCCTTTTTCGTAGGGAAAGAATTCCCGGCGTTCCAGTCGCATCTCAAGAGGAGGCGCTCTCCACAGGAAAGGCGAGAGGAACTCCAGGGTCGTGACACCATTCCAAGAGTCCCCCAGATGTGTCAGTCCATTCCAGAGGAACCTGTTTTCCCTGCACTGCCTTGACGTTCAAGCCGAGGATCGACTCCCACCACGTGTGCACGTGGGACAGCCCTGTGGGAAAGCCTCGTGGGAAAGCCTCGTGAGAAAGACTCGAGGGAAAACCAAGGATCCTTGATCCACGCGGTGGACTGTGTGAAACTGCTGCTACCGCTCTGGAGGAAAGCGCAAGTGCATGCCCGCCTTCGAGACGAGGACTGACTCCCCTGGGGAGACTCCAGAAGTACCCCAAGATCCATGTCCGCACTGGAGAGGAATCCTCAGTTTCCGGCCCCTATCCACACAAGGTCTTAGGCCCCGGCATCGACGGGAGAGGAATCCCGAGAGGCCCCCGAGGAACTCGCATGGGGACTGGCCTTTCCTGAGTCCACCAGAGCGGGTCCCTGAGGTCCCCGTCGTAAGTCGAGAGCACCTGCCGCAACTCGAGAAAATCCCGGAGGTGTTGCCCTCCAGGCGAGATGAGGCCCATTTCCGCTGAGGCTTCTCGAGGCCAATCACATCTAACCACTGGAACTTCCAAAGGGTCCTACACACCCTTGCTGCAACTCAAGAAGTTCCCCGACATACCCGTCTGCACTCGAGAGGAAGCACGTGGGGTCCCGCACACATACAGGGGAGCCCCGTTTCCGCCTCCTAACTCGAGATGAGGGATCCTTTCCCTGTTTCGTAGGGAAAGAATTCCCGGCGTTCCAGTCGCATCTCAAGAGGAGGCGCTCTCCACAGGAAAGGCGAGAGGAACTCCAGGGTCGTGCCACCATTCCAAGAGTCCCCCAGATGTGTCAGTCCATTCCAGAGGAACCTGTTTTCCCTGCACTGCCTTGACGTTCAAGCCGAGGATCGACTCCCACCACGTGTGCACGTGGGACAGCCCTGTGGGAAAACCTCGTGGGAACGCCTCGTGGGAAAGACTCGAGGGAAAACCATAGATCCTTTGATCCATGCGGCGGACTGCGTGACACTGCTGCTACCGCTCTGGAGGAAAGCGCAAGTGCATGCCCGCATTCGAGACGAGGACTGACTCCCCTGGGGAGACTCCAGAAGTACCCCAAGATCCATGTCAGCACTGGAGAGGAATCCTCAGGTTCCGGCCCCGACTCCACACAAGGTCTTAGGCCCCGGCATCGAAGGGAGAGGAATCCGGAGACGCCCCCGAGGAACTCGCATGGGGACTGGCCTTTCCTGAGGCCACCAGAGCGGGTCCCTGAGGTCCCCGTCGTAAGTCGAGAGCACCTGCCACAACTCGAGAAAATCCAGGAGGTTTTGCCCTCCAGGCGAGATGAGGCCCATTTCCGCTGAGGCTTCTCGAGGCCAATCACATCTAACCACTGGAACTTCCAAAGGGTCCTTCACACCATTGCTGCAACTCAAGAAGTTCCCCGACATACCCGTCTCCACTCGAGAGGAAGCACGTGGGGTACCGCACACATCCAGGGGAGCCCCGTTTCCGCCTCCTAGCTCGAGATGAGGGATCCTTTCCCTGTTTCGTAGGGAAAGAATTCCCGGCGTTCCCGTCGCATCTCAAGAGGAGGCGCTCTCCACAGGAAAGGCGAGAGGAACTCCAGGGTCGTGCCACCATTCCAAGAGTCCCCCAGATGTGTCAGTCCATTCCAGAGGAACCTGTTTTCCCTGCACTGCCTTGACGTTCAAGCCGAGGATCGACTCCCACCACGTGTGCACGTGGGACAGCCCTGTGGGAAAGCCTCGTGGGAAAGCCTCGTGGGAAAGACTCGAGGGAAAACCATAGATCCTTTGATCCACGCGGCGGACTGCGTGACACTGCTGCTACCGCTCTGGAGGAAAGCGCAAGTGCATGCCCGCATTCGAGACGAGGACTGACTCCCCTGGGGAGACTCCAGAAGTACCCCAAGATCCATGTCCGCACTGGAGAGGAATCCTCAGGTTCCGGCCCAGACTCCACACAAGGTCTTAGGCCCCGGCATCGACGGGAGAGGAATCCCGAGAGGCCCCCGAGGAACTCGCATGGGGACTGGCCTTTCCTGAGGCCACCAGAGCGGTTCCCTGGGGTCCCCGTTGTAAGTCGAGAGCACCTGCCGCAACTCGAGAAAATCCAGGAGGTTTTGCCCTCCAGGCGAGATGAGGCCCATTTCCGCTTAGGCTTCTCGAGGCCAATCACATCTAACCACTGGAACTTCCAAAGGGTCCTTCACACCCTTGCTGCAACTCAAGAAGTTCCCCGACATACCCGTCTGCACTCGAGAGGAAGCACGTGGGGTACCGCACACATCCAGGGGAGCCCCGTTTCCGCCTCCTAGCTCGAGATGAGGGATCCTTTCCCTGTTTCGTAGGGAAAGAATTCCCGGCGTTCCCGTCGCATCTCAAGAGGAGGCTCTCTCCACAGGAAAGGCGAGAGGAACTCCAGGGTCGAGACACCATTCCAAGAGTCCCCCAGATGTGTCAGTCCATTCCAGAGGAACCTGTTTTCCCTGCACTGCCTTGACGTTCAAGCCGAGGATCGACTCCAACCACGTGTGCACGTGGGACAGCCCTGTGGGAAAGCCTCGTGGGAAAGCCTCGTGAGAAAGACTCGAGGGAAAACCAAGGATCCTTGATCCACGCGGTGGACTGTGTGACACTGCTGCTACCGCTCTGGAGGAAAGCGCAAGTGCATGCCCGCCTTCGAGACGAGGACTGACTCCCCTGGGGAGACTCCAGAAGTACCCCAAGATCCATGTCCGCACTGGAGAGGAATCCTCAGTTTCCGGCCCCAATCCACACAAGGTCTTAGGCCCCGGCATCGACGGGAGAGGAATCCCGAGAGGCCCCCGAGGAACTCGCATGGGGACTGGCCTTTCTTGAGGCCACCAGAGCGGGTCCCTGAAGTCCCCGTCGTAAGTTGAGAGCACCTGCCGCAACTCGAGATAATCCAGGAGGTTTTTCCCTCCAGGCGAGATGAGGCCCATTTCCGCTGAGGCTTCTCGAGGCCATTCACATCTAACCACTGGAACTTCCAAAGGGTCCTTCACACCAATGCTGCAACTCAAGAAGTTCCCCGACATACCCGTCTCCACTCGAGAGGAAGCACGTGGGGTCCCGCACACATCCAGGGGAGCCCCGTTTCCGCCTACTAGCTCGAGATGAGGGATCCTTTCCCTGTTTCGTAGGGAAAGAATTCCCGGCGTTCCCGTCGCATCTCAAGAGGAGGCGCTCTCCACAGGACAGGCGAGAGGAACTCCATGGTCGTGACACCATTTCAAGAGTCCCCCAGATGTGTCAGTCCATTCCAGAGGAACCTGTTTTCCCTGCATTGCCTTGACATTCAAGCCGAGGATCGACTCCCACCACGTGTGCACGTGGGACAGCCCTGTGGGAAAGCCTCGTGGGAAAGCCTCGTGGGAACGACTCGAGGGAAAACCATAGATCCTTTGATCCACGCGGCGGACTGCGTGACACTGCTGCTACCGCTCTGGAGGAAAGCGCAAGTGCATGCCCGCATTCGAGACGAGGACTGACTCCCCTGGGGAGACTCCAGAAGTACCCCAAGATCCATGTCAGCACTGGAGAGGAATCCTCAGGTTCCGGCCCCGACTCCCCAGAAGGTCTTAGGCCCCGGCATCGACCGGAGAGGAATCCCGAGAGGCCCCCGAGGAACTCGCATGGGGACTGGCCTTTCCTGAGGCCACCAGAGCGGTTCCCTGAGGTCCCCGTCGTAAGTCGAGAGCACCTGCCGCAACTCGAGAAAATCCAGGAGGTTTTGCCCTCCAGGCGAGATGAGGCCCATTTCCGCTGAGGCTTCTCGAGGCCATTCACATCTAACCACTGGAACTTCCGAAGGGTCCTTCACACCATTGCTGCAACTCAAGAAGTTCCCCGACATACCCGTCTCCACTCGAGAGGAAGCACGTGGGGTCCCGCACACATCCAGGGGAGCCCCGTTTCCGCCTCCTAGCTCGAGATGAGGGATCCTTTCCCTGTTTCGTAGGGAAAGAATTCCCGGCGTTCCCGTCGCATCTCAAGAGGAGGCGCTCTCCACAGGAAAGGCGAGAGGAACTCCATGGTCGTGACACCATTCCAAGAGTCCCCCAGATGTGTCAGTCCATTCCAGAGGAACCTGTTTTCCCTGCACTGCCTTGACGTTCAAGCCGAGGATCGACTCCCACCACGTGTGCACGTGGGACAGCCCTGTGGGAAAGCCTCGTGGGAAAGCCTCGTGGGAAAGACTCGAGGGAAAACCATAGATCCTGTGATCCACGCGGCGGACTGCGTGACACTGCTGCTACCGCTCTGGAGGAAAGCGCAAGTGCATGCCCGCATTCGAGACGAGGACTGACTCCCCTGGGGAGACTCCAGAAGTACCCCAAGATCCATGTCAGCACTGGAGAGGAATCCTCAGGTTCCGGCCCCGACTCCACAGAAGGTCTTAGGCCCCGGCATCGACGGGAGAGGAATCCCGAGAGGCCCCCGAGGAACTCGCATGGGGTTGGCCTTTCCTGAGGCCACCAGAGCGGGTCCCTGAGGTCCTCGTCGTAAGTCGAGAGCACCTACCGCAACTCGCGAAAATCCAGGAGGTTTTGCCCTCCAGGCGAGATGAGGCCCATTTCCGCTGAGGCTTCTCGAGGTTAATGACGTTTAAATACTGGAACTGACAACGGGTCCTTCACAACCTTGCTGCGACTCAAGAAGTTCCCCGACATACCCGTCTCCACTCCAGAGGAAGCACGTGGTGTCCCGCACACATCCAGGGGAGAACCGTTTCCGCCTCCTAGCTCGAGATGAGGGATCCTTTCCCTGTTTCGTAGGGAAAGAATTCCTGGCGTTCCCGTCGCATCTCAAGAGGAGGCGCTCTCCACAGGAAAGGCGAGAGGAACTCCAGGGTCGTGACACCATTCCAAGAGTCCCCCAGATGTGTCAGTCCATTCCAGAGGAACCAGTTTTCCCTGCACTGCCTTGACGTTCAAGCCGAGGATCGACTCCCACCACGTGTGCACGTGGGACAGCCCTGTGGGAAAGCCTCGTGGGAAAGCATCGTGGGAAAGACTCGAGGGAAAACCATAGATCCTTTGATCCACGCGGCGGACTGCGTGACACTGCTGCTACCGCTCTGGAGGAAAGCGCAAGTGCATGCCCGCATTCGAGACGAGGACTGACTCCCCTGGGGAGACTCCAGAAGTACCCCAAGATCCATGTCAGCACTGGAGAGGAATCCTCAGGTTCCGGCCCCGACTCCACACAAGGTCATAGGCCCCGGCATCGACGGGAGAGGAATCCCGAGAGGCCCCCGAGGAACTCGCATGGGGACTGGCCTTGCCTGAGGCCATCAGAGCGGGTCCCTGAGGTCCTCGTCATAAGTCGAGAGCACCTGCCGCAACTCGAGAAAATCCAGGAGGTTTTGCCCTCCACGCGAGATGAGGCCCATTTCCGCTGAGGCTTCTCGAGGCTAATCACATCTAACCACTGGAACTTCCAAAGGGTCCTTCACACCCTTGCTGCAACTCAAGAAGTTCCCCTACATACCCGTCTCCACTCGAGAGGAAGCACGAGGGTCCCGCACACATCCAGGGGAGCCCCGTTTCCGCCTCCTAGCTCGAGATGAGTGATCCTTTCCCTGTTTCGTAGGGAAAGAATTCCCAGCGTTCCCATCGCATCTCAAGAGGAGGCGCTCTCCACAGGAAAGGCGAGAGGAACTCCAGGGTCGTGCCACCATTCCAAGAGACCCCCAGATGTGTCAGTCCATTCCAGAGGAACCTGTTTTCCCTGCACTGCCTTGACGTTCAAGCCGAGGTTCGACTCCCACCACGTGTGCACGTGGGACAGCCCTGTGGGAAAGCCTCGTGGGAAAGCCTCGTGGGAAAGACTCGAGGGAAAACCATAGATCCTTTGATCCACGCGGCGGACTGCGTGACACTGCTGCTACCGCTCAGGAGGAAAGCGCAAGTGCATGCCCGCATTCGAGACGAGGACTGACTCCCCTGGGGAGACTCCAGAAGTACCCCAAGATCCATGTCATCACTGGAGAGGAATCTTCAGTTTCCGGCCCCGACTCCACACAAGGTCTTAGGCCCCGGCATCGACGGGAGAGGAATCCCGAGAGGCCCCCGAGGAACTCGCATGGGGACTGGCCTTTCCTGAGGCCACCAGACCGGGTCCGTGAGGTCCTCGTCGTAAGTCGAGAGTACCTGCCGCAACTCGAGAAAATCCAGGAGGTTTTGCCCTCCAGGCGAGATGAGGCCCATTTCCGTTGAGGCTTCTGGAGGCTAATCACGTCTAACCACTGGAACTTCCAAAGGGTCTTTCACACCCTTGCTGCAACTCAAGAAGTTCCCCGACATACCCGTCTCCACTCGAGAGGAAGCACGTGGGGTCCCGCACACATCCAGGGGAGCCCCGTTTCCGCCTCCTACCTCGAGATGAGGGATCCTTTCCCTGTTTCGTAGGGAAAGAATTCCCGGCGTTCCCGTCGCATCTCAAGAGGAGGCGCTCTCCACAGGAAAGGCGAGAGGAACTCCAGGGTCGTGCCACCATTCCAAGAGTCCCCCAGATGTGTCAGTCCATTCCAGAGGAACCTGTTTTCCCTGCACTACCTTGACGTTCAAGCCGAGGATCGACTCCCACCACGTGTGCACGTGGGACAGCCCTGTGGGAAAGCCTCGTGGGAAAGCCTCGTGGGAATGACTCGAGGGAAAATCATAGATCCTTTGATCCACGCGGCGGACTGCGTGACACTGCTGCTACCGCTCTGGAGGAAAGCACAAGTGCATGTTCGCATTCGAGACGAGGACTGACTCCCCTGGGGAGACTCCAGATATACCCCAAGATCCATGTCAGCACTGGAGAGGAATCCTCAGGTTCCGGCCCTGACTCCACACTAGGTCTTCGGCCCCGGCATCGACGGGAGAGGAATCCCGAGAGGCCCCCGAGGAACTCGCATGGGGACTGGCCTTTCCTGAGGCCACCATAGCGTGTCCCTGAGGTCCTCGTCGTAATTCGAGAACACCTGCCGCAACTCGAGAAAATCCAGGAGGTTTTGCCCTCCAGGCGAGATGAGGCCCATTTCCGCTGAGGCTTCTCGAGGCTAATCACGTCTAACCACTGGAACTTTCAAAGGGTCCTTCACACCCTTGCTGCAACTCAAGAAGTTCCCCGACATACCCGTCTCCACTCCAGAGGAAGCACGTGGGGACCCGCACACATCCAGGGGAGCCCCGTTTCCGCCTCCTAGCTCGAGATGAGGGATCCTTTCCCTGTTTCGTAGGGAAAGAATTCCTGGCGTTCCCGTCGCATCTCAAGAGGAGGCGCTCTCCACAGGAAAGGCGAGAGGAACTCCAGGGTCGTGCCACCATTCCAAGAGTCCCCCAGATGTGTCAGTCCATTCCAGAGGAACCTGTTTTCCCTGCACTGCCTTGACGTTCAAGCCGAGGATAGACTCCCACCACGTGTGCACGTGGGACAGCCCTGTGGGAAAGCCTCGTGGGAAAGCCTCGTGGGAAAGACTCGAGGGAAAACCATAGATCCTTTGATCCACGCGGAGGACTGCGGAACAATGCTGCTACCGCTCTGGAGGAAAGTGCAAGTGCATGCTCGCACTCGAGATGAGGACTGACTCCCCTGGGGAGACTCCAGAAGTACCCCAAGATCCATGTCAGCACTGGAGAGGAATCCTCAGGTTCCAGCCCCGACTCCACACAAGGTCTTCGGCCCCGGCATCGACGAGAGAGGAATCCCTAAGGGCCCCCTAGGAACTCGCATGGGAACTGGCCTTTCCTTAGGCCACCAGAGCGGGTCCCTGAGGTCCCCGTCGTAAGTCGAGAGCACCTGCCGCAACTCGAGAAAATCCAGGAGTTTTTGCCCTCCAGGCGAGATGAGGCCCATTTCCGCTGAGGCTTCTCGAGGCTAATCACATCTAACCACTGGAACTTACAAAGGGTCCTTCACACACTTGCTGCAACTCAAGAAGTTCCCGACATACACGTCTCCACTCGAGAGGAAGCACGAGGTTCCCGCACACATCCAGGGAAGCCCCTTTTCCACCTCCTAGCTCGAGATGAGGGATCCTTTCCCTGTTTCGTAGGGAAAGAATTCCCGGCGTTCCCGTCGCATCTCAAGAGGAGGCGCTCTCCACAGGAAAGGCGAGAGGAACTCCAGTGTCGTGCCAACATTCCAAGAGACCCCCAGATGTGTCAGTCCATACCAGAGGAACCTGTTTTCCCTGCACTGCCTTGACGTTCAAGCTGAGGATCGACTCCCACCACGTGTGCACGTGGGACAGCCCTGTGGGAAAGCCTCGTGGGAAAGCCTCGTGGGAAAGACTCGAGGGAAAACCATAGATCCTGTGATCCACGCGGCAGACTGCGTAACACTGCTGCTACCAATCTGGAGGAAAGCGCAAGTGCATGCCCGCATTCGAGACGAGGACTGACTCCCCTGGGGAGACTCCAGAAGTACCCCAAGATCCATGTCAGCACTGGAGAGGAATCCTCAGGTTCCGGCCCCGACTCCACACAAGGTCTTAGGCCCCGGCATCGACGGGAGAGGAATCCCCAGAGGCCCCCGAGGAACTCGCATGGGGACTGGCCTTTCCTGAGGCCACCAGAGCGGGTCCCCGAGGTCCCCGTCGTAAGTCGAGAGCACCTGCCGCAACACGAGAAATTCCAGGAGGTTTTGCCTTCCAGGCGAGATGAGGCCCATTTCCGCTGAGGCTTCTCGAGGCTAATCACATCTAACCACTGGAACTTCCAAAGGGTCCTTCACACCCTTGCTGCAACTCAAGAAGTTCCCCGACATACCCGTCTCCACTCGAGAGGAAGCACGAGGGTCCATCACACATCCAGGGGAGCCCCGTTTCCGCCTCCTAGCTCGAGATGAGGGATCCTTTCCCTGTTTCATAGGGAAAGAATTCCCAGCGTTCCCGTCGCATCTCAAGAGGAGGCGCTCTCCACAGGAAAGGCGAGAGGACCTCCAGGGTCGTGCCACCATTCCAAGAGTCCCCCAGATGTGTCAGTCCTTTCCAGAGGAACCTGTTTTCCCTGCACTGCCTTGACGTTCAAGCCGAGGATCGACTCCCACCACGTGTGCACGTGGGACAGCCCTGTGGGAAAGCCTCGTGGGAAAGCCTCGTGAGAAAGACTCGAGGGAAAACCAAGGATCCTTGATCCACGCGGTGGACTGTGTGAAACTGCTGCTACCGCTCTGGAGGAAAGCGCAAGTGCATGCCCGCCTTCGAGACGAGGACTGACTCCCCTGGGGAGACTCCAGAAGTACCCCAAGATCCATGTCCGCACTGGAGAGGAATCCTCAGTTTCCGGCCCCTATCCACACAAGGTCTTAGGTCCCGGCATCGACGGGAGAGGAATCCCGAGAGGCCCCCGAGGAACTCGCATGGGGACTGGCCTTTCCTGAGTCCACCAGAGCGGGTCCCTGAGGTCCCCGTCGTAAGTCGAGAGCACCTGCCGCAACTCGAGAAAATCCCGGAGGTGTTGCCCTCCAGGCGAGATGAGGCCCATTTCCGCTGAGGCTTCTCGAGGCCAATCACATCTAACCACTGGAACTTCCAAAGGGTCCTACACACCCTTGCTGCAACTCAAGAAGTTCCCCGACATACCCGTCTGCACTCGAGAGGAAGCACGTGGGGTCCCGCACACATACAGGGGAGCCCCGTTTCCGCCTCCTAACTCGAGATGAGGGATCCTTTCCCTGTTTCGTAGGGAAAGAATTCCCGGCGTTCCAGTCGCATCTCAAGAGGAGGCGCTCTCCACAGGAAAGGCGAGAGGAACTCCAGGGTCGTGCCACCATTCCAAGAGTCCCCCAGATGTGTCAGTCCATTCCAGAGGAACCTGTTTTCCCTGCACTGCCTTGACGTTCAAGCCGAGGATCGACTCCCACCACGTGTGCACGTGGGACAGCCCTGTGGGAAAACCTCGTGGGAACGCCTCGTGGGAAAGACTCGAGGGAAAACCATAGATCCTTTGATCCATGCGGCGGACTGCGTGACACTGCTGCTACCGCTCTGGAGGAAAGCGCAAGTGCATGCCCGCATTCGAGACGAGGACTGACTCCCCTGGGGAGACTCCAGAAGTACCCCAAGATCCATGTCAGCACTGGAGAGGAATCCTCAGGTTCCGGCCCCGACTCCACACAAGGTCTTAGGCCCCGGCATCGAAGGGAGAGGAATCCGGAGACGCCCCCGAGGAACTCGCATGGGGACTGGCCTTTCCTGAGGCCACCAGAGCGGGTCCCTGAGGTCCCCGTCGTAAGTCGAGAGCACCTGCCACAACTCGAGAAAATCCAGGAGGTTTTGCCCTCCAGGCGAGATGAGGCCCATTTCCGCTGAGGCTTCTCGAGGCCAATCACATCTAACCACTGGAACTTCCAAAGGGTCCTTCACACCATTGCTGCAACTCAAGAAGTTCCCCGACATACCCGTCTCCACTCGAGAGGAAGCACGTGGGGTACCGCACACATCCAGGGGAGCCCCGTTTCCGCCTCCTAGCTCGAGATGAGGGATCCTTTCCCTGTTTCGTAGGGAAAGAATTCCCGGCGTTCCCGTCGCATCTCAAGAGGAGGCGCTCTCCACAGGAAAGGCGAGAGGAACTCCAGGGTCGTGCCACCATTCCAAGAGTCCCCCAGATGTGTCAGTCCATTCCAGAGGAACCTGTTTTCCCTGCACTGCCTTGACGTTCAAGCCGAGGATCGACTCCCACCACGTGTGCACGTGGGACAGCCCTGTGGGAAAGCCTCGTGGGAAAGCCTCGTGGGAAAGACTCGAGGGAAAACCATAGATCCTTTGATCCACGCGGCGGACTGCGTGACACTGCTGCTACCGCTCTGGAGGAAAGCGCAAGTGCATGCCCGCATTCGAGACGAGGACTGACTCCCCTGGGGAGACTCCAGAAGTACCCCAAGATCCATGTCCGCACTGGAGAGGAATCCTCAGGTTCCGGCCCCGACTCCACACAAGGTCTTAGGCCCCGGCATCGACGGGAGAGGAATCCCGAGAGGCCCCCGAGGAACTCGCATGGGGACTGGCCTTTCCTGAGGCCACCAGAGCGGTTCCCTGGGGTCCCCGTCGTAAGTCGAGAGCACCTGCCGCAACTCGAGAAAATCCAGGAGGTTTTGCCCTCCAGGCGAGATGAGGCCCATTTCCGCTTAGGCTTCTCGAGGCCAATCACATCTAACCACTGGAACTTCCAAAGGGTCCTTCACACCCTTGCTGCAACTCAAGAAGTTCCCCGACATACCCGTCTGCACTCGAGAGGAAGCACGTGGGGTACCGCACACATCCAGGGGAGCCCCGTTTCCGCCTCCTAGCTCGAGATGAGGGATCCTTTCCCTGTTTCGTAGGGAAAGAATTCCCGGCGTTCCCGTCGCATCTCAAGAGGAGGCTCTCTCCACAGGAAAGGCGAGAGGAACTCCAGGGTCGAGACACCATTCCAAGAGTCCCCCAGATGTGTCAGTCCATTCCAGAGGAACCTGTTTTCCCTGCACTGCCTTGACGTTCAAGCCGAGGATCGACTCCAACCACGTGTGCACGTGGGACAGCCCTGTGGGAAAGCCTCGTGGGAAAGCCTCGTGAGAAAGACTCGAGGGAAAACCAAGGATCCTTGATCCACGCGGTGGACTGTGTGACACTGCTGCTACCGCTCTGGAGGAAAGCGCAAGTGCATGCCCGCCTTCGAGACGAGGACTGACTCCCCTGGGGAGACTCCAGAAGTACCCCAAGATCCATGTCCGCACTGGAGAGGAATCCTCAGTTTCCGGCCCCAATCCACACAAGGTCTTAGGCCCCGGCATCGACGGGAGAGGAATCCCGAGAGGCCCCCGAGGAACTCGCATGGGGACTGGCCTTTCCTGAGGCCACCAGAGCGGGTCCCTGAGGTCCCCGTCGTAAGTCGAGAGCACCTGCCGCAACTCGAGAAAATCCCGGAGGTGTTGCCCTCCAGGCGAGATGAGGCCCATTTCCGCTGAGGCTTCTCGAGGCCAATCACATCTAACCACTGGAACTTCCAAAGGGTCCTACACACCCTTGCTGCAACTCAAGAAGTTCCCCGACATACCCGTCTCCACTCGAGAGGAAGCACGTGGTGTCCCACACAAATCCAGGGGAGCCCCGTTTCCGCCTCCTAGCTCGAGATGAGGGATCCTTTACCTGTTTCGTAGGGAAAGAATTTCCGGCGTTCCCGTCGCATCTCAAGAGGAGGCGCTCTCCACAGGAAAGGCTAGAGGAACTCCAGGGTCGTGCCACCATTCCAAGAGTCCCCCAGATGTGTCAGTCCATTCCAGAGGAACCTGTTTTCCCTGCACTGCCTTTAGGTTCAAGCCGAGGATCGACTCCCACCACGTGTCCACGTGGCACAGCCCTGTGGGAAAGCCTCGTGGGAAAGCCTCGTGGGAAAGACTCGAGGGAAAACCATAGATCCTTTGATCCATGCGGCGGACTGCGTGACACTGCTGCTACCGCTCTGGAGGAAAGCGCAAGTGCATGCCCGCATTCGAGACGAGGACTGACTCCCCTGGGGAGACTCCAGAAGTACCCCAAGATACATGTCAGCACTGGAGAGGAATCCTCAGGTTCCGGCCCCGACTCCACACAAGGTCTTAGGCCCCGGCATCGACGGGAGAGGGATCCCGAGAGGCCCCCGAGGAACTCGCATGGGGACCGGCTTTTCCTGAGGCCACCAGAGCGGGTCCCTGAGGTCCCCGTCGTAAGTCGAGAGCACCTGCCGCAACTCGAGAAAATCCAGGAGGTTTTGCCCTCCAGGCGAGATGAGGCCCATTTCCGCTGAGGCTTCTCGAGGCCAATCACATCTAACCACTGGAACTTCCAAAGGGTCCTTCACACCCTTGCTGCAACTCAAGAAGTTCCCCGACATACAAGTCTCCACTCGAGAGGAAGCACGTGGTGTCCCGCACACATCCAGGGGAGCCCCGTTTCGCCTCCTAGCTCGAGATGAGGGATCCTTCCCCTGTTTCGTAGGGAAAGAATTCCCGGCGTTCCCGTCGCATCTCAAGAGGAGGCGCTCTCCACAGGAAAGGCGAGAGGAACTCCAGGGTCGTGCCACCATTCCAAGAGTCCCCCAGATGTGTCAGTCCATTCCAGAGGAACCTGTTTTCCCTGCACTGCCTTGACGTTCAAGCCGAGGATCGACTCCCACCACGTGTGCACGTGGGACAGCCCTGTGGGAAAGCCTCGTGGGAAAGCCTCGTGGGAAAGACTCGAGGGAAAACCATAGATCCTTTGATCCACGCGGCGGACTGCGTGACACTGCTGCTACCGCTCTGGAGGAAAGCGCAAGTGCATGCCCGCATTCGAGACGAGGACTGACTCCCCTGGGGAGACTCCAGAAGTACCCCAAGATCCATGTCAGCACTGGAGAGGAATCCTCAGGTTCCGGCCCCGACTCCACACAAGGTCTTAGGCCCCGGCATCGACGGGAGAGGAATCCCGAGAGGCCCCCGAGGAAGTCGCATGGGGACTGGCCTTTCCTGAGGCCACCAGAGCGGGTCCCTGAATTCCCCGTCGTAAGTCGAGAGCACCTGCCGCAACTCGAGAAAATCCAGGAGGTTTTGCCCTCCAGGCGAGATGAGGCCCATTTCCGCTGAGGCTTCTCGAGGCCAATCACATCTAACCACTGGAACTTCCAAAGGGTCCTTCACACCCTTGCTGCAACTCAAGAAGTTCCCCGACATACCCGTCTCCACTCGATAGGAAGCAGGTGGTGTCCCGCACACCTCCAGGGGAGCCCCGTTTCCGCCTCCTAGCTCGAGATGAGGGATCCTTTCCCTGTTTCGTAGGGAAAGAATTCCCGGCGTTCCCGTCGCATCTCAAGAGGAGGCGCTCTCCACAGGAAAGGCGAGAGGAACTCCAGGGTCGTGCCACCATTCAAAGAGTCCCCCAGATGTGTCAGTCCATTCCAGAGGAACCTGTTTTCCCTGCACTGCCTTGACGTTCAAGCCGAGGATCAATTCCCACCACGTGTGCACGTGGGACAGCCCTGTGGGAAAGCCTCGTGGGAAAGCCTCGTGGGAAAGACTCGAGGGAAAACCAAACATCCTTTGATCCACTCGGCGGAATGCGTGACACTGCTGCTACCGCTTTGGAGGAAAGCGCAAGTGCATGCCCGCATTCGAGACGAGGACTGACTCCCCTGGGCAGACTCCAGAAGTACCCCAAGATCCATGTCAGCACTGGAGAGGAATCCTCAGGTTCCGGCCCCGACTCCACACAAGGTCTTAGGCCCCGGCATCGACGGGAGAGGAATCCCGAGAGGCCCCCGAGGAACTCGCATGGGGACTGGCCTTTCTTGAGGCCACCAGAGCGGGTCCCTGAAGTCCCCGTCGTAAGTTGAGAGCACCTGCCGCAACTCGAGATAATCCAGGAGGTTTTTCCCTCCAGGCGAGATGAGGCCCATTTCCGCTGAGGCTTCTCGAGGCCATTCACATCTAACCACTGGAACTTCCAAAGGGTCCTTCACACCATTGCTGCAACTCAAGAAGTTCCCCGACATACCCGTCTCCACTCGAGAGGAAGCACGTGGGGTCCCGCACACATCCAGGGGAGCCCCGTTTCCGCCTACTAGCTCGAGATGAGGGATCCTTTCCCTGTTTCGTAGGGAAAGAATTCCCGGCGTTCCCGTCGCATCTCAAGAGGAGGCGCTCTCCACAGGACAGGCGAGAGGAACTCCATGGTCGTGACACCATTTCAAGAGTCCCCCAGATGTGTCAGTCCATTCCAGAGGAACCTGTTTTCCCTGCATTGCCTTGACATTCAAGCCGAGGATCGACTCCCACCACGTGTGCACGTGGGACAGCCCTGTGGGAAAGCCTCGTGGGAAAGCCTCGTGGGAACGACTCGAGGGAAAACCATAGATCCTTTGATCCACGCGGCGGACTGCGTGACACTGCTGCTACCGCTCTGGAGGAAAGCGCAAGTGCATGCCCGCATTCGAGACGAGGACTGACTCCCCTGGGGAGACTCCAGAAGTACCCCAAGATCCATGTCAGCACTGGAGAGGAATCCTCAGGTTCCGGCCCCGACTCCCCAGAAGGTCTTAGGCCCCGGCATCGACCGGAGAGGAATCCCGAGAGGCCCCCGAGGAACTCGCATGGGGACTGGCCTTTCCTGAGGCCACCAGAGCGGTTCCCTGAGGTCCCCGTCGTAAGTCGAGAGCACCTGCCGCAACTCGAGAAAATCCAGGAGGTTTTGCCCTCCAGGCGAGATGAGGCCCATTTCCGCTGAGGCTTCTCGAGGCCATTCACATCTAACCACTGGAACTTCCGAAGGGTCCTTCACACCATTGCTGCAACTCAAGAAGTTCCCCGACATACCCGTCTCCACTCGAGAGGAAGCACGTGGGGTCCCGCACACATCCAGGGGAGCCCCGTTTCCGCCTCCTAGCTCGAGATGAGGGATCCTTTCCCTGTTTCGTAGGGAAAGAATTCCCGGCGTTCCCGTCGCATCTCAAGAGGAGGCGCTCTCCACAGGAAAGGCGAGAGGAACTCCATGGTCGTGACACCATTCCAAGAGTCCCCCAGATGTGTCAGTCCATTCCAGAGGAACCTGTTTTCCCTGCACTGCCTTGACGTTCAAGCCGAGGATCGACTCCCACCACGTGTGCACGTGGGACAGCCCTGTGGGAAAGCCTCGTGGGAAAGCCTCGTGGGAAAGACTCGAGGGAAAACCATAGATCCTGTGATCCACGCGGCGGACTGCGTGACACTGCTGCTACCGCTCTGGAGGAAAGCGCAAGTGCATGCCCGCATTCGAGACGAGGACTGACTCCCCTGGGGAGACTCCAGAAGTACCCCAAGATCCATGTCAGCACTGGAGAGGAATCCTCAGGTTCCGGCCCCGACTCCACAGAAGGTCTTAGGCCCCGGCATCGACGGGAGAGGAATCCCGAGAGGCCCCCGAGGAACTCGCATGGGGTTGGCCTTTCCTGAGGCCACCAGAGCGGGTCCCTGAGGTCCTCGTCGTAAGTCGAGAGCACCTACCGCAACTCGCGAAAATCCAGGAGGTTTTGCCCTCCAGGCGAGATGAGGCCCATTTCCGCTGAGGCTTCTCGAGGTTAATCACGTTTAAATACTGGAACTGACAACGGGTCCTTCACAACCTTGCTGCGACTCAAGAAGTTCCCCGACATACCCGTCTCCACTCCAGAGGAAGCACGTGGTGTCCCGCACACATCCAGGGGAGAACCGTTTCCGCCTCCTAGCTCGAGATGAGGGATCCTTTCCCTGTTTCGTAGGGAAAGAATTCCTGGCGTTCCCGTCGCATCTCAAGAGGAGGCGCTCTCCACAGGAAAGGCGAGAGGAACTCCAGGGTCGTGCCACCATTCCAAGAGTCCCCCAGATGTGTCAGTCCATTCCAGAGGAACCAGTTTTCCCTGCACTGCCTTGACGTTCAAGCCGAGGATCGACTCCCACCACGTGTGCACGTGGGACAGCCCTGTGGGAAAGCCTCGTGGGAAAGCATCGTGGGAAAGACTCGAGGGAAAACCATAGATCCTTTGATCCACGCGGCGGACTGCGTGACACTGCTGCTACCGCTCTGGAGGAAAGCGCAAGTGCATGCCCGCATTCGAGACGAGGACTGACTCCCCTGGGGAGACTCCAGAAGTACCCCAAGATCCATGTCAGCACTGGAGAGGAATCGTCAGGTTCCGGTCCCGACTCCACACAAGGTTTTCGGCCCCGTCATCGACGGGAGAGGAATTCCTAGAGGCCCCCGAGGAACTCGCATGGGGACTGGCCTTGCCTGAGGCCATCAGAGCGGGTCCCTGAGGTCCTCGTCATAAGTCGAGAGCACCTGCCGCAACTCGAGAAAATCCAGGAGGTTTTGCCCTCCACGCGAGATGAGGCCCATTTCCGCTGAGGCTTCTCGAGGCTAATCACATCTAACCACTGGAACTTCCAAAGGGTCCTTCACACCCTTGCTGCAACTCAAGAAGTTCCCCTACATACCCGTCTCCACTCGAGAGGAAGCACGAGGGTCCCGCACACATCCAGGGGAGCCCCGTTTCCGCCTCCTAGCTCGAGATGAGTGATCCTTTCCCTGTTTCGTAGGGAAAGAATTCCCAGCGTTCCCATCGCATCTCAAGAGGAGGCGCTCTCCACAGGAAAGGCGAGAGGAACTCCAGGGTCGTGCCACCATTCCAAGAGACCCCCAGATGTGTCAGTCCATTCCAGAGGAACCTGTTTTCCCTGCACTGCCTTGACGTTCAAGCCGAGGTTCGACTCCCACCACGTGTGCACGTGGGACAGCCCTGTGGGAAAGCCTCGTGGGAAAGCCTCGTGGGAAAGACTCGAGGGAAAACCATAGATCCTTTGATCCACGCGGCGGACTGCGTGACACTGCTGCTACCGCTCAGGAGGAAAGCGCAAGTGCATGCCCGCATTCGAGACGAGGACTGACTCCCCTGGGGAGACTCCAGAAGTACCCCAAGATCCATGTCATCACTGGAGAGGAATCTTCAGTTTCCGGCCCCGACTCCACACAAGGTCTTAGGCCCCGGCATCGACGGGAGAGGAATCCCGAGAGGCCCCCGAGGAACTCGCATGGGGACTGGCCTTTCCTGAGGCCACCAGACCGGGTCCGTGAGGTCCTCGTCGTAAGTCGAGAGTACCTGCCGCAACTCGAGAAAATCCAGGAGGTTTTGCCCTCCAGGCGAGATGAGGCCCATTTCCGTTGAGGCTTCTGGAGGCTAATCACGTCTAACCACTGGAACTTCCAAAGGGTCTTTCACACCCTTGCTGCAACTCAAGAAGTTCCCCGACATACCCGTCTCCACTCGAGAGGAAGCACGTGGGGTCCCGCACACATCCAGGGGAGCCCCGTTTCCGCCTCCTACCTCGAGATGAGGGATCCTTTCCCTGTTTCGTAGGGAAAGAATTCCCGGCGTTCCCGTCGCATCTCAAGAGGAGGCGCTCTCCACAGGAAAGGCGAGAGGAACTCCAGGGTCGTGCCACCATTCCAAGAGTCCCCCAGATGTGTCAGTCCATTCCAGAGGAACCTGTTTTCCCTGCACTACCTTGACGTTCAAGCCGAGGATCGACTCCCACCACGTGTGCACGTGGGACAGCCCTGTGGGAAAGCCTCGTGGGAAAGCCTCGTGGGAAAGACTCGAGGGAAAATCATAGATCCTTTGATCCACGCGGCGGACTGCGTGACACTGCTGCTACCGCTCTGGAGGAAAGCACAAGTGCATGTTCGCATTCGAGACGAGGACTGACTCCCCTGGGGAGACTCCAGATATACCCCAAGATCCATGTCAGCACTGGAGAGGAATCCTCAGGTTCCGGCCCTGACTCCACACTAGGTATTCGGCCCCGGCATCGACGGGAGAGGAATCCCGAGAGGCCCCCGAGGAACTCGCATGGGGACTGGCCTTTCCTGAGGCCACCAGAGCGTGTCCCTGAGGTCCTCGTCGTAATTCGAGAACACCTGCCGCAACTCGAGAAAATCCAGGAGGTTTTGCCCTCCAGGCGAGATGAGGCCCATTTCCGCTGAGGCTTCTCGAGGCTAATCACGTCTAACCACTGGAACTTTCAAAGGGTCCTTCACACCCTTGCTGCAACTCAAGAAGTTCCCCGACATACCCGTCTCCACTCCAGAGGAAGCACGTGGGGACCCGCACACATCCAGGGGAGCCCCGTTTCCGCCTCCTAGCTCGAGATGAGGGATCCTTTCCCTGTTTCGTAGGGAAAGAATTCCTGGCGTTCCCGTCGCATCTCAAGAGGAGGCGCTCTCCACAGGAAAGGCGAGAGGAACTCCAGGGTCGTGCCACCATTCCAAGAGTCCCCCAGATGTGTCAGTCCATTCCAGAGGAACCTGTTTTCCCTGCACTGCCTTGACGTTCAAGCCGAGGATAGACTCCCACCACGTGTGCACGTGGGACAGCCCTGTGGGAAAGCCTCGTGGGAAAGCCTCGTGGGAAAGACTCGAGGGAAAACCATAGATCCTTTGATCCACGCGGAGGACTGCGGAACAATGCTGCTACCGCTCTGGAGGAAAGTGCAAGTGCATGCTCGCACTCGAGATGAGGACTGACTCCCCTGGGGAGACTCCAGAAGTACCCCAAGATCCATGTCAGCACTGGAGAGGAATCCTCAGGTTCCAGCCCCGACTCCACACAAGGTCTTCGGCCCCGGCATCGACGAGAGAGGAATCCCTAAGGGCCCCCTAGGAACTCGCATGGGAACTGGCCTTTCCTTAGGCCACCAGAGCGGGTCCCTGAGGTCCCCGTCGTAAGTCGAGAGCACCTGCCGCAACTCGAGAAAATCCAGGAGTTTTTGCCCTCCAGGCGAGATGAGGCCCATTTCCGCTGAGGCTTCTCGAGGCTAATCACATCTAACCACTGGAACTTACAAAGGGTCCTTCACACACTTGCTGCAACTCAAGAAGTTCCCGACATACACGTCTCCACTCGAGAGGAAGCACGAGGTTCCCGCACACATCCAGGGAAGCCCCTTTTCCACCTCCTAGCTCGAGATGAGGGATCCTTTCCCTGTTTCGTAGGGAAAGAATTCCCGGCGTTCCCGTCGCATCTCAAGAGGAGGCGCTCTCCACAGGAAAGGCGAGAGGAACTCCAGTGTCGTGCCAACATTCCAAGAGACCCCCAGATGTGTCAGTCCATACCAGAGGAACCTGTTTTCCCTGCACTGCCTTGACGTTCAAGCTGAGGATCGACTCCCACCACGTGTGCACGTGGGACAGCCCTGTGGGAAAGCCTCGTGGGAAAGCCTCGTGGGAAAGACTCGAGGGAAAACCATAGATCCTGTGATCCACGCGGCAGACTGCGTGACACTGCTGCTACCAATCTGGAGGAAAGCGCAAGTGCATGCCCGCATTCGAGACGAGGACTGACTCCCCTGGGGAGACTCCAGAAGTACCCCAAGATCCATGTCAGCACTGGAGAGGAATCCTCAGGTTCCGGCCCCGACTCCACACAAGGTCTTAGGCCCCGGCATCGACGGGAGAGGAATCCCCAGAGGCCCCCGAGGAACTCGCATGGGGACTGGCCTTTCCTGAGGCCACCAGAGCGGGTCCCCGAGGTCCCCGTCGTAAGTCGAGAGCACCTGCCGCAACACGAGAAATTCCAGGAGGTTTTGCCTTCCAGGCGAGATGAGGCCCATTTCCGCTGAGGCTTCTCGAGGCTAATCACATCTAACCACTGGAACTTCCAAAGGGTCCTTCACACCCTTGCTGCAACTCAAGAAGTTCCCCGACATACCCGTCTCCACTCGAGAGGAAGCACGAGGGTCCATCACACATCCAGGGGAGCCCCGTTTCCGCCTCCTAGCTCGAGATGAGGGATCCTTTCCCTGTTTCATAGGGAAAGAATTCCCAGCGTTCCCGTCGCATCTCAAGAGGAGGCGCTCTCCACAGGAAAGGCGAGAGGACCTCCAGGGTCGTGCCACCATTCCAAGAGTCCCCCAGATGTGTCAGTCCTTTCCAGAGGAACCTGTTTTCCCTGCACTGCCTTGACGTTCAAGCCGAGGATCGACTCCCACCACGTGTGCACGTGGGACAGCCCTGTGGGAAAGCCTCGTGGGAAAGCCTCGTGGGAAAGACTCGAGGGAAAACCATAGATCCTTTGATCCACGAGGAGGACTGCGGGACACTGTTACTACCGCTCTGGAGGAAAGCTCAAGTGCATGACCGCATTCGAGATGAGGACTGACTCCCCTGGGGAGATTCCAGAAGTACCCCAAGATCCATGTCAGAACTGGAGAGGAATCCTCAGGTTCCGGCCCCGAGCCCACACAAGGTCTTAGGCCCCGGCATCGACGGGAGAGGAATGCCGAGAGGCCCCCGAGGAACTCGCATGGGGACTGGCCTTTCCTGAGGCCACCAGAGCGGGTCCCCGAGGTCCCCGTCGTAAGTCGAGAGCACCTGCCACAACTCGAGAAAATACAGGAGATTTTGCACTCCAGGCGAGATGAGGCCCATTTCCGCTGAGGCTTCTCGAGGCTAATCACATCTAACCACTGGAACTTCCAAAGGGTCCTTCACACCCTTGCTGCAACTCAAGATGTTCCCCGACATACCCGTCTCCACTCGAGAGGAAGCACGTGGGGTCCCGCACACATCCAGGGGAGCCCCGTTTCCGCCTCCTACCTCGAGATGAGGAATCCTTTCCCTGTTTCGTAGGGAAAGAATTCCCGGCGTTCCCGTCGCATCTCAAGAGGAGGCGCTCTCCACAGGAAAGGCGAGAGGAACTCCAGGGTCGTGCCACCATTCCAAGAGTCCCCCAGATGTGTCAGTCCATTCCAGAGGAACCTGTTTTCCCTGCACTGCCTTGACGTTCAAGCCGAGGATCGACTCCCACCACGTGTGCACGTGGGACAGCCCTGTGGGAAAGCCTCGTGGGAAAGCCTCGTGGGAAAGACTCGAGGGAAAACCATAGATCCTTTGATCCACGCGGCGGACTGCGTGACACTGCTGCTACCGCTCTGGAGGAAAGCACAAGTGCATGTTCGCATTCGAGACGAGGACTGACTCCCCTGGGGAGACTCCAGATATACCCCAAGATCCATGTCAGCACTGGAGAGGAATCCTCAGGTTCCGGCCCTGACTCCACACTAGGTCTTCGGCCCCGGCATCGACGGAAGAGGAATCCCGAGAGGCCCCCGAGGAACTCGCATGGGGACTGGCCTTTCCTGAGGCGACCAGGGCGTGTCCCTGAGGTCCTCGTCGTAATTCGAGAACACCTGCCGCAACTCGAGAAAATCCAGGAGGTTTTGCCCTCCAGGCGAGATGAGGCCCATTTCCGCTGAAGCTTCTCGAGGCCAATCATATCTAACCACTGGAACTTCCAAAGGGTCCTTCACACCCTTGCTGCAACTCAAGAAGTTCCCCGACATACCCGTCTCCACTCGAGAGGAAGCACGTGGGGTCCCGCAAACATCCAGGGGAGCCCCGTTTCCGCCTACTAGCTCGAGATGAGGGATCCTTTCCCTGTTTCGTAGGGAAAGAATTACCGGCGTTCCCGTCGCATCTCAAGAGGAGGCGCTCTCCACAGGAAAGGCGAGAGGAACTCCAGGGTCGTGCCACCATTCCAAGAGTCCCCCAGATGTGTCAGTCCATTCCAGAGGAACCTGTTTTCCCTGCACTGCCTTGACGTTCAAGCCGAGGATCCACTCCCACCACGTGTGCACGTGGGACAGCCCTGTGGGAAAGCCTCGTGGGAAAGCCTCGTGGGAAAGACTCGAGGGAAAACCATAGATCCTTTGATCCACGCGGTGGACTGCGTGACACTGCTGCTACCGCTCTGGAGGAAAGCGCAAGTGCATGCCCGCATTCGAGACGAGGACTGACTCCCCTGGGGAGACTCCAGAGGTACCCCAAGATCCATGTCAGCACTGGAGAGGAATCCTCAGGTTCCGGCCCTGACTCCACACAAGGTCTTAGGCCCCGGCATCGATGGGAGAGTAATCCCGAGAGGCCCCCGAGGAACTCGCATGGGGACTGGCCTTTCCTGAGGCCACCAGAGCGGGTCCCCGAGGTCCCCGTCGTAAGTCGAGAGCACATGTCGCAACTCGAGAAAATCCAGGAGGTTTTGCCCTCCAGGCGAGATGAGGCCCATTTCCGCTGAGGCTTCTCGAGGCCAATCACATTTAACCACTGGAACTTCCAAAGGGTCCTTCACACCCTTGCTGCAACACAAGAAGTTCCCCTACATACCCGTCTCCACTCGAGAGGAAGCACGAGGGTCCCGCACACATCCAGGGGAGCCCCGTTTCCGCCTCCTAGCTCGAGATGAGGGATCCTTTCCCTGTTTCGTAGGGAAAGAATTCCCGGCGTTCCCGTCGCATCTCAAGAGGAGGCGCTCTCCACAGGAAAGGCGAGAGGAACTCCAGGGTCGTGCCACCATTCCAAGAGACCCCCAGATGTGTCAGTCCATTCCAGAGGAACCTGTTTTCCCGGCACTGCCGTGACGTTCAAGCCGAGGATCGACCCCCACCACGTGTGCACGTGGGACAGCCCTGTGGGAAAGCCTCGTGGGAAAGCCTCGTGGGAAAGACTCGAGGGAAAACCATAGATCCTTTGATCCACGCGGAGGACTGCGGAACAATGCTGCTACCGCTCTGGAGGAAAGTGCAAGTGCATGCTCGCACTCGAGGCGAGGACTGACTCCCCTGGGGAGACTCCAGAAGTACCCCAAGATCCATGTCAGCACTGGAGAGGAATCCTCAGGTTCCAGCCCCGACTCCACACAAGGTCTTCGGCCCCGGCATCGACGAGAGAGGAATCCCAAAGGGCCCCCTAGGAACTCGCATGGGAACTGGCCTTTCCTTAGGCCACCAGAGCGGGTCCCTGAGGTCCCCGTCGTAAGTCGAGAGCACCTGCCGCAACTCGAGAAAATCCAGGAGTTTTTGCCCTCCAGGCGAGATGAGGCCCATTTCCGCTGAGGCTTCTCGAGGCTAATCACATCTAACCACTGGAACTTACAAAGGGTCCTTCACACACTTGCTGCAACTCAAGAAGTTCCCGACATACACATCTCCACTCGAGAGGAAGCACGAGGTTCCCGCACACATCCAGGGAAGCCCCTTTTCCACCTCCTAGCTCGAGATGAGGGATCCTTTCCCTGTTTCGTAGGGAAAGAATTCCCGGCGTTCCCGTCGCATCTCAAGAGGAGGCGCTCTCCACAGGAAAGGCGAGAGGAACTCCAGTGTCGTGCCAACATTCCAAGAGACCCCCAGATGTGTCAGTCCATACCAGAGGAACCTGTTTTCCCTGCACTGCCTTGACGTTCAAGCTGAGGATCGACTCCCACCACGTGTGCACGTGGGACAGCCCTGTGGGAAAGCCTCGTGGGAAAGCCTCGTGGGAAAGACTCGAGGGAAAACCATAGATCCTGTGATCCACGCGGCAGACTGCGTGACACTGCTGCTACCAATCTGGAGGAAAGCGCAAGTGCATGCCCGCATTCGAGACGAGGACTGACTCCCCTGGGGAGACTCCAGAAGTACCCCAAGATCCATGTCAGCACTGCAGAGGAATCCTCAGGTTCCGGCCCCGACTCCACACAAGGTCTTAGGCCCCGGCATCGATGGGAGAGTAATCCCGAGAGGCCCCCGAGGAACTCGCATGGGGACTGGCCTTTCCTGAGGCCACCAGAGCGGGTCCCCGAGGTCCCCGTCGTAAGTCGAGAGCACATGTCGCAACTCGAGAAAATCCAGGAGGTTTTGCCCTCCAGGCGAGATGAGGCCCATTTCCGCTGAGGCTTCTCGAGGCCAATCACATTTAACCACTGGAACTTCCAAAGGGTCCTTCACACCCTTGCTGCAACACAAGAAGTTCCCCTACATACCCGTCTCCACTCGAGAGGAAGCACGAGGGTCCCGCACACATCCAGGGGAGCCCCGTTTCCGCCTCCTAGCTCGAGATGAGGGATCCTTTCCCTGTTTCGTAGGGAAAGAATTCCCGGCGTTCCCGTCGCATCTCAAGAGGAGGCGCTCTCCACAGGAAAGGCGAGAGGAACTCCAGGGTCGTGCCACCATTCCAAGAGACCCCCAGATGTGTCAGTCCATTCCAGAGGAACCTGTTTTCCCGGCACTGCCGTGACGTTCAAGCCGAGGATCGACCCCCACCACGTGTGCACGTGGGACAGCCCTGTGGGAAAGCCTCGTGGGAAAGCCTCGTGGGAAAGACTCGAGGGAAAACCATAGATCCTTTGATCCACGCGGCGGACTGCGTGACACTGCTGCTACCGCTCTGGAGGAAAGCGCAAGTGCATGCCCGCATTCGAGACGAGGACTGACTCCCCTGGGGAGACTCCAGAAGTACCCCAAGATCCATGTCAGCATTGGAGAGGAATCCTCAGGTTCCGGCCCCGACTCCACACAAGGTCTTAGGCCCTGGCATCGACGGGAGAGGAATCCCCAGAGGCCCCTGAAAAACTTGCATGGGGACTGGGCTTTCCTGAGGCCACCAGAGCGGGTCCCTGTGGTCCACGTCGTAAGTCGAGAGCACCTGCTGCAACTCGAGAAAATCCAGGAGGTTTTCACCTCCAGGCGAGATGAGGCCCATTTCCGCTGAGGCTTCTCGAGGCTAATCACATCTAACCACTGGAATTTCCAAAGGGTCCTTCACACCCTTGCTACAACTCAAGAAGTTCCCCGACATACCCGTCTCCCCTCGAGAGGAAGCACAAGGGTCCCGTACACATCCAGGGGAGCCCCGTTTCCGCCTCCTAGCTCGAGATGAGGGATCCTTTCCCTGTTTCGTAGGGAAAGAATTCCCGGCGTTCCCGTCGCATTTCAAGAGGAGGCGCTCTCCACAGGAAAGGCGAGAGGAACTCCATGGTCGTGCCACCATTCCAAGAATCCCCCAGATGTGTCAGTCCATTCCAGAGGAACCTGTTTTCCCTGCACTGCCTTGACATTCAAGCCGAGGATTGACTCCCACCACGTGTGCTCGTGGGACAGCCCTGTGGGAAAGCCTCGTTGGAAAGCCTCGTGTGAAAGACTCGAGGGAAAACCATAGATCCTTTGATTCACGCGGCGGTCTGCGTGACACTGCTGCTACCGCTCTGGAGGAAAGCGCAAGTGCATGCCCGCATTCGAGACGAGGACTGACTCCCCTGGGGAGACTCCAGAAGAACCCCAAGATCCATGTGAGCACTGGAGAGGAATCCTCAGGTTCCGGCCCCGACTCCACACAAGGTCTTAGTCCCCGGCATCGACGGGAGAGGAATCCCGAGAGGCCCCCGAGGAACTCGCATGGGGGCTGGTCTTTCCTGAGGCCACCAGAGCGGGTCCCTGAGGTCCCCGTCGTAAGTCGAGAGCACCTGCCGCAACTCGAGAAAATCCAGGAGGTTTTGCCCTCCAGGCGAGATGAGGGCCATTTCCGTTGAGGCTTCTCGAGGCTAATCACATCTAACCACTGGAATTTCCAAAGGGTCCTTCACACCCTTGCTGCAACTCAAGAAGTTCCCCGACATACCCGTCTCCACTCGAGAGGAAGCACGTGGGGTCCCGCACACATCCAGGGGAGCCCCGTTTCCGCCTCCTAGCTCGAGATGAGGGATCCTTTCCCTGTTTCTTAGGGAAAGAATTCCCGGCGTTCCCGTCGCATCTCAAGAGGAGGCGCTCTCCACAGGAAAGGCGAGAGGAACTCCAGGGTCGTGCGACAATTCCAAGAGACCCCAGATGTGTCTGTCCATTACAGAGGAACCTGTTTTCCCTGCACTGCCTTGACGTTCAAGCCGAGGATCGACTCCCACCACGTGTGCTCGTGGGACAGCCCTGTGGAAAGCCTCGTGGGAAAGCCTCGTGGGAAAGACTCGAGGGAAAACCATAGATCCTTTGATCCACGCGGCGGTCTGCGTGACACTGCTGCTACCGCTCTGGAGGAAAGCGCAAGTGCATGCCCGCATTCGAGACGAGGACTGAGTCCCCTGGGGAGACTCCAGAAGTACCCCAAGATCCATGTCAGCACTGGAGAGGAATCCTCAGGTTTCGGCCCCGACTCCATACAAGGTCTTAGGCCCCGGCATCGACGGGAGAGGAATCCCGAGAGGCCCCCGAGGTACTCGCATGGGGGCTGGTCTTTCCTGAGGCCACCAGAGCGGGTCCCTGAGGTCCCCGTCGTAAGTCGAGAGCACCTGCCGCAACTCGAGAAAATCCAGGAGGTTTTGCCCTCCAGGCGAGATGAGGGCCATTTCCACTGAGGCTTCTCGAGGCCAATCACATCTAACCACTGGAACTTCCAAAGGGTCCTTCACACCCATGCTGCAACTCAAGAAGTTCCCCGACATACCCGTCTCCACTCGAGAGGAAACACGTGGTGTCCCGCACACATCCAGGGGAGCCCCATTTCCGCCTCCTAGCTCGAGATGAGGGATCCTTTCCCTGTTTCGTAGGGAAAGAATTCCCGGCGTTCCCGTCGCATCTCAAGAGGAGGCGCTCTCCACAGGAAAGGCGAGAGGAACTCCAGGGTCGTGCCACCATTCCAAGAGTCCCCCAGATGTGTCAGTCCATTCCAGAGGAACCTGTTTTCCCTGCACTGCCTTGACGTTCAATCCGAGGATCGATTCTCACCACGTGTGCACGTGGGACAGTCCTGTGGGAAAGCCTCGTGGGAAAGCCTCGTGGGAAAGTCTCGAGAGAAAACCATAGATCCTTTGATCCACGCGGCGGACTGCGTGACACTGCTGCTACCGCTCTGGAGGAAAGTGCAAGTGCATGCACGCATTCGAGACGAGGACTGACTCCCCTGGGGAGACTCCAGAAGTACCCCAAGATCCATGTCAGCACTGGAGAGGAATCCTCAGGTTCCGGCCCCGACTCCACACAAGGTCTTAGGCCCTGGCATCGACGGGAGAGGAATCCCCAGAAGCCCCTGAAAAACTTGCATGGGGACTGGGCTTTCCTGAGGCCACCAGAGCGGGTCCCTGTGGTCCACGTCGTAGGTCGAGAGCACCTGCTGCAACTCGAGAAAATCCAGGAGGTTTTCACCTCCAGGCGAGATGAGGCCCATTTCCGCTGAGGCTTCTCGAGGCTAATCACATCTAACCACTGGAATTTCCAAAGGGTCCTTCACACCCTTGCTACAACTCAAGAAGTTCCCCGACATACCCGTCTCCCCTCGAGAGGAAGCACAAGGGTCCCGTACACATCCAGGGGAGCCCCGTTTCCGCCTCCTAGCTCGAGATGAGGGATCCTTTCCCTGTTTCGTAGGGAAAGAATTCCCGGCGTTCCCGTCGCATTTCAAGAGGAGGCGCTCTCCACAGGAAAGGCGAGAGGAACTCCATGGTCGTGCCACCATTCCAAGAATCCCCCAGATGTGTCAGTCCATTCCAGAGGAACCTGTTTTCCCTGCACTGCCTTGACATTCAAGCCGAGGATTGACTCCCACCACGTGTGCTCGTGGGACAGCCCTGTGGGAAAGCCTCGTTGGAAAGCCTCGTGTGAAAGACTCGAGGGAAAACCATAGATCCTTTGATCCACGCGGCGGTCTGCGTGACACTGCTGCTACCGCTCTGGAGGAAAGCGCAAGTGCATGCCCGCATTCGAGACGAGGACTGACTCCCCTGGGGAGACTCCAGAAGAACCCCAAGATCCATGTCAGCACTGGAGAGGAATCCTCAGGTTCCGGCCCCGACTCCACACAAGGTCTTAGGCCCCGGCATCGACGGGAGAGGAATCCCGAGAGGCCCCCGAGGAACTCGCATGGGGGCTGGTCTTTCCTGAGGCCACCAGAGCGGGTCCCTGAGGTCCCCGTCGTAAGTCGAGAGCACCTGCCGCAACTCGAGAAAATCCAGGAGGTTTTGCCCTCCAGGCGAGATGAGGGCCATTTCCGTTGAGGCTTCTCGAGGCTAATCACATCTAACCACTGGAATTTCCAAAGGGTCCTTCACACCCTTGCTGCAACTCAAGAAGTTCCCCGACATACCCGTCTCCACTCGAGAGGAAGCACGTGGGGTCCCGCACACATCCAGGGGAGCCCCGTTTCCGCCTCCTAGCTCGAGATGAGGGATCCTTTCCCTGTTTCTTAGGGAAAGAATTCCCGGCGTTCCCGTCGCATCTCAAGAGGAGGCGCTCTCCACAGGAAAGGCGAGAGGAACTCCAGGGTCGTGCGACAATTCCAAGAGACCCCAGATGTGTCTGTCCATTACAGAGGAACCTGTTTTCCCTGCACTGCCTTGACGTTCAAGCCGAGGATCGACTCCCACCACGTGTGCTCGTGGGACAGCCCTGTGGAAAGCCTCGTGGGAAAGCCTCGTGGGAAAGACTCGAGGGAAAACCATAGATCCTTTGATCCACGCGGCGGTCTGCGTGACACTGCTGCTACCGCTCTGGAGGAAAGCGCAAGTGCATGCCCGCATTCGAGACGAGGACTGAGTCCCCTGGGGAGACTCCAGAAGTACCCCAAGATCCATGTCAGCACTGGAGAGGAATCCTCAGGTTTCGGCCCCGACTCCATACAAGGTCTTAGGCCCCGGCATCGACGGGAGAGGAATCCCGAGAGGCCCCCGAGGTACTCGCATGGGGGCTGGTCTTTCCTGAGGCCACCAGAGCGGGTCCCTGAGGTCCCCGTCGTAAGTCGAGAGCACCTGCCGCAACTCGAGAAAATCCAGGAGGTTTTGCCCTCCAGGCGAGATGAGGGCCATTTCCACTGAGGCTTCTCGAGGCCAATCACATCTAACCACTGGAACTTCCAAAGGGTCCTTCACACCCATGCTGCAACTCAAGAAGTTCCCCGACATACCCGTCTCCACTCGAGAGGAAACACGTGGTGTCCCGCACACATCCAGGGGAGCCCCATTTCCGCCTCCTAGCTCGAGATGAGGGATCCTTTCCCTGTTTCGTAGGGAAAGAATTCCCGGCGTTCCCGTCGCATCTCAAGAGGAGGCGCTCTCCACAGGAAAGGCGAGAGGAACTCCAGGGTCGTGCCACCATTCCAAGAGTCCCCCAGATGTGTCAGTCCATTCCAGAGGAACCTGTTTTCCCTGCACTGCCTTGACGTTCAATCCGAGGATCGATTCTCACCACGTGTGCACGTGGGACAGTCCTGTGGGAAAGCCTCGTGGGAAAGCCTCGTGGGAAAGTCTCGAGAGAAAACCATAGATCCTTTGATCCACGCGGCGGACTGCGTGACACTGCTGCTACCGCTCTGGAGGAAAGTGCAAGTGCATGCACGCATTCGAGACGAGGACTGACTCCCCTGGGGAGACTCCAGAAGTACCCCAAGATCCATGTCAGCACTGGAGAGGAATCCTCAGGTTCCGGCCCCGACTCCACACAAGGTCTTAGGCCCTGGCATCGACGGGAGAGGAATCCCCAGAGGCCCCTGAAAAACTTGCATGGGGACTGGGCTTTCCTGAGGCCACCAGAGCGGGTCCCTGTGGTCCACGTCGTAAGTCGAGAGCACCTGCTGCAACTCGAGAAAATCCAGGAGGTTTTCACCTCCAGGCGAGATGAGGCCCATTTCCGCTGAGGCTTCTCGAGGCTAATCACATCTAACCACTGGAATTTCCAAAGGGTCCTTCACACCCTTGCTACAACTCAAGAAGTTCCCCGACATACCCGTCTCCCCTCGAGAGGAAGCACAAGGGTCCCGTACACATCCAGGGAAGCCCCGTTTCCGCCTCCCACCTCGAGATGAGGGATCCTTTCCCTGTTTCGTAGGGAAAGAATTCCCGGCGTTCCCGTCGCATCTCAAGAGGAGGCGCTCTCCACAGGAAAGGCGAGAGGAACTCCAGGGTCGTGCCACCATTGCAAGAGTCCCCCAGATGTGTCAGTCCATTCCAGAGGAACCTGTTTGCCCTGCACTGCCTTGACGTTCAAGCCGAGGATCGACTCCCACCACGTTTGCACGTTAGACAGCCCTGTGGGAAAGCCTCGTGGGAAAGCCTCGTGGGAAAGACTCGAGGGAAAACCATAGATCCTTTGATGCACGCGGCGGACTGCGTGACACTGCAGCTACCGCTCTGGAGGAAAGCGCAAGTGCATGCCCGCATTCGAGACGAGGACTGACTCCCCTGGGGAGACTCCAGAGTACCCCAAGATCCATGTCAGCACTGGAGAGAAATCCTCACGTTCGGACCCCGACTCCATACAAGGTCGTAGGCCCCGTCATCGACGGGAGAGGAATCCCGAGAGGCCCCCGAGGAACTCGCATGGGGTTGGCCTTTCCTGAGGCCACCAGAGCGGGTACCTGAGGTCCTCGTCGTAAGTCGAGAGCACCTACCGCAACTCGCCAAAATCCAGGAGGTTTTGCCCTCCAGGCGAGATGAGGCCCATTTCCGCTGAGGCTTCTCGAGGCTAATCACGTTTAAATACTGGAACTGACAACGGGTCCTTCACAACCTTGCTGCGACTCAAGAAGTTCCCCGACATACCCGTCTCCACTCCAGAGGAAGAACGTGGTGTCCCGCACACATCCAGGGGAGAACCGTTTCCGCCTCCTAGCTCGATATGAGGGATCCTTTCCCTGTTTCGTAGGGAAAGAATTCCCGGCGTTCCCGTCGCATCTCAAGAGGAGGCGCTCTCCACAGGAAAGGCGAGAGGAACTCCAGGGTCGTGCCACCATTCCAAGAGTCCCCCAGATGTGTCAGTCCATTCCAGAGGAACCAGTTTTCCCTGCACTGCCTTGACGTTCAAGCCGAGGATCGACTCCCACCACGTGTGCACGTGGGACAGCCCTGTGGGAAAGCCTCGTGGGAAAGCATCGTGGGAAAGACTCGAGGGAAAACCATAGATCCTTTGATCCACGCGGCGGACTGCGTGACACTGCTGCTACCGCTCTGGAGGAAAGCGCAAGTGCATACCCGCATTCGAGACGAGGACTGACTCCCCTGGGGAGACTCCAGAAGTACCCCAAGATCCATGTCAGCACTGGAGAGGAATCCTCAGGTTCCGGTCCCGACTCCACACAAGGTTTTCGGCCCCGGCATCGACGGGAGAGGAATCCCGAGAGGCCCCCGAGGAACTCGCATGGGGACTGGCCTTGCCTGAGGCCATCAGAGCGGGTCCCTGAGGTCCTCGTCATAAGTCGAGAGCACCTGCCGCAACTCGAGAAAATCCAGGAGGTTTTGCCCTCCACGCGAGATGAGGCCCATTTCAGCTGAGGCTTCTCGAGGCTAATCACATCTAACCACTGGAACTTTCAAAGGGTCCTTCACACCCTTGCTGCAACTCAAGAAGTTCCCCGACATACCCGTCTCCACTCCAGAGGAAGCACGTGGGGTCCCGCACACATCCAGGGGAGCCCCGTTTCCGCCTCCTAGCTCGAGATGAGGGATCCTTTCCCTGTTTCGTAGGGAAAGAATTCCCGGCGTTCCCGTCGCATCTCAAGAGGAGGCGCTCTCCACAGGAAAGGCGAGAGGAACTCCAGGGTCGTGCCACCATTCCAAGAGTCCCCCAGATGTGTCAGTCCATTCCAGAGGAACCTGTTTTCCCTGCACTGCCTTGACGTTCAAGCCGAGGATCGACTCCCACCACGTGTGCACGTGGGACAGCCCTGTGGGAAAGCCTCGTGGGAAAGCCTCGTGGGAAAGACTCGAGGGAAAACCATAGATCCTTTGATCCACGCGGAGGACTGGGGAACAATGCTGCTACCGCTCTGGAGGAAAGTGCAAGTGCATGCTCGCACTCGAGGCGAGGACTGACTCCCCTGGGGAGACTCCAGAAGTACCCCAAGATCCATGTCAGCACTGGAGAGGAATCCTCAGGTTCCAGCCCCGACTCCACACAAGGTCTTCGGCCCCGGCATCGACGAGAGAGGAATCCCTAAGGGCCCCCTAGGAACTAGCATGGGGACTGGCCTTTCCTTAGGCCACCAGAGCGGGTCCCTGAGGTCCCCGTCGTAAGTCGAGAGCACCTGCCGCAACTCGAGAAAATCCAGGAGTTTTTGCCCTCCAGGCGAGATGAGGCCCATTTCCGCTGAGGCTTCTCGAGGCTAATCACATCTAACCACTGGAACTTACAAAGGGTCCTTCACACACTTGCTGCAACTCAAGAAGTTCCCCGACATACACGTCTCCACTCGAGAGGAAGCACGAGGTTCCCGCACACATCCAGGGGAGCCCCGTTTCCGCCTCCTAGCTCGAGATGAGGGATCCTTTCCCTGTTTCTTAGGGAAAGAATTCCCGGCGTTCCCGTCGCATCTCAAGAGGAGGCGCTCTCCACAGGAAAGGCGAGAGGAACTCCAGGGTCGTGCGACAATTCCAAGAGACCCCAGATGTGTCTGTCCATTACAGAGGAACCTGTTTTCCCTGCACTGCCTTGACGTTCAAGCCGAGGATCGACTCCCACCACGTGTGCTCGTGGGACAGCCCTGTGGAAAGCCTCGTGGGAAAGCCTCGTGGGAAAGACTCGAGGGAAAACCATAGATCCTTTGATCCACGCGGCGGTCTGCGTGACACTGCTGCTACCGCTCTGGAGGAAAGCGCAAGTGCATGCCCGCATTCGAGACGAGGACTGAGTCCCCTGGGGAGACTCCAGAAGTACCCCAAGATCCATGTCAGCACTGGAGAGGAATCCTCAGGTTCCGGCCCCGACTCCACACAAGGTCTTAGGCCCCGGCATCGACGGGAGAGGAATCCCGAGAGGCCCCCGAGGTACACGCATGGGGGCTGGTCTTTCCTGAGGCCACCAGAGCGGGTCCCTGAGGTCCCGGTCGTAAGTCGAGAGCACCTGCCGCAACTCGAGAAAATCCAGGAGGTTTTGCCCTCCAGGCGAGATGAGGGCCATTTCCACTGAGGCTTCTCGAGGCCAATCACATCTAACCACTGGAACTTCCAAAGGGTCCTTCACACCCATGCTGCAACTCAAGAAGTTCCCCGACATACCCGTCTCCACTCGAGAGGAAACACGTGGTGTCCCGCACACATCCAGGGGAGCCCCATTTCCGCCTCCTAGCTCGAGATGAGGGATCCTTTCCCTGTTTCGTAGGGAAAGAATTCCCGGCGTTCCCGTCGCATCTCAAGAGGAGGCGCTCTCCACAGGAAAGGCGAGAGGAACTCCAGGGTCGTGCCACCATTCCAAGAGTCCCCCAGATGTGTCAGTCCATTCCAGAGGAACCTGTTTTCCCTGCACTGCCTTGACGTTCAATCCGAGGATCGATTCTCACCACGTGTGCACGTGGGACAGTCCTGTGGGAAAGCCTCGTGGGAAAGCCTCGTGGGAAAGTCTCGAGAGAAAACCATAGATCCTTTGATCCACGCGGCGGACTGCGTGACACTGCTGCTACCGCTCTGGAGGAAAGTGCAAGTGCATGCACGCATTCGAGACGAGGACTGACTCCCCTGGGGAGACTCCAGAAGTACCCCAAGATCCATGTCAGCACTGGAGAGGAATCCTCAGGTTCCGGCCCCGACTCCACACAAGGTCTTAGGCCCTGGCATCGACGGGAGAGGAATCCCCAGAGGCCCCTGAAAAACTTGCATGGGGACTGGGCTTTCCTGAGGCCACCAGAGCGGGTCCCTGTGGTCCACGTCGTAAGTCGAGAGCACCTGCTGCAACTCGAGAAAATCCAGGAGGTTTTCACCTCCAGGCGAGATGAGGCCCATTTCCGCTGAGGCTTCTCGAGGCTAATCACATCTAACCACTGGAATTTCCAAAGGGTCCTTCACACCCTTGCTACAACTCAAGAAGTTCCCCGACATACCCGTCTCCCCTCGAGAGGAAGCACAAGGGTCCCGTACACATCCAGGGGAGCCCCGTTTCCGCCTCCTAGCTCGAGATGAGGGATCCTTTCCCTGTTTCGTAGGGAAAGAATTCCCGGCGTTCCCGTCGCATTTCAAGAGGAGGCGCTCTCCACAGGAAAGGCGAGAGGAACTCCATGGTCGTGCCACCATTCCAAGAATCCCCCAGATGTGTCAGTCCATTCCAGAGGAACCTGTTTTCCCTGCACTGCCTTGACATTCAAGCCGAGGATTGACTCCCACCACGTGTGCTCGTGGGACAGCCCTGTGGGAAAGCCTCGTTGGAAAGCCTCGTGTGAAAGACTCGAGGGAAAACCATAGATCCTTTGATCCACGCGGCGGTCTGCGTGACACTGCTGCTACCGCTCTGGAGGAAAGCGCAAGTGCATGCCCGCATTCGAGACGAGGACTGACTCCCCTGGGGAGACTCCAGAAGAACCCCAAGATCCATGTCAGCACTGGAGAGGAATCCTCAGGTTCCGGCCCCGACTCCACACAAGGTCTTAGGCCCCGGCATCGACGGGAGAGGAATCCCGAGAGGCCCCCGAGGAACTCGCATGGGGGCTGGTCTTTCCTGAGGCCACCAGAGCGGGTCCCTGAGGTCCCCGTCGTAAGTCGAGAGCACCTGCCGCAACTCGAGAAAATCCAGGAGGTTTTGCCCTCCAGGCGAGATGAGGGCCATTTCCGTTGAGGCTTCTCGAGGCTAATCACATCTAACCACTGGAATTTCCAAAGGGTCCTTCACACCCTTGCTGCAACTCAAGAAGTTCCCCGACATACCCGTCTCCACTCGAGAGGAAGCACGTGGGGTCCCGCACACATCCAGGGGAGCCCCGTTTCCGCCTCCTAGCTCGAGATGAGGGATCCTTTCCCTGTTTCTTAGGGAAAGAATTCCCGGCGTTCCCGTCGCATCTCAAGAGGAGGCGCTCTCCACAGGAAAGGCGAGAGGAACTCCAGGGTCGTGCGACAATTCCAAGAGACCCCAGATGTGTCTGTCCATTACAGAGGAACCTGTTTTCCCTGCACTGCCTTGACGTTCAAGCCGAGGATCGACTCCCACCACGTGTGCTCGTGGGACAGCCCTGTGGAAAGCCTCGTGGGAAAGCCTCGTGGGAAAGACTCGAGGGAAAACCATAGATCCTTTGATCCACGCGGCGGTCTGCGTGACACTGCTGCTACCGCTCTGGAGGAAAGCGCAAGTGCATGCCCGCATTCGAGACGAGGACTGAGTCCCCTGGGGAGACTCCAGAAGTACCCCAAGATCCATGTCAGCACTGGAGAGGAATCCTCAGGTTTCGGCCCCGACTCCATACAAGGTCTTAGGCCCCGGCATCGACGGGAGAGGAATCCCGAGAGGCCCCCGAGGTACTCGCATGGGGGCTGGTCTTTCCTGAGGCCACCAGAGCGGGTCCCTGAGGTCCCCGTCGTAAGTCGAGAGCACCTGCCGCAACTCGAGAAAATCCAGGAGGTTTTGCCCTCCAGGCGAGATGAGGGCCATTTCCACTGAGGCTTCTCGAGGCCAATCACATCTAACCACTGGAACTTCCAAAGGGTCCTTCACACCCATGCTGCAACTCAAGAAGTTCCCCGACATACCCGTCTCCACTCGAGAGGAAACACGTGGTGTCCCGCACACATCCAGGGGAGCCCCATTTCCGCCTCCTAGCTCGAGATGAGGGATCCTTTCCCTGTTTCGTAGGGAAAGAATTCCCGGCGTTCCCGTCGCATCTCAAGAGGAGGCGCTCTCCACAGGAAAGGCGAGAGGAACTCCAGGGTCGTGCCACCATTCCAAGAGTCCCCCAGATGTGTCAGTCCATTCCAGAGGAACCTGTTTTCCCTGCACTGCCTTGACGTTCAATCCGAGGATCGATTCTCACCACGTGTGCACGTGGGACAGTCCTGTGGGAAAGCCTCGTGGGAAAGCCTCGTGGGAAAGTCTCGAGAGAAAACCATAGATCCTTTGATCCACGCGGCGGACTGCGTGACACTGCTGCTACCGCTCTGGAGGAAAGTGCAAGTGCATGCACGCATTCGAGACGAGGACTGACTCCCCTGGGGAGACTCCAGAAGTACCCCAAGATCCATGTCAGCACTGGAGAGGAATCCTCAGGTTCCGGCCCTGACTCCACACAAGGTCTTAGGCCCTGGCATCGACGGGAGAGGAATCCCCAGAAGCCCCTGAAAAACTTGCATGGGGACTGGGCTTTCCTGAGGCCACCAGAGCGGGTCCCTGTGGTCCACGTCGTAAGTCGAGAGCACCTGCTGCAACTCGAGAAAATCCAGGAGGTTTTCACCTCCAGGCGAGATGAGGCCCATTTCCGCTGAGGCTTCTCGAGGCTAATCACATCTAACCACTGGAATTTCCAAAGGGTCCTTCACACCCTTGCTACAACTCAAGAAGTTCCCCGACATACCCGTCTCCCCTCGAGAGGAAGCACAAGGGTCCCGTACACATCCAGGGAAGCCCCGTTTCCGCCTCCCACCTCGAGATGAGGGATCCTTTCCCTGTTTCGTAGGGAAAGAATTCCCGGCGTTCCCGTCGCATCTCAAGAGGAGGCGCTCTCCACAGGAAAGGCGAGAGGAACTCCAGGGTCGTGCCACCATTGCAAGAGTCCCCCAGATGTGTCAGTCCATTCCAGAGGAACCTGTTTGCCCTGCACTGCCTTGACGTTCAAGCCGAGGATCGACTCCCACCACGTTTGCACGTTAGACAGCCCTGTGGGAAAGCCTCGTGGGAAAGCCTCGTGGGAAAGACTCGAGGGAAAACCATAGATCCTTTGATGCACGCGGCGGACTGCGTGACACTGCAGCTACCGCTCTGGAGGAAAGCGCAAGTGCATGCCCGCATTCGAGACGAGGACTGACTCCCCTGGGGAGACTCCAGAGTACCCCAAGATCCATGTCAGCACTGGAGAGAAATCCTCACGTTCGGACCCCGACTCCATACAAGGTCGTAGGCCCCGTCATCGACGGGAGAGGAATCCCGAGAGGCCCCCGAGGAACTCGCATGGGGTTGGCCTTTCCTGAGGCCACCAGAGCGGGTACCTGAGGTCCTCGTCGTAAGTCGAGAGCACCTACCGCAACTCGCCAAAATCCAGGAGGTTTTGCCCTCCAGGCGAGATGAGGCCCATTTCCGCTGAGGCTTCTCGAGGCTAATCACGTTTAAATACTGGAACTGACAACGGGTCCTTCACAACCTTGCTGCGACTCAAGAAGTTCCCCGACATACCCGTCTCCACTCCAGAGGAAGAACGTGGTGTCCCGCACACATCCAGGGGAGAACCGTTTCCGCCTCCTAGCTCGATATGAGGGATCCTTTCCCTGTTTCGTAGGGAAAGAATTCCCGGCGTTCCCGTCGCATCTCAAGAGGAGGCGCTCTCCACAGGAAAGGCGAGAGGAACTCCAGGGTCGTGCCACCATTCCAAGAGTCCCCCAGATGTGTCAGTCCATTCCAGAGGAACCAGTTTTCCCTGCACTGCCTTGACGTTCAAGCCGAGGATCGACTCCCACCACGTGTGCACGTGGGACAGCCCTGTGGGAAAGCCTCGTGGGAAAGCATCGTGGGAAAGACTCGAGGGAAAACCATAGATCCTTTGATCCACGCGGCGGACTGCGTGACACTGCTGCTACCGCTCTGGAGGAAAGCGCAAGTGCATACCCGCATTCGAGACGAGGACTGTCTCCCCTGGGGAGACTCCAGAAGTACCCCAAGATCCATGTCAGCACTGGAGAGGAATCCTCAGGTTCCGGTCCCGACTCCACACAAGGTTTTCGGCCCCGGCATCGACGGGAGAGGAATCCCGAGAGGCCCCCGAGGAACTCGCATGGGGACTGGCCTTGCCTGAGGCCATCAGAGCGGGTCCCTGAGGTCCTCGTCATAAGTCGAGAGCACCTGCCGCAACTCGAGAAAATCCAGGAGGTTTTGCCCTCCACGCGAGATGAGGCCCATTTCAGCTGAGGCTTCTCGAGGCTAATCACATCTAACCACTGGAACTTTCAAAGGGTCCTTCACACCCTTGCTGCAACTCAAGAAGTTCCCCGACATACCCGTCTCCACTCCAGAGGAAGCACGTGGGGTCCCGCACACATCCAGGGGAGCCCCGTTTCCGCCTCCTAGCTCGAGATGAGGGATCCTTTCCCTGTTTCGTAGGGAAAGAATTCCCGGCGTTCCCGTCGCATCTCAAGAGGAGGCGCTCTCCACAGGAAAGGCGAGAGGAACTCCAGGGTCGTGCCACCATTCCAAGAGTCCCCCAGATGTGTCAGTCCATTCCAGAGGAACCTGTTTTCCCTGCACTGCCTTGACGTTCAAGCCGAGGATCGACTCCCACCACGTGTGCACGTGGGACAGCCCTGTGGGAAAGCCTCGTGGGAAAGCCTCGTGGGAAAGACTCGAGGGAAAACCATAGATCCTTTGATCCACGCGGAGGACTGCGGAACAATGCTGCTACCGCTCTGGAGGAAAGTGCAAGTGCATGCTCGCACTCGAGGCGAGGACTGACTCCCCTGGGGAGACTCCAGAATTACCCCAAGATCCATGTCAGCACTGGAGAGGAATCCTCAGGTTCCAGCCCCGACTCCACACAAGGTCTTCGGCCCCGGCATCGACGAGAGAGGAATCCCTAAGGGCCCCCTAGGAACTAGCATGGGGACTGGCCTTTCCTTAGGCCACCAGAGCGGGTCCCTGAGGTCCCCGTCGTAAGTCGAGAGCACCTGCCGCAACTCGAGAAAATCCAGGAGTTTTTGCCCTCCAGGCGAGATGAGGCCCATTTCCGCTGAGGCTTCTCGAGGCTAATCACATCTAACCACTGGAACTTACAAAGGGTCCTTCACACACTTGCTGCAACTCAAGAAGTTCCCCGACATACACGTCTCCACTCGAGAGGAAGCACGAGGTTCCCGCACACATCCAGGGGAGCCCCGTTTCCGCCTCCTAGCTCGAGATGAGGGATCCTTTCCCTGTTTCTTAGGGAAAGAATTCCCGGCGTTCCCGTCGCATCTCAAGAGGAGGCGCTCTCCACAGGAAAGGCGAGAGGAACTCCAGGGTCGTGCGACAATTCCAAGAGACCCCAGATGTGTCTGTCCATTACAGAGGAACCTGTTTTCCCTGCACTGCCTTGACGTTCAAGCCGAGGATCGACTCCCACCACGTGTGCTCGTGGGACAGCCCTGTGGAAAGCCTCGTGGGAAAGCCTCGTGGGAAAGACTCGAGGGAAAACCATAGATCCTTTGATCCACGCGGCGGTCTGCGTGACACTGCTGCTACCGCTCTGGAGGAAAGCGCAAGTGCATGCCCGCATTCGAGACGAGGACTGAGTCCCCTGGGGAGACTCCAGAAGTACCCCAAGATCCATGTCAGCACTGGAGAGGAATCCTCAGGTTCCGGCCCCGACTCCACACAAGGTCTTAGGCCCCGGCATCGACGGGAGAGGAATCCCGAGAGGCCCCCGAGGTACTCGCATGGGGGCTGGTCTTTCCTGAGGCCACCAGAGCGGGTCCCTGAGGTCCCCGTCGTAAGTCGAGAGCACCTGCCGCAACTCGAGAAAATCCAGGAGGTTTTGCCCTCCAGGCGAGATGAGGGCCATTTCCACTGAGGCTTCTCGAGGCCAATCACATCTAACCACTGGAACTTCCAAAGGGTCCTTCACACCCATGCTGCAACTCAAGAAGTTCCCCGACATAGCCGTCTCCACTCGAGAGGAAACACGTGGTGTCCCGCACACATCCAGGGGAGCCCCATTTCCGCCTCCTAGCTCGAGATGAGGGATCCTTTCCCTGTTTCGTAGGGAAAGAATTCCCGGCGTTCCCGTCGCATCTCAAGAGGAGGCGCTCTCCACAGGAAAGGCGAGAGGAACTCCAGGGTCGTGCCACCATTCCAAGAGTCCCCCAGATGTGTCAGTCCATTCCAGAGGAACCTGTTTTCCCTGCACTGCCTTGACGTTCAATCCGAGGATCGATTCTCACCACGTGTGCACGTGGGACAGTCCTGTGGGAAAGCCTCGTGGGAAAGCCTCGTGGGAAAGTCTCGAGAGAAAACCATAGATCCTTTGATCCACGCGGCGGACTGCGTGACACTGCTGCTACCGCTCTGGAGGAAAGTGCAAGTGCATGCACGCATTCGAGACGAGGACTGACTCCCCTGGGGAGACTCCAGAAGTACCCCAAGATCCATGTCAGCACTGGAGAGGAATCCTCAGGTTCCGGCCCCGACTCCACACAAGGTCTTAGGCCCTGGCATCGACGGGAGAGGAATCCCCAGAGGCCCCTGAAAAACTTGCATGGGGACTGGGCTTTCCTGAGGCCACCAGAGCGGGTCCCTGTGGTCCACGTCGTAAGTCGAGAGCACCTGCTGCAACTCGAGAAAATCCAGGAGGTTTTCACCTCCAGGCGAGATGAGGCCCATTTCCGCTGAGGCTTCTCGAGGCTAATCACATCTAACCACTGGAATTTCCAAAGGGTCCTTCACACCCTTGCTACAACTCAAGAAGTTCCCCGACATACCCGTCTCCCCTCGAGAGGAAGCACAAGGGTCCCGTACACATCCAGGGAAGCCCCGTTTCCGCCTCCCACCTCGAGATGAGGGATCCTTTCCCTGTTTCGTAGGGAAAGAATTCCCGGCGTTCCCGTCGCATCTCAAGAGGAGGCGCTCTCCACAGGAAAGGCGAGAGGAACTCCAGGGTCGTGCCACCATTGCAAGAGTCCCCCAGATGTGTCAGTCCATTCCAGAGGAACCTGTTTGCCCTGCACTGCCTTGACGTTCAAGCCGAGGATCGACTCCCACCACGTTTGCACGTTAGACAGCCCTGTGGGAAAGCCTCGTGGGAAAGCCTCGTGGGAAAGACTCGAGGGAAAACCATAGATCCTTTGATGCACGCGGCGGACTGCGTGACACTGCAGCTACCGCTCTGGAGGAAAGCGCAAGGGCATGCCCGCATTCGAGACGAGGACTGACTCCCCTGGGGAGACTCCAGAGTACCCCAAGATCCATGTCAGCACTGGAGAGAAATCCTCACGTTCGGACCCCGACTCCATACAAGGTCGTAGGCCCCGTCATCGACGGGAGAGGAATCCCGAGAGGCCCCCGAGGAACTCGCATGGGGTTGGCCTTTCCTGAGGCCACCAGAGCGGGTACCTGAGGTCCTCGTCGTAAGTCGAGAGCACCTACCGCAACTCGCCAAAATCCAGGAGGTTTTGCCCTCCAGGCGAGATGAGGCCCATTTCCGCTGAGGCTTCTCGAGGCTAATCACGTTTAAATACTGGAACTGACAACGGGTCCTTCACAACCTTGCTGCGACTCAAGAAGTTCCCCGACATACCCGTCTCCACTCCAGAGGAAGAACGTGGTGTCCCGCACACATCCAGGGGAGAACCGTTTCCGCCTCCTAGCTCGATATGAGGGATCCTTTCCCTGTTTCGTAGGGAAAGAATTCCCGGCGTTCCCGTCGCATCTCAAGAGGAGGCGCTCTCCACAGGAAAGGCGAGAGGAACTCCAGGGTCGTGCCACCATTCCAAGAGTCCCCCAGATGTGTCAGTCCATTCCAGAGGAACCTGTTTTCCCTGCACTGCCTTGACGTTCAAGCCGAGGATCGACTCCCACCACGTGTGCACGTGGGACAGCCCTGTGGGAAAGCCTCGTGGGAAAGCATCGTGGGAAAGACTCGAGGGAAAACCATAGATCCTTTGATCCACGCGGCGGACTGCGTGACACTGCTGCTACCGCTCTGGAGGAAAGCGCAAGTGCATACCCGCATTCGAGACGAGGACTGACTCCCCTGGGGAGACTCCAGAAGTACCCCAAGATCCATGTCAGCACTGGAGAGGAATCGTCAGGTTCCGGTCCCGACTCCACACAAGCTTTTCGGCCCCGGCATCGACGGGAGAGGAATCCCGAGAGGCCCCCGAGGAACTCGCATGGGGACTGGCCTTGCCTGAGGCCATCAGAGCGGGTCCCTGAGGTCCTCGTCATAAGTCGAGAGCACCTGCCGCAACTCGAGAAAATCCAGGAGGTTTTGCCCTCCACGCGAGATGAGGCCCATTTCAGCTGAGGCTTCTCGAGGCTAATCACATCTAACCACTGGAACTTCCAAAGGGTCCTTCACACCCTTGCTGCAACTCAAGAAGTTCCCCTACATACCCGTCTCCACTCGAGAGGAAGCACGAGGGTCCCGCACACATCCAGGGGAGCCCCGTTTCCGCCTCCTAGCTCGAGATGAGAGATCCTTTCCCTGTTTCGTAGGGAAAGAATTCCCGGCGTTCTCGTCGCATCTCAAGAGGAGGCGCTCTCCACAGGAAAGGCGAGAGGAACTCCAGGGTCGTGCCACCATTCCAAGAGACCCCCAGATGTGTCAGTCCATTCCAGAGGAACCTGTTTTCCCTGCACTGCCTTGACGTTCAAGCCGAGGTTCGACTCCCACCACGTGTGCACGTGGGACAGCCCTGTGGGAAAGCCTCGTGGGAAAGCCTCGTGGGAAAGACTCGAGGGAAAACCATAGATCCTTTGATCCACGCGGCGGACTGCGTGACACTGCTGCTACCGCTCAGGAGGAAAGCGCAAGTGCATGCCCGCATTCGAGACGAGGACTGACTCCCCTGGGGAGACTCCAGAAGTACCCCAAGATCCATGTCAGCACTGGAGAGGAACCTTCAGTTTCCGGCCCCGACTCCACACAAGGTCTTAGGCCCCGGCATCGACGGGAGAGGAATCCCGAGAGGCCCCCGAGGAACTCGCATGGGGACTGGCCTTTCCTGAGGCCACCAGAGCGTGTCCCTGAGGTCCTCGTCGTAATTCGAGAACACCTGCCGCAACTCGAGAAAATCCAGGAGGTTTTGCCCTCCAGGCGAGATGAGGCCCATTTCCGCTGAGGCTTCTCGAGGCTAATCACGTCTAACCACTGGAACTTTCAAAGGGTCCTTCACACCCTTGCTGCAACTCAAGAAGTTCCCCGACATACCCGTCTCCACTCCAGAGGAAGCACGTGGGGTCCCGCACACATCCAGGGGAGCCCCGTTTCCGCCTCCTAGCTCGAGATGAGGGATCCTTTCCCTGTTTCGTAGGGAAAGAATTCCCGGCGTTCCCGTCGCATCTCAAGAGGAGGCGCTCTCCACAGGAAAGGCGAGAGGAACTCCAGGGTCGTGCCACCATTCCAAGAGTCCCCCAGATGTGTCAGTCCATTCCAGAGGAACCTGTTTTCCCTGCACTGCCTTGACGTTCAAGCCGAGGATCGACTCCCACCACGTGTGCACGTGGGACAGCCCTGTGGGAAAGCCTCGTGGGAAAGCCTCGTGGGAAAGACTCGAGGGAAAACCATAGATCCTTTGATCCACGCGGAGGACTGCGGAACAATGCTGCTACCGCTCTGGAGGAAAGTGCAAGTGCATGCTCGCACTCGAGGCGAGGACTGACTCCCCTGGGGAGACTCCAGAATTACCCCAAGATCCATGTCAGCACTGGAGAGGAATCCTCAGGTTCCAGCCCCGACTCCACACAAGGTCTTCGGCCCCGGCATCGACGAGAGAGGAATCCCTAAGGGCCCCCTAGGAACTAGCATGGGGACTGGCCTTTCCTTAGGCCACCAGAGCGGGTCCCTGAGGTCCCCGTCGTAAGTCGAGAGCACCTGCCGCAACTCGAGAAAATCCAGGAGTTTTTGCCCTCCAGGCGAGATGAGGCCCATTTCCGCTGAGGCTTCTCGAGGCTAATCACATCTAACCACTGGAACTTACAAAGGGTCCTTCACACACTTGCTGCAACTCAAGAAGTTCCCCGACATACACGTCTCCACTCGAGAGGAAGCACGAGGTTCCCGCACACATCCAGGGGAGCCCCGTTTCCGCCTCCTAGCTCGAGATGAGGGATCCTTTCCCTGTTTCTTAGGGAAAGAATTCCCGGCGTTCCCGTCGCATCTCAAGAGGAGGCGCTCTCCACAGGAAAGGCGAGAGGAACTCCAGGGTCGTGCGACAATTCCAAGAGACCCCAGATGTGTCTGTCCATTACAGAGGAACCTGTTTTCCCTGCACTGCCTTGACGTTCAAGCCGAGGATCGACTCCCACCACGTGTGCTCGTGGGACAGCCCTGTGGAAAGCCTCGTGGGAAAGCCTCGTGGGAAAGACTCGAGGGAAAACCATAGATCCTTTGATCCACGCGGCGGTCTGCGTGACACTGCTGCTACCGCTCTGGAGGAAAGCGCAAGTGCATGCCCGCATTCGAGACGAGGACTGAGTCCCCTGGGGAGACTCCAGAAGTACCCCAAGATCCATGTCAGCACTGGAGAGGAATCCTCAGGTTCCGGCCCCGACTCCACACAAGGTCTTAGGCCCCGGCATCGACGGGAGAGGAATCCCGAGAGGCCCCCGAGGTACTCGCATTGGGGCTGGTCTTTCCTGAGGCCACCAGAGCGGGTCCCTGACGTCCCCGTCGTAAGTCGAGAGCACCTGCCGCAACTCGAGAAAATCCAGGAGGTTTTGCCCTCCAGGCGAGATGAGGGCCATTTCCACTGAGGCTTCTCGAGGCCAATCACATCTAACCACTGGAACTTCCAAAGGGTCCTTCACACCCATGCTGCAACTCAAGAAGTTCCCCGACATAGCCGTCTCCACTCGAGAGGAAACACGTGGTGTCCCGCACACATCCAGGGGAGCCCCATTTCCGCCTCCTAGCTCGAGATGAGGGATCCTTTCCCTGTTTCGTAGGGAAAGAATTCCCGGCGTTCCCGTCGCATCTCAAGAGGAGGCGCTCTCCACAGGAAAGGCGAGAGGAACTCCAGGGTCGTGCCACCATTCCAAGAGTCCCCCAGATGTGTCAGTCCATTCCAGAGGAACCTGTTTTCCCTGCACTGCCTTGACGTTCAATCCGAGGATCTATTCTCACCACGTGTGCACGTGGGACAGTCCTGTGGGAAAGCCTCGTGGGAAAGCCTCGTGGGAAAGTCTCGAGAGAAAACCATAGATCCTTTGATCCACGCGGCGGACTGCGTGACACTGCTGCTACCGCTCTGGAGGAAAGTGCAAGTGCATGCACGCATTCGAGACGAGGACTGACTCCCCTGGGGAGACTCCAGAAGTACCCCAAGATCCATGTCAGCACTGGAGAGGAATCGTCAGGTTCCGGCCCCGACTCCACACAAGGTCTTAGGCCCTGGCATCGACGGGAGAGGAATCCCCAGAGGCCCCCGAAAAACTTGCATGGGGACTGGGCTTTCCTGAGGCCACCAGAGCGGGTCCCTGTGGTCCACGTCGTAAGTCGAGAGCACCTGCTGCAACTCGAGAAAATCCAGGAGGTTTTCACCTCCAGGCGAGATGAGGCCCATTTCCGCTGAGGCTTCTCGAGGCTAATCACATCTAACCACTGGAATTTCCAAAGGGTCCTTCACACCCTTGCTACAACTCAAGAAGTTCCCCGACATACCCGTCTCCCCTCGAGAGGAAGCACAAGGGTCCCGTACACATCCAGGGAAGCCCCGTTTCCGCCTCCCACCTCGAGATGAGGGATCCTTTCCCTGTTTCGTAGGGAAAGAATTCCCGGCGTTCCCGTCGCATCTCAAGAGGAGGCGCTCTCCACAGGAAAGGCGAGAGGAACTCCAGGGTCGTGCCACCATTGCAAGAGTCCCCCAGATGTGTCAGTCCATTCCAGAGGAACCTGTTTTCCCTGCACTGCCTTGACGTTCAAGCCGAGGATCGACTCCCACCACGTTTGCACGTTAGACAGCCCTGTGGGAAAGCCTCGTGGGAAAGCCTCGTGGGAAAGACTCGAGGGAAAACCATAGATCCTTTGATGCACGCGGCGGAATGCGTGACACTGCAGCTACCGCTCTGGAGGAAAGCGCAAGTGCATGCCCGCATTCGAGACGAGGACTGACTCCCCTGGGGAGACTCCAGAGTACCCCAAGATCCATGTCAGCACTGGAGAGAAATCCTCACGTTCGGACCCCGACTCCATACAAGGTCGTAGGCCCCGTCATCGACGGGAGAGGAATCCCGAGAGGCCCCCGAGGAACTCGCATGGGGTTGGCCTTTCCTGAGGCCACCAGAGCGGGTCCCTGAGGTCCTCGTCGTAAGTCGAGAGCACCTACCGCAACTCGCGAAAATCCAGGAGGTTTTGCCCTCCAGGCGAGATGAGGCCCATTTCCGCTGAGGCTTCTCGAGGCTAATCACGTTTAAATACTGGAACTGACAACGGGTACTTCACAACCTTGCTGCGACTCAAGAAGTTCCCCGACATACCCGTCTCCACTCGAGAGGAAGCACGTGGGGTCCCGCACACATCCAGGGGAGCCCCGTTTCCGCCTCCTAGCTCGAGATGAGGGATCCTTTCCCTGTTTCATAGGGAAAGAATTCCCGGCGTTCCCGTCGCATCTCAAGAGGAGGCGCTCTCCACAGGAAAGGCGAGAGGAACTCCAGGGTCGTGCCACCATTCCAAGAGTCCCCCAGATGTGTCAGTTCATTCCAGAGGAACCTGTTTTCCCTGCACTGCCTTGACGTTCAAGCCGAGGATCCACTCCCACCACGTGTGCACGTGGGACAGCCCTGTGGGAAAGCCTCGTGGGAAAGCCTCGTGGGAAAGACTCGAGGGAAAACCATAGATCCTTTGATCCACGCGGCGGACTGCGTGACACTGCTGCTACCGCTCTGGAGGAAAGCGCAAGTGCATGCCCGCATTCGAGACGAGGACTGACTCCCCTGGGGAGACTCCAGAAGTACCCCAAGATCCATGTCAGCACTGGAGAGGAATCCTCAGTTTCCGGCCCCGACTCCACACAAGGTCTTAGGCCCCGGCATCGACGGGAGAGGAATGCCGAGAGGCCCCCGAGGAACTCGCATGGGGACTGGCCTTTCCTGAGGCCACCAGAGCGGTTCCCTGAGGTCCCCGTCGTAAGTCGAGAGCACATGCCGCAACTCGAGAAAATCCAGGAGGTTTTGCCCTCCAGGCGAGATGAGGCCCATTTCCGCTGAGGCTTCTCGAGGCTAATCACATCTAACCACTGGAACTTCCAAAGGGTCCTTCACACCCTTGCTGCAACTCAAGAAGTTCCCCGACATACCCGTCTCCACTCGAGAGGAAGCACGTGGGGTCCCGCACACATCCAGGGGAGCCCCGTTTCAGCCTCCTAGCTCGAGATGAGGGATCCTTTCCCTGTTTCGTAGGGAAAGAATTCCCGGCATTCCCGTCGCATCTCAAGAGGAGGCGCTCTCCACTGGAAAGGCGAGAGGAACTCCAGGGTCGTGCCACCATTCCAAGAGTCCCCCAGTTGGGTCAGTCCATTCCAGAGGAACCTGTTTTCCCTGCACTGCCTTGACGTTCAAGCCGAGGATCCACTCCCAACACGTGTGCACGTGGGACAGCCCTGTGGGAAAGCCTCGTGGGAAAGCCTCTTGGGAAAGACTCGAGGGAAAACCATAGATCCTTTGATCCACGCGGCGGACTGCGTGACACTGCTGCTACCGCTCTGGAGGAAAGCGCAAGTGCATGCCCGCATTCGAGACGAGGACTGACTCCCCTGGGGAGACTCCAGAAGTACCCCAAGATCCATGTCAGCACTGGAGAGGAATCCTCAGGTTCCGGCCCCGACTCCACACAAGGTCTTAGGCCCCGGCATCGACGGGAGAGGAATCCCGAGAGGCCCCCGAGGAACTCGCATGGGGACTGGCCTTTCCTGAGGCCACCAGAGCGGGTCCCTGACGTCCCCGTCGTAAGTCGAGAGCACCTGCCGCAACTCGAGAAAATCCAGGAGGTTTTGCCCTCCAGGCGAGATGAGGCCCATTTCCGCTGAGGCTTCTCGAAGCTAATCACGTCTAACCACTGGAACTTCCAAAGGGTCCTTCACACCCTTGCTGCAACTAAAGATGTTCCCCGACATACCCGTCTCCACTCGAGAGGAAGCACGTGGGGTCCCGCACACATCCAGGGGAGCCCCGTTTCCGCCTCCTAGCTCGAGATGAGGGATCCTTTCCCTGTTTCGTAGGGAAAGAATTCCCGGCGTTCCCGTCGCATCTCAAGGGGAGGCGCTCTCCACAGGAAAGGCGAGAGGAACTCCAGGGTCGTGCCACCATTCCAAGAGTCCCCCAGATGTGTCAGTCCATTCCAGAGGAACCTGTTTTCCCTGCACTGCCTTGACGTTCAAGCCGAGGATCGACTCCCACCACGTGTGCACGTGGGACAGCCCTGTGGGAAAGCCTCGTGGGAAAGCCTCGTGGGAAAGACTCGAGGGAAAACCATAGATCCTTTGATCCACGCGGCGGACCGCCTGACACTGCTGCTACCGCTCTGGAGGAAAGCGCAAGTGCATGCCTGCATTCGAGACGAGGACTGACTCCCCTGGGTAGACTCCAGAAGTACCCCAAGATCCATGTCAGCACTGGAGAGGAATCCTCAGGTTCCGGCCCCGACTCCACACAAGGTCTTAGGCCCCGGCATCGACGGGAGAGAAATCCCGAGAAGCCCCCGAGGAACTCGCATGGGGACTGGCCTTTCCTGAGGCCACCAGAGCGGGTCCCTGAGGTCCCCGTCGTAAGTCGAGAGCACCTGCCGCAACTCGAGAAAATCCAGGAGGTTTTGCCCTCCAGGCGAGATGAGGCCCATTTCCGCTGAGGCTTCTCGAGGCTAATCACGTCTAACCACTGGATCTTCCAAAGGGTCCTTCACACCCTTGCTGAAACTCAAGAAGTTCCCCGACATACCCGTCTCCACTCGAGAGGAAGCACGTGGGGTCCCGCACACATCCAGGGGAGCCCCGTTTCCGCCTCCTAGCTCGAGATGAGAGATCCTTTCCCTGTTTCGTAGGGAAAGAATTCCCGGCGTTCCCGTCGCATCTCAAGAGGAGGCGCTCTCCACAGGAAAGGCGAGAGGAACTCCAGGGTCGTGCCACCATTCCAAGAGTCCCCCAGATGTGTCAGTCCATTCCAGAGGAACCTGTTTTCCCTGCACTGCCTTGACGTTCAAGCCGAGGATCCACTCCCACCACGTGTGCACGTGGGACAGCCCTGTGGGAAAGCCTCGTGGGAAAGCCTCGTGGGAAAGACTCGAGGGAAAACCATAGATCCTTTGATCCACGCGGCGGACTACGTGACACTGCTGCTACCGCTCTGGAGGAAAGCGCAAGTGCATGCCCGCATTCGAGACGAGGACTGACTCCCCTGGGGAGACTCCAGAAGTACCCCAAGATCCATGTCAGCACTGGAGATGAATCCTCAGGTTCCGGCCCCGACTCCACACAAGGTCTTAGGCCCCGGCATCGACGGGAGAGGAATCCCGAGAGGCCCCCGAGGAACTCGCATGGGGACTGGCCTTTCCTGAGGCCACCAGAGCGGGTCCCTGAGGTCCCCGTCGTAAGTCGAGAGCACCTGTCGCAACTCGAGAAAATCCAGGAGGTTTTGCCCTCCAGGCGAGATGAGGCCCATTTCCGCTGAGGCTTCTCGAGGCTAATCACGTCTAACCACAGGAACTTCCAAAGGGTCCTTCACACCCTTGCTGCAACTCAAGAAGTTCCCCGACATACCCGTCTCCACTCGAGAGGAAGCACGTGGGGTCCCGCACACATCCAGGGGAGCCCCGTTTCCGCCTCCTAGCTCGAGATGAGGGATCCTTTCCCTGTTTCGTAGGGAAAGAATTCCCGGCGTTCCCGTCGCATCTCAAGAGGAGGCGCTCTCCACAGCAAAGGCGAGAGGAACTCCAGGGTCGTGCCACCATTCCAAGAGTCCCCCAGATGTGTCAGTCCATTCCAGAGGAACCTGTTTTCCCTGCACTGCCTTGACGTTCAAGCCGAGGATCGACTCCCACCACGTGTGCACGTGGGACAGCCCTGTGGGAAAGCCTCGTGGGAAAGCCTCGTGGGAAAGACTCGAGGGAAAACCATAGATCCTTTGATCCACGCGGCGGACTGCGTGACACTGCTGCTACCGCTCTGGAGGAAAGCGCAAGTGCATGCCCGCATTCGAGACGAGGACTGACTCCCCTGGGGAGACTCCAGAAGTACCCCAAGATCCATGTCAGCACTGGAGAGGAATCCTCAGGTTCCGGCCCCGCCTCCACACAAGGTCTTAGGCCCCGGCATCGACGGGAGAGGAATCCCGAGAGGCCCCCGAGGAACTCGCATGGGGACTGGCCTTTCCTGAGGCCACCAGAGCGGGTCCCTGACGTCCCCGTCGTAAGTCGAGAGCACCTGCCGCAACTCGAGAAAATCCAGGAGGTTTTGCCCTCCAGGCGAGATGAGGCCCATTTCCGCTGAGGCTTCTCGAGGCTAATCACGTCTAACCACTGGAACTTCCAAAGGGTCCTTCACACCCTTGCTGCAACTCAAGAAGTTCCCCGACATACCCGTCTCCACTCGAGAGGAAGCACGTGGGGTCCCGCACACATCCAGGGGAGCCCTGTTTCCGCCTCCTAGCTCGATTGAGGGATCCTTTCCCTGTTTCGTAGGGAAAGAATTCCCGGCGTTCCCGTCGCATCTCAAGAGGAGGCGCTCTCCACAGGAAAGGTGAGAGGAACTCCAGGGTCATGCCACCATTCCAAGAGTCCACCAGATGTGTCAGTCCATTCCAGAGGAACCTGTTTTCCCTGCACTGCCTTGACGTTCAAGCCGAGGATCCACTCCCACCACGTGTGCACGTGGGACAGCCATGTGGGAAAGCCTCGTGGGAAAGCCTCGTGGGAAAGACTCGAGGGAAAACCATAGATCCTTTGATCCACGCGGCGGACTGCGTGACACTGCTGCTACCGCTCTGGAGGAAAGCGCAAGTTCATGCCCGCATTCGAGACGAGGACTGACTCCCCTGGGGAGACTCCAGAAGTACCCCAAGATCCATGTCAGCACTGGAGAGGAATCCTCAGGTTCCAGCCCCGACTCCACACAAGGTCTTAGGCCCCGGCATCGACGGGAGAGGAATCCCGAGAGGCCCCCGAGGAACTCGCATGGGGACTGGCCTTTCCTGAGGCCACCAGAGCGGGTCCCTGAGGTCCCGGTCGTAAGTCGAGAGCACCTGCCGCAACTCGAGAAAATCCAGGAGGTTTTGCCCTCCAGGCGAGATGAGGCCCATTTCCGCTGAGGCTTCTCTAGGCTAATCACGTCTAACCACTGGAACTTCCAAAGGGTCCTTCACACCCTTGCTGCAACTCAAGAAGTTCCCCAACATACCCGTCTCCACTCGAGAGGAAGCACGTGGGGTCCCGCACACATCCAGGGGAGCCCCGTTTCCGCCTCCTACCTCGAGTTGAGGGATCCTTTCCCTGTTTCGTAGGGAAAGAATTCCCGGCGTTCCCGTCGCATCTCAAGAGGAGGCGCTCTCCACAGGAAAGGCGAGAGGAACTCCAGGGTCGTGCCACCATTCCAAGAGTCCCCCAGATGTGTCAGTCCATTCCAGAGGAACCTGTTTTCCCTGCACTGCCTTGACGTTCAAGCCGAGGATCCACTCCCACCACGTGTGGACGTGGGACAGCCCTGTGGGAAAGCCTCGTGGGAAAGCCTCGTGGGAAAGACTCGAGGGAAAACCATAGATCCTTTGATCCACGCGGCGGACTGCGTGACACTGCTGCTACCGCTCTGGAGGAAAGCACAAGTGCATGCCCGCATTCGAGACGAGGACTGACTCCCCTGGGGAGACTCCAGAAGTACCCCAAGATCCATGTCAGCACTGGAGAGGAATCCGCAGGTTCCGACCCCGTTTCCACACAAGGTCTTAGGCCCCGGCATCGACGGGAGAGGAATGCCGAGAGGCCCCCGAGGAACTCGCATGGGGACTGGCCTTTCCTGAGGCCACCAGAGCGGGTCCCTGAGGTCCCTGTCGTAAGTCGAGAGCACCTGCCGCAACTCGAGAAAATCCAGGAGGTTTTGCCCTCCAGGCGAGATGAGGCCCATTTCCGCTGAGGCTTCTCGAGGCTAATCACGTCTAACCACTGGAATTTCCAAAGGGTCCTTCACACCCTTGCTGCAACTAAAGAAGTTCCCCGACATACCCGTCTCCACTCGAGAGGAAGCACGTGGGGTCCCGCACACATCCAGGGGAGCCCCGTTTCCCCCTCCTAGCTCGAGATGAGGGATCCTTTCCCTGTTTCGTAGGGAAAGAATTCCCGGCGTTCCCGTCGCATCTCAAGAGGAGGCGCTCTCCACAGGAAAGGCGAGAGGAACTCCAGGGTCGTGCCACCATTCCAAGAGTCCCCCAGATGTGTCAGTCCATTCCAGAGGAACCTGTTTTCCCTGCACTGCCTTGACGTTCAAGCCGAGGATCCACTCCCACCACGTGTGCACGTGGGACAGCCCTGTGGGAAAGCCTCGTGGGAAAGCCTCGTGGGAAAGACTCGAGGGAAAACCATAGATCCTTTGATCCACGCGGCGGACTACGTGACACTGCTGCTACCGCTCTGGAGGAAAGCGCAAGTGCATGCCCGCATTCGAGACGAGGACTGACTCCCCTGGGGAGACTCCAGAAGTACCCCAAGATCCATGTCAGCACTGGAGATGAATCCTCAGGTTCCGGCCCCGACTCCACACAAGGTCTTAGGCCCCGGCATCGACGGGAGAGGAATCCCGAGAGGCCCCCGAGGAACTCGCATGGGGACTGGCCTTTCCTGAGGCCACCAGAGCGGGTCCCTGAGGTCCCCGTCGTAAGTCGAGAGCACCTGTCGCAACTCGAGAAAATCCAGGAGGTTTTGCCCTCCAGGCGAGATGAGGCCCATTTCCGCTGTGGCTTCTCGAGGCTAATCACGTCTAACCACAGGAACTTCCAAAGGGTCCTTCACACCCTTGCTGCAACTCAAGAAGTTCCCCGACATACCCGTCTCCACTCGAGAGGAAGCACGTGGGGTCCCGCACACATCCAGGGGAGCCCCGTTTCCGCCTCCTAGCTCGAGATGAGGGATCCTTTCCCTGTTTCGTAGGGAAAGAATTCCCGGCGTTCCCGTCGCATCTCAAGAGGAGGCGCTCTCCACAGCAAAGGCGAGAGGAACTCCAGGGTCGTGCCACCATTCCAAGAGTCCCCCAGATGTGTCAGTCCATTCCAGAGGAACCTGTTTTCCCTGCACTGCCTTGACGTTCAAGCCGAGGATCGACTCCCACCACGTGTGCACGTGGGACAGCCCTGTGGGAAAGCCTCGTGGGAAAGCCTCGTGGGAAAGACTCGAGGGAAAACCATAGATCCTTTTAAACACGCGGCGGACTGCGTGACACTGCTGCTACCGCTCTGGAGGAAAGCGCAAGTGCATGCCCGCATTCGAGACGAGGACTGACTCCCCTGGGGAGACTCCAGAAGTACCCCAAGATCCATGTCAGCACTGGAGAGGAATCCTCAGGTTCCGGCCCCGACTCCACACAAGGTCTTAGGCCCCGGCATCGACGGGAGAGGAATGCCGAGAGGCCCCCGAGGAACTCGCATGGGGACTGGCCTTTCCTGAGGCCACCAGAGCGGGTCCCTGAGGTCCCGGTCGTAAGTCGAGAGCACCTGCCGCAACTCGAGAAAATCCAGGAGGTTTTGCCCTCCAGGCGAGATGAGGCCCATTTCCGCTGAGGCTTCTCGAGGCTAATCACGTCTAACCACTGGAACTTCCAAAGGGTCCTTCACACCCTTGCTGCAACTCAAGAAGTTCCCCAACATACCCGTCTCCACTCGAGAGGAAGCACGTGGGGTCCCGCACACATCCATGGGAGCCCCGTTTCCGCCTCCTAGCTCGAGTTGAGGGATCCTTTCCCTGTTTCGTAGGGAAAGAATTCCCGGCGTTCCCGTCGCATCTCAAGAGGAGGCGCTCTCCACAGGAAAGGCGAGAGGAACTCCAGGGTCGTGCCACCATTCCAAGAGTCCCCCAGATGTGTCAGTCCATTCCAGAGGAACCTGTTTTCCCTGCACTGCCTTGACGTTCAAGCCGAGGATCCACTCCCACCACGTGTGGACGTGGGACAGCCCTGTGGGAAAGCCTCGTGGGAAAGCCTCGTGGGAAAGACTCGAGGGAAAACCATAGATCCTTTGATCCACGCGGCGGACTGCGTGACACTGCTGCTACCGCTCTGGAGGAAAGCGCAAGTGCATGCCCGCATTCGAGACGAGGACTGACTCCCCTGGGGAGACTCCAGAAGTACCCCAAGGTCCATGTCAGCACTGGAGAGGAATCCTCAGGTTCCGGCCCCGACTCCACACAAGGTCTTAGGCCCGGGCATCGACGGGAGAGGAATGCCGAGAGGCCCCCGAGGAACTCGCATGGGGACTGGCCTTTCCTGAGGCCACCAGAGCGGGTCCCTGAGGTCCTCGTCGTAAGTCGAGAGCACCTGCCGCAACTCGAGAAAATCCAGGAGGTTTTGCCCTCCAGGCGAGATGAGGCCCATTTCCGCTGAGGCTTCTCGAGGCTAATCACGTCTAACCACTGGAACTTCCAAAGGGTCCTTCACACCCTTGCTGCAACTCCAGAAGTTCCCCGACATACCCGTCTCCACTCGAGAGGAAGCACGTGGGGTCCCGCACACATCCAGGGGAGCCCCGTTTCCGCCTCCTAGCTCGAGATGAGGGATCCTTTCCCTGTTTCGTAGGGAAAGAATTCCCGGCGTTCCCGTCGCATCTCAAGAGGAGGCGCTCTCCACAGCAAAGGCGAGAGGAACTCCAGGGTCGTGCCACCATTCCAAGAGTCCCCCAGATGTGTCAGTCCATTCCAGAGGAACCTGTTTTCCCTGCACTGCCTTGACGTTCAAGCCGAGGATCCACTCCCACCACGTGTGCACGTGGGACAGCCCTGTGGGAAAGCCTCGTGGGAAAGCCTCGTGGGAAAGACTCGAGGGAAAACCATAGATCCTTTGATCCACGCGGCGGACTGCGTGACACTGCTGCTACCGCTCTGGAGGAAAGCGCAAGTGCATGCCCGTATTCGAGACGAGGACTGACTCCCCTGGGGAGACTCCAGAAGTACCCCAAGGTCCATGTCAGCACTGGAGAGGAATCCTCAGGTTCCGGCCCCGACTCCACACAAGGTCTTAGGCCCCGGCATCGACGGGAGAGGAATCCCGAGAGGCCCCCGAGGAACTCGCATGGGGACTGGCCTTTCCTGAGGCCACCAGAGCGGGTCCCTGAGGTCCTCGTCGTAAGTCGAGAGCACCTGCCGCAACTCGAGAAAATCCAGGAGGTTTTGCCCTCCAGGCGAGATGAGGCCCATTTCCGCTGAGGCTTCTCGAGGCTAATCACGTCTAACCACTGGAACTTCCAAAGGGTCCTTCACACCCTTGCTGCAACTCAAGAAGTTCCCCGACATACCCGTCTCCACTCGCGAGGAAGCACGTGGGGTCCCGCACACATCCAGGGGAGCCCCGTTTCCGCCTCCTAGCTCGAGATGAGGGATCCTTTCCCTGTTTCGTAGGGAAAGAATTCCCGGCGTTCCCGTCGCATCTCAAGAGGAGGCGCTCTCCACAGCAAAGGCGAGAGGAACTCCAGGGTCGTGCCACCATTCCAAGAGTCCCCCAGATGTGTCAGTCCATTCCAGAGGAACCTGTTTTCCCTGCACTGCCTTGACGTTCAAGCCGAGGATCCACTCCCACCACGTGTGCACGTGGGACAGCTCTGTGGGAAAGCCTCGTGGGAAAGCCTCGTGGGAAAGACTCGAGGGAAAACCATAGATCCTTTGATCCACGCGGCGGACTGCGTGACACTGCTGCTACCGCTCTGGAGGAAAGCGCAAGTTCATGCCCGCATTCGAGACGAGGACTGACTCCCCTGGGGAGACTCCAGAAGTACCCCAAGATCCATGTCAGCACTGGAGAGGAATCCTCAGGTTCCAGCCCCGACTCCACACAAGGTCTTAGGCCCCGGCATCGACGGGAGAGGAATCCCGAGAGGCCCCCGAGGAACTCGCATGGGGACTGGCCTTTCCTGAGGCCACCAGAGCGGGTCCCTGATGTCCCGGTCGTAAGTCGAGAGCACCTGCCGCAACTCGAGAAAACCCAGGAGGTTTTGCCCTCCAGGCGAGATGAGGCCCATTTCCGCTGAGGCTTCTCGAGGCTAATCACGTCTAACCACTGGAACTTCCAAAGGGTCCTTCACACCCTTGCTGCAACTCAAGAAGTTCCCCAACATACCCGTCTCCACTCGAGAGGAAGAACGTGGGGTCCCGCACACATCCAGGGGAGCCCCGTTTCCGCCTCCTAGCTCGAGATGAGGGATCCTTTCCCTGTTTCTTAGGGAAAGAATTCCCGGCGTTCCCGTCGCATCTCAAGAGGAGGCGCTCTCCACAGGAAAGGCGAGAGGAACTCCAGGGTCGTGCCACCATTCCAAGAGTCCCCCAGATGTGTCAGTCCATTCCAGAGGAACCTGTTTTCCCTGCACTGCCTTGACGTTCAAGCCGAGGATCCACTCCCACCACGTGTGCACGTGGGACAGCCCTGTGGGAAAGCCTCGTTGGAAAGCCTCGTGGGAAAGACTCGAGGGAAAACCATAGATCCTTTGATCCACGCGGCGGACTGCGTGACACTGCTGCTACCGCTCTGGAGGAAAGTACAAGTGCATGCCCGCATTCGAGACGAGGACTGACTCCCCTGGGGAGACTCCAGAAGTACCCCAAGATCCATGTCAGCACTGGAGAGGAATCCTCAGGTTCCGGCCCCGACTCCACACAAGGTCTTAGGCCCCGGCATCGACGGGAGAGGAATCCCGAGACGCCCCCAAGGAACTCGCATGGGGACTGGCCTTTCCTGAGGCCACCAGAGCGGGTCCCTGAGGTCCCCGTCGTAAGTCGAGAGCACCTGCCGCAACTCGAGTAAATCCAGGAGGTTTTCACCTCCAGGCGAGATGAGGCCCATTTCCGATGAGGCTTCTCGAGGCCAATCACATTTAACCACTGGAACTTCCAAAGGGTCCTTCACACCATTGCTGCAACTCAAGAAGTTCCCCGACATACCCGTCTCCACTCCAGAGGAAGCACGTGGTGTCCCGCACACATCCAGGGGAGCCCCGTTTCCGCCTCCTAGCTCGAGATGAGGGATCCTTTCCCTGTTTCGTAGGGAAAGAATTCCCGGCGTTCCCGTCGCATCTCAAGAGGAGGCGCTCTCCACAGGAAAGGCGAGAGGAACTCCAGGGTCGAGACACCATTTCAAGAGTCCCCCAGATGTGTCAGTCCATTCCAGAGGAACCTGTTTTCCCTGCACTGCCTTGACGTTCAAGCCGAGGATCGACTCCCACCACGTGTGCACGTGGGACAGCCCTGTGGGAAAGCCTCGTGGGAAAGCCTCGTGGGAAAGACTCGAGGGAAAACCATAGATCCTTTGATCCACGCGGCGGACTGCGTGACACTGCTGCTACCGCTCTGGAGGAAGCGCAAGTGCATGCCCGCATTCGAGACGAGGACTGACTCCCCTGGGGAGACTCCAGAAGTACCCCAAGATCCATGTCAGCACTGGAGAGGAAACCTCAGGTTCCGGCCCCGACTCCACACAAGGTCTTAGGCCCCGTCATCGACGGTAGAGTAATCCCGAGAGGCCCCCGAGGAACTCGCATGGGGACTGGCCTTTCCTGAGGCCACCAGAGCGGGTCCCTGAGGTTCCCGTCGTAAGTCGAGAGCACCTGCCGTAACTCGAGAAAATCCAGGAGGTTTTGCCCTCCAGGCGAGATGAGGCCCATTTCCGCTGAGGCTTCTCGAGGCCAATCACATCTAACCACTGGAACTTCCAAAGGGTCCTTCACACCCTTGCTGCAACTCAAGAAGTTCCCCGACATACCCGTCTCCACTCGAGAGGAAGCACGTGGGGTCCCGCACACATCCAGGGGAACACCGTTTCCGCCTCCTAGCTCGAGATGAGGGATCCTTTCCCTGTTTCGTAGGGAAAGAATTCCCGGCATTCCCGTCGCATCTCAAGAGGAGGCGCTCTCCACAGGAAAGGCGAGAGGAACTCCAGGGTCGTGCCACCATTCCAAGAGTCCCCCAGATGTGTCAGTCCATTCCAGAGGAACCTGTTTTCCCTGCACTGCCTTGACGTTCAAGCCGAGGATCGACTCCCACCACGTGTGCACGTGGGACAGCCCTGTGGGAAAGCCTCGTGGGAAAGCCTCGTGGGAAAGACTCGAGGGAAAACCATAGATCCTTTGATCCACGCGGCGGACTGCGTGACACTGCTGCTACCGCTCTGGAGGAAAGCGCAAGTGCATGCCCGCATTCGAGACGAGGACTGACTCCCCTGGGGAGACTCCAGAAGTACCCCAAGATCCATGTCAGCACTGGAGAGGAATCCTCAGGTTCCGGCCCCGACTCCACACAAGGTCGTAGGCCCCGGCATCGACGGGAGAGGAATCCCGAGAGGCCCCCGAGGAACTCGCATGGGGACTGGCCTTTCCTGAGGCCACCAAGCGGGTCCCTGAGGTCCCCGTCGTAAGTCGAGAGCACCTGCAGCAACTCGAGAAAATCCAGGAGGTTTTGCCCTCCAGGCGAGATGAGGCCCATTTCCGCTGAGGCTTCTCGAGGCCAATCACATCTAACCACTGGAACTTCCAAAGGGTCCTTCACACCCTTGCTGCAACTCAAGAAGTTCCCCGACATACCCGTCTCCACTCGAGAGGAAGCACGTGGGGTCCCGCACACATCCAGGGGAGCCCCGTTTCCGCCTCCTAGCTCGAGATGAGGGATCCTTTCCCTGTTTCGTAGGGAAAGAATTCCCGGCGTTCCCGTCGCATCTCAAGAGGGGGCGCTCTCCACAGGAAAGGCTAGAGGAACTCCAGGGTCGTGCCACCATTCCAAGAGTCCCCCAGATGTGTCAGTCCATTCCAGAGGAACCTGTTTTCCCTGCACTGCCTTGACGTTCAAGCCGAGGATCGACTCCCACCACGTGTGCACGTGGGACAGCCCTGTGGGAAAGCCTCGTGGGAAAGCCTCGTGGGAAAGACTCGAGGGAAAACCATAGATCCTTTGATCCACGCGGCGGACTGCGTGACACTGCTGCTACCGCTCTGGAAGAAAGCGCAAGTGCATGCCCGCATTCGAGACGAGGACTGACTCCCCTGGGGAGACTCCAGAAGTACCCCAAGATCCATGTCAGCACTGAGGAGGAATCCTCAGTTTCCGGCCCCGACTCCACACAAGGTCTTAGGCCCCGGCATCGACGGGAGAGGAATCCCGAGAGGCCCCCGAGGAACTCGCATGGGGACTGGCCTTTCCTGAGGTCACCAGAGCGGGTCCCCGAAGTCCCCGTCGTAAGTCGAGAGCACCTGCCGCAACTCGAGAAAATCCAGGAGGTTTTGCCCTCCAGGCGAGATGAGGCCCATTTCCGCTGAGGCTTCTCGAGGCTAATCACGTCTAACCACTGGAACTTCCAAAGGGTCCTTCACACCCTTGCTGCAACTAAAGAAGTTCCCCGACATACCCGTCTCCACTCGAGAGGAAGCACGTGGGGTCCCGCACACATCCAGGGGAGCCCCGTTTCCGCCTCCTAGCTCGAGATGAGGGATCCTTTCCCTGTTTCGTAGGGAAAGAATTCCCGGCGTTCCCGTCGCATCTCAAGGGGAGGCGCTCTCCACAGGAAAGGCGAGAGGAACTCCAGGGTCGTTCCACCATTCCAAGAGTCCCCCAGATGTGTCAGTCCATTCCAGAGGAACCTGTTTTCCCTGCACTGCCTTGACGTTCAAGCCGAGGATCGACTCCCACCACGTGTGCACGTGGGACAGCCCTGTGGGAAAGCCTCGTGGGAAAGCCTCGTGGGAAAGACTCGAGGGAAAAACATAGATCCTTTGATCCACGCGGCAGACCGCCTGACACAGCTGCTACCGCTCTGGAGGAAAGCGCAAGTGCATGCCCGCATTCGAGACGAGGACTGACTCCCCTGGGGAGACTCCAGAAGTACCCCAAGATCCATGTCAGCACTGGAGATGAATCCTCAGGTTCCGGCCCCGACTCCACACAAGGTCTTAGGCCCCGGCATCGACGGGAGAGGAATCCCGAGAGGCCCCCGAGGAACTCGCATGGGGACTGGCCTTTCCTGAGGCCACCAGAGCGGGTCCCTGAGGTCCCCGTCGTAAGTCGAGAGCACCTGTCGCAACTCGAGAAAATCCAGGAGGTTTTGCCCTCCAGGCGAGATGAGGCCCATTTCCGCTGAGGCTTCTCGAGGCTAATCACGTCTAACCACAGGAACTTCCAAAGGGTCCTTCACACCCTTGCTGCAACTCAAGAAGTTCCCCGACATACCCGTCTCCACTCGAGAGGAAGCACGTGGGGTCCCGCACACATCCAGGGGAGCCCCGTTTCCGCCTCCTAGCTCGAGATGAGGGATCCTTTCCCTGTTTCGTAGGGAAAGAATTCCCGGCGTTCCCGTCGCATCTCAAGAGGAGGCGCTCTCCACAGGAAAGGCTAGAGGAACTCCAGGGTCGTGCCACCATTCCAAGAGTCCCCCAGATGTGTCAGTCCATTCCAGAGGAACCTGTTTTCCCTGCACTGCCTTGACGTTCAAGCCGAGGATCGACTCCCACCACGTGTGCACGTGGGACAGCCCTGTGGGAAAGCCTCGTGGGAAAGCCTCGTGGGAAAGACTCGAGGGAAAACCATAGATCCTTTGATCCACGCGGCGGACTGCGTGACACTGCTGCTACCGCTCTGGAGGAAAGCGCAAGTGCATGCCCGCATTCGAGACGAGGACTGACTCCCCTGGGGAGACTCCAGAAGTACCCCAAGATCCATGTCAGCACTGGAGAGGAATCCTCAGGTTCCGGCCCCGACTCCACACAAGGTCGTAGGCCCCGGCATCGACGGGAGAGGAATCCCGAGAGGCCCCCGAGGAACTCGCATGGGGACTGGCCTTTCCTGAGGCCACCAAGCGGGTCCCTGAGGTCCCCGTCGTAAGTCGAGAGCACCTGCAGCAACTCGAGAAAATCCAGGAGGTTTTGCCCTCCAGGCGAGATGAGGCCCATTTCCGCTGAGGCTTCTCGAGGCCAATCACATCTAACCACTGGAACTTCCAAAGGGTCCTTCACACCCTTGCTGCAACTCAAGAAGTTCCCCGACATACCCGTCTCCACTCGAGAGGAAGCACGTGGGGTCCCGCACACATCCAGGGGAGCCCCGTTTCCGCCTCCTAGCTCGAGATGAGGGATCCTTTCCCTGTTTCGTAGGGAAAGAATTCCCGGCGTTCCCGTCGCATCTCAAGAGGGGGCGCTCTCCACAGGAAAGGCTAGAGGAACTCCAGGGTCGTGCCACCATTCCAAGAGTCCCCCAGATGTGTCAGTCCATTCCAGAGGAACCTGTTTTCCCTGCACTGCCTTGACGTTCAAGCCGAGGATCGACTCCCACCACGTGTGCACGTGGGACAGCCCTGTGGGAAAGCCTCGTGGGAAAGCCTCGTGGGAAAGACTCGAGGGAAAACCATAGATCCTTTGATCCACGCGGCGGACTGCGTGACACTGCTGCTACCGCTCTGGAGGAAAGCGCAAGTGCATGCCCGCATTCGAGACGAGGACTGACTCCCCTGGGGAGACTCCAGAAGTACCCCAAGATCCATGTCAGCACTGAGGAGGAATCCTCAGTTTCCGGCCCCGACTCCACACAAGGTCTTAGGCCCCGGCATCGACGGGAGAGGAATCCCGAGAGGCCCCCGAGGAACTCGCATGGGGACTGGCCTTTCCTGAGGTCACCAGAGCGGGTCCCCGAAGTCCCCGTCGTAAGTCGAGAGCACCTGCCGCAACTCGAGAAAATCCAGGAGGTTTTGCCCTCCAGGCGAGATGAGGCCCATTTCCGCTGAGGCTTCTCGAGGCTAATCACGTCTAACCACTGGAACTTCCAAAGGGTCCTTCACACCCTTGCTGCAACTAAAGAAGTTCCCCGACATACCCGTCTCCAATCGAGAGGAAGCACGTGGGGTCCCGCACACATCCAGGGGAGCCCCGTTTCCGCCTCCTAGCTCGAGATGAGGGATCCTTTCCCTGTTTCGTAGGGAAAGAATTCCCGGCGTTCCCGTCGCATCTCAAGGGGAGGCGCTCTCCACAGGAAAGGCGAGAGGAACTCCAGGGTCGTTCCACCATTCCAAGAGTCCCCCAGATGTGTCAGTCCATTCCAGAGGAACCTGTTTTCCCTGCACTGCCTTGACGTTCAAGCCGAGGATCGACTCCCACCACGTGTGCACGTGGGACAGCCCTGTGGGAAAGCCTCGTGGGAAAGCCTCGTGGGAAAGACTCGAGGGAAAAACATAGATCCTTTGATCCACGCGGCAGACCGCCTGACACAGCTGCTACCGCTCTGGAGGAAAGCGCAAGTGCATGCCTGCATTCGAGACGAGGACTGACTCCCCTGGGGAGACTCCAGAAGTACCCCAAGATCCATGTCAGCACTGGAGAGGAATCCTCAGGTTCCGGCCCCGACTCCACACAAGGTCTTAGGCCCCGGCATCGACGGGAGAGAAATCCCGAGAGGCCCCCGAGGAACTCGCATGGGGACTGGCCTTTCCTGAGGCCACCAGAGCGGGTCCCTGAGGTCCCCGTCGTAAGTCGAGAGCACCTGCCGCAACTCGAGAAAATCCAGGAGGTTTTGCCCTCCAGGAGAGATGAGGCCCATTTCCGCTGAGGCTTCTCGAGGCTAATCACGTCTAACCACTGGATCTTCCAAAGGGTCCTTCACACCCTTGCTGAAACTCAAGAAGTTCCCCGACATACCCGTCTCCACTCGAGAGGAAGCACGTGGGGTCCCGCACACATCCAGGGGAGCCCCGTTTCCGCCTCCTAGCTCGAGATGAGGGATCCTTTCCCTGTTTCGTAGGGAAAGAATTCCCGGCGTTCCCGTCGCATCTCAAGAGGAGGCGCTCTCCACAGCAAAGGCGAGAGGAACTCCAGGGTCGTGCCACCATTCCAAGAGTCCCCCAGATGTGTCAGTCCATTCCAGAGGAACCTGTTTTCCCTGCACTGCCTTGACGTTCAAGCCGAGGATCCACTCCCACCACGTGTGCACGTGGGACAGCCCTGTGGGAAAGCCTCGTGGGAAAGCCTCGTGGGAAAGACTCGAGGGAAAACCATAGATCCTTTGATCCACGCGGCGGACTGCGTGACACTGCTGCTACCGCTCTGGAGGAAAGCGCAAGTGCATGCCCGCATTCGAGACGAGGACTGACTCCCCTGGGGAGACTCCAGAAGTACCCCAAGATCCATGTCAGCACTGGAGATGAATCCTCAGGTTCCGGCCCCGACTCCACACAAGGTCTTAGGCCCCGGCATCGACGGGAGAGGAATCCCGAGAGGCCCCCGAGGAACTCGCATGGGGACTGGCCTTTCCTGAGGCCACCAGAGCGGGTCCCTGAGGTCCCCGTCGTAAGTCGAGAGCACCTGTCGCAACTCGAGAAAATCCAGGAGGTTTTGCCCTCCAGGCGAGATGAGGCCCATTTCCGCTGAGGCTTCTCGAGGCTAATCACGTCTAACCACAGGAACTTCCAAAGGGTCCTTCACACCCTTGCTGCAACTCAAGAAGTTCCCCGACATACCCGTCTCCACTCGAGAGGAAGCACGTGGGGTCCCGCACACATCCAGGGGAGCCCCGTTTCCGCCTCCTAGCTCGAGATGAGGGATCCTTTCCCTGTTTCGTAGGGAAAGAATTCCCGGCGTTCCCGTCGCATCTCAAGAGGAGGCGCTCTCCACAGGAAAGGCTAGAGGAACTCCAGGGTCGTGCCACCATTCCAAGAGTCCCCCAGATGTGTCAGTCCATTCCAGAGGAACCTGTTTTCCCTGCACTGCCTTGACGTTCAAGCCGAGGATCCACTCCCACCACGTGTGCACGTGGGACAGCCCTGTGGGAAAGCCTCGTGGGAAAGCCTCGTGGGAAAGACTCGAGGGAAAACCATAGATCCTTTGATCCACGCGGCGGACTTCGTGACACTGCTGCTACCGCTCTGGAGGAAAGCGCAAGTGCATGCCCGCATTCGAGACGAGGACTGACTCCCCTGGGGAGACTCCAGAAGTACCCCAAGATCCATGTCAGCACTGGAGAGGAATCCTCAGGTTCCGGCCCCGACTCCACACAAGGTCTTAGGCCCCGGCATCGACGGGAGAGGAATCCCGAGAGGCCCCCGAGGAACTCGCATGGGGACTGGCCTTTCCTGAGGTCACCAGAGCGGGTCCCCGAAGTCCCCGTCGTAAGTCGAGAGCACATGCCGCAACTCGAGAAAATCCAGGAGGTTTTGCCCTCCAGGCGAGATGAGGCCCATTTCCGCTGAGGCTTCTCGAGGCTAATCACATCTAACCACTGGAACTTCCAAAGGGTCCTTCACACCCTTGCTGCAACTCAAGAAGTTCCCCGACATACCCGTCTCCACTCGAGAGGAAGCACGTGGGGTCCCGCACACATCCAGGGGAGCCCCGTTTCCGCCTCCTAGCTCGAGATGAGGGATCCTTTCCCTGTTTCTTAGGGAAAGAATTCCCGGCGTTCCCGTCGCCTCTCAAGAGGAGGCGCTCTCCACTGGAAAGGCGAGAGGAACTCCAGGGTCGTGCCACCATTCCAAGAGTCCCCCAGATGTGTCAGTCCATTCCAGAGGAACCTGTTTTCCCTGCACTGCCTTGACGTTCAAGCCGAGGATCCACTCCCACCACGTGTGCACGTGGGACAGCCCTGTGGGAAAGCCTCGTGGGAAAGCCTCTTGGGAAAGACTCGAGGGAAAACCATAGATCCTTTGATCCACGCGGCGGACTGCGTGACACTGCTGCTACCGCTCTGGAGGAAAGCGCAAGTGCATGCCCGCATTCGAGACGAGGACTGACTCCCCTGGGGAGACTCCAGAAGTACCCCAAGATCCATGTCAGCACTGGAGATGAATCCTCAGGTTCCGGCCCCGACTCCACACAAGGTCTTAGGCCCCGGCATCGACGGGAGAGGAATCCCGAGAGGCCCCCGAGGAACTCGCATGGGGACTGGCCTTTCCTGAGGCCACCAGAGCGGGTCCCTGACGTCCCCGTCGTAAGTCGAGAGCACCTGCCGCAACTCGAGAAAATCCAGGAGGTTTTGCCCTCCAGGCGAGATGAGGCCCATTTCCTCTGAGGCTTCTCGAGGCTAATCACGTCTAACCACTGGAACTTCCAAAGGGTCCTTCACACCCTTGCTGCAACTCAAGAAGTTCCCCGACATACCCGTCTCCACTCGAGAGGAAGCACGTGGGGTCCCGTACACATCCAGGGGAGCCCCGTTTCCGCCTCCTAGCTCGAGATGAGGGATCCTTTCCCTGTTTCGTAGGGAAAGAATTCCCGGCGTTCCCGTCGCATCTCAAGAGGAGGCGCTCTCCACAGGAAAGGCAAGAGGAACTCCAGGGTCGTGCCACCATTCCAAGAGTCCCCCAGATGTGTCAGTCCATTCCAGAGGAACCTGTTTTCCCTGCACTGCCTTGACGTTCAAGCCGAGCATCCACTCCCACCACGTGTGCACGTGGGACAGCCCTGTGTGAAAGCCTCGTGGGAAAGCCTCGTGGGAAAGACTCCAGGGAAAACCATAGATCCTTTGATCCACGCGGCCGACTGCTTGACACTGCTGCTACCGCTCTGGAGGAAAGCGCAAGTGCATGCCCGCATTCGAGACGAGGACTGACTCCCCTGGGGAGACTCCAGAAGTACCCCAAGATCCATGTCAGCACTGGAGAGGAATCCTCAGGTTCCGGCCCCGACTCCACACAAGGTCTTAGGCACCGGCATCGACGGGAGAGGAATCCCGAGAGGCCCCCGAGGAACTCGCATGGGGACTGGCCTTTCCTGAGGCCACCAGAGCGAGTCCCTGAGGTCCCCGTCGTAAGTCGAGAGCACCTGCCGCAACTCGAGAAAATCCAGGAGGTTTTGCCCTCCAGGCGAGATGAGGCCCATTTCCGCTGAGGCTTCTCGAGGCTAATCACGTCTAACCACAGGAACTTCCAAAGGGTCCATCACACCCTTGCTGCAACTCAAGAAGTTCCCCGACATACCCGTCTCCACTCGAGAGGAAGCACGTGGGGTCCCGCACACATCCAGGGGAGCCCCGTTTCCGCCTCCTAGCTCGAGATGAGGGATCCTTTCCCTGTTTCGTAGGGAAAGAATTCCCGGCGTTCCCGTCGCATCTCAAGAGGAGGCGCTCTCCACAGGAAAGGCGAGAGGAACTCCAGGGTCGTGCCACCATTCCAAGAGTCCCCCAGATGTGTCAGTCCATTCCAGAGGAACCTGTTTTCCCTGCACTGCCTTGACGTTCAAGCCGAGGATCCACTCCGACCACGTGTGGACGTGGGACAGCCCTGTGGGAAAGCCTCGTGGGAAAGCCTCGTATGAAAGACTCGAGGGAAAACCATAGATCCTTTGATCCACGCGGCGGACTGCGTGACACTGCTGCTACCGCTCTGGAGGAAAGCGCAAGTGCATGCCCGCATTCGAGACGAGGACTGACTCCCCAGGGGAGGCTCCAGAAGTACCCCAAGATCCATGTCAGCACTGGAGAGGAATCCGCAGGTTCCGGCCCCGATTCCACACAAGGTCTTAGGCCCCGGCATCGACGGGAGAGGAATCCCGAGAAGCCCCCGAGGAACTCGCATGGGGACTGGCCTTTCCTGAGGCCAACAGAGCGGGTCCCTGAGGTCCCCGTCGTAAGTCGAGAGCACCTGCCGCAACGCGAGAAAATCCAGGAGGTTTTGCCCTCCAGGCGAGATGAGGCCCATTTCCGCTGAGGCTTCTCGAGGCTAATCACGTCTAACCACTGGAACTTCCAAAGGGTCTTCACACCCTTGCTGCAACTCAAGAAGTTCCCCGACATACCCGTCTCCACTCGAGAGGAAGCACGTGGGGTCCCGCACACATCCAGGGGAGCCCCGTTTCCGCCTCCTAGCTCGAGATGAGGGATCCTTTCCCTGTTTCGTAGGGAAAGAATTCCCGGCGTTCCCGTCGCATCTCAAGAGGAGGCGCTCTCCACAGGAAAGGCGAGAGGAACTCCAGGGTCGTGCCACCATTCCAAGAGTCCCCCAGATGTGTCAGTCCATTCCAGAGGAACCTGTTTTCCCTGCACTGCCTTGACGTTCAAGCCGAGGATCCACTCCCACCACGTGAGCACGTGGGACAGCCCTGTGGGAAAGCCTCGTGGGAAAGCCTCGTGGGAAAGACTCGAGGGAAAACCATAGATCCTTTGATCCACGCGGCGGACTGCGTGACACTGCTGCTACCGCTCTGGAGGAAAGCGCAAGTGCATGCCCGCATTCGAGACGAGGACTGACTCCCCTGGGGAGACTCCAGAAGTACCCCAAGATCCATGTCAGCACTGGAGATGAATCCTCAGGTTCCGGCCCCGACTCCACACAAGGTCTTAGGCCCCGGCATCGACGGGAGAGGAATCCCGAGAGGCCCCCGAGGAACTCGCATGGGGACTGGCCTTTCCTGAGGCCACCAGAGCGGGTCCCTGAGGTCCCCGTCGTAAGTCGAGAGCACCTGTCGCAACTCGAGAAAATCCAGGAGGTTTTGCCCTCCAGGCGAGATGAGGCCCATTTCCGCTGAGGCTTCTCGAGGCTAATCACGTCTAACCACAGGAACTTCCAAAGGGTCCTTCACACCCTTGCTGCAACTCAAGAAGTTCCCCGACATACCCGTCTCCACTCGAGAGGAAGCACGTGGGGTCCCGCACACTTCCAGGGGAGCCCCGTTTCCGCCTCCTAGCTCGAGATGAGGGATCCTTTCCCTGTTTCGTAGGGAAAGAATTCCCGGCGTTCCCATCGCATCTCAAGAGGAGGCGCTCTCCACAGGAAAGGCGAGAGGAACTCCAGGGTCGTGCCACCATTCCAAGAGTCCCCCAGATGTGTCAGTCCATTCCAGAGGAACCTGTTTTCCCTGCACTGCCTTGACGTTCAAGCCGAGGATCCACTCCCACCACGTGTGCACGTGGGACAGCCCTGTGGGAAAGCCTCGTGGGAAAGCCTCGTGGGAAAGACTCGAGGGAAAACCATAGATCCTTTGATCCACGCGGCGGACTGCGTGACACTGCTGCTACCGCTCTGGAGGAAAGCGCAAGTGCATGCCCGCATTCGAGACGAGGACTGACTCCCCTGGGGAGACTCCAGAAGTACCCCAAGATCCATGTCAGCACTGGAGAGGAATCCTCAGGTTCCGGCCCCGACTCCACACAAGGTCTTAGGCCCCGGCATCGACGGGAGAGGAATCCCGAGAGGCCCCCGAGGAACTCGCAAGGGGACTGGCCTTTCCTGAGGTCACCAGAGCGGGTCCCCGAAGTCCCCGTCGTAAGTCGAGAGCACATGCCGCAACTCGAGAAAATCCAGGAGGTTTTGCCCTCCAGGCGAGATGAGGCCCATTTCCGCTGAGGCTTCTCGAGGCTAATCACATCTAACCACTGGAACTTCCAAAGGGTCCTTCACACCCTTGCTGCAACTCAAGAAGTTCCCCGACATACCCGTCTCCACTCGAGAGGAAGCACGTGGGGTCCCGCACACATCCAGGGGAGCCCCGTTTCCGCCTCCTAGCTCGAGATGAGGGATCCTTTCCCTGTTTCGTAGGGAAAGAATTCCCGGCGTTCCCGTCGCCTCTCAAGAGGAGGCGCTCTCCACTGGAAAGGCGAGAGGAACTCCAGGGTCGTGCCACCATTCCAAGAGTCCCCCAGATGTGTCAGTCCATTCCAGAGGAACCTGTTTTCCCTGCACTGCCTTGACGTTCAAGCCGAGGATCCACTCCCACCACGTGTGCACGTGGGACAGCCCTGTGGGAAAGCCTCGTGGGAAAGCCTCTTGGGAAAGACTCGAGGGAAAACCATAGATCCTTTGATCCACGCGGCGGACTGCGTGACACTGCTGCTACCGCTCTGGAGGAAAGCGCAAGTGCATGCCCGCATTCGAGACGAGGACTGACTCCCCTGGGGAGACTCCAGAAGTACCCCAAGATCCATGTCAGCACTGGAGAGGAATCCTCAGGTTCCGGCCCCGACTCCACACAAGGTCTTAGGCCCCGGCATCGACGGGAGAGGAATCCCGAGAGGTCCCCGAGGAACTCGCATGGGGACTGGCCTTTCCTGAGGCCACCAGAGCGGGTCCCTGACGTCCCCGTCGTAAGTCGAGAGCACCTGCCGCAACTCGAGAAAATCCAGGAGGTTTTGCCCTCCAGGCGAGATGAGGCCCATTTCCGCTGAGGCTTCTCGAGGCTAATCACATCTAACCACTGGAACTTCCAAAGGGTCCTTCACACCCTTGCTGCAACTCAAGAAGTTCCCCGACATACCCGTCTCCACTCGAGAGGAAGCACGTGGGGTCCCGTACATATCCAGGGGAGCCCCGTTTCCGCCTCCTAGCTCGAGATGAGGGATCCTTTCCCTGTTTCGTAGGGAAAGAATTCCCGGCGTTCCCGTCGCATCTCAAGAGGAGGCGCTCTCCACAGGAAAGGCAAGAGGAACTCCAGGGTCGTGCCACCATTCCAAGAGTCCCCCAGATGTGTCAGTCCATTCCAGAGGAACCTGTTTTCCCTGCACTGCCTTGACGTTCAAGCCGAGCATCCACTCCCACCACGTGTGCACGTGGGACAGCCCTGTGTGAAAGCCTCGTGGGAAAGCCTCGTGGGAAAGACTCCAGGGAAAACCATAGATCCTTTGATCCACGCGGCCGACTGCTTGACACTGCTGCTACCGCTCTGGAGGAAAGCGCAAGTGCATGCCCGCATTCGAGACGAGGACTGACTCCCCTGGGGAGACTCCAGAAGTACCCCAAGATCCATGTCAGCACTGGAGAGGAATCCTCAGGTTCCGGCCCCGACTCCACACAAGGTCTTAGGCACCGGCATCGACGGGAGAGGAATCCCGAGAGGCCCCCGAGGAACTCGCATGGGGACTGGCCTTTCCTGAGGCCACCAGAGCGAGTCCCTGAGGTCCCCGTCGTAAGTCGAGAGCACCTGCCGCAACTCGAGAAAATCCAGGAGGTTTTGCCCTCCAGGCGAGATGAGGCCCATTTCCGCTGAGGCTTCTCGAGGCTAATCACATCTAACCACTGGAACTTCCAAAGGGTCCTTCACACCCTTGCTGAAACTCAAGAAGTTCCCCGACATACCCGTCTCCACTCGAGAGGAAGCACGTGGGGTCCCGCACACATCCAGGGGAGCCCCGTTTCCGCCTCCTAGCTCGAGATGAGGGATCCTTTCCCTGTTTCGTAGGGAAAGAATTCCCGGCGTTCCCGTCGCATCTCAAGAGGAGGCGCTCTCCACAGGAAAGGCGAGAGGAACTCCAGGGTCGTGCCACCATTCCAAGAGTCCCCCAGATGTGTCAGTCCATTCCAGAGGAACCTGTTTTCCCTGCACTGCCTTGACGTTCAAGCCGAGGATCCACTCCGACCACGTGTGGACGTGGGACAGCCCTGTGGGAAAGCCTCGTGGGAAAGCCTCGTGGGAAAGACTCGAGGGAAAACCATAGATCCTTTGATCCACGCGGCGGACTGCGTGACACTGCTGCTACCGCTCTGGAGGAAAGCGCAAGTGCATGCCCGCATTCGAGACGAGGACTGACTCCCCAGGGGAGACTCCAGAAGTACCCCAAGATCCATGTCAGCACTGGAGAGGAATCCGCAGGTTCCGGCCCCGATTCCACACAAGGTCTTAGGCCCCGGCATCGACGGGAGAGGAATCCCGAGAAGCCCCCGAGGAACTCGCATGGGGACTGGCCTTTCCTGAGGCCACCAGAGCGGGTCCCTGAGGTCCCCGTCGTAAGTCGAGAGCACCTGCCGCAACGCGAGAAAATCCAGGAGGTTTTGCCCTCCAGGCGAGATGAGGCCCATTTCCGCTGAGGCTTCTCGAGGCTAATCACGTCTAACCACTGGAACTTCCAAAGGGTCTTCACACCCTTGCTGCAACTCAAGAAGTTCCGCGACATACCCGTCTCCACTCGAGAGGAAGCACGTGGGGTCCCGCACACATCCAGGGGAGCCCCGTTTCCGCCTCCTAGCTCGAGATGAGGGATCCTTTCCCTGTTTCGTAGGGAAAGAATTCCCGGCGTTCCCGTCGCATCTCAAGAGGAGGCGCTCTCCACAGGAAAGGCGAGAGGAACTCCAGGGTCGTGCCACCATTCCAAGAGTCCCCCAGATGTGTCAGTCCATTCCAGAGGAACCTGTTTTCCCTGCACTACCTTGACGTTCAAGCCGAGGATCCACTCCCACCACGTGTGCACGTGGGACAGCCCTGTGGGAAAGCCTCGTGGGAAAGCCTCCTGGGAAAGACTCGAGGGAAAACCATAGATCCTTTGATCCACGCGGCGGACTGCGTGACACTGCTGCTACCGCTCTGGAGGAAAGTGCAAGTGCATGCCCGCATTCGAGACGAGGACTGACTCCCCTGGGGAGACTCCAGAAGTACCCCAAGATCCATGTCAGCACTGGAGATGAATCCTCAGGTTCCGGCCCCGACTCCACACAAGGTCTTAGGCCCCGGCATCGACGGGAGAGGAATCCCGAGAGGCCCCCGAGGAACTCGCATGGGGACTGGCCTTTCCTGAGGCCACCAGAGCGGGTCCCTGAGGTCCAAGTCGTAAGTCGAGGGCACCTGCCGCAACTCGAGAAAATCCAGGAGGTTTTGCCCTCCAGGCGAGATGAGGCCCATTTCCGCTGAGGCTTCTCGAGGCTAATCACGTCTAACCACTGGAACTTCCAAAGGGTCCTTCACACCCTTGCTGCAACTCAAGAAGTTCCCCGACATACCCGTCTCCACTCGAGAGGAAGCACGTGGGTTCCCGCACACATCCAGGGGAGCCCCGTTTCCGCCTCCTAGCTCGAGATGAGGGATCCTTTCCCTGTTTCGTAGGGAAAGAATTCCCGGCGTTCCCGTCGCATCTCAAGAGGAGGCGCTCTCCACAGGAAAGGCGAGAGGAACTCCAGGGTCGTGCCACCATTCCAAGAGTCCCCCAGATGTGTCAGTCCATTCCAGAGGAACCTGTTTTCCCTGCACTGCCTTGACGTTCAAGCCGAGAATCCACTCCCACCACGTGTGCACGTGGGACAGCCCTGTGGGAAAGCCTCGTGGGAAAGCCTCGTGGGAAAGACTCGAGGGAAAACCATAGATCCTTTGATCCACGCGGCGGACTGCGTGACACTGCTGCTACCGCTCTGGAGGAAAGCGCAAGTGCATGCCCGCATTCGAGACGAGGACTGACTCCCCTGGGGAGACTCCAGAAGTACCCCAAGATCCATGTCAGCACTGGAGAGGAATCCTCAGGTTCCGGCCCCGACTCCACACAAGGTCTTAGGCCCCGGCATCGACGGGAGAGGAATGCCGAGAGGCCCCCGAGGAACTCACATGGGGACTGGCCTTTCCTGAGGCCACCAGAGCGGGTTCCTGAGGTCCCCGTCGTAAGTCGAGAGCACCTGCCGCAACTCGAGAAAATCCAGGAGGTTCTGCCCTCCAGGCGAGATGAGGCCCATTTCCTCTGAGGCTTCTCGAGGCTAATCACGTCTAACCACTGGAACTTCCAATGGGTCCTTCACACCCTTGCTGCAACTCAAGAAGTTCCCCGACATACCCGTCTCCACTCGAGAGGAAGCACGTGGGGTCCCGCACACATCCAGGGGAGCCCCGTTTCCGCCTCCTAGCTCGAGATGAGGGATCATTTCCCTGTTTCTTAGGGAAAGAATTCCCGGCGTTCCCGTCGCATCTCAAGAGGAGGCGCTCTCCACAGCAAAGGCGAGAGGAACTCCAGGGTCGTGCCACAATTCCAAGAGTCCCCCAGATGTGTCAGTCCATTCCAGAGGAACCTGTTTTCCCTGCACTGCCTTGACGTTCAAGCCGAGGATCGACTCCCACTACGTGTGCACGTGGGACAGCCCTGTGGGAAAGCCTCGTGGGAAAGCCTCGTGGGAAAGACTCGAGGGAAAACCATAGATCCTTTGATCCACGCGGCGGACTGCGTGACACTGCTGCTACCGCTCTGGAGGAAAGCGCAAGTGCATGCCCGCATTCGAGACGAGGACTGACTCCCCTGTGGAGACTCCAGAAGTACCCCAAGATCCATGTCAGCACTGGAGAAGAATCCTCAGGTTCCGGCCCCGACTCCACACAAGGTCTTAGGCCCCGGCATCGACGGGAGAGGAATGCCGAGAGGCCCCCGAGGAACTCGCATGGGGACTGGCCTTTCCTGAGGCCACCAGAGCGGGTCCCTGAGGTCCGCATCGTAAGTCGAGAGCACCTGCCGCAACTCGAGAAAATCCAGGAGGTTTTGCCCTCCAGGCGAGAAGAGGCCCATTTCCGCTGAGGCTTCTCGAGGCTAATCACATCTAACCGCTGGAACTTCCAAAGGGTCCTTCACACCCTTGCAGCAACTCAAGAAGTTCCCCGACATACCCGTCTCCACTCGAGAGGAAGCACGTGGGGTGCCGCACACATCCAGGGGAGCCCCGTTTCCGCCTCCTAGCTCGAGATGAGGGATCCTTTCCCTGTTTCGTAGGGAAAGAATTCCCGGCGTTCCCGTCGCATCTCAAGAGGAGGCGCTCTCCACAGGAAAGGCGAGAGGAACTCCAGGGTCGTGCCACCATTCCAAGAGTCCCCCAGATGTGTCAGTCCATTCCAGAGGAACCTGTTTTCCCTGCACTGCCTTGACGTTCAAGCCGAGGATCCACTCCCACCACGTGTGCACTTGGGACAGCCCTTTGGGAAAGCCTCGTGGGAAAGCCTCGTGGGAAAGACTCGAGGGAAAACCATAGATCCTTTGATCCACGCGGCGGACTGCGTGACACTGCTGCTACCGCTCTGGAGGAAAGCTCAAGTGCATGCCCGCATTCGAGACGAGGACTGACTCCCCTGGGGAGACTCCAGAAGTACCCCAAGATCCATGTCAGCACTGGAGAGGAATCCTCAGGTTCCGGCCCCGACTCCACACAAGGTCTTAGGCCCCGGCATCGACGGGAGAGGAATCCCCAGAGGCCCCCGAGGAACTCGCATGGGGACTGGCCTTTCCTGAGGCCACCAGAGCGGGTCCCTGAGGTCCCCGTCGTAAGTCGAGAGCACCTGCCGCAACTCGAGAAAATCCAGGAGGTTTTGCCCTCCAGGCGAGATGAGGCCCATTTCCGCTGAGGCTTCTCGAGGCTAATCACGTCTAACCACTGGAACTTCCAAAGGGTCCTTCACACCCTTGCTGCAACTCAAGAAGTTCCCCGACATACCCGTCTCCACTCGAGAGGAAGCACGTGGAGTCCCGCACACATCCAGGGAAGCCCCGTTTCCGCCTCCTAGCTCGAGATGAGGGATCCTTTCCCTGTTTCGTAGGGAAAGAATTCCCGGCGTTCCCGTCGCATCTCAAGAGGAGGCGATCTCCACAGGAAAGGCGAGAGGAACTCCAGGGTCGTGCCACCATTCCAAGAGTCCCCCAGATGTGTCAGTCCATTCCAGAGGAACCTGTTTTCCCTGCACTGCCTTGACGTTCAAGCCGAGGATCGACTCCCACCACGTGTGCACGTGGGACAGCCCTGTGGGAAAGCCTCGTGGGAAAGCCTCGTGGGAAAGACTCGAGGGAAAACCATAGATCCTTTGATGCACGCGGCGGACTGCGTGACACTGCTGCTACCGCTCTGGAGGAAAGCGCAAGTGCATGCCCGCATTCGAGACGAGGACTGACTCCCCTGGGGAGACTCCAGAAGTACCCCAAGATCCATGTCAGCACTGGACAGGAATCCTCAGGTTCCGGCCCCGACTCCACACAAGGTCTTAGGCCCCGGCATCGACGGGAGAGGAATGCCGAGAGGCCCCCGAGGAACTCGCATGGGGACTGGCCTTTCCTGAGGCCACCAGAGCGGGTCCCTGAGGTCCCCATCGTAAGTCGAGAGCACCTGCCGCAACTCGAGAAAATCCAGGAGGTTTTGCCCTCCAGGCGAGATGAGGCCCATTTCCGCTGAGGCTTCTCGAGGCTAATCACATCTAACCGCTGGAACTTCCAAAGGGTCCTTCACACCCTTGCTGCAACTCAAGAAGTTCCCCGACATACCCGTCTCCACTCGAGAGGAAGCACGTGGGGTCCCACACACATCCAAGGGAGCCCTGTTTCCGCCTCCTAGCTCGAGATGAGGGATCCTTTCCCTGTTTCGTAGGGAAAGAATTCCCGGCGTTCCCGTCGCATCTCAAGAGGAGGCGCTCTCCACAGGAAAGGCGAGAGGAACTCCAGGGTCGTGCCACCATTCCAAGAGTCCCCCAGATGTGTCAGTCCATTCCAGAGGAACCTGTTTTCCCTGCACTGCCTTGACGTTCAAGCCGAGGATCCACTCCCACCACGTGTGCACGTGGGACAGCCCTGTGGGAAAGCCTCGTGGGAAAGCCTCGTGGGAAAGACTCGAGGGAAAACCATAGATCCTTTTAAACACGCGGCGGACTGCGTGACACTGCTGCTACCGCTCTGGAGGAAAGCGCAAGTGCATGCCCGCATTCGAGACGAGGACTGACTCCCCTGGGGAGACTCCAGAAGTACCCCAAGATCCATGTCAGCACTGGAGAGGAATCCTCAGGTTCCGGCCCCGACTCCACACAAGGTCTTAGGCACCGGCATCGACGGGAGAGGAATCCCGAGAGGCCCCCGAGGAACTCGCATGGGGACTGGCCTTTCCTGAGGCCACCAGAGCAGGTCCCTGAGGTCCGCATCGTAAGTCGAGAGCACCTGCCGCAACTCGAGAAAATCCAGGAGGTTTTGCCCTCCAGGCGAGATGAGGCCCATTTCCGCTGAGGCTTCTCGAGGCTAATCACGTCTAACCACTGGAACTTCCAAAGGGTCCTTCACACCCTTGCTGCAACTCAAGAAGTTCCCCGACATACCCGTCTCCACTCGAGAGGAAGCACGTGGGGTCCCGCACACATCCAGGGGAGCCCTGTTTCCGCCTCCTAGCTCGATTGAGGGATCCTTTCCCTGTTTCGTAGGGAAAGAATTCCCGGCGTTCCCGTCGCATCTCAAGAGGAGGCGCTCTCCACAGGAAAGGTGAGAGGAACTCCAGGGTCATGCCACCATTCCAAGAGTCCACCAGATATGTCAGTCCATTCCAGAGGAACCTGTTTTCCCTGCACTGCCTTGACGTTCAAGCCGAGGATCCACTCCCACCACGTGTGCACGTGGGACAGCCATGTGGGAAAGCCTCGTGGGAAAGCCTCGTGGGAAAGACTCGAGGGAAAACCATAGATCCTTTGATCCACGCGGCGGACTGCGTGACACTGCTGCTACCGCTCTGGAGGAAAGCGCAAGTTCATGCCCGCATTCGAGACGAGGACTGACTCCCCTGGGGAGACTCCAGAAGTACCCCAAGATCCATGTCAGCACTGGAGAGGAATCCTCAGGTTCCGGCCCCGACTCCACACAAGGTCTTAGGCCCCGGCATCGACGGGAGAGGAATCCCGAGAGGCCCCCGAGGAACTCGCATGGGGACTGGCCTTTCCTGAGGCCACCAGAGCGGGTCCCTGAGGTCCCGGTCGTAAGTCGAGAGCACCTGCCGCAACTCGAGAAAATCCAGGAGGTTTTGCCCTCCAGGCGAGATGAGGCCCATTTCCGCTGAGGCTTCTCGAGGCTAATCACGTCTAACCACTGGAACTTCCAAAGGGTCCTTCACACCCTTGCTGCAACTCAAGAAGTTCCCCAACATACCCGTCTCCACTCGAGAGGAAGCACGTGGGGTCCCGCACACATCCAGGGGAGCCCCGTTTCCGCCTCCTAGCTCGAGATGAGGGATCCTTTCCCTGTTTCGTAGGGAAAGAACTCCCGGCGTTCCCGTCGCATCTCAAGAGGAGGCGCTCTCCACAGGAAAGGCGAGAGGAACTCCAGGGTCGTGCCACCATTCCAAGAGTCCCCCAGATGTGTCAGTCCATTCCAGAGGAACCTGTTTTCCCTGCACTGCCTTGACGTTCAAGCCGAGGATCCACTCCCACCACGTGTGGACGTGGGACATCCCTGTGGGAAAGCCTCGTGGGAAAGCCTCGTGGGAAAGACTCGAGGGAAAACCATAGATCCTTTGATCCACGCGGCGGACTGCGTGACACTGCTGCTACCGCTCTGGAGGAAAGCACAAGTGCATGCCCGCATTCGAGACGAGGACTGACTCCCCTGGGGAGACTCCAGAAGTACCCCAAGATCCATGTCAGCACTGGAGAGGAATCCGCAGGTTCCGGCCCCGATTCCACACAAGGTCTTAGGCCCCGGCATCGACGGGAGAGGAATGCCGAGAGGCCCCCGAGGAACTCGCATGGGGACTGGCCTTTCCTGAGGCCACCAGAGCGGGTCCCTGAGGTCCCTGTCGTAAGTCGAGAGCACCTGCCGCAACTCGAGAAAATCCAGGAGGTTTTGCCCTCCAGGCGAGATGAGGCCCATTTCCGCTGAGGCTTCTCGAGGCTAATCACGTCTAACCACTGGAACTTCCAAAGGGTCCTTCACACCCTTGCTGCAACTAAAGAAGTTCCCCGACATACCCGTCTCCACTCGAGAGGAAGCACGTGGGGTCCCGCACACATCCAGGGGAGCCCCGTTTCCGCCTCCTAGCTCGAGATGAGGGATCCTTTCCCTGTTTCGTAGGGAAAGAATTCCCGGCGTTCCCGTCGCATCTCAAGAGGAGGCGCTCTCCACAGGAAAGGCGAGAGGAACTCCAGGGTCGTGCCACCATTCCAAGAGTCCCCCAGATGTGTCAGTCCATTCCAGAGGAACCTGTTTTCCCTGCACTGCCTTGACGTTCAAGCCGAGGATCCACTCCCACCACGTGTGCACGTGGGACAGCCCTGTGGGAAAGCCTCGTGGGAAAGCCTCGTGGGAAAGACTCGAGGGAAAACCATAGATCCTTTGATCCACGCGGCGGACTGCGTGACACTGCTGCTACCGCTCTGGAGGAAAGCGCAAGTGCATGCCCGCATTCGAGACGAGGACTGACTCCCCTGGGGAGACTCCAGAAGTACCCCAAGATCCATGTCAGCACTGGAGAGGAATCCTCAGGTTCCGGCCCCGACTCCACACAAGGTCTTAGGCCCCGGCATCGACGGGAGAGGAATGCCGAGAGGCCCCCGAGGAACTCGCATGGGGACTGGCCTTTCCTGAGGCCACCAGAGCGGGTCCCTGAGGTCCCCGTCGTAAGTCGAGAGCACCTGCCGCAACTCGAGAAAATCCAGGAGGTTTTGCCCTCCAGGTGAGATGAGGCCCATTTCCACTGAGACTTCTCGAGGCTAATCACATCTAAACACTTGAACTTCCAAAGGGTCCTTCACACCCTTGCTGCAACTGAAGCAGTTCCGCAACATACCAGTCTCAACTCGAGAGGAAGCACGTGGGGTCCCGCACACATCCAGGGGAGCTCTGTTTCCGCCTCCTAGCTCGAGATGAGGGATCCTTTCCCTGTTTCGTAGGGAAAGAATTCCCGGCGTTCCCGTCGCATCTCAAGAGGAGGCGCTCTCCGCAGGAGAGGCGAGAGGAACTCCAGGGTCGTGCCACCATTCCAAGAGACCCACAGATGTGTCAGTCCATTCCAGAGGAACCTGTTTTCCCTGCACTGCCTTGACGTTCAAGCCGAGGATCGACTCCCACCACGGGTGCACGTGGGACAGCCCTGTGGGAAAGCCTCGTGGGAAAGCCTCGTGGGAAAGACTCGAGGGAAAACCATAGATCCTTTGATGCACGCGGCGGACTGCGTGACACTGCTGCTACCGCTCTGGAGGAAAGCGAAAGTGCATGCCCGCATTCGAGACGAGGACTGACTCCCCTGGGGAGACTCCAGAAGTACCCCAAGATCCATGTCAGCACTGGAGAGGAATCCTCAGGTTCCGGCCCCGACTCCACACAAGGTCTTAGGCCCCGGCATCGACGGGAGAGGAATCCCGAGAGGCCCCCGAGGAACTCGCATGGGGACTGGCCTTTCCTGAGGCCACCAGAGCGGGTCCCTGAGATCCCCGTCGTAAGTCGAGAGCACCTGCCGCAACTCGAGAAAATCCAGGAGGTTTTGCCCTCCAGGCGAGATGAGGCCCATTTCCGCTGAGGCTTCTCGAGGCTAATCACGTCTAACCACTGGAACTTCCAAAGGGTCCTTCACACCCTTGCTGCAACTCAAGAAGTTCCCCGACATACCCGTCTCCACTCGAGAGGAAGCACGTGGTGTCCCGCACACATCCAGGGGAGCCCCGTTTCCGCCTCCTAGCTCGAGATGAGGGATCCTTTCCCTGTTTCATAGGGAAAGAATTCCCGGCGTTCCCGTCGCATCTCAAGAGGAGGCGCTCTCCACAGGAAAGGCGAGTGGAACTCCAGGGTCGTGCCACCATTCCAAGAGTCCCCCAGATGTGTCAGTCCATTCCAGAGGAACCTGTTTTCCCTGCACTGCCTTGACGTTCAAGCCGAGGATCGACTCCCACAACGTGTGCACGTGGGACAGCCCTGTGGGAAAGCCTCGTGGGAAAGCCTCGTGGGAAAGACTCGAGGGAAAACCATAGATCCTTTGATCCACGCGGCGGACTGCGTGACACTGCTGCTACCGCTCTGGAGGAAAGCGCAAGTGCATGCCCGCATTCGAGACGAGGACTGACTCCCCTGGGGAGACTCCAGAAGTACCCCAAGATCCATGTCAGCACTGGAGAGGAATCCTCAGGTTCCGGCCCCGACTCCACACAAGGTCTTAGGCCCCGGCATCGACGGGAGAGGAATCCCGAGAGGCCCCCGAGGAACTCACATGGGGACTGGCCTTTCCTGAGGCCACCAGAGCGGGTCCCTGAGGTCCCCGTCGTAAGTTGAGAGCACCTGCCGCAACTCGAGAAAACCCAGGAGGTTTTGCCCTTCAGGGGAGATGAGGCCCATTTCCGCTGAGGCTTCTCGAGGCTAATCACGTCTATCCACAGGAACTTCCAAAGGGTCCTTCACACCCTTGCTGCAACTCAAGAAGTTCCCCGACATACCCGTCTCCACTCGAGAGGAAGCACGTGGGGTCCCGCACACATCCAGGGGAGCCCCGTTTCCGCCTCCTAGCTAGAGATGAGGGATCCTTTCCCTGTTTCGTAGGGAAAGAATTCCCGGCGTTCCCGTCGCATCTCAAGAGGAGGCGCTCTCCACAGGAAAGGCGAGAGGAACTCCAGGGTCGTGCCACCATTCCAAGAGTCCCCCAGATGTGTTAGTCTATTCCAGAGGAACCTGTTTTCCCTGCACTGCCTTGACGTTCAAGCCGAGCATCCACTCCCACCACGTGTGCACGTGGGACAGCCCTGTGGGAAAGCCTCGTGGGAAAGCCTCGTGGGAAAGACTCGAGGGAAAACCATAGATCCTTTGATCCACGCGGCGGACTGGGTGACACTGCTGCTACCGCTCTGGAGGAAAGCGCAAGTGCATGCCCGCATTCGAGACGAGGACTGACTCCCCTGGGGAGACTCCAGAAGTACCCCAAGATCCATGTCAGCACTGGAGAGGAATCCTCAGGTTCCGGCCCCGACTCCACACAAGGTCTTAGGCCCCGGCATCGACAGGAGAGGAATGCCGAGAGGCCCCCGAGGAACTCGCATGGGGACTGGCCTTTCCTGAGGCCACCAGAGCGGGTCCCAGAGGTCCCCATCGTAAGTCGAGAGCACCTGCCGCAACTCGAGAAAATCCAGGAGGTTTTGCCCTCCAGGCGAGATGAGGCCCATTTCCACTGAGACTTCTCGAGGCCAATCACATCTAACCACTTGAACTTCCAAAGGGTCCTTCACACCCTTGCTGCAACTGAAGCAGTTCCGCAACATACCCGTCTCCACTCGAGAGGAAGCACGTGGGGTCCCGCACACATCCAGGGGAGCCCTGTTTCCGCCTCCTAGCTCGAGATGAGGGATCCTTTCCCTGTTTCGTAGGGAAAGAATTCCCGGCGTTCCCGTCGCATCTCAAGAGGAGGCGCTCTCCGCAGGAAAGGCGAGAGGAACTCCAGGGTCGTGCCACCATTCCTAGAGACCCACAGATGTGTCAGTCCATTCCAGAGGAACCTGTTTTCCCTGCACTGCCTTGACGTTCAAGCCGAGGATCGACTTCCACCACGTGTGCACGTGGGACAGCCCTGTGGGAAAGCCTCGTGGGAAAGCCTCGTGGGAAAGACTCGAGGGAAAACCATAGATCCTTTTAAACACGCGGCGGACTGCGTGACACTGCTGCTACCGCTCTGGAGGAAAGCGCAAGTGCATGCCCGCATTCGAGACGAGGACTGACTCCCCTGGGGAGACTCCAGAAGTAACCCAAGATCCATGTCAGCACTGGAGAGGAATCCGCAGGTTCCGGCCCCGACTCCACACAAGGTCTTAGGCCCCGGCATCGACGGGAGAGGAATCCCCAGAGGCCCCCGAGGAACTCGCATGGGGACTGGCCTTTCCTGAGGCCACCAGAGCGGGTCCCTGACGTCCCCGTCGTAAGTCGAGAGCACCTGCCGCAACTCGAGAAAATCCAGGAGGTTTTGCCCTCCAGGCGAGATGAGGCCCATTTCCGCTGAGGCTTCTCGAGGCTAATCACGTCTAACCACTGGAACTTCCAAAGGGTCCTTCACACCCTTGCTGCAACTCAAGAAGTTCCCCGACATACCCGTCTCCACTCGAGAGGAAGCACGTGGGGTCCCGCACACATCCAGGGGAGCCCTGTTTCCGCCTCCTAGCTCGATTGAGGGATCCTTTCCCTGTTTCGTAGGGAAAGAATTCCCGGCGTTCCCGTCGCATCTCAAGAGGAGGCGCTCTCCACAGGAAAGGTGAGAGGAACTCCAGGGTCATGCCACCATTCCAAGAGTCCACCAGATATGTCAGTCCATTCCAGAGGAACCTGTTTTCCCTGCACTGCCTTGACGTTCAAGCCGAGGATCCACTCCCACCACGTGTGCACGTGGGACAGCCATTTGGGAAAGCCTCGTGGGAAAGCCTCGTGGGAAAGACTCGAGGGAAAACCATAGATCCTTTGATCCACGCGGCGGATTGCGTGACACTGCTGCTACCGCTCTGGAGGAAATCGCAAGTTCATGCCCGCATTCGAGACGAGGACTGACTCCCCTGGGGAGACTCCAGAAGTACCCCAAGATCCATGTCAGCACTGGAGAGGAATCCTCAGGTTCCGGCCCCGACTCCACACAAGGTCTTAGGCCCCGGCATCGACGGGAGAGGAATGCCGAGAGGCCCCCGAGGAACTCGCATGGGGACTGGCCTTTCCTGAGGCCACCAGAGCGGGTCCCTGAGGTCCCCGTCGTAAGTCGAGAGCACCTGCCGCAACTCGAGAAAATCCAGGAGGTTTTGCCCTCCAGGCGAGAAGAGGCCCATTTCCGCTGAGGCTTCTCGAGGCTAATCACATCTAACCGCTGGAACTTCCAAAGGGTCCTTCACACCCTTGCAGCAACTCAAGAAGTTCCCCGACATACCCGTCTCCACTCTAGAGGAAGCACGTGGGGTGCCGCACACATCCAGGGGAGCCCCGTTTCCGCCTCCTAGCTCGAGATGAGGGATCCTTTCCCTGTTTCGTAGGGAAAGAATTCCCGGCGTTCCCGTCGCATCTCAAGAGGAGGCGCTCTCCACAGGAAAGGCGAGAGGAACTCCAGGGTCGTGCCACCATTCCAAGAGTCCCCCAGATGTGTCAGTCCATTCCAGAGGAACCTGTTTTCCCTGCACTGCCTTGACGTTCAAGCCGAGGATCCACTCCCACCACGTGTGCACGTGGGACAGCCCTGTGGGAAAGCCACGTGGGAAAGCCTCGTGGGAAAGACTCGAGGGAAAACCATAGATCCTTTGATCCACGCGGCGGACTGCGTGACACTGCTGCTACCGCTCTGGAGGAAAGCGCAAGTGCATGCCCGCATTCGAGACGAGGACTGACTCCCCTGGGGAGACTCCAGAAGTACCCCAAGATCCATGTCAGCACTGGAGAGGAATCCTCAGGTTCCGGCCCCGACTCCACACAAGGTCTTAGGCCCCGGCATCGACGGGAGAGGAATCCCGTGAGGCCCCCGAGGAACTCGCATGGGGACTGGCCTTTCCTGAGGCCACCAGAGCGGGTCCCTGAGTTCCCCATCGTAAGTCGAGAGCACCTGCCGCAACTCGAGAAAATCCAGGAGGTTTTGCCCTCCAGGTGAGATGAGGCCCATTTCCACTGAGACTTCTCGAGGCTAATCACATCTAAACACTTGAACTTCCAAAGGGTCCTTCACACCCTTGCTGCAACTGAAGCAGTTCCGCAACATACCCGTCTCAACTCGAGAGGAAGCACGTGGGGTCCCGCACACATCCAGGGGAGCTCTGTTTCCGCCTCCTAGCTCGAGATGAGGGATCCTTTCCCTGTTTCGTAGGGAAAGAATTCCCGGCGTTCCCGTTGCATCTCAAGAGGAGGCGCTCTCCGCAGGAGAGGCGAGAGGAACTCCAGGGTCGTGCCACCATTCCAAGAGACCCACAGATGTGTCAGTCCATTCCAGAGGAACCTGTTTTCCCTGCACTGCCTTGACGTTCAAGCCGAGGATCGACTCCCACCACGTGTGCACGTGGGACAGCCCTGTGGGAAAGCCTCGTGGGAAAGCCTCGTGGGAAAGACTCGAGGGAAAACCATAGATCCTTTGATGCACGCGGCGGACTGCGTGACACTGCTGCTACCGCTCTGGAGGAAAGCGCAAGTGCATGCCCGCATTCGAGACGAGGACTGACTCCCCTGGGGAGACTCCAGAAGTACCCCAAGATCCATGTCAGCACTGGAGAGGAAACCTCAGGTTCCGGCCCCGACTCCACACAAGGTCTTAGGCCCCGGCATCGACGGGAGAGGAATCCCGAGAGGCCCCCGAGGAACTCGCATGGGGACTGGCCTTTCCTGAGGCCACCAGAGCGGGTCCCTGAGGTCCCCGTCGTAAGTCGAGAGCACCTGCCGCAACTCGAGAAAATCCAGGAGGTTTTGCCCTCCAGGCGAGAAGAGGCCCATTTCCGCTGAGGCTTCTCGAGGCTAATCACATCTAACCGCTGGAACTTCCAAAGGGTCCTTCACACCCTTGCAGCAACTCAAGAAGTTCCCCGACATACCCGTCTCCACTCGAGAGGAAGCACGTGGGGTGCCGCACACATCCAGGGGAGCCCCGTTTCCGCCTCCTAGCTCGAGATGAGGGATCCTTTCCCTGTTTCGTAGGGAAAGAATTCCCGGCGTTCCCGTCGCATCTCAAGAGGAGGCGCTCTCCACAGGAAAGGCGAGAGGAACTCCAGGGTCGTGCCACCATTCCAAGAGTCCCCCAGATGTGTCAGTCCATTCCAGAGGAACCTGTTTTCCCTGCACTGCCTTGACGTTCAAGCCGAGGATCCACTCCCACCACGTGTGCACGTGGGACAGCCCTGTGGGAAAGCCACGTGGGAAAGCCTCGTGGGAAAGACTCGAGGGAAAACCATAGATCCTTTGATCCACGCGGCGGACTGCGTGACACTGCTGCTACCGCTCTGGAGGAAAGCGCAAGTGCATGCCCGCATTCGAGACGAGGACTGACTCCCCTGGGGAGACTCCAGAAGTACCCCAAGATCCATGTCAGCACTGGAGAGGAATCCTCAGGTTCCGGCCCCGACTCCACACAAGGTATTAGGCCCCGGCATCGACGGGAGAGGAATCCCGTGAGGCCCCCGAGGAACTCGCATGGGGACTGGCCTTTCCTGAGGCCACCAGAGCGGGTCCCTGAGTTCCCCATCGTAAGTCGAGAGCACCTGCCGCAACTCGAGAAAATCCAGGAGGTTTTGCCCTCCAGGTGAGATGAGGCCCATTTCCACTGAGACTTCTCGAGGCTAATCACATCTAAACACTTGAACTTCCAAAGGGTCCTTCACACCCTTGCTGCAACTGAAGCAGTTCCGCAACATACCCGTCTCAACTCGAGAGGAAGCACGTGGGGTCCCGCACACATCCAGGGGAGCTCTGTTTCCGCCTCCTAGCTCGAGATGAGGGATCCTTTCCCTGTTTCGTAGGGAAAGAATTCCCGGCGTTCCCGTCGCATCTCAAGAGGAGGCGCTCTCCGCAGGAGAGGCGAGAGGAACTCCAGGGTCGTGGCACCATTCCAAGAGACCCACAGATGTGTCAGTCCATTCCAGAGGAACCTGTTTTCCCTGCACTGCCTTGACGTTCAAGCCGAGGATCGACTCCCACCACGTGTGCACGTGGGACAGCCCTGTGGGAAAGCCTCGTGGGAAAGCCTCGTGGGAAAGACTCGAGGGAAAACCATAGATCCTTTGATGCACGCGGCGGACTGCGTGACACTGCTGCTACCGCTCTGGAGGAAAGCACAAGTGCATGCCCGCATTCGAGACGAGGACTGACTCCCCTGGGGAGACTCCAGAAGTACCCCAAGATCCATGTCAGCACTGGAGAGGAAACCTCAGGTTCCGGCCCCGACTCCACACAAGGTCTTAGGCCCCGGCATCGACGGGAGAGGAATCCCGAGAGGCCCCCGAGGAACTCGCATGGGGACTGGCCTTTCCTGAGGCCACCAGAGCGGGTCCCTGAGATCCCCGTCGTAAGTCGAGAGCACCTGCCGCAACTCGAGAAAATCCAGGAGGTTTTGCCCTCCAGGCGAGATGAGGCCCATTTCCGCTGAGGCTTCTCGAGGCCAATCACGTCTAACCACTGGAACTTCCAAAGGGTCCTTCACACCCTTGCTGCAACTCAAGAAGTTCCCCGACATACCCGTCTCCACTCGAGAGGAAGCACGTGGGGTCCCGCACACATCCAGGGGAGCCCCGTTTCCGCCTCCTAGCTCGAGATGAGGGATCCTTTCCCTGTTTCATAGGGAAAGAATTCCCGGCGTTCCCGTCGCATCTCAAGAGGAGGCGCTCTCCACAGGAAAGGCGAGAGGAACTCCAGGGTCGTGCCACCATTCCAAGAGTCCCCCAGATGTGTCAGTCCATTCCAGAGGAACCTGTTTTCCCTGCACTGCCTTGACGTTCAAGCCGAGGATCCACTCCCACCACGTGTGCACGTGGGACAGCCCTGTGGGAAAGCCTCGTGGGAAAGCCTCGTGGGAAAGACTCGAGGGAAAACCATAGATCCTTTGATCCACGCGGTGGACTGCGTGACACTGCTGCTACCGCTCTGGAGGAAAGCGCAAGTGCATGCCCGCATTCGAGACGAGGACTGACTCCCCTGGGGAGACTCCAGAAGTACCCCAAGATCCATGTCAGCACTGGAGAGGAATCCTCAGGTTCCGGCCCCGACTCCACACAAGGTCTTAGGCCCCGGCATCGACGGGAGAGGAATCCCGAGAGGCCCCCGAGGAACTCGCATGGGGACTGGCCTTTCCTGAGGTCACCAGAGCGGGTCCTCGAAGTCCCCGTCGTAAGTCGAGAGCACATGCCGCAACTCGAGAAAATCCAGGAGGTTTTGCCCTCCAGGCGAGATGAGGCCCATTTCCGCTGAGGCTTCTCGAGGCTAATCACATCTAACCACTGGAACTTCCAAAGGGTCCTTCACACCCTTGCTGCAACTCAAGAAGTTCCCCGACATACCCGTCTCCACTCGAGAGGAAGCACGTGGGGTCCCGCACACATCCAGGGGAGCCCCGTTTCCGCCTCCTAGCTCGAGATGAGGGATCCTTTCCCTGTTTCGTAGGGAAAGAATTCCCGGCGTTCCCGTCGCCTCTCAAGAGGAGGCGCTCTCCACTGGAAAGGCGAGAGGAACTCCAGGGTCGTGCCACCATTCCAAGAGTCCCCCAGATGTGTCAGTCCATTCCAGAGGAACCTGTTTTCCCTGCACTGCCTTGACGTTCAAGCCGAGCATCCACTCCCACCACGTGTGCATGTGGGACAGCCCTGTGGGAAAGCCTCGTGGGAAAGCGTCGTGGGAAAGACTCCAGGGAAAAACATAGATCCTTTGATCCACGCGGCCGACTGCTTGACACTGCTGCTACCGCTCTGGAGGAAAGCGCAAGTGCATGCCCGCATTCGAGACGAGGACTGACTCCCCTGGGGAGACTCCAGAAGTACCCCAAGATCCATGTCAGCACTGGAGAGGAATCCTCAGGTTCCGTCCCCGACTCCACACAAGGTCTTAGGCACCGGCATCGATGGGAGAGGAATCCCGAGAGGCCCCCGAGGAACTCGCATGGGGACTGGCCTTTCCTGAGGCCACCAGAGCGAGTCCCTGAGGTCCCCGTCGTAAGTCGAGAGCACCTGCCGCAACTCGAGAAAATCCAGGAGGTTTTGCCCTCCAGGCGAGATGAGGCCCATTTCCGCTGAGGCTTCTCGAGGCTAATCACGTCTAACCACTGGAACTTCCAAAGGGTCCTTCACACCCTTGCTGCAACTCAAGAAGTTCCCCGACATACCCGTCTCCACTCGAGAGGAAGCACGTGGGGTCCCGCACACATCCAGGGGAGCCCCGTTTCCGCCTCCTAGCTCGAGATGAGGGATCCTTTCCCTGTTTCGTAGGGAAAGAATTCCCGGCGTTCCCGTCGCATCTCAAGAGGAGGCGCTCTCCACAGGAAAGGCGAGAGGAACTCCAGGGTCGTGCCACCATTCCAAGAGTCCCCCAGATGTGTCAGTCCATTCCAGAGGAACCTGTTTTCCCTGCACTGCCTTGACGTTCAAGCCGAGGATCCACTCCCACCACGTGTGGACGTGGGACAGCCCTGTGGGAAAGCCTCGTGGGAAAGCCTCGTGGGAAAGACTCGAGGGAAAACCATAGATCCTTTGATCCACGCGGCGGACTGCGTGACACTGCTGCTACCGCTCTGGAGGAAAGCGCAAGTGCATGCCCGCATTCGAGACGAGGACTGACTCCCCTGGGGAGACTCCAGAAGTACCCCAAGATCCATGTCAGCACTGGAGAGGAATCCTCAGGTTCCGGCCCTGACTCCACACAAGGTCTTAGGCCCCGGCATCGACGGGAGAGGAATGCCGAGAGGCCCCCGAGGAACTCGCATGGGGACTGGCCTTTCCTGAGGCCACCAGAGCGGGTCCCTGAGGTCCCCATCGTAAGTCGAGAGCACCTGCCGCAACTCGAGAAAATCCAGGAGGTTTTGCCCTCCAGGCGAGATGAGGCCCATTTCCGCTGAGGCTTCTCGAGGCTAATCACATCTAACCGCTGGAACTTCCAAAGGGTCCTTCACACCCTTGCTGCAACTCAAGAAGTTCCCCGACATACCCGTCTCCACTCGAGAGGAAGCACGTGGGGTCCCACACACATCCAAGGGAGCCCTGATTCCGCCTCCTAGCTCGAGATGAGGGATCCTTTCCCTGTTTCGTAGGGAAAGAATTCCCGGCGTTCCCGTCGCATCTCAAGAGGAGGCGCTCTCCGCAGGAGAGGCGAGAGGAACTCCAGGGTCGTGGCACCATTCCAAGAGACCCACAGATGTGTCAGTCCATTCCAGAGGAACCTGTTTTACCTGCACTGCCTTGACGTTCAAGCCGAGGATCGACTCCCACCACGTGTGCACGTGGGACAGCCCTGTGGGAAAGCCTCGTGGGAAAGCCTCGTGGGAAAGACTCGAGGGAAAACCATAGATCCTTTGCTGCACGCGGCGGACTGCGTGACACTGCTGCTACCGCTCTGGAGGAAAGCGCAAGTGCATGCCCGCATTCGAGACGAGGACTGACTCCCCTGGGGAGACTCCAGAAGTACCCCAAGATCCATGTCAGCACTGGAGAGGAAACCTCAGGTTCCGGCCCCGACTCCACACAAGGTCTTAGGCCCCGGCATCGACGGGAGAGGAATCCCGAGAGGCCCCCGAGGAACTCGCATGGGGACTGGCCTTTCCTGAGGCCACCAGAGCGGGTCCCTGAGATCCCCGTCGTAAGTCGAGAGCACCTGCCGCAACTCGAGAAAATCCAGGAGGTTTTGCCCTCCAGGCGAGATGAGGCCCATTTCCGCTGAGGCTTCTCGAGGCCAATCACGTCTAACCACTGGAACTTCCAAAGGGTCCTTCACACCCTTCCTGCAACTCAAGAAGTTCCCCGACATACCCGTCTCCACTCGAGAGGAAGCACGTGGGGTCCCGCACACATCCAGGGGAGCCCCGTTTCCGCCTCCTAGCTCGAGATGAGGGATCCTTTCCCTGTTTCGTAGGGAAAGAATTCCCGGCGTTCCCGTCGCATCTCAAGAGGAGGCGCTCTCCACAGGAAAGGCGAGAGGAACTCCAGGGTCGTGCCACCATTCCAAGAGTCCCCCAGATGTGTCAGTCCATTCCAGAGGAACCTGTTTTCCCTGCACTGCCTTGACGTTCAAGCCGAGGATCCACTCCCACCACGTGTGCACGTGGGACAGCCCTGTGGGAAAGCCTCGTGGGAAAGCCTCGTGGGAAACACTCGAGGGAAAACCATAGATCCTTTGATCCACGCGGTGGACTGCGTGACACTGCTGCTACCGCTCTGGAGGAAAGCGCAAGTGCATGCCCGCATTCGAGACGAGGACTGACTCCCCTGGGGAGACTCCAGAAGTACCCCAAGATCCATGTCAGCACTGGAGAGGAATCCTCAGGTTCCGGCCCCGACTCCACACAAGGTCTTAGGCCCCGGCATCGACGGGAGAGGAATCCCGAGAGGCCCCCGAGGAACTCGCATGGGGACTGGCCTTTCCTGAGGTCACCAGAGCGGGTCCTCGAAGTCCCCGTCGTAAGTCGAGAGCACATGCCGCAACTCGAGAAAATCCAGGAGGTTTTGCCCTCCAGGCGAGATGAGGCCCATTTCCGCTGAGGCTTCTCGAGGCTAATCACATCTAACCACTGGAACTTCCAAAGGGTCCTTCACACCCTTGCTGCAACTCAAGAAGTTCCCCGACATACCCGTCTCCACTCGAGAGGAAGCACGTGGGGTCCCGCACACATCCAGGGGAGCCCCGTTTCCGCCTCCTACCTCGAGATGAGGGATCCTTTCCCTGTTTCGTAGGGAAAGAATTCCCGGCGTTCCCGTCGCCTCTCAAGAGGAGGCGCTCTCCACTGGAAAGGCGAGAGGAACTCCAGGGTCGTGCCACCATTCCAAGAGTCCCCCAGATGTGTCAGTCCATTCCAGAGGAACCTGTTTTCCCTGCACTGCCTTGACGTTCAAGCCGAGGATCGACTCCCACCACGTGTGCACGTGGGACAGCCCTGTGGGAAAGCCTCGTGGGAAAGCCTCTTGGGAAAGACTCGAGGGAAAACCATAGATCCTTTGATCCACGCGGCGGACTGCGTGACACTGCTGCTACCGCTCTGGAGGAAAGCGCAAGTGCATGCCCGCATTCGAGACGAGGACTGACTCCCCTGGGGAGACTCCAGAAGTACCCCAAGATCCATGTCAGCACTGGAGAGGAATACTCAGGTTCCGACCCCGACTCCACACAAGGTCTTAGGCCCCGGCATCGACGGGAGAGGAATCCCGAGAGGCCCCCGAGGAACTCGCATGGGGACTGGCCTTTCCTGAGGCCACCAGAGCGGGTCCCTGACGTCCCCGTCGTAAGTCGAGAGCACCTGCCGCAACTCGAGAAAATCCAGGAGGTTTTGCCCTCCAGGCGAGATGAGGCCCATTCCGCTGAGGCTTCTCGAGGCTAATCACGTCTAACCACTGGAACTTCCAAAGGGTCCTTCACACCCTTGCTGCAACTCAAGAAGTTCCCCGACATACCCGTCTCCACTCGAGAGGAAGCACGTGGGGTCCCGCACACATCCAGGGGAGCCCCGTTTCCGCCTCCTAGCTCGATTGAGGGATCCTTTCCCTGTTTCGTAGGGAAAGAATTCCCGGCGTTCCCGTCGCATCTCAAGAGGAGGCGCTCTCCACAGGAAAGGTGAGAGGAACTCCAGGGTCATGCCACCATTCCAAGAGTCCACCAGATGTGTCAGTCCATTCCAGAGGAACCTGTTTTCCCTGCACTGCCTTGACGTTCAAGCCGAGGATCCACTCCCACCACGTGTGCACGTGGGACAGCCATGTGGGAAAGCCTCGTGGGAAAGCCTCGTGGGAAAGACTCGAGGGAAAACCATAGATCCTTTGATCCACGCGGCGGACTGCGTGACACTGCTGCTACCGCTCTGGAGGAAAGCGCAAGTGCATGCCCGCATTCGAGACGAGGACTGACTCCACTGGGGAGACTCCAGAAGTACCCCAAGATCCATGTCAGCACTGGAGAGGAATCCTCAGGTTCCGGCCCCGACTCCACACAAGGTCTTAGGCCCCGGCATCGACGGGAGAGGAATCCCGAGAGGCCCCCGAGGAACTCGCATGGGGACTGGCCTTTCCTGAGGCCACCAGAGCGGGTCCCTGAGGTCCCCGTCGTAAGTCGAGAGCACCTGCCGCAACTCGAGAAAATCCAGGAGGTTTTGCCCTCCAGGCGAGATGAGGCCCATTTCCGCTGAGGCTTCTCGAGGCTAATCACGTCTAACCACTGGAACTTCCAAAGGGTCCTTCACACCCTTGCTGCAACTCAAGAAGTTCCCCGACATACCCGTCTCCACTCGAGAGGAAGCACGTGGGGTCCCGTACACATCCAGGGGAGCCCCGTTTCCGCCTCCTAGCTCGAGATGAGGGATCCTTTCCCTGTTTCGTAGGGAAAGAATTCCCGGCGTTCCCGTCGCATCTCAAGAGGAGGCGCTCTCCACAGGAAAGGCGAGAGGAACTCCAGGGTCGTGCCACCATTCCAAGAGTCCCCCAGATGTGTCAGTCCATTCCAGAGGAACCTGTTTTCCCTACACTGCCTTGACGTTCAAGCCGAGCATCCACTCCCACCACGTGTGCATGTGGGACAGCCCTGTGGGAAAGCCTCGTGGGAAAGCGTCGTGGGAAAGACTCCAGGGAAAAACATAGATCCTTTGATCCACGCGGCCGACTGCTTGACACTGCTGCTACCGCTCTGGAGGAAAGCGCAAGTGCATGCCCGCATTCGAGACGAGGACTGACTCCCCTGGGGAGACTCCAGAAGTACCCCAAGATCCATGTCAGCACTGGAAAGGAATCCTCAGGTTCCGGCCCCGACTCCACACAAGGTCTTAGGCCCCGGCATCGACGGAAGAGGAATGCCGAGAGGCCCCCGAGGAACTCGCATGGGGACTGGCCTTTCCTGAGGCCACCAGAGCGGGTCCCTGAGGTCCTCATCGTAAGTCGAGAGCACCTGCCGCAACTCGAGAAAATCCAGGAGGTTTTGCCCTCCAGGCGAGATGAGGCCCATTTCCGCTGAGGCTTTTCGAGGCTAATCACATCTAACCGCTGGAACTTCCAAAGGGTCCTTCACACCCTTGCTGCAACTCAAGAAGTTCCCCGACATACCCGTCTCCACTCGAGAGGAAGCACGTGGGGTCCCGCACACATCCAAGGGAGCCCCGTTTCCGCCTCCTAGCTCGAGATGAGGGATCCTTTCCCTGTTTCGTAGGGAAAGAATTCCCGGCGTTCCCGTCGCATCTCAAGAGGAGGCGCTCTCCACAGGAAAGGCGAGAGGAACTCCAGGGTCGTGCCACCATTCCAAGAGTCCCCCAGATGTGTCAGTCCATTCCAGAGGAACCTGTTTTCCCTGCACTGCCTTGACGTTCAAGCCGAGCATCCACTCCCACCACGTGTGCACGTGGGACAGCCCTGTGGGAAAGCCTCGTGGGAAAGCCTCGTGGGAAAGACTCGAGGGAAAACCATAGATCCTTTGATCCACGCGGCGGACTGCGTGACACTGCTGCTACCGCTCTGGAGGAAAGCGCAAGTGCATGCCCGCATTCGAGACGAGGACTGACTCCCCTGGGGAGACTCCAGAAGTACCCCAAGGTCCATGTCAGCACTGGAGAGGAATCCTCAGGTCCCGGCCCCGACTCCACACAAGGTCTTAGGCCCCGGCATCGACGGGAGAGGAATGCCGAGAGGCCCCCGAGGAACTCGCATGGGGACTGGCCTTTCCTGAGGCCACCAGAGCGGGTCCCTGAGGTCCTCGTCGTAAGTCGAGAGCACCTGCCGCAACTCGAGAAAATCCAGGAGGTTTTGCCCTCCAGGCGAGATGAGGCACATTTCCGCTGAGGCTTCTCGAGGCTAATCACGTCTAACCACTGGAACTTCCAAAGGGTCCTTCACACCCTTGCTGCAACTCAAGAAGTTCCCCGACATACCCGTCTCCACTCGATAGGAAGCAGGTGGTGTCCCGCACACCTCCAGGGGAGCCCCGTTTCCGCCTCCTAGCTCGAGATGAGGGATCCTTTCCCTGTTTCGTAGGGAAAGAATTCCCGGCGTTCCCGTCGCATCTCAAGAGGAGGCGCTCTCCACAGGAAAGGCGAGAGGAACTCCAGGGTCGTGCCACCATTCCAAGAGTCCCCCAGATGTGTCAGTCCATTCCAGAGGAACCTGTTTTCCCTGCACTGCCTTGACGTTCAAGCCGAGGATCGACTCCCACCACGTGTGCACGTGGGACAGCCCTGTGGGAAAGCCTCGTGGGAAAGCCTCGTGGGAAAGACTCGAGGGAAAACCATAGATCCTTTGATCCACGCGGCGGACTGCGTGACACTGCTGCTACCGCTCTGGAGGAAAGCGCAAGTGCATGCCCGCATTCGAGACGAGGACTGACTCCCCTGGGGAGACTCCAGAAGTACCCCAAGGTCCATGTCAGCACTGGAGAGGAATCCTCAGGTTCCGGCCCCGACTCCACACAAGGTCTTAGGCCCCGGCATCGACGGGAGAGGAATGCCGAGAGGCCCCCGAGGAACTCGCATGGGGACTGGCCTTTCCTGAGGCCACCAGAGCGGGTCCCTGAGGTCCTCGTGGTAAGTCGAGAGCACCTGCCGCAACTCGAGAAAATCCAGGAGGTTTTGCCCTCCAGGCGAGATGAGGCCCATTTCCGCTGAGGCTTCTCGAGGTTAATCACGTCTAACCACTGGAACTTCCAAAGGGTCCTTCACACCCTTGCTGCAACTCAAGAAGTTCCCCGACATACCCGTCTCCACTCGAGAGGAAGCACGTGGGGTCCCGCACACATCCAGGGGAGCCCCGTTTCCGCCTCCTAGCTCGAGATGAGGGATCCTTTCCCTGTTTTGTAGGGAAAGAATTCCCGGCGTTCCCGTCGCATCTCAAGAGGAGGCGCTCTCCACAGCAAAGGCGAGAGGAACTCCAGGGTCGTGCCACCATTCCAAGAGTCCCCCAGATGTGTCAGTCCATTCCAGAGGAACCAGTTTTCCCTGCACTGCCTTGACGTTCAAGCCGAGGATCCACTCCCACCACGTGTGCACGTGGGACAGCTCTGTGGGAAAGCCTCGTGGGAAAGCCTCGTGGGAAAGACTCGAGGGAAAATCATAGATCCTTTGATCCACGCGGCGGACTGCGTGACACTGCTGCTACCGCTCTGGAGGAAAGCGCAAGTGCATGCCCGCATTCGAGACGAGGACTGACTCCCCTGGGGAGACTCCAGAAGTACCCCAAGATCCATGTCAGCACTGGAGAGGAATCCTCAGGTTCCGGCCCCGACTCCACACAAGGTCTTAGGACCCGGCATCGACGGGAGAGGAATGCCGAGAGGCCCCCGAGGAACTCGCATGGGGACTGGCCTTTCCTGAGGTCACCAGAGCGGGTCCCTGAGGTCCCCGTCGTAAGTCGAGAGCACCTGCCGCAACTCGAGAAAATCCAGGAGGTTTTGCCCTCCAGGCGAGATGAGGCCCATTTCCGATGAGGCTTCTCGAGGCTAATCACGTCTAACCACTGGAATTTCCAAAGGGTCCTTCACACCCTTCCTGCAACTCAAGAAGGTCCCCGACATACCCGTCACCACTCGAAAGGAAGCACGTGGGGTTCCGCACACATCCAGGGGAGCCCCGTTTCCGCCTCCTAGCTCGAGATGAGGGATCCTTTCCCTGTTTCGTAGGGAAAGAATTCCCGGCGTTCCCGTCGCATCTCAAGAGGAGGCGCTCTCCACAGTAAAGGTGAGAGGAACTCCAGGGTCATGCCACCATTCCAAGAGTCCCCCAGATGTGTCAGTCCATTCCAGAGGAACCTGTTTTCCCTGCACTGCCTTGACGTTCAAGCCGAGGATCCACTCCCACCACGTGTGCACGTGGGACAGCCCTGTGGGAAAGCCTCGTGGGAAAGCCTCGTGGGAAAGACTCGAGGGAAAACCATAGATCCTTTGATCCACGCGGCGGACTGCGTGACACTGCTGCTACCGCTCTGGAGGAAAGCGCAAGTGCATGCCCGCATTCGAGACGAGGACTGACTCCCCTGGGGAGACTCCAGAAGTACCCCAAGATCCATGTCAGCACTGGAGAGGAATCCTCAGGTTCCGGCCCCGACTCCAGACAAGGTCTTAGGCCCCGGCATCGACGGGAGAGGAATCCCGTGAGGCCCCCGAGGAACTCGCATGGGGACTGGCCTTTCCTGAGGCCACCAGAGCGGGTCCCTGAGTTCCCCATCGTAAGTCGAGAGCACCTGCCGCAACTCGAGAAAATCCAGGAGGTTTTGCCCTCCAGGTGAGATGAGGCCCATTTCCACTGAGACTTCTCGAGGCTAATCACATCTAAACACTTGAACTTCCAAAGGGTCCTTCACACCCTTGCTGCAACTGAAGCAGTTCCGCAACATACCCGTCTCAACTCGAGAGGAAGCACGTGGGGTCCCGCACACATCCAGGGGAGCTCTGTTTCCGCCTCCTAGCTCGAGATGAGGGATCCTTTCCCTGTTTCGTAGGGAAAGAATTCCCGGCGTTCCCGTCGCATCTCAAGAGGAGGCACTCTCCGCAGGAGAGGCGAGAGGAACTCCAGGGTCGTGGCACCATTCCAAGAGACCCACAGATGTGTCAGTCCATTCCAGAGGAACCTGTTTTCCCTGCACTGCCTTGAAGTTCAAGCCGAGGATCGACTCCCACCACGTGTGCACGTGGGACAGCCCTGTGGGAAAGCCTCGTGGGAAAGCCTCGTGGGAAAGACTCGAGGGAAAACCATAGATCCTTTGATGCACGCGGCGGACTGCGTGACACTGCTGCTACCGCTCTGGAGGAAAGCGCAAGTGCATGCCCGCATTCGAGACGAGGACTGACTCCCCTGGGGAGACTCCAGAAGTACCCCAAGATCCATGTCAGCACTGGAGAGGAAACCTCAGGTTCCGGCCCCGACTCCACACAAGGTCTTAGGCCCCGGCATCGACGGGAGAGGAATCCCGAGAGGCCCCCGAGGAACTCGCATGGGGACTGGCCTTTCCTGAGGCCACCAGAGCGGGTCCCTGAGATCCCCGTCGTAAGTCGAGAGCACCTGCCGCAACTCGAGAAAATCCAGGAGGTTTTGCCCTCCAGGCGAGATGAGGCCCATTTCCGCTGAGGCTTCTCGAGGCCAATCACGTCTAACCACTGGAACTTCCAAAGGGTCCTTCACACCCTTGCTGCAACTCAAGAAGTTCCCCGACATACCCGTCTCCACTCGAGAGGAAGCACGTGGGGTCCCGCACACATCCAGGGGAGCCCCGCTTCCGCCTCCTAGCTCGAGATGAGGGATCCTTTCCCTGTTTCGTAGGGAAAGAATTCCCGGCGTTCCCGTCGCATCTCAAGAGGAGGCGCTCTCCACAGGAAAGGCGAGAGGAACTCCAGGGTCGTGCCACCATTCCAAGAGTCCCCCAGATGTGTCAGTCCATTCCAGAGGAACCTGTTTTCCCTGCACTGCCTTGACGTTCAAGCCGAGGATCCACTCCCACCACGTGTGCACGTGGGACAGCCCTGTGGGAAAGCCTCGTGGGAAAGCCTCGTGGGAAAGACTCGAGGGAAAACCATAGATCCTTTGATCCACGCGGCGGACTGCGTGACACTGCTGCTACCGCTCTGGAGGAAAGCACAAGTGCATGCCCGCATTCGAGACGAGGACTGACTCCCCTGGGGAGACTCCAGAAGTACCCCAAGATCCATGTCAGCACTGGAGAGGAATCCGCAGGTTCCGGCCCCGATTCCACACAAGGTCTTAGGCCCCGGCATCGACGGGAGAGGAATGCCGAGAGGCCCCCGAGGAACTCGCATGGGGACTGGCCTTTCCTGAGGCCACCAGAGCGGGTCCCTGAGGTCCCTGTCGTAAGTCGAGAGCACCTGCCGCAACTCGAGAAAATCCAGGAGGCTTTGCCCTCCAGGCGAGATGAGGCCCATTTCCGCTGAGGCTTCTCGTGGCTAATCACGTCTAACCACTGGAACTTCCAAAGGGTCCTTCACACCCTTGCTGCAACTCAAGAAGTTCCCCGACATACCCGTCTCCACTCGAGAGGAAGCACGTGGGGTCCCGCACACATCCAGGGGAGCCCCGTTTCCGCCTCCTAGCTCGAGATGAGGGATCCTTTCCCTGTTTCGTAGGGAAAGAATTCCCGGCGTTCCCGTCGCATCTCAAGAGGAGGCGCTCTCCACAGGAAAGGCGAGAGGAACTCCAGGGTCGTGCCACCATTCCAAGAGTCCCCCAGATGTGTCAGTCCATTCCAGAAGAACCTGTTTTCCCTGCACTGCCTTGACGTTCAAGCCGAGGATCGACTCCCACCACGTGTGCACGTGGGACAGCCCTGTGGGAAAGCCTCGTAGGAAAGCCTCGTGGGAAAGACTCGAGGGAAAACCATAGATCCTTTGATCCACGCGGCGGACTGCGTGACACTGCTGCTACCGCTCTGGAGGAAAGCGCAAGTGCATGCCCGCATTCGAGACGAGGACTGACTCCCCTGGGGAGACTCCAGAAGTACCCCAAGGTCCATGTCAGCACTGGAGAGGAATCCTCAGGTCCCGGCCCCGACTCCACACAAGGTCTTAGGCCCCGGCATCGACGGGAGAGGAATGCCGAGAGGCCCCCGAGGAACTCGCATGGGGACTGGCCTTTCCTGAGGCCACCAGAGCGGGTCCCTGAGGTCCTCGTCGTAAGTCGAGAGCACCTGCCGCAACTCGAGAAAATCCAGGAGGTTTTGCCCTCCAGGCGAGATGAGGCCCATTTCCGCTGAGGCTTCTCGAGGCTAATGACGTCTAACCACTGGAACTTCCAAAGGGTCCTTCACACCCTTGCTGCAACTCAAGAAGTTCCCCGACATACCCGTCTCCACTCGAGAGGAAGCACGTGGGGTCCCGCACACATCCAGGGGAGCCCCGTTTCCGCCTCCTAGCTCGAGATGAGGGATCCTTTCCCTGTTTCGTAGGGAAAGAATTCCCGGCGTTCCCGTCGCATCTCAAGAGGAGGCGCTCTCCACAGGAAAGGCGAGAGGAACTCCAGGGTCGTGCCACCATTCCAAGAGTCCCCCAGATGTGTCAGTCCATTCCAGAGGAACCTGTTTTCCCTGCACTGCCTTGACGTTCAAGCCGAGGATCGACTCCCACCACATGTGCACGTGGGACAGCCCTGTGGGAAAGCCTCGTGGGAAAGCCTCGTGGGAAAGACTCGAGGGAAAACCATAGATCCTTTGATCCACGCGGCGGACTGCGTGACACTGCTGCTACCGCTCTGGAGGAAAGCGCAAGTGCATGCCCGCATTCGAGACGAGGACTGACTCCCCTGGGGAGACTCCAGAAGTACCCCAAGGTCCATGTCAGCACTGGAGAGGAATCCTCAGGTTCCGGCCCCGACTCCACACAAGGTCTTAGGCCCCGGCATCGACGGGAGAGGAATGCCGAGAGGCCCCCGAGGAACTCGCATGGGGACTGGCCTTTCCTGAGGCCACCAGAGCGGGTCCCTGAGGTCCTCGTCGTAAGTCGAGAGCACCTGCCGCAACTCGAGAAAATCCAGGAGGTTTTGCCCTCCAGGCGAGATGAGGCCCATTTCCGCTGAGGCTTCTCGAGGCTAATCACGTCTAACCACTGGAACTTCCAAAGGGTCCTTCACACCCTTGCTGCAACTCAAGAAGTTCCCCGACATACCCGTCTCCACTCGAGAGGAAGCACGTGGGGTCCCGCACACATCCAGGGGAGCCCCGTTTCCGCCTCCTAGCTCGAGATGAGGGATCCTTTCCCTGTTTCGTAGGGAAAGAATTCCCGGCGTTCCCGTCGCATCTCAAGAGGAGGCGCTCTCCACAGGAAAGGCGAGAGGAACTCCAGGGTCGTGCCACCATTCCACGAGTCCCCCAGATGTGTCAGTCCATTCCAGAGGAACCTGTTTTCCCTGCACTGCCTTGACGTTCAAGCCGAGGATCCACTCCCACCACGTGTGCACGTGGGACAGCTCTGTGGGAAAGCCTCGTGGGAAAGCCTCGTGGGAAAGACTCGAGGGAAAACCATAGATCCTTTGATCCACGCGGCGGACTGCGTGACACTGCTGCTACCGCTCTGGAGGAAAGCGCAAGTGCATGCCCGCATTCGAGACGAGGACTGACTCCCCTGGGGAGACTCCAGAAGTACCCCAAGATCCATGTCAGCACTGGAGAGGAATCCTCAGGTTCCGGCCCCGACTCCACACAAGGTCTTAGGCCCCGGCATCGACGGGAGAGGAATGCCGAGAGGCCCCCGAGGAACTCACATGGGGACTGGCCTTTCCTGAGGTCACCAGAGCGGGTCCCTGAGGTCCCCGTCGTAAGTCGAGAGCACCTGCCGCAACTCGAGAAAATCCAGGAGGTTTTGCCCTCCAGGCGAGATGAGGCCCATTTCCGATGAGGCTTCTCGAAGCTAATCACGTCTAACCACTGGAATTTCCAAAGGGTCCTTCACACCCTTCCTGCAACTCAAGAAGTTCCCCGACATACCCGTCACCACTCGAAAGGAAGCACGTGGGGTCCCGCACACATCCAGGGGAGCCCCGTTTCCGCCTCCTAGCTCGAGATGAGGGATCCTTTCCCTGTTTCGTAGGGAAAGAATTCCCGGCGTTCCCGTCGCATCTCAAGAGGAGGCGCTCTCCACAGGAAAGGTGAGAGGAACTCCAGGGTCATGCCACCATTCCAAGAGTCCCCCAGATGTGTCAGTCCATTCCAGAGGAACCTGTTTTCCCTGCACTGCCTTGACGTTCAAGCCGAGGATCGACTCCCACCACGTGTGCACGTGGGACAGCCCTGTGGGAAAGCCTCGTGGGAAAGCCTCGTGGGAAAGACTCGAGGGAAAACCATAGATCCTTTGATCCACGCGGCGGACTGCGTGACACTGCTGCTACCGCTCTGGAGGAAAGCGCAAGTGCATGCCCGCATTCGAGACGAGGACTGACTCCCCTGGGGAGACTCCAGAAGTACCCCAAGATCCATGTCAGCACTGGAGAGGAATCCTCAGGTTCCGGCCCCGACTCCACACAAGGTCTTAGGCCCCGGCATCGACGGGAGAGGAATCCCGTGAGGCCCCCGAGGAACTCGCATGGGGACTGGCCTTTCCTGAGGCCACCAGAGCGGGTCCCTGAGTTCCCCATCGTAAGTCGAGAGCACCTGCCGCAACTCGAGAAAATCCAGGAGGTTTTGCCCTCCAGGTGAGATGAGGCCCATTTCCACTGAGACTTCTCGAGGCTAATCACATCTAAACACTTGAACTTCCAAAGGGTCCTTCACACCCTTGCTGCAACTGAAGCAGTTCCGCAACATACCCGTCTCAACTCGAGAGGAAGCACGTGGGGTCCCACACACATCCAGGGGAGCTCTGTTTCCGCCTCCTAGCTCGAGATGAGGGATCCTTTCCCTGTTTCGTAGGGAAAGAATTCCCGGCGTTCCCGTCGCATCTCAAGAGGAGGCACTCTCCGCAGGAGAGGCGAGAGGAACTCCAGGGTCGTGGCACCATTCCAAGAGACCCACAGATGTGTCAGTCCATTCCAGAGGAACCTGTTTTCCCTGCACTGCCTTGACGTTCAAGCCGAGGATCGACTCCCACCACGTGTGCACGTGGGACAGCCCTGTGGGAAAGCCTCGTGGGAAAGCCTCGTGGGAAAGACTCGAGGGAAAACCATAGATCCTTTGATCCACGCGGCGGACTGCGTGACACTGCTGCTACCGCTCTGGAGGAAAGCGCAAGTGCATGCCCGCATTCGAGACGAGGACTGACTCCCTTGGGGAGACTCCAGAAGTACCCCAAGATCCATGTCAGCACTGGAGAGGAAACCTCAGGTTCCGGCCCCGACTCCACACAAGGTCTTAGGCCCCGGCATCGACGGGAGAGGAATCCCGAGAGGCCCCCGAGGAACTCGCATGGGGACTGGCCTTTCCTGAGGCCACCAGAGCGGGTCCCTGAGATCCCCGTCGTAAGTCGAGAGCACCTGCCGCAACTCGAGAAAATCCAGGAGGTTTTGCCCTCCAGGCGAGATGAGGCCCATTTCCGCTGAGGCTTCTCGAGGCCAATCACGTCTAACCACTGGAACTTCCAAAGGGTCCTTCACACCCTTGCTGCAACTCAAGAAGTTCCCCGACATACCCGTCTCCACTCGAGAGGAAGCACGTGGGGTCCCGCACACATCCAGGGGAGCCCCGTTTCCGCCTCCTAGCTCGAGATGAGGGATCCTTTCCCTGTTTCGTAGGGAAAGAATTCCCGGCGTTCCCGTCGCATCTCAAGAGGAGGCGCTCTCGACAGGAAAGGCGAGAGGAACTCCAGGGTCGTGCCACCATTCCAAGAGTCCCCCAGATGTGTCAGTCCATTCCAGAGGAACCTGTTTTCCCTGCGCTGCCTTGACGTTCAAGCCGAGGATCCACTCCCATCACGTGTGCACGTGGGACAGCCCTGTGGGAAAGCCTCGTGGGAAAGCCTCGTGGGAAAGACTCGAGGGAAAACCATAGATCCTTTGATCCACGCGGCGGACTGCGTGACACTGCTGCTACCGCTCTGGAGGAAAGCGCAAGTGCATGCCCGCATTCGAGACGAGGACTGACTCCCCTGGGGAGACTCCAGAAGTACCCCAAGATCCATGTCAGCACTGGAGAGGAATCCTCAGGTTCCGGCCCCGACTCCACACAAGGTCTTAGGCCCCGGCATCGACGGGAGAGGAATCCCGAGAGGCCCCCGAGGAACTCGCATGGGGACTGGCCTTTCCTGAGGTCACCAGAGCGGGTCCCCGAAGTCCCCGTCGTAAGTCGAGAGCACATGCCGCAACTCGAGAAAATCCAGGAGGTTTTGCCCTCCAGGCGAGATGAGGCCCATTTCCGCTGAGGCTTCTCGAGGCTAATCACATCTAACCACTGGAACTTCCAAAGGGTCCTTCACACCCTTGCTGCAACTCAAGAAGTTCCCCGACATACCCGTCTCCACTCGAGAGGAAGCACGTGGGGTCCCGCACACATCCAGGGGAGCCCCGTTTCCGCCTCCTAGCTCGATTGAGGGATCCTTTCCCTGTTTCGTAGGGAAAGAATTCCCGGCGTTCCCGTCGCATCTCAAGAGGAGGCGCTCTCCACAGGAAAGGTGAGAGGAACTCCAGGGTCATGCCACCATTCCAAGAGTCCACCAGATGTGTCAGTCCATTCCAGAGGAACCTGTTTTCCCTGCACTGCCTTGACGTTCAAGCCGAGGATCCACTCCCACCACGTGTGCACGTGGGACAGCCATGTGGGAAAGCCTCGTGGGAAAGCCTCGTGGGAAAGACTCGAGGGAAAACCATAGATCCTTTGATCCACGCGGCGGACTGCGTGACACTGCTGCTACCGCTCTGGAGGAAAGCGCAAGTGCATGCCCGCATTCGAGACGAGGACTGACTCCACTGGGGAGACTCCAGAAGTACCCCAAGATCCATGTCAGCACTGGAGAGGAATCCTCAGGTTCCGGCCCCGACTCCACACAAGGTCTTAGGCCCCGGCATCGACGGGAGAGGAATCCCGAGAGGCCCCCGAGGAACTCGCATGGGGACTGGCCTTTCCTGAGGCCACCAGAGCGGGTCCCTGAGGTCCCCGTCGTAAGTCGAGAGCACCTGCCGCAACTCGAGAAAATCCAGGAGGTTTTGCCCTCCAGGCGAGATGAGGCCCATTTCCGCTGAGGCTTCTCGAGGCTAATCACGTCTAACCACTGGAACTTCCAAAGGGTCCTTCACACCCTTGCTGCAACTCAAGAAGTTCCCCGACATACCCGTCTCCACTTGAGAGGAAGCACGTGGGGTCCCGTACACATCCAGGGGAGCCCCGTTTCCGCCTCCTAGCTCGAGATGAGGGATCCTTTCCCTGTTTCGTAGGGGAAGAATTCCCGGCGTTCCCGTCGCATCTCAAGAGGAGGCGCTCTCCACAGGAAAGGCGAGAGGAACTCCAGGGTCGTGCCACCATTCCAAGAGTCCCCCAGATGTGTCAGTCCATTCCAGAGGAACCTGTTTTCCCTGCACTGCCTTGACGTTCAAGCCGAGGATCCACTCCCACCACGTGTGGACGTGGGACAGCCCTGTGGGAAAGCCTCGTGGGAAAGCCTCATGGGAAAGACTCGAGGGAAAACCATAGATCCTTTGATCCACGCGGCGGACAGCGTGACACTGCTGCTACCGCTCTGGAGGAAAGCGCAAGTGCATGCCCGCATTCGAGACGAGGACTGACTCCCCAGGGGAGACTCCAGAAGTACCCCAAGATCCATGTCAGCACTGGAGAGGAATCCGCAGGTTCCGGCCCCGACTCCACACAAGGTCTTAGGCCCCGGCATCGACGGGAGAGGAATCCCGAGAAGCCCCCGAGGAACTCGCATGGGGACTGGCCTTTCCTGAGGCCACCAGAGCGGGTCCCTGAGGTCCCCGTCGTAAGTCGAGAGCACCTGCCGCAACTCGAGAAAATCCAGGAGGTTTTGCCCTCCAGGCGAGATGAGGCCCATTTCCGCTGAGGCTTCTCGAGGCTAATCACGTCTGACCACTGGAACTTCCAAAGGGTCTTCACACCCTTGCTGCAACTCAAGAAGTTCCCCGACATACCCGTCTCCACTCGAGAGGAAGCACGTGGGGTCCCGCACACATCCAGGGGAGACCCGTTTCCGCCTCCTAGCTCGAGATGAGGGATCCTTTCCCTGTTTCGTAGGGAAAGAATTCCCGGCGTTCCCGTCGCATCTCAAGAGGAGGCGCTCTCCACAGGAAAGGCGAGAGGAACTCCAGGGTCGTGCCACCATTCCAAGAGTCCCCCAGATGTGTCAGTCCATTCCAGAGGAACCTGTTTTCCCTGCACTGCCTTGACGTTCAAGCCGAGGATCCACTCCCACCACGTGTGCACGTGGGACAGCCCTGTGGGAAAGCCTCGTGGGAAAGCCTCTTGGGAAAGACTCGAGGGAAAACCATAGATCCTTTGATCCACGCGGCGGACTGCGTGACACTGCTGCTACCGCTCTGGAAGAAAGCGCAAGTGCATGCCCGCATTCGAGACGAGGACTGACTCCCCTGGGGAGACTCCAGAAGTACCCCAAGATCCATGTCAGCACTGGAGATGAATCCTCAGGTTCCGGCCCCGACTCCACACAAGGTCTTAGGCCCCGGCATCGACGGGAGAGGAATCCCGAGAGGCCCCCGAGGAACTCGCATGGGGACTGGCCTTTCCTGAGGCCACCAGAAAGGGTCCCTGAGGTCCAAGTCGTAAGTCGGGAGCACCTGCCGCAACTCGAGAAAATCCAGGAGGTTTTGCCCTCCAGGCGAGATGAGGCCCATTTCCGCTGAGGCTTCTCGAGGCTAATCACGTCTAACCACTGGAACTTCCAAAGGGTCCTTCACACCATTGCTGCAACTCAAGAAGTTCCCCGACATACCCGTCTCCACTCGAGAGGAAGCACGTGGGTTCCCGCACACATCCAGGGGAGCCCCGTTTCCGCCTCCTAGCTCGAGATGAGGGATCCTTTCCCTGTTTCGGAGGGAAAGAATTCCCGGCGTTCCCGTCGCATCTCAAGAGGAGGCGCTCTCCACAGGAAAGGCGAGAGGAACTCCAGGGTCGTGCCACCATTCCAAGAGTCCCCCAGATGTGTCAGTCCATTCCAGAGGAACCTGTTTTCCCTGCACTGCCTTGACGTTCAAGCCGAGGATCCACTCCCACCACGTGTGCACGTGGGACAGCCCTGTGGGAAAGCCTCGTGGGAAAGCCTCGTGGGAAAGACTCGAGGGAAAACCATAGATCCTTTGATAAACGCGGCGGACTGCGTGACACTGCTGCTACCGCTCTGGAGGAAAGCGCAAGTGCATGCCCGCATTCGAGACGAGGACTGACTCCCCTGGGGAGACTCCAGAAGTACCCCAAGATCCATGTCAGCACTGGAGAGGAATCCTCAGGTTCCGGCCCCGAATCCACACAAGGTCTTAGGCCCCGGCATCGACGGGAGAGGAATCCCGAGAGGCCCCCGAGGAACTCGCATGGGGACTGGCCTTTCCTGAGGCCACCAGAGCGGGTCCCTGAGGTCCCCGTCGTAAGTCGAGAGCACCTGCCGCAACTCGAGAAAATCCAGGAGGTTTTGCCCTCCAGGCGAGATGAGGCCCATTTCCGCTGAGGCTTCTCGAGGCTAATCACGTCTAACCACTGGAACTTCCAATGGGTCCTTCACACCCTTGCTGCAACTCAAGAAGTTCCCCGACATACCCGTCTCCACTCGAGAGGAAGCACGTGGGGTCCCGCACACATCCAGGGGAGCCCCGTTTCCGCCTCCTAGCTCGAGATGAGGGATCATTTCCCTGTTTCTTAGGGAAAGAATTCCCGGCGTTCCCGTCGCATCTCAAGAGGAGGCGCTCTCCACAGGAAAGGCGAGAGGAACTCCAGGGTCGTGCCACAATTCCAAGAGTCCCCCAGATGTGTCAGTCCATTCCAGAGGAACCTGTTTTCCCTGCACTGCCTTGACGTTCAAGCCGAGGATCGACTCCCACCACGTGTGCACGTGGGACAGCCCTGTGGGAAAGCCTCCTGGGAAAGCCTCGTGGGAAAGACTCGAGGGAAAACCGTAGATCCTTTGATCCACGCGGCGGACTGCGTGACACTGCTGCTACCGCTCTGGAGGAAAGCGCAAGTGCATGCCCGCATTCGAGACGAGGACTGACTCCCCTGTGGAGACTCCAGAAGTACCCCAAGATCCATGTCAGCACTGGAGAAGAATCCTCAGGTTCCGGCCCCGACTCCACACAAGGTCTTAGGCCCCGGCATCGACGGGAGAGGAATGCCGAGAGGCCCCCGAGGAACTCGCATGGGGACTGGCCTTTCCTGAGGCCACCAGAGCGGGTCCCTGAGGTCCGCATCTTAAGTCGAGAGCACCTGCCGCAACTCGAGAAAATCCAGGAGGTTTTGCCCTCCAGGCGAGATGAGGCCCATTTCCGCTGAGGCTTCTCGAGGCTAATCACATCTAACCGCTGGAACTTCCAAAGGGTCCTTCACACCCTTGCAGCAACTCAAGAAGTTCCCCGACATACCCGTCTCCACTCGAGAGGAAGCACGTGAGGTGCCGCACACATCCAGGGGAGCCCCGTTTCCGCCTCCTAGCTCGAGATGAGGGATCCTTTCCCTGTTTCGTAGGGAAAGAATTCCCGGCGTTCCCGTCGCATCTCAAGAGGAGGCGCTCTCCACAGGAAAGGCGAGAGGAACTCCAGGGTCGTGCCACCATTCCAAGAGTCCCCCAGATGTGTCAGTCCATTCCAGAGGAACCTGTTTTCCCTGCACTGCCTTGACGTTCAAGCCGAGGATCCACTCCCACCACGTGTGCACGTGGGACAGCCCTGTGGGAAAGCCTCGTGGGAAAGCCTCGTGGGAAAGACTCGAGGGAAAACCATAGATCCTTTGATCCACGCGGCGGACTGCGTGACACTGCTGCTACCGCTCTGGAGGAAAGCGCAAGTGCATGCCCGCATTCGAGACGAGGACTGACTCCCCTGGGAAGACTCCAGAAGTACCCCAAGATCCATGTCAGCACTGGAGAGGAATCCTCAGGTTCCGGCCCCGACTCCACACAAGGTCTTAGGCCCCGGCATCGACGGGAGAGGAATCCCGAGAGGCCCCCGAGGAACTCGCATGGGGACTGGCCTTTCCTGAGGCCACCAGAGCGGGTCCCTGAGGTCCCCGTCGTAAGTCGAGAGCACCTGCCGCAACTCGAGAAAATCCAGGAGGTTTTGCCCTCCAGGCGAGATGAGGCCCATTTCCGCTGAGGCTTCTCGAGGCTAATCACGTCTAACCACTGGAACTTCCAAAGGGTCCTTCACACCCTTGCTGCAACTCAAGAAGTTCCCCGACATACCCTTCTCCACTCGAGAGGAAGCACGTGGGGTCCCGCACACATCCAGGGGAGCCCCGTTTCCGCCTCCTAGCTCGAGATGAGGGATCCTTTCCCTGTTTCGTAGGGAAACAATTCCCGGCGTTCCCTTCGCATCTCAAGAGGAGGCGCTCTCCACAGGAAAGGCGAGAGGAACTCCAGGGTCGTGCCACCATTCCAAGAGTCCCCCAGATGTGTCAGTCCATTCCAGAGGAACCTGTTTTCCCTGCACTGCCTTGACGTTCAAGCCGAGGATCGACTCCCACCACGTGTGCACCTGGGACAGCCCTGTGGGAAAGCCTCGTGGGAAAGCCTCGTGGGAAAGACTCGAGGGAAAACCATAGATCCTTTGATCCACGCGGCGGACTGCGTGACACTGCTGCTACCGCTCTGGAGGAAAGCGCAAGTGCATGCCCGCATTCGAGACGAGGACTGACTCCCCTGGGGAGACTCCAGAAGTACCCCAAGATCCATGTCAGCACTGGAGAGGAATCCTCAGGTTCCGGCCCCGACTCCACACAAGGTCTTAGGCCCCGGCATCGACGGGAGAGGAATGCCGAGAGGCCCCCGAGGAACTCACATGGGGACTGGCCTTTCCTGAGGCCACCAGAGCGGGTCCCTGAGGTCCCCGTCGTAAGTCGAGAGCACCTGCCGCAACTCGAGAAAATCCAGGAGGTTTTGCCCTCCAGACGAGATGAGGCCCATTTCCTCTGAGGCTTCTCGAGGCTAATCACGTCTAACCACTGGAACTTCCAATGGGTCCTTCACACCCTTGCTGCAACTCAAGAAGTTCCCCGACATACCCGTCTCCACTCGAGAGGAAGCACGTGGGGTCCCGCACACATCCAGGGGAGCCCCGTTTCCGCCTCCTAGCTCGAGATGAGGGATCCTTTCCCTGTTTCGTAGGGAAAGAATTCCCGGCGTTCCCGTCGCATCTCAAGAGGAGGCGCTCTCCACAGGAAAGGCGAGAGGAACTCCAGGGTCGTGCCACAATTCCAAGAGTCCCCCAGATGTGTCAGTCCATTCCAGAGGAACCTGTTTTCCCTGCACTGCCTTGACGTTCAAGCCGAGGATCGACTCCCACCACGTGTGCACGTGGGACAGCCCTGTGGGAAAGCCTCCTGGGAAAGCCTCGTGGGAAAGACTCGAGGGAAAACCATAGATCCTTTGATCCACGCGGCGGACTGCGTGACACTGCTGCTACCGCTCTGGAGGAAAGCGCAAGTGCATGCCCGCATTCGAGACGAGGACTGACTCCCCTGTGGAGACTCCAGAAGTACCCCAAGATCCATGTCAGCACTGGAGAAGAATCCTCAGGTTCCGGCCCCGACTCCACACAAGGTCTTAGGCCCCGGCATCGACGGGAGAGGAATGCCGAGAGGCCCCCGAGGAACTCGCATGGGGACTGGCCTTTCCTGAGGCCACCAGAGCGGGTCCCTGAGGTCCGCATCGTAAGTCCAGAGCACCTGCCGCAACTCGAGAAAATCCAGGAGGTTTTGCCCTCCAGGCGAGATGAGGCCCATTTCCGCTGAGGCTTCTCGAGGCTAATCACATCTAACCGCTGGAACTTCCAAATGGTCCTTCACACCCTTGCAGCAACTCAAGAAGTTCCCCGACATACCCGTCTCCACTCGAGAGGAAGCACGTGGGGTGCCGCACACATCCAGGGGAGCCCCGTTTCCGCCTCCTAGCTCGAGATGAGGGATCCTTTCCCTGTTTCGTAGGGAAAGAATTCCCGGCGTTCCCGTCGCATCTCAAGAGGAGGCGCTCTCCACAGGAAAGGCGAGAGGAACTCCAGGGTCGTGCCACCATTCCAAGAGTCCCCCAGATGTGTCAGTCCATTCCAGAGGAACCTGTTTTCCATGCACTGCCTTGACGTTCAAGCCGAGGATCCACTCCCACCACGTGTGCACTTGGGACAGCCCTTTGGGAAAGCCTCGTGGGAAAGCCTCATGGGAAAGACTCGAGGGAAAACCATAGATCCTTTGATCCACGCGGCGGACTGCGTGACACTGCTGCTACCGCTCTGGAGGAAAGCTCAAGTGCATGCCCGCATTCGAGACGAGGACTGACTCCCCTGTGGAGACTCCAGAAGTACACCAAGATCCATGTCAGCACTGGAGAGGAATCCTCAGGTTCCGGCCCCGACTCCACACAAGGTCTTAGGCCCCGGCATCGACGGGAGAGGAATCCCCAGAGGCCCCCGAGGAACTCGCATGGGGACTGGCCTTTCCTGAGGCCACCAGAGCGGGTCCCTGAGGTCCCCGTCGTAAGTCGAGAGCACCTGCCGCAACTCGAGAAAATCCAGGAGGTTTTGCCCTCCAGGCGAGATGAGGCCCATTTCCGCTGAGGCTTATCGAGGCTAATCACGTCTAACCACTGGAACTTCCAAAGGGTCCTTCACACCCTTGCTGCAACTCAAGAAGTTCCCCGACATACCCGTCTCCACTCGAGAGGAAGCACGTGGGGTCCCGCACACATCCAGGGGAGCCCCGTTTCCGCCTCCTAGCTCGAGATGAGGGATCCTTTCCCTGTTTCGTAGGGAAAGAATTCCCGGCGTTCCCGTCGCATCTCAAGAGGAGGCGCTCTCCACAGGAAAGGCGAGAGGAACTCCAGGGTCGTGCCACCATTCCAAGAGGCCCCCAGATGTGTCAGTCCAATCCAGAGGAACCTGTTTTCCCTGCACTGCCTTGACGTTCAAGCCGAGGATCCACTCCCACCACGTGTGCACGTGGGACAGCCCTGTGGGAAAGCCTCGTGGGAAAGCCTCGTGGGAAAGACTCGAGGGAAAACCATAGATCCTTTGATCCACGCGGCGGACTGCGTGACACTGCTGCTACCGCTCTGGAGGAAAGCGCAAGTGCATGCCCGCATTCGAGACGAGGACTGACTCCACTGGGGAGGCTCCAGAAGTACCCCAAGATCCATGTCAGCACTGGAGAGGAATCCTCAGGTTCCGGCCCCGACTCCACACAAGGTCTTAGGCCCCGGCATCGACGGGAGAGGAATGCCGAGAGGCCCCCGAGGAACTCGCATGGGGACTGGCCTTTCCTGAGGCCACCAGAGCGGGTCCCTGAGGTCCCCGTCGTAAGTCGAGAGCACCTGCCGCAACTCGAGAAAATCCAGGAGGTTTTGCCCTCCAGGCGAGATGAGGCCCATTTCCGCTGAGGCTTCTCGAGGCTAATCACGTCTAACCACTGGAACTTCCAAAGGGTCCTTCACACCCTTGCAGCAACTCAAGAAGTTCCCCGACATACCCGTCTCCACTCGAGAGGAAGCACGTGGGGTCCCGCACACATCCAGGGGAGCCCCGTTTCCGCCTCCTAGCTCGAGATGAGGGATCCTTTCCCTGTTTCGTAGGGAAAGAATTCCCGGCGTTCCCGTCGCATCTCAAGAGGAGGCGCTCTCCACAGGAAAGGCGAGAGGAACTCCAGGGTCGTGCCACCATTCCAAGAGTCCCCCAGATGTGTCAGTCCATTAGAGTGGAACCTGTTTTCCCTGCACTGCCTTGACGTTCAAGCCGAGGATCGACTCCCACCACGTGTGCACGTGGGACAGCCCTGTGGGAAAGCCTCGTGGGAAAGCCTCGTGGGAAAGACTCGAGGGAAAACCATAGATCCTTTGCTGCACGCGGCGGACTGCGTGACACTGCTGCTACCGCTCTGGAGGAAAGCGCAAGTGCATGCCCGCATTCGAGACGAGGACTGACTCCCCTGGGGAGACTCCAGAAGTACCCCAAGATCCATGTCAGCACTGGAGAGGAAACCTCAGGTTCCGGCCCCGACTCCACACAAGGTCTTAGGCCCCGGCATCGACGGGAGAGGAATCCCGAGAGGCCCCCGAGGAACTCGCATGGGGACTGGCCTTTCCTGAGGCCACCAGAGCGGGTCCCTGAGATCCCCGTCGTAAGTCGAGAGCACCTGCCGCAACTCGAGAAAATCCAGGAGGTTTTGCCCTCCAGGCGAGATGAGGCCCATTTCCGCTGAGGCTTCTCGAGGCCAATCACGTCTAACCACTGGAACTTCCAAAGGGTCCTTCACACCCTTCCTGCAACTCAAGAAGTTCCCCGACATACCCGTCTCCACTCGAGAGGAAGCACGTGGGGTCCCGCACACATCCAGGGGAGCCCCGTTTCCGCCTCCTAGCTCGAGATGAGGGATCCTTTCCCTGTTTCGTAGGGAAAGAATTCCCGGCGTTCCCGTCGCATCTCAAGAGGAGGCGCTCTCCACAGGAAAGGCGAGAGGAACTCCAGGGTCGTGCCACCATTCCAAGAGTCCCCCAGATGTGTCAGTCCATTCCAGAGGAACCTGTTTTCCCTGCACTGCCTTGACGTTCAAGCCGAGGATCCACTCCCACCACGTGTGCACGTGGGACAGCCCTGTGGGAAAGCCTCGTGGGAAAGCCTCGTGGGAAAGACTCGAGGGAAAACCATAGATCCTTTGATCCACGCGGTGGACTGCGTGACACTGCTGCTACCGCTCTGGAGGAAAGCGCAAGTGCATGCCCGCATTCGAGACGAGGACTGACTCCCCTGGGGAGACTCCAGAAGTACCCCAAGATCCATGTCAGCACTGGAGAGGAATCCTCAGGTTCCGGCCCCGACTCCACACAAGGTCTTAGGCCCCTCTTCGACGGGAGAGTAATCACGAGAGGCCCCCGAGGAATTCGCATGGGGACTGGCCTTTCCTGAGGCCACCAGAGCGGGTCCCTGAGGTCCCCGTCGTAAGTCGAGAGCACCTGCCGTAACTCGAGAAAATCCAGGAGGTTTTGCCCTCCAGGCGAGATGAGGCCCATTTCCGCTGAGGTTTCTCGAGGTTAATCACGTCTAACCACTGGAACTTCCAAAGGGTCCTTCACACCCTTGCTGCAACTCAAGAAGTTCCCCGACATACCCGTCTCCACTCGAGAGGAAGCACGTGGGGTCCCGCACACATCCAGGGGAGCCCCGTTTCCTCCTCCTAGCTCGAGATGAGGGATCCTTTCCCTGTTTCGTAGGGAAAGAATTCCCGGCGTTCCCGTCGCATCTCAAGAGGAGGCGCTCTCCACAGGAAAGGCGAGAGGAACTCCAGGGTCGTGCCACCATTCCAAGAGTCCCCCAGATGTGTCAGTCCATTCCAGAGGAACCTGTTTTCCCTGCACTGCCTTGACGTTCAAGCCGAGGATCCACTCCCACCACGTGTGCACGTGGGACAGCCCTGTGGGAAAGCCTCGTGGGAAAGCCTCGTGGGAAAGACTCGAGGGAAAACCATAGATCCTTTGATCCACGCCGCGGACTGCGTGACACTGCTGCTACCGTTCTGGAGGAAAGCGCAAGTGCATGCCCGCATTCGAGACGAGGACTGACTCCCCTGGGGAGACTCCAGAAGTACCCCAAGATCCATGTCAGCTCTGGAGAGGAATCCTCAGGTTCCGGCCCCGACTCCACACAAGGTCTTAGGCCCCGGCATCGACGGGAGAGGAATCCCAAGAGGCCCCCGAGGAACTCGCATGGGGACTGGCCTTTCCTGAGGCCACCAGAGCGGGTCCCTGAGGTCCCCGTCGTAAGTCGAGAGCACCTGCCGCAACTCGAGAAAATCCAGGAGGTTTTGCCCTCCAGGCGAGATGAGGCCCATTTCCACTGAGGCTTCTCGAGGCGAATCATGTCTAACCACTGGAACTTCCAAAGGGTCCTTCACACCCTTGCTGCAACTCAAGAAGTTCCCCGACATACCCGTCTCCACTCGAGAGGAAGCACGTGGGGTCCCGCACACATCCAGGGGAGCCCCGTTTCCGCCTCCTAGCTCGAGATGAGGGATCCTTTCCCTGTTTCGTAGGGAAAGAATTCCCGGCGTTCCCGTCGCATCTCAAGAGGAGGCGCTCTACACAGGAAAGGCGAGAGGAACTCCAGGGTCGTGACACCATTCCAAGAGTCCCCCAGATGTGTCAGTCCATTCCAGAGGAACCTGTTTTCCCTGCACTGCCTTGACGTTCAAGCCGAGGATCCACTCCCACCACGTGTGCACGTGGGACAGCCCTGTGGGAAAGCCTCGTGGGAAAGCCTCGTGGGAAAGACTCGAGGGAAAACCATAGATCCTTTGATCCACGCCGCGGACTGCGTGACACTGCTGCTACCGCTCTGGAGGAAAGCGCAAGTGCATGCCCGCATTCGAGACGAGGACTGACTCCCCTGGGGAGACTCCAGAAAGACCCCAAGATCCATGTCAGCACTGGAGAGGAATCCTCAGGTTCCGGCCCCGACTCCACACAAGGTCTTAGGCCCCGGCATCGACGGGAGAGGGATCCCGAGAGGCCCCGGAGGAACTCGCATGGGGACTGGCCTTTCCTGAGGCCACCAGAGCGGGTCCCTGAGGTCCCCGTCGTAAGTCGAGAGCACCTGCCGCAACTCGAGAAAATCCAGGAGGTTTTTCCCTCCAGGCGAGATGAGGCCCATTTCCGCTGAGGCTTCTCGAGGCTAATGACGTCTAACCACTGGAACTTCCAAAGGGTCCTTCACACCCTTGCTGCAACTCAAGAAGTTCCCCGACATACCCGTCTCCACTCGAGAGGAAGCACGTGGGGTCCCGCACACATCCAGGGGAGCCCCGTTTCCGCCTCCTAGCTCGAGATGAGGGATCCTTTCCCTGTTTCGTGGGGAAAGAATTCCCGGCTTTCCCGTCGCATCTCAAGAGGAGGCGCTCTCCACAGGAAAGGCGAGAGGAACTCCAGGGTCGTGCCACCATTCCAAGAGTCCCCCAGATGTGTCAGTCCATTCCAGAGGAACCTGTTTTCCCTGCACTGCCTTGACGTTCAAGCCGAGGATCGACTCCCACCACGTGTGCACCTGGGACAGCCCTGTGGGAAAGCCTCGTGGGAAAGCCTCGTGGGAAAACTCGAGGGAAAACCATAGATCCTTTGATCCACGCGGCGGACTGCGTGACACTGCTGCTACCGCTCTGGAGGAAAGCGCAAGTGCATGCCCGCATTCGAGACGAGGACTGACTCCCCTGGGGAGACTCCAGAAGTACCCCAAGATCCATGTCAGCACTGGAGAGGAATCCTCAGTTTCCGGCCCCGACTCCACACAAGGTCTTAGGCCCCGGCATCGACGGGAGAGTAATCACGAGAGGCCCCCGAGGAATTCGCATGGGGACTGGCCTTTCCTGAGGCCACCAGAGCGGGTCCCTGAGGTCCCCGTCGTAAGTCGAGAGCACCTGCCGTAACTCGAGAAAATCCAGGAGGTTTTGCCCTCCAGGCGAGATGAGGCCCATTTCCGCTGAGGTTTCTCGAGGTTAATCACGTCTAACCACTGGAACTTCCAAAGGGTCCTTCACACCCTTGCTGCAACTCAAGAAGTTCCCCGACATACCCGTCTCCACTCGAGAGGAAGCACGTGGGGTCCCGCACACATCCAGGGGAGCCCCGTTTCCGCCTCCTAGCTCGAGATGAGGGATCCTTTCCCTGTTTCGTAGGGAAAGAATTCCCGGCGTTCCCGTCGCATCTCAAGAGGAGGCGCTCTCCACAGGAAAGGCGAGAGGAACTCCAGGGTCGTGCCACCATTCCAAGAGTCCCCCAGATGTGTCAGTCCATTCCAGAGGAACCTGTTTTCCCTGCACTGCCTTGACGTTCAAGCCGAGGATCCACTCCCACCACGTGTGCACGTGGGACAGCCCTGTGGGAAAGCCTCGTGGGAAAGCCTCGTGGGAAAGACTCGAGGGAAAACCATAGATCCTTTGATCCACGCCGCGGACTGCGTGACACTGCTGCTACCGTTCTGGAGGAAAGCGCAAGTGCATGCCCGCATTCGAGACGAGGACTGACTCCCCTGGGGAGACTCCAGAAGTACCCCAAGATCCATGTCAGCTCTGGAGAGGAATCCTCAGGTTCCGGCCCCGACTCCACACAAGGTCTTAGGCCCCGGCATCGACGGGAGAGGAATCCCAAGAGGCCCCCGAGGAACTCGCATGGGGACTGGCCTTTCCTGAGGCCACCAGAGCGGGTCCCTGAGGTCCCCGTCGTAAGTCGAGAGCACCTGCCGCAACTCGAGAAAATCCAGGAGGTTTTGCCCTCCAGGCGAGATGAGGCCCATTTCCACTGAGGCTTCTCGAGGCGAATCATGTCTAACCACTGGAACTTCCAAAGGGTCCTTCACACCCTTGCTGCAACTCAAGAAGTTCCCCGACATACCCGTCTCCACTCGAGAGGAAGCACGTGGGGTCCCGCACACATCCAGTGGAGCCCCGTTTCCGCCTCCTAGCTCGAGATGAGGGATCCTTTCCCTGTTTCGTAGGGAAAGAATTCCCGGCGTTCCCGTCACATCTCAAGAGGAGGCGCTCTCCACAGGAAAGGCGAGAGGAACTCCAGGGTCGTGCCACCATTCCAAGAGTCCCCCAGATGTGTCAGTCCATTCCAGAGGAACCTGTTTTCCCTGCACTGCCTTGACGTTCAAGCCGAGGATCCACTCCCACCACGTGTGCACGTGGGACAGCCCTGTGGGAAAGCCTCGTGGGAAAGCCTCGTGGGAAAGACTCGAGGGAAAACCATAGATCCTTTGATCCACGCGGCGGACTGCGTGACACTGCTGCTACCGCTCTGGAGGAAACGCAAGTGCATGCCCGCATTCGAGACGAGGACTGACTCCCCTGGGGAGACTCCAGAAAGACCCCAAGATCCATGTCAGCACTGGAGAGGAATCCTCAGGTTCCGGCCCCGACTCCACACAAGGTCTTAGGCCCCGGCATCGACGGGAGAGGGATCCCGAGAGGCCCCGGAGGAACTCGCATGGGGACTGGCCTTTCCTGAGGCCACCAGAGCGGGTCCCTGAGGTCCCCGTCGTAAGTCGAGAGCACCTGCCGCAACTCGAGAAAATCCAGGAGGTTTTTCCCTCCAGGCGAGATGAGGCCCATTTCCGCTGAGGCTTCTCGAGGCTAATGACGTCTAACCACTGGAACTTCCAAAGGGTCCTTCACACCCTTGCTGCAACTCAAGAAGTTCCCCGACATACCCGTCTCCACTCGAGAGGAAGCACGTGGGGTCCCGCACACATCCAGGGGAGCCCCGTTTCCGCCTCCTAGCTCGAGATGAGGGATCCTTTCCCTGTTTCGTAGGGAAAGAATTCCCGGCTTTCCCGTCGCATCTCAAGAGGAGGCGCTCTCCACAGGAAAGGCGAGAGGAACTCCAGGGTCGTGCCACCATTCCAAGAGTCCCCCAGATGTGTCAGTCCATTCCAGAGGAACCTGTTTTCCCTGCACTGCCTTGACGTTCAAGCCGAGGATCGACTCCCACCACGTGTGCACCTGGGACAGCCCTGTGGGAAAGCCTCGTGGGAAAGCCTCGTGGGAAAACTCGAGGGAAAACCATAGATCCTTTGATCCACGCGGCGGACTGCGTGACACTGCTGCTACCGCTCTGGAGGAAAGCGCAAGTGCATGCCCGCATTCGAGACGAGGACTGACTCCCCTGGGGAGACTCCAGAAGTACCCCAAGATCCATGTCAGCACTGGAGAGGAATCCTCAGTTTCCGGCCCCGACTCCACACAAGGTCTTAGGCCCCGGCATCGACGGGAGAGTAATCACGAGAGGCCCCCGAGGAATTCGCATGGGGACTGGCCTTTCCTGAGGCCACCAGAGCGGGTCCCTGAGGTCCCCGTCGTAAGTCGAGAGCACCTGCCGTAACTCGAGAAAATCCAGGAGGTTTTGCCCTCCAGGCGAGATGAGGCCCATTTCCGCTGAGGCTTCTCGAGGTTAATCACGTCTAACCACTGGAACTTCCAAAGGGTCCTTCACACCCTTGCTGCAACTCAAGAAGTTCCCCGACATACCCGTCTCCACTCGAGAGGAAGCACGTGGGGTCCCGCACACATCCAGGGGAGCCCCGTTTCCGCCTCCTAGCTCGAGATGAGGGATCCTTTCCCTGTTTCGTAGGGAAAGAATTCCCGGCGTTCCCGTCGCATCTCAAGAGGAGGCGCTCTCCACAGGAAAGGCGAGAGGAACTCCAGGGTCGTGCCACCATTCCAAGAGTCCCCCAGATGTGTCAGTCCATTCCAGAGGAACCTGTTTTCCCTGCACTGCCTTGACGTTCAAGCCGAGGATCCACTCCCACCACGTGTGCACGTGGGACAGCCCTGTGGGAAAGCCTCGTGGGAAAGCCTCGTGGGAAAGACTCGAGGGAAAACCATAGATCCTTTGATCCACGCCGCGGACTGCGTGACACTGCTGCTACCGTTCTGGAGGAAAGCGCAAGTGCATGCCCGCATTCGAGACGAGGACTGACTCCCCTGGGGAGACTCCAGAAGTACCCCAAGATCCATGTCAGCTCTGGAGAGGAATCCTCAGGTTCCGGCCCCGACTCCACACAAGGTCTTAGGCCCCGGCATCGACGGGAGAGGAATCCCAAGAGGCCCCCGAGGAACTCGCATGGGGACTGGCCTTTCCTGAGGCCACCAGAGCGGGTCCCTGAGGTCCCCGTCGTAAGTCGAGAGCACCTGCCGCAACTCGAGAAAATCCAGGAGGTTTTGCCCTCCAGGCGAGATGAGGCCCATTTCCACTGAGGCTTCTCGAGGCGAATCATGTCTAACCACTGGAACTTCCAAAGGGTCCTTCACACCCTTGCTGCAACTCAAGAAGTTCCCCGACATACCCGTCTCCACTCGAGAGGAAGCACGTGGGGTCCCGCACACATCCAGGGGAGCCCCGTTTCCGCCTCCTAGCTCAAGATGAGGGATCCTTTCCCTGTTTCGTAGGGAAAGAATTCCCGGCGTTCCCGTCGCATCTCAAGAGGAGGCGCTCTCCACAGGAAAGGCGAGAGGAACTCCAGGGTCGTGCCACCATTCCAAGAGTCCCCCAGATGTGTCAGTCCATTCCAGAGGAACCTGTTTTCCCTGCACTGCCTTGACGTTCAAGCCGAGGATCCACTCCCACCACGTGTGCACGTGGGACAGCCCTGTGGGAAAGCCTCGTGGGAAAGCCTCGTGGGAAAGACTCGAGGGAAAACCATAGATCCTTTGATCCACGCGGCGGACTGCGTGACACTGCTGCTACCGCTCTGGAGGTAAGCGCAAGTGCATGCCCGCATTCGAGACGAGGACTGACTCCCCTGGGGAGACTCCAGAAGTACCCCAAGATCCATGTCAGCACTGGAGAGGAATCCTCAGGTTCCGGCCCCGACTCCACACAAGGTCTTAGGCCCCGGCATCGACGGGAGAGGAATCCCGAGAGGCCCCCGAGGAACTCGCATGGGGACTGGCCTTTCCTGAGGCCACCAGAGCGTGTCCCTGAGGGCCCCGTCGTAAGTCGAGAGCACCTGCCGTAACTCGAGAAAATCCAGGAGGTTTTGCCCTCCAAGCGAGATGAGGCCCATTTCCGCTGAGGTTTCTCGAGGTTAATCACGTCTAACCACTGGAACTTCCAAAGGGTCCTTCACACCCTTGCTGCAACTCAAGAAGTTCCCCGACATACCCGTCTCCACTCGAGAGGAAGCACGTGGGGTCCCGCACACATCCAGGGGAGCCCCGTTTCCGCCTCCTAGCTCGAGAGGAGGGATCCTTTCCCTGTTTCGTAGGGAAAGAATTCCCGGCGTTCCCGTCGCATCTCAAGAGGAGGCGCTCTCCACAGGAAAGGCGAGAGGAACTCCAGGGTCGTGCCACCATTCCAAGAGTCCCCCAGATGTGTCAGTCCATTCCAGAGGAACCTGTTTTCCCTGCACTGCCTTGACGTTCAAGCCGAGGATCCACTCCCACCACGTGTGCACGTGGGACAGCCCTGTGGGAAAGCCTCGTGGGAAAGCCTCGTGGGAAAGACTCGAGGGAAAACCATAGATCCTTTGATCCACGCCGCGGACTGCGTGACACTGCTGCTACCGTTCTGGAGGAAAGCGCAAGTGCATGCCCGCATTCGAGACGAGGACTGACTCCCCTGGGGAGACTCCAGAAGTACCCCAAGATCCATGTCAGCTCTGGAGAGGAATCCTCAGGTTCCGGCCCCGACTCCACACAAGGTCTTAGGCCCCGGCATCGACGGGAGAGGAATCCCAAGAGGCCCCCGAGGAACTCGCATGGGGACTGGCCTTTCCTGAGGCCACCAGAGCGGGTCCCTGAGGTCCCCGTCGTAAGTCGAGAGCACCTGCCGCAACTCGAGAAAATCCAGGAGGTTTTGCCCTCCAGGCGAGATGAGGCCCATTTCCACTGAGGCTTCTCGAGGCGAATCATGTCTAACCACTGGAACTTCCAAAGGGTCCTTCACACCCTTGCTGCAACTCAAGAAGTTCCCCGACATACCCGTCTCCACTCGAGAGGAAGCACGTGGGGTCCCGCACACATCCAGGGGAGCCCCGTTTCTGCCTCCTAGCTCGAGATGAGGGATCCTTTCCCTGTTTCGTAGGGAAAGAATTCCCGGCGTTCCCGTCGCATCTCAAGAGGAGGCGCTCTCCACAGGAAAGGCGAGAGGAACTCCAGGGTCGTGCCACCATTCCAAGAGTCCCCCAGATGTGTCAGTCCATTCCAGAGGAACCTGTTTTCCCTGCACTGCCTTGACGTTCAAGCCGAGGATCCACTCCCACCACGTGTGCACGTGGGACAGCCCTGTGGGAAAGCCTCGTGGGAAAGCCTCGTGGGAAAGACTCGAGGGAAAACCATAGATCCTTTGATCCACGCGGCGGACTGCGTGACACTGCTGCTACCGCTCTGGAGGTAAGCGCAAGTGCATGCCCGCATTCGAGACGAGGACTGACTCCCCTGGGGAGACTCCAGAAGTACCCCAAGATCCATGTCAGCACTGGAGAGGAATCCTCAGGTTCCGGCCCCGACTCCACACAAGGTCTTAGGCCCCGGCATCGACGGGAGAGGAATCCCCAGAGGCCCCCGAGGAACTCGCATGGGGACTGGCCTTTCCTGAGGCCACCAGAGCGGGTCCCTGAGGTCCCCGTCGTAAGTCGAGAGCACCTGCCGCAACTCGAGAAAATCCAGGAGGTTTTGCCCTCCAGGCGAGATGAGGCCCATTTCCGCTGAGGCTTCTCGAGGCTAATCACGTCTAACCACTGGAACTTCCAAAGGGTCCTTCACACCCTTGCTGCAACTCAAGAAGTTCCCCGACATACCCTTCTCCACTCGAGAGGAAGCACGTGGGGTCCCGCACACATCCAGGGGAGCCCCGTTTCCGCCTCCTAGCTCGAGATGAGGGATCCTTTCCCTGTTTCGTAGGGAAACAATTCCCGGCGTTCCCTTCGCATCTCAAGAGGAGGCGCTCTCCACAGGAAAGGCGAGAGGAACTCCAGGGTCGTGCCACCATTCCAAGAGTCCCCCAGATGTGTCAGTCCATTCCAGAGGAACCTGTTTTCCCTGCACTGCCTTGACGTTCAAGCCGAGGATCCACTCCCACCACGTGTGCACGTGGGACAGCCCTGTGGGAAAGCCTCGTGGGAAAGCCTCGTGGGAAAGACTCGAGGGAAAACCATAGATCCTTTGATCCACGCGGCGGACTGCGTGACACTGCTGCTACCGCTCTGGAGGAAAGCGCATGTGCATGCCCGCATTCGAGACGAGGACTGACTCCCCTGGGGAGACTCCAGAAGTACCCCAAGATCCATGTCAGCACTGGAGAGGAATCCTCAGGTTCCGGCCCCGACTCCACACAAGGTCTTAGGCCCCGGCATCGACGGGAGAGGAATGCCGAGAGGCCCCCGAGGAACTCACATGGGGACTGGCCTTTCCTGAGGCCACCAGAGCGGGTCCCTGAGGTCCCCGTCGTAAGTCGAGAGCACCTGCCGCAACTCGAGAAAATCCAGGAGGTTTTGCCCTCCAGGCGAGATGAGGCCCATTTCCTCTGAGGCTTCTCGAGGCTAATCACGTCTAACCACTGGAACTTCCAATGGGTCCTTCACACCCTTGCTGCAACTCAAGAAGTTCCCCGACATACCCGTCTCCACTCGAGAGGAAGCACGTGGGGTCCCGCACACATCCAGGGGAGCCCCGTTTCCGCCTCCTAGCTCGAGATGAGGGATCATTTCCCTGTTTCTTAGGGAAAGAATTCCCGGCGTTCCCGTCGCATCTCAAGAGCAGGCGCTCTCCACAGGAAAGGCGAGAGGAACTCCAGGGTCGTGCCACAATTCCAAGAGTCCCCCAGATGTGTCAGTCCATTCCAGAGGAACCTGTTTTCCCTGCACTGCCTTGACGTTCAAGCCGAGGATCGACTCCCACCACGTGTGCACGTGGGACAGCCCTGTGGGAAAGCCTCCTGGGAAAGCCTCGTGGGAAAGACTCGAGGGAAAACCATAGATCCTTTGATCCACGCGGCGGACTGCGTGACACTGCTGCTACCGCTCTGGAGGAAAGCGCAAGTGCATGCCCGCATTCGAGACGAGGACTGACTCCCCTGTGGAGACTCCAGAAGTACCCCAAGATCCATGTCAGCACTGGAGAAGAATCCTCAGGTTCCGGCCCCGACTCCACACAAGGTCTTAGGCCCCGGCATCGACGGGAGAGGAATGCCGAGAGGCCCCCGAGGAACTCGCATGGGGACTGGCCTTTCCTGAGGCCACCAGAGCGGGTCCCTGAGTTCCGCATCGTAAGTCGAGAGCACCTGCCGCAACTCGAGAAAATCCAGGAGGTTTTGCCCTCCAGGCGAGATGAGGCCCATTTCCGCTGAGTCTTCTCGAGGCTAATCACATCTAACCGCTGGAACTTCCAAAGGGTCCTTCACACCCTTGCAGCAACTCAAGAAGTTCCCCGACATACCCGTCTCCACTCGAGAGGAAGCACGTGGGGTGCCGCACACATCCAGGGGAGCCCCGTTTCCGCCTCCTAGCTCGAGATGAGGGATCCTTTCCCTGTTTCGTAGGGAAAGAATTCCCGGCGTTCCCGTCGCATCTCAAGAGGAGGCGCTCTCCACAGGAAAGGCGAGAGGAACTCCAGGGTCGTGCCACCATTCCAAGAGTCCCCCAGATGTGTCAGTCCATTCCAGAGGAACCTGTTTTCCCTGAACTGCCTTGACGTTCAAGCCGAGGATCCACTCCCACCACGTGTGCACGTGGGACAGCCCTTTGGGAAAGCCTCGTGGGAAAGCCTCATGGGAAAGACTCGAGGGAAAACCATAGATCCTTTGATCCACGCGGCGGACTGCGTGACACTGCTGCTACCGCTCTGGAGGAAAGCTCAAGTGCATGCCCGCATTCGAGACGAGGACTGACTCCCCTGGGGAGACTCCAGAAGTACACCAAGATCCATGTCAGCACTGGAGAGGAATCCTCAGGTTCCGGCCCCGACTCCACACAAGGTCTTAGGCCCCGGCATCGACGGGAGAGGAATCCCCAGAGGCCCCCGAGGAACTCGCATGGGGACTGGCCTTTCCTGAGGCCACCAGAGCGGGTCCCTGAGGTCCCCGTCGTAAGTCGAGAGCACCTGCCGCAACTCGAGAAAATCCAGGAGGTTTTGCCCTCCAGGCGAGATGAGGCCCATTTCCGCTGAGGCTTCTCGAGGCTAATCACGTCTAACCACTGGAACTTCCAAAGGGTCCTTCACACCCTTGCTGCAACTCAAGAAGTTCCCCGACATACCCGTCTCCACTCGAGAGGAAGCACGTGGAGTCCCGCACACATCCAGGGAAGCCCCGTTTCCGCCTCCTAGCTCGAGATGAGAGATCCTTTCCCTGTTTCGTAGGGAAAGAATTCCCGGCGTTCCCGTCGCATCTCAAGAGGAGGCGCTCTCCACAGGAAAGGCGAGAGGAACTCCAGGGTCGTGCCACCATTCCAAGAGTCCCCCAGATGTGTCAGTCCATTCCAGAGGATCCTGTTTTCCCTGCACTGCCTTGACGTTCAAGCCGAGGATCCACTCCCACCACGTGTGGACGTGGGACAGCCCTGTGGGAAAGCCTCGTGGGAAAGACTCAAGGGAAAACCATAGATCCTTTGATCCACGCGGCGGACTGTGTGACACTGCTGCTACCACTCTGGAGGAAAGCGCAAGTGCATGCCCGCATTCGAGACGAGGACTGACTCCCCTGGGGAGACTCCAGAAGAACCCCAAGATCCATGTCAGCACTGGAGAGGAATCCTCAGGTTCCGGCCCCGACTCCACACAAGGTCTTAGGCCCCGGCATCGACGGGAGAGGAATCCCGAGAGGCCCCCGAGGAACTCGCATGGGGACTGGCCTTTCCTGAGGCCACCAGAGCGGGTCCCTGAGGTCCCCGTCGTAAGTCGAGAGCACCTGCCGCAACTCGAGAAAATCCAGGAGGTTTTGCCCTCCAGGCGAGATGAGGCCCATTTCCGCTGAGGCTTCTCGAGGCTAATCACGTCTAACCACTGGAACTTCCAAAGGGTCCTTCACACCATTGCTGCAACTCAAGAAGTTCCCCGACATACCCGTCTCCACTCGAGAGGAAGCACGTGGGGTCCCGCACACATCCAGGGGAGCCCCGTTTCCGCCTCCTAGCTCGAGATGAGGGATCCTTTCCCTGTTTCGTAGGGAAAGAATTCCCGGCGTTCCCGTCGCATCTCAAGAGGAGGCGCTCTGCACAGGAAAGGCGAGAGGAACTCCAGGGTCGTGCCACCATTCCAAGAGTCCCCCAGATGTGTCAGTCCATTCCAGAGGAACCTGTTTTCCCTGCACTGCCTTGACGTTCAAGCCGAGGATCCACTCCCACCACGTGTGCACGTGGGACAGCCCTGTGGGAAAGCCTCGTGGGAAAGCCTCGTGGGAAAGACTCGAGGGAAAACCATAGATCCTTTGATCCACGCGGCGGACTGCGTGACACTGCTGCTACCGCTCTGGAGGAAAGCGCAAGTGCATGCCCGCATTCGAGTCGAGGACTGACTCCCCTGGGGAGACTCCAGAAGTACCCCAAGATCCATGTCAGCACTGGAGAGGAATCCTCAGGTTCCGGCCCCGACTCCACACAAGGTCTTAGGCCCCGGCATCGACGGGAGAGGAATCCCGAGAGGCCCCCGAGGAACTCGCATGGGGACTGGCCTTTCCTGAGGCCACCAGAGCGGGTCCCTGAGGTCCCCGTCGTAAGTCGAGAGCACCTGCCGCAACTCGAGAAAATCCAGGAGGTTTTGCCCTCCAGGCGAGATGAGGCCCATTTCCGCTGAGGCTTATCCAGGCTAATCACGTCTAACCACTGGAACTTCCAAAGGGTCCTTCACACCCTTGGTGCAACTCAAGAAGTTCCCCGACATACCCGTCTCCACTCGAGAGGAAGCACGTGGGTTCCCGCACACATCCAGGGGAGCCCCGTTTCCGCCTCCTAGCTCGAGATGAGGGATCCTTTCCCTGTTTCGTAGGGAAAGAATTCCCGGCGTTCCCGTCGCATCTCAAGAGGAGGCGCTCTACACAGGAAAGGCGAGAGGAACTCCAGGGTCGTGCCACCATTCCAAGAGTCCCCCAGATGTGTCAGTCCATTCCAGAGGAACCTGTTTTCCCGGCACTGCCTTGACGTTCAAGCCGAGGATCCACTCCCACCACGTGTGCACTTGGGACAGCCCTTTGGGAAAGCCTCGTGGGAAAGCCTCATGGGAAAGACTCGAGGGAAAACCATAGATCCTTTGATCCACGCGGCGGACTGCGTGACACTGCTGCTACCGCTCTGGAGGAAAGCTCAAGTGCATGCCCGCATTCGAGACGAGGACTGACTCCCCTGGGGAGACTCCAGAAGTACACCAAGATCCATGTCAGCACTGGAGAGGAATCCTCAGGTTCCGGCCCCGACTCCACACAAGGTCTTAGGCCCCGGCATCGACGGGAGAGGAATCCCCAGAGGCCCCCGAGGAACTCGCATGGGGACTGGCCTTTCCTGAGGCCACCAGAGCGGGTCCCTGAGGTCCCCGTCGTAAGTCGAGAGCACCTGCCGCAACTCGAGAAAATCCAGGAGGTTTTGCCCTCCAGGCGAGATGAGGCCCATTTCCGCTGAGGCTTCTCGAGGCTAATCACGTCTAACCACTGGAACTTCCAAAGGGTCCTTCACACCCTTGCTGCAACTCAAGAAGTTCCCCGACATACCCGTCTCCACTCGAGAGGAAGCACGTGGAGTCCCGCACACATCCAGGGAAGCCCCGTTTCCGCCTCCTAGCTCGAGATGAGAGATCCTTTCCCTGTTTCGTAGGGAAAGAATTCCCGGCGTTCCCGTCGCATCTCAAGAGGAGGCGCTCTCCACAGGAAAGGCGAGAGGAACTCCAGGGTCGTGCCACCATTCCAAGAGTCCCCCAGATGTGTCAGTCCATTCCAGAGGATCCTGTTTTCCCTGCACTGCCTTGACGTTCAAGCCGAGGATCCACTCCCACCACGTGTGGACGTGGGACAGCCCTGTGGGAAAGCCTCGTGGGAAAGACTCAAGGGAAAACCATAGATCCTTTGATCCACGCGGCGGACTGTGTGACACTGCTGCTACCACTCTGGAGGAAAGCGCAAGTGCATGCCCGCATTCGAGACGAGGACTGACTCCCCTGGGGAGACTCCAGAAGTACCCCAAATCCATGTCAGCACTGGAGAGGAATCCTCAGGTTCCGGCCCCGACTCCACACAAGGTCTTAGGCCCCGGCATCGACGGGAGAGGAATCCCGAGAGGCCCCCGAGGAACTCGCATGGGGACTGGCCTTTCCTGAGGCCACCAGAGCGGGTCCCTGAGGTCCCCGTCGTAAGTCGAGAGCACCTGCCGCAACTCGAGAAAATCCAGGAGGTTTTGCCCTCCAGGCGAGATGAGGCCCATTTCCGCTGAGGCTTCTCGAGGCTAATCACGTCTAACCACTGGAACTTCCAAAGGGTCCTTCACACCATTGCTGCAACTCAAGAAGTTCCCCGACATACCCGTCTCCACTCGAGAGGAAGCACGTGGGGTCCCGCACACATCCAGGGGAGCCCCGTTTCCGCCTCCTAGCTCGAGATGAGGGATCCTTTCCCTGTTTCGTAGGGAAAGAATTCCCGGCGTTCCCGTCGCATCTCAAGAGGAGGCGCTCTGCACAGGAAAGGCGAGAGGAACTCCAGGGTCGTGCCACCATTCCAAGAGTCCCCCAGATGTGTCAGTCCATTCCAGAGGAACCTGTTTTCCCTGCACTGCCTTGACGTTCAAGCCGAGGATCCACTCCCACCACGTGTGCACGTGGGACAGCCCTGTGGGAAAGCCTCGTGGGAAAGCCTCGTGGGAAAGACTCGAGGGAAAACCATAGATCCTTTGATCCACGCGGCGGACTGCGTGACACTGCTGCTACCGCTCTGGAGGAAAGCGCAAGTGCATGCCCGCATTCGAGTCGAGGACTGACTCCCCTGGGGAGACTCCAGAAGTACCCCAAGATCCATGTCAGCACTGGAGAGGAATCCTCAGGTTCCGGCCCCGACTCCACACAAGGTCTTAGGCCCCGGCATCGACGGGAGAGGAATCCCGAGAGGCCCCCGAGGAACTCGCATGGGGACTGGCCTTTCCTGAGGCCACCAGAGCGGGTCCCTGAGGTCCCCGTCGTAAGTCGAGAGCACCTGCCGCAACTCGAGAAAATCCAGGAGGTTTTGCCCTCCAGGCGAGATGAGGCCCATTTCCGCTGAGGCTTATCCAGGCTAATCACGTCTAACCACTGGAACTTCCAAAGGGTCCTTCACACCCTTGCTGCAACTCAAGAAGTTCCCGACATACCCGTCTCCACTCGAGAGGAAGCACGTGGGGTCCCGCACACATCCAGGGGAGCCCCGTTTCCGCCTCCTAGCTCGAGATGAGGGATCCTTTCCCTGTTTCGTAGGGAAAGAATTCCCGGCGTTCCCGTCGCATCTCAAGAGGAGGCGCTCTCCACAGGAAAGGCGAGAGGAACTCCAGGGTCTTGCCACCATTCCAAGAGGCCCCCAGATGTGTCAGTCCATTCCAGAGGAACCTGTTTTCCCTGCACTGCCTTGACGTTCAAGCCGAGGATCCACTCCCACCACGTGTGCACGTGGGACAGCCCTGTGGGAAAGCCTCGTGGGAAAGCCTCGTGGGAAAGACTCGAGGGAAAACCATAGATCCTTTGATCCACGCGGCGGACTGCGTGACACTGCTGCTACCGCTCTGGAGGAAAGCGCAAGTGCATGCCCGCATTCGAGACGAGGACTGACTCCCCTGGGGAGGCTCCAGAAGTACCCCAAGATCCATGTCAGCACTGGAGAGGAATCCTCAGGTTCCGGCCCCGACTCCACACAAGGTCTTAGGCCCCGGCATCGACGGGAGAGGAATGCCGAGAGGCCCCCGAGGAACTCGCATGGGGACTGGCCTTTCCTGAGGCCACCAGAGCGGGTCCCTGAGGTCCCCATCGTAAGTCGAGAGCACCTGCCGCAACTCGAGAAAATCCAGGAGGTTTTGCCCTCCAGGCGAGATGAGGCCCATTTCCGCTGAGGCTTCTCGAGGCTAATCACGTCTAACCACTGGAACTTCCAAAGGGTCCTTCACACCCGTGCTGCAACTCAAGAAGTTCCCCGACATACCCGTCTCCACTCGAGAGGAAGCACGTGGGGTCCCGCACACATCCAGGGGAGCCCCGTTTCCGCCTCCTAGCTCGAGATGAGGGATCCTTTCCCTGTTTCGTAGGGAAAGAATTCCCGGCGTTCCCGTCGCATCTCAAGAGGAGGCGCTCTCCACAGGAAAGGCGAGAGGAACTCCAGGGTCGTGCCACCATTCCAAGAGTCCCCCAGATGTGTCAGTCCATTCCAGAGGAACCTGTTTTCCCTGCACTGCCTTGACGTTCAAGCCGAGGATCCACTCCCACCACGTGTGCACGTGGGACAGCCCTGTGGGAAAGCCTCGTGGGAAAGCCTCGTGGGAAAGACTCGAGGGAAAACCATAGATCCTTTGATCCACGCGGCGGACTGCGTGACACTGCTGCTACCGCTCTGGAGGAAAGCGCAAGTGCATGCCCGCATTCGAGACGAGGACTGACTCCCCTGGGGAGACTCCAGAAGTACCCCAAGATCCATGTCAGCACTGGAGAGGAATCCTCAGGTTCCGGCCCCGACTCCACACAAGGTCTTAGGCCCCGGCATCGACGGGAGAGGAATGCCGAGAGGCCCCCGAGGAACTCGAATGGGGACTGGCCTTTCCTGAGGCCACCAGAGCGGGTCCCTGATGTCCCCATCGTAAGTCGAGAGCACCTGCCGCAACTCGAGAAAATCCAGGAGGTTTTGCCCACCAGGCGAGATGAGGCCCATTTCCGCAGAGGCTTCTCGAGGCTAATCACATCTAACCGCTGGAACTTCCAAAGGGTCCTTCACACCCTTGGTGCAACTCAAGAAGTTCCCCGACATACCCGTCTCCACTCGAGAGGAAGCACGTGGGTTCCCGCACACATCCAGGGGAGCCCCGTTTCCGCCTCCTAGCTCGAGATGAGGGATCCTTTCCCTGTTTCGTAGGGAAAGAATTCCCGGCGTTCCCGTCGCATCTCAAGAGGAGGCGCTCTACACAGGAAAGGCGAGAGGAACTCCAGGGTCGTGCCACCATTCCAAGAGTCCCCCAGATGTGTCAGTCCATTCCAGAGGAACCTGTTTTCCCGGCACTGCCTTGACGTTCAAGCCGAGGATCCACTCCCACCACGTGTGCACGTGGGACAGCCCTGTGGGAAAGCCTCGTGGGAAAGCCTCGTGGGAAAGACTCGAGGGAAAACCATAGATCCTTTGATCCACGCGGCGGACTGCGTGACACTGCTGCTACCGTTCTGGAGGAAAGCGCAAGTGCATGCCCGCATTCGAGACGAGGACTGACTCCCCTGGGGAGACTCCAGAAGTACCCCAAGATCCATGTCAGCTCTGGAGAGGAATCCTCAGGTTCCGGCCCCGACTCCACACAAGGTCTTAGGCCCCGGCATCGACGGGAGAGGAATCCCAAGAGGCCCCCGAGGAACTCGCATGGGGACTTTCCTTTCCTGAGGCCACCAGAGCGGGTCCCTGAGGTCCCCGTCGTAAGTCGAGAGCACCTGCCGCAACTCGGGAAAATCCAGGAGGTTTTGCCCTCCAGGCGAGATGAGGCCCATTTCCGCTGAGGCTTCTCGAGGCTAATCACGTCTAACCACTGGAACTTCCAAAGGGTCCTTCACACCCTTGCTGCAACTCAAGAAGTTCCCCGACATACCCGTCTCCACTCGAGAGGAAGCACGTGGTGTCCCGCACACATCCAGGGGAGCCCCGTTTCCGCCTCCTAGCTCGAGATGAGGGATCCTTTCCCTGTTTCGAAGGGAAAGAATTCCCGGCGTTCCCGTCGCATCTCAAGAGGAGGCGCTCTCCACAGGAAAGGCGAGAGGAACTCCAGGGTCGTGCCACCATTCCAAGAGTCCCCCAGATGTGTCAGTCCATTCCAGAGGAACCTGTTTTCCCTGCACTGCCTTGACGTTCAAGCCGAGGATCCACTCCCACCACGTGTGCACGTGGGACAGCCCTGTGGGAAAGCCTCGTGGGAAAGCCTCGTGGGAAAGACTCGAGGGAAAACCATAGATCCTTTGATCCACGCGGCGGACTGCGTGACACTGCTGCTACCGCTCTGGAGGAAAGCGCAAGTGCATGCCCGCATTCGAGACGAGGACTGACTCCCCTGGGGAGACTCCAGAAGTACCCCAAGATCCATGTCAGCACTGGAGAGGAATCCTCAGGTTCCGGCCCCGACTCCACACAAGGTCTTAGGCCCCGGCATCGATGGGAGAGTAATCCCGAGAGGCCCCCGAGGAATTCGCATGGGGACTGGCCTTTCCTGAGGCCACCAGAGCGGGTCCCTGAGGTCCCCGTCGTAAGTCGAGAGCACCTGCCGCAACTCGAGAAAATCCAGGAGGTTTTGCCCTCCAGGCGAGATGAGGCCCATTTCCGCTGAGGCTTCTCGAGGCGAATCATGTCTAACCACTGGAACTTCCAAAGGGTGCTTCACACCCTTGCTGCAACTCAAGAAGTTCCCCGACATACCCGTCTCCACTCGAGAGGAAGCACGTGGGGTCCCGCACACATCCAGGGGAGCCCCGTTTCCGCCTCCTAGCTCGAGATGAGGGATCCTTTCCCTGTTTCGTAGGGAAAGAATTCCCGGCATTCCCGTCGCATCTCAAGAGGAGGCGCTCTCCACAGGAAAGGCGAGAGGAACTCCAGGGTCGTGCCACCATTCCAAGAGTCCCCCAGATGTGTCAGTCCATTCCAGAGGAACCTGTTTTCCCTGCACTGCCTTGACGTTCAAGCCGAGGATCCACTCCCACCACGTGTGCACGTGGGACAGCCCTGTGGGAAAGCCTCGTGGGAATGCCTCGTTGGAAAGACTCGAGGGAAAACCATAGATCCTTTGATCCACGCGGCGGAATGCGTGACACTGCTGCTACCGTTCTGGAGGAAAGCGCAAGTGCATGCCCGCATTCGAGACGAGGACTGACTCCCCTGGGGAGACTCCAGAAGTACCCCAAGATCCATGTCAGCACGGGAGAGGAATCCTCAGGTTCCGACCCGACTCCACACAAGGTCTTAGGCCCTGGCATCGACGGGAGAGGAATCCCAAGAGGCCCCCGTGGAACTCGCATGCGGACTGGCCTTTACTGAGGCCACCAGAGCGGGTCCCTGAGGTCCCCGTCGTAAGACGAGAGCACCTGCCGCAACTCGGGAAAATCCAGGAGGTTTTGCCCTCCAGGCGAGATGAGGCCCATTTCCGCTGAGGCTTCTCGAGGCTAATCACGTCTAACCACTGGAACTTCCAAAGGGTGCTTCACACCCTTGCTGCAACTCAAGAAGTTCCCCGACATACCCGTCTCCACTCGAGAGGAAGCACGTGGTGTCCCGCACACATCCAGGGGAGCCCCGTTTCCGCCTCCTAGCTCGAGATGAGGGATCCTTTCCCTGTTTCGTAGGGAAAGAATTCCCGGCTTTCCCGTCGCATCTCAAGAGGAGGCGCTCTCCACAGGAAAGGCGAGAGGAACTCCAGGGTCGTGCCACCATTCCAAGTGTCCCCCAGATGTGTCAGTCCATTCCAGAGGAACCTGTTTTCCCTGCACTGCCTTGACGTTCAAGCCGAGGATCCACTCCCACCACGTGTGCACGTGGGACAGCCCTGTGGGAAAGCCTCGTGGGAAAGCCTCGTGGGAAAGACTCGAGGGAAAACCATAGATCCTTTGATCCACGCGGCGGACTGCGTGACACTGCTGCTACCGCTTTGGAGGAAAGCGCAAGTGCATGCCCGCATTCGAGACGAGGACTGACTCCCCTGGGGAGACTCCAGAAGTACCCCAAGATCCATGTCAGCACTGGAGAGGAATCCTCAGGTTCCGACCCCGACTCCACACAAGGTCTTAGGCCCCGGCATCGACGGGAGAGTAATCCCGAGAGGCCCCCGAGGAATTCGCATGGGGACTGGCCTTTCCTGAGGCCACCAGAGCGGGTCCCTGAGGTCCCCGTCGTAAGTCGAGAGAACCTGCCGCAACTCGAGAAAATCCAGGAGGTTTTGCCCTCCAGGCGAGATGAGGCCCATTTCCACTGAGGCTTCTCGAGGCGAATCATGTCTAACCACTGGAACTTCCAAAGGGTGCTTCACACCCTTGATGCAACTCAAGAAGTTCCCCGACATACCCGTCTCCACTCGAGAGGAAGCACGTGGGGTCCCGCACACATCCAGTGGAGCCCCGTTTCCGCCTCCTAGCTCGAGATGAGGGATCCTTTCCCTGTTTCGTAGGGAAAGAATTCCCGGCGTTCCCGTCGCATCTCAAGAGGAGGCGCTCTCCACAGGAAAGGCGAGAGGAACTCCAGGGTCGTGCCACCATTCCAAGAGTCCCCCAGATGTGTCAGTCCATTCCAGAGGAACCTGTTTTCCCTGCACTGCCTTGACGTTCAAGCCGAGGATCCACTCCCACCACGTGTGCACGTGGGACAGCCCTGTGGGAAAGCCTCGTGGGAAAGCCTCGTGGGAAAGACTCGAGGGAAAACCATAGATCCTTTGATCCACGTGGCGGACTGCGTGACACTGCTGCTACCGCTCTGGAGGAAAGCGCAAGTGCATGCCCGCATTCGAGACGAGGACTGACTCCCCTGGGGAGACTCCAGAAAGACCCCAAGATCCATGTCAGCACTGGAGAGGAATCCTCAGGTTCCGGCCCCGACTCCACACAAGGTCTAAGGCCCCGGCATCGACGGGAGAGGGATCCCGAGAGGCCCCGGAGGAACTCGCATGGGGACTGGCCTTTCCTGAGGCCACCAGAGCGGGTCCCTGAGGTCCCCGTCGTAAGTCGAGAGCACCTGCCGCAACTCGAGAAAATCCAGGAGGTTTTTCCCTCCAGGCGAGATGAGGCCCATTTCCGCTGAGGCTTCTCGAGGCTAATGACGTCTAACCACTGGAACTTCCAAAGGGTCCTTCACACCCTTGCTGCAACTCAAGAAGTTCCCCGACATACCCGTCTCCACTCGAGAGGAAGCACGTGGGGTCCCGCACACATCCAGGGGAGCCCCGTTTCCGCCTCCTAGCTCGAGATGAGGGATCCTTTCCCTGTTTCGTAGGGAAAGAATTCCCGGCTTTCCCGTCGCATCTCAAGAGGAGGCGCTCTCCACAGGAAAGGCGAGAGGAACTCCAGGGTCGTGCCACCATTCCAAGAGTCCCCCAGATGTGTCAGTCCATTCCAGAGGAACCTGTTTTCCCTGCACTGCCTTGACGTTCAAGCCGAGGATCGACTCCCACCACGTGTGCACCTGGGACAGCCCTGTGGGAAAGCCTCGTGGGAAAGCCTCGTGGGAAAACTCGAGGGAAAACCATAGATCCTTTGATCCACGCGGCGGACTGCGTGACACTGCTGCTACCGCTCTGGAGGAAAGCGCAAGTGCATGCCCGCATTCGAGACGAGGACTGACTCCCCTGGGGAGACTCCAGAAGTACCCCAAGATCCATGTCAGCACTGGAGAGGAATCCTCAGTTTCCGGCCCCGACTCCACACAAGGTCTTAGGCCCCGGCATCGACGGGAGAGTAATCACGAGAGGCCCCCGAGGAATTCGCATGGGGACTGGCCTTTCCTGAGGCCACCAGAGCGGGTCCCTGAGGTCCCCGTCGTAAGTCGAGAGCACCTGCCGTAACTCGAGAAAATCCAGGAGGTTTTGCCCTCCAGGCGAGATGAGGCCCATTTCCGCTGAGGTTTCTCGAGGTTAATCACGTCTAACCACTGGAACTTCCAAAGGGTCCTTCACACCCTTGCTGCAACTCAAGAAGTTCCCCGACATACCCGTCTCCACTCGAGAGGAAGCACGTGGGGTCCCGCACACATCCAGGGGAGCCCCGTTTCCGCCTCCTAGCTCGAGATGAGGGATCCTTTCCCTGTTTCGTAGGGAAAGAATTCCCGGCGTTCCCGTCGCATCTCAAGAGGAGGCGCTCTCCACAGGAAAGGCGAGAGGAACTCCAGGGTCGTGCCACCATTCCAAGAGTCCCCCAGATGTGTCAGTCCATTCCAGAGGAACCTGTTTTCCCTGCACTGCCTTGACGTTCAAGCCGAGGATCGACTCCCACCACGTGTGCACCTGGGACAGCCCTGTGGGAAAGCCTCGTGGGAAAGCCTCGTGGGAAAACTCGAGGGAAAACCATAGATCCTTTGATCCACGCCGCGGACTGCGTGACACTGCTGCTACCGTTCTGGAGGAAAGCGCAAGTGCATGCCCGCATTCGAGACGAGGACTGACTCCCCTGGGGAGACTCCAGAAGTACCCCAAGATCCATGTCAGCACTGGAGAGGAATCCTCAGTTTCCGGCCCCGACTCCACACAAGGTCTTAGGCCCCGGCATCGACGGGAGAGTAATCACGAGAGGCCCCCGAGGAATTCGCATGGGGACTGGCCTTTCCTGAGGCCACCAGAGCGGGTCCCTGAGGTCCCCGTCGTAAGTCGAGAGCACCTGCCGTAACTCGAGAAAATCCAGGAGGTTTTGCCCTCCAGGCGAGATGAGGCCCATTTCCGCTGAGGTTTCTCGAGGTTAATCACGTCTAACCACTGGAACTTCCAAAGGGTCCTTCACACCCTTGCTGCAACTCAAGAAGTTCCCCGACATACCCGTCTCCACTCGAGAGGAAGCACGTGGGGTCCCGCACACATCCAGGGGAGACCCGTTTCCGCCTCCTAGCTCGAGATGAGGGATCCTTTCCCTGTTTCGTAGGGAAAGAATTCCCGGCGTTCCCGTCGCATCTCAAGAGGAGGCGCTCTCCACAGGAAAGGCGAGAGGAACTCCAGGGTCGTGCCACCATTCCAAGAGTCCCCCAGATGTGTCAGTCCATTCCAGAGGAACCTGTTTTCCCTGCACTGCCTTGACGTTCAAGCCGAGGATCCACTCCCACCACGTGTGCACGTGGGACAGCCCTGTGGGAAAGCCTCGTGGGAAAGCCTCGTGGGAAAGACTCGAGGGAAAACCATAGATCCTTTGATCCACGCGGCGGACTGCGTGACACTGCTGCTACCGCTCTGGAGGAAAGCGCAAGTGCATGCCCGCATTCGAGACGAGGACTGACTCCCCTGGGGAGACTCCAGAAAGACCCCAAGATCCATGTCAGCACTGGAGAGGAATCCTCAGGTTCCGGCCCCGACTCCACACAAGGTCTTAGGCCCCGGCATCGACGGGAGAGGGATCCCGAGAGGCCCCGGAGGAACTCGCATGGGGACTGGCCTTTCCTGAGGCCACCAGAGCGGGTCCCTGAGGTCCCCGTCGTAAGTCGAGAGCACCTGCCGCAACTCGAGAAAATCCAGGAGGTTTTGCCCTCCAGGCGAGATGAGGCCCATTTCCGCTGAGGCTTCTCGAGGCTAATGACGTCTAACCACTGGAACTTCCAAAGGGTCCTTCACACCCTTGCTGCAACTCAAGAAGTTCCCCGACATACCCGTCTCCACTCGAGAGGAAGCACGTGGGGTCCCGCACACATCCAGGGGAGCCCCGTTTCCGCCTCCTAGCTCGAGATGAGGGATCCTTTCCCTGTTTCGTAGGGAAAGAATTCCCGGCTTTCCCGTCGCATCTCAAGAGGAGGCGCTCTCCACAGGAAAGGCGAGAGGAACTCCAGGGTCGTGCCACCATTCCAAGAGTCCCCCAGATGTGTCAGTCCATTCCAGAGGAACCTGTTTTCCCTGCACTGCCTTGACGTTCAAGCCGAGGATCGACTCCCACCACGTGTGCACCTGGGACAGCCCTGTGGGAAAGCCTCGTGGGAAAGCCTCGTGGGAAAACTCGAGGGAAAACCATAGATCCTTTGATCCACGCGGCGGACTGCGTGACACTGCTGCTACCGCTCTGGAGGAAAGCGCAAGTGCATGCCCGCATTCGAGACGAGGACTGACTCCCCTGGGGAGACTCCAGAAGTACCCCAAGATCCATGTCAGCACTGGAGAGGAATCCTCAGTTTCCGGCCCCGACTCCACACAAGGTCTTAGGCCCCGGCATCGACGGGAGAGTAATCACGAGAGGCCCCCGAGGAATTCGCATGGGGACTGGCCTTTCCTGAGGCCACCAGAGCGGGTCCCTGAGGTCCCCGTCGTAAGTCGAGAGCACCTGCCGTAACTCGAGAAAATCCAGGAGGTTTTGCCCTCCAGGCGAGATGAGGCCCATTTCCGCTGAGGTTTCTCGAGGTTAATCACGTCTAACCACTGGAACTTCCAAAGGGTCCTTCACACCCTTGCTGCAACTCAAGAAGTTCCCCGACATACCCGTCTCCACTCGAGAGGAAGCACGTGGGGTCCCGCACACATCCAGGGGAGCCCCGTTTCCGCCTCCTAGCTCGAGATGAGGGATCCTTTCCCTGTTTCGTAGGGAAAGAATTCCCGGCGTTCCCGTCGCATCTCAAGAGGAGGCGCTCTCCACAGGAAAGGCGAGAGGAACTCCAGGGTCGTGCCACCATTCCAAGAGTCCCCCAGATGTGTCAGTCCATTCCAGAGGAACCTGTTTTCCCTGCACTGCCTTGACGTTCAAGCCGAGGATCCACTCCCACCACGTGTGCACGTGGGACAGCCCTGTGGGAAAGCCTCGTGGGAAAGCCTCGTGGGAAAGACTCGAGGGAAAACCATAGATCCTTTGATCCACGCCGCGGACTGCGTGACACTGCTGCTACCGTTCTGGAGGAAAGCGCAAGTGCATGCCCGCATTCGAGACGAGGACTGACTCCCCTGGGGAGACTCCAGAAGTACTCCAAGATCCATGTCAGCTCTGGAGAGGAATCCTCAGGTTCCGGCCCCGACTCCACACAAGGTCTTAGGCCCCGGCATCGACGGGAGAGGAATCCCAAGAGGCCCCCGAGGAACTCGCATGGGGACTGGCCTTTCCTGAGGCCACCAGAGCGGGTCCCTGAGGTCCCCGTCGTAACTCGAGAGCACCTGCCGCAACTCGAGAAAATCCAGGAGGTTTTGCCCTCCAGGCGAGATGAGGCCCATTTCCACTGAGGCTTCTCGAGGCGAATCATGTCTAACCACTGGAACTTCCAAAGGGTCCTTCACACCCTTGCTGCAACTCAAGAAGTTCCCCGACATACCCGTCTCCACTCGAGAGGAAGCACGTGGGGTCCCGCACACATCCAGTGGAGCCCCGTTTCCGCCTCCTAGCTCGAGATGAGGGATCCTTTCCCTGTTTCGTAGGGAAAGAATTCCCGGCGTTCCCGTCGCATCTCAAGAGGAGGCGCTCTCCACAGGAAAGGCGAGAGGAACTCCAGGGTCGTGCCACCATTCCAAGAGTCCCCCAGATGTGTCAGTCCATTCCAGAGGAACCTGTTTTCCCTGCACTGCCTTGACGTTCAAGCCGAGGATCCACTCCCACCACGTGTGCACGTGGGACAGCCCTGTGGGAAAGCCTCGTGGGAAAGCCTCGTGGGAAAGACTCGAGGGAAAACCATAGATCCTTTGATCCACGCGGCGGACTGCGTGACACTGCTGCTACCGCTCTGGAGGAAAGCGCAAGTGCATGCCCGCATTCGAGACGAGGACTGACTCCCCTGGGGAGACTCCAGAAAGACCCCAAGATCCATGTCAGCACTGGAGAGGAATCCTCAGGTTCCGGCCCCGACTCCACACAAGGTCTTAGGCCCCGGCATCGACGGGAGAGGGATCCCGAGAGGCCCCGGAGGAACTCGCATGGGGACTGGCCTTTCCTGAGGCCACCAGAGCGGGTCCCTGAGGTCCCCGTCGTAAGTCGAGAGCACCTGCCGCAACTCGAGAAAATCCAGGAGGTTTTTCCCTCCAGGCGAGATGAGGCCCATTTCCGCTGAGGCTTCTCGAGGCTAATGATGTCTAACCACTGGAACTTCCAAAGGGTCCTTCACACCCTTGCTGCAACTCAAGAAGTTCCCCGACATACCCGTCTCCACTCGAGAGGAAGCACGTGGGGTCCCGCACACATCCAGGGGAGCCCCGTTTCCGCCTCCTAGCTCGAGATGAGGGATCCTTTCCCTGTTTCGTAGGGAAAGAATTCCCGGCTTTCCCGTCGCATCTCAAGAGGAGGCGCTCTCCACAGGAAAGGCGAGAGGAACTCCAGGGTCGTGCCACCATTCCAAGAGTCCCCCAGATGTGTCAGTCCATTCCAGAGGAACCTGTTTTCCCTGCACTGCCTTGACGTTCAAGCCGAGGATCGACTCCCACCACGTGTGCACCTGGGACAGCCCTGTGGGAAAGCCTCGTGGGAAAGCCTCGTGGGAAAACTCGAGGGAAAACCATAGATCCTTTGATCCACGCGGCGGACTGCGTGACACTGCTGCTACCGCTCTGGAGGAAAGCGCAAGTGCATGCCCGCATTCGAGACGAGGACTGACTCCCCTGGGGAGACTCCAGAAGTACCCCAAGATCCATGTCAGCACTGGAGAGGAATCCTCAGTTTCCGGCCCCGACTCCACACAAGGTCTTAGGCCCCGGCATCGACGGGAGAGTAATCACGAGAGGCCCCCGAGGAATTCGCATGGGGACTGGCCTTTCCTGAGGCCACCAGAGCGGGTCCCTGAGGTCCCCGTCGTAAGTCGAGAGCACCTGCCGTAACTCGAGAAAATCCAGGAGGTTTTGCCCTCCAGGCGAGATGAGGCCCATTTCCGCTGAGGTTTCTCGAGGTTAATCACGTCTAACCACTGGAACTTCCAAAGGGTCCTTCACACCCTTGCTGCAACTCAAGAAGTTCCCCGACATACCCGTCTCCACTCGAGAGGAAGCACGTGGGGTCCCGCACACATCCAGGGGAGCCCCGTTTCCGCCTCCTAGCTCGAGATGAGGGATCCTTTCCCTGTTTCGTAGGGAAAGAATTCCCGGCGTTCCCGTCGCATCTCAAGAGGAGGCGCTCTCCACAGGAAAGGCGAGAGGAACTCCAGGGTCGTGCCACCATTCCAAGAGTCCCCCAGATGTGTCAGTCCATTCCAGAGGAACCTGTTTTCCCTGCACTGCCTTGACGTTCAAGCCGAGGATCCACTCCCACCACGTGTGCACGTGGGACAGCCCTGTGGGAAAGCCTCGTGGGAAAGCCTCGTGGGAAAGACTCGAGGGAAAACCATAGATCCTTTGATCCACGCCGCGGACTGCGTGACACTGCTGCTACCGTTCTGGAGGAAAGCGCAAGTGCATGCCCGCATTCGAGACGAGGACTGACTCCCCTGGGGAGACTCCAGAAGTACTCCAAGATCCATGTCAGCTCTGGAGAGGAATCCTCAGGTTCCGGCCCCGACTCCACACAAGGTCTTAGGCCCCGGCATCGACGGGAGAGGAATCCCAAGAGGCCCCCGAGGAACTCGCATGGGGACTGGCCTTTCCTGAGGCCACCAGAGCGGGTCCCTGAGGTCCCCGTCGTAACTCGAGAGCACCTGCCGCAACTCGAGAAAATCCAGGAGGTTTTGCCCTCCAGGCGAGATGAGGCCCATTTCCACTGAGGCTTCTCGAGGCGAATCATGTCTAACCACTGGAACTTCCAAAGGGTCCTTCACACCCTTGCTGCAACTCAAGAAGTTCCCCGACATACCCGTCTCCACTCGAGAGGAAGCACGTGGGGTCCCGCACACATCCAGTGGAGCCCCGTTTCCGCCTCCTAGCTCGAGATGAGGGATCCTTTCCCTGTTTCGTAGGGAAAGAATTCCCGGCGTTCCCGTCGCATCTCAAGAGGAGGCGCTCTCCACAGGAAAGGCGAGAGGAACTCCAGGGTCGTGCCACCATTCCAAGAGTCCCCCAGATGTGTCAGTCCATTCCAGAGGAACCTGTTTTCCCTGCACTGCCTTGACGTTCAAGCCGAGGATCCACTCCCACCACGTGTGCACGTGGGACAGCCCTGTGGGAAAGCCTCGTGGGAAAGCCTCGTGGGAAAGACTCGAGGGAAAACCATAGATCCTTTGATCCACGCGGCGGACTGCGTGACACTGCTGCTACCGCTCTGGAGGAAAGCGCAAGTGCATGCCCGCATTCGAGACGAGGACTGACTCCCCTGGGGAGACTCCAGAAAGACCCCAAGATCCATGTCAGCACTGGAGAGGAATCCTCAGGTTCCGGCCCCGACTCCACACAAGGTCTTAGGCCCCGGCATCGACGGGAGAGGGATCCCGAGAGGCCCCGGAGGAACTCGCATGGGGACTGGCCTTTCCTGAGGCCACCAGAGCGGGTCCCTGAGGTCCCCGTCGTAAGTCGAGAGCACCTGCCGCAACTCGAGAAAATCCAGGAGGTTTTTCCCTCCAGGCGAGATGAGGCCCATTTCCGCTGAGGCTTCTCGAGGCTAATGATGTCTAACCACTGGAACTTCCAAAGGGTCCTTCACACCCTTGCTGCAACTCAAGAAGTTCCCCGACATACCCGTCTCCACTCGAGAGGAAGCACGTGGGGTCCCGCACACATCCAGGGGAGCCCCGTTTCCGCCTCCTAGCTCGAGATGAGGGATCCTTTCCCTGTTTCGTAGGGAAAGAATTCCCGGCTTTCCCGTCGCATCTCAAGAGGAGGCGCTCTCCACAGGAAAGGCGAGAGGAACTCCAGGGTCGTGCCACCATTCCAAGAGTCCCCCAGATGTGTCAGTCCATTCCAGAGGAACCTGTTTTCCCTGCACTGCCTTGACGTTCAAGCCGAGGATCGACTCCCACCACGTGTGCACCTGGGACAGCCCTGTGGGAAAGCCTCGTGGGAAAGCCTCGTGGGAAAACTCGAGGGAAAACCATAGATCCTTTGATCCACGCGGCGGACTGCGTGACACTGCTGCTACCGCTCTGGAGGAAAGCGCAAGTGCATGCCCGCATTCGAGACGAGGACTGACTCCCCTGGGGAGACTCCAGAAGTACCCCAAGATCCATGTCAGCACTGGAGAGGAATCCTCAGTTTCCGGCCCCGACTCCACACAAGGTCTTAGGCCCCGGCATCGACGGGAGAGTAATCACGAGAGGCCCCCGAGGAATTCGCATGGGGACTGGCCTTTCCTGAGGCCACCAGAGCGGGTCCCTGAGGTCCCCGTCGTAAGTCGAGAGCACCTGCCGTAACTCGAGAAAATCCAGGAGGTTTTGCCCTCCAGGCGAGATGAGGCCCATTTCCGCTGAGGTTTCTCGAGGTTAATCACGTCTAACCACTGGAACTTCCAAAGGGTCCTTCACACCCTTGCTGCAACTCAAGAAGTTCCCCGACATACCCGTCTCCACTCGAGAGGAAGCACGTGGGGTCCCGCACACATCCAGGGGAGCCCCGTTTCCGCCTCCTAGCTCGAGATGAGGGATCCTTTCCCTGTTTCGTAGGGAAAGAATTCCCGGCGTTCCCGTCGCATCTCAAGAGGAGGCGCTCTCCACAGGAAAGGCGAGAGGAACTCCAGGGTCGTGCCACCATTCCAAGAGTCCCCCAGATGTGTCAGTCCATTCCAGAGGAACCTGTTTTCCCTGCACTGCCTTGACGTTCAAGCCGAGGATCCACTCCCACCACGTGTGCACGTGGGACAGCCCTGTGGGAAAGCCTCGTGGGAAAGCCTCGTGGGAAAGACTCGAGGGAAAACCATAGATCCTTTGATCCACGCGGCGGACTGCGTGACACTGCTGCTACCGCTCTGGAGGAAAGCGCAAGTGCATGCCCGCATTCGAGACGAGGACTGACTCCCCTGGGGAGACTCCAGAAAGACCCCAAGATCCATGTCAGCACTGGAGAGGAATCCTCAGGTTCCGGCCCCGACTCCACACAAGGTCTTAGGCCCCGGCATCGACGGGAGAGGGATCCCGAGAGGCCCCGGAGGAACTCGCATGGGGACTGGCCTTTCCTGAGGCCACCAGAGCGGGTCCCTGAGGTCCCCGTCGTAAGTCGAGAGCACCTGCCGCAACTCGAGAAAATCCAGGAGGTTTTTCCCTCCAGGCGAGATGAGGCCCATTTCCGCTGAGGCTTCTCGAGGCTAATGACGTCTAACCACTGGAACTTCCAAAGGGTCCTTCACACCCTTGCTGCAACTCAAGAAGTTCCCCGACATACCCGTCTCCACTCGAGAGGAAGCACGTGGGGTCCCGCACACATCCAGGGGAGCCCCGTTTCCGCCTCCTAGCTCGAGATGAGGGATCCTTTCCCTGTTTCGTAGGGAAAGAATTCCCGGCTTTCCCTTCGCATCTCAAGAGGAGGCGCTCTCCACAGGAAAGGCGAGAGGAACTCCAGGGTCGTGCCACCATTCCAAGAGTCCCCCAGATGTGTCAGTCCATTCCAGAGGAACCTGTTTTCCCTGCACTGCCTTGACGTTCAAGCCGAGGATCGACTCCCACCACGTGTGCACCTGGGACAGCCCTGTGGGAAAGCCTCGTGGGAAAGCCTCGTGGGAAAACTCGAGGGAAAACCATAGATCCTTTGATCCACGCGGCGGACTGCGTGACACTGCTGCTACCGTTCTGGAGGAAAGCGCAAGTGCATGCCCGCATTCGAGACGAGGACTGACTCCCCTGGGGAGACTCCAGAAGTACCCCAAGATCCATGTCAGCTCTGGAGAGGAATCCTCAGGTTCCGGCCCCGACTCCACACAAGGTCTTAGGCCCCGGCATCGACGGGAGAGGAATCCCAAGAGGCCCCCGAGGAACTCGCATGGGGACTGGCCTTTCCTGAGGCCACCAGAGCGGGTCCCTGAGGTCCCCGTCGTAAGTCGAGAGCACCTGCCGCAACTCGAGAAAATCCAGGAGGTTTTGCCCTCCAGGCGAGATGAGGCCCATTTCCACTGAGGCTTCTCGAGGCGAATCATGTCTAACCACTGGAACTTCCAAAGGGTCCTTCACACCCTTGCTGCAACTCAAGAAGTTCCCCGACATACCCGTCTCCACTCGAGAGGAAGCACGTGGGGTCCCGCACACATCCAGTGGAGCCCCGTTTCCGCCTCCTAGCTCGAGATGAGGGATCCTTTCCCTGTTTCGTAGGGAAAGAATTCCCGGCGTTCCCGTCGCATCTCAAGAGGAGGCGCTCTCCACAGGAAAGGCGAGAGGAACTCCAGGGTCGTGCCACCATTCCAAGAGTCCCTCAGATGTGTCAGTCCATTCCAGAGGAACCTGTTTTCCCTGCACTGCCTTGACGTTCAAGCCGAGGATTCACTCCCACCACGTGTGCACGTGGGACAGCCCTGTGGGAAAGCCTCGTGGGAAAGCCTCGTGGGAAAGACTCGAGGGAAAACCATAGATCCTTTGATCCACGCGGCGGACTGCGTGACACTGCTGCTACCGCTCTGGAGGAAAGCGCAAGTGCATGCCCGCATTCGAGACGAGGACTGACTCCCCTGGGGAGACTCCAGAAAGACCCCAAGATCCATGTCAGCACTGGAGAGGAATCCTCAGGTTCCGGCCCCGACTCCACACAAGGTCTTAGGCCCCGGCATCGACGGGAGAGGGATCCCGAGAGGCCCCGGAGGAACTCGCATGGGGACTGGCCTTTCCTGAGGCCACCAGAGCGGGTCCCTGAGGTCCCCTTCGTAAGTCGAGAGCACCTGCCGCAACTCGAGAAAATCCAGGAGGTTTTTCCCTCCAGGCGAGATGAGGCCCATTTCCGCTGAGGCTTCTCGAGGCTAATGACGTCTAACCACTGGAACTTCCAAAGGGTCCTTCACACCCTTGCTGCAACTCAAGAAGTTCCCCGACATACCCGTCTCCACTCGAGAGGAAGCACGTGGGGTCCCGCACACATCCAGGGGAGCCCCGTTTCCGCCTCCTAGCTCGAGATGAGGGATCCTTTCCCTGTTTCGTAGGGAAAGAATTCCCGGCTTTCCCGTCGCATCTCAAGAGGAGGCGCTCTCCACAGGAAAGGCGAGAGGAACTCCAGGGTCGTGCCACCATTCCAAGAGTCCCCCAGATGTGTCAGTCCATTCCAGAGGAACCTGTTTTCCCTGCACTGCCTTGACGTTCAAGCCGAGGATCGACTCCCACCACGTGTGCACCTGGGACAGCCCTGTGGGAAAGCCTCGTGGGAAAGCCTCGTGGGAAAACTCGAGGGAAAACCATAGATCCTTTGATCCACGCGGCGGACTGCGTGACACTGCTGCTACCGCTCTGGAGGAAAGCGCAAGTGCATGCCCGCATTCGAGACGAGGACTGACTCCCCTGGGGAGACTCCCGAAGTACCCCAAGATCCATGTCAGCACTGGAGAGGAATCCTCAGTTTCCGGCCCCGACTCCACACAAGGTCTTAGGCCCCGGCATCGACGGGAGAGTAATCACGAGAGGCCCCCGAGGAATTCGAATGGGGACTGGCCTTTCCTGAGGCCACCAGAGCGGGTCCCTGAGGTCCCCGTCGTAAGTCGAGAGCACCTGCCGTAACTCGAGAAAATCCAGGAGGTTTTGCCCTCCAGGCGAGATGAGGCCCATTTCCGCTGAGGTTTCTCGAGGTTAATCACGTCTAACCACTGGAACTTCCAAAGGGTCCTTCACACCCTTGCTGCAACTCAAGAAGTTCCCCGACATACCCGTCTCCACTCGGGAGGAAGCACGTGGGGTCCCGCACACATCCAGGGGAGCCCCGTTTCCGCCTCCTAGCTCGAGATGAGGGATTCTTTCCCTGTTTCGTAGGGAAAGAATTCCCGGCGTTCCCGTCGCATCTCAAGAGGAGGCGCTCTCCACAGGAAAGGCGAGAGGAACTCCAGGGTCGTGCCACCATTCCAAGAGTCCCCCAGATGTGTCAGTCCATTCCAGAGGAACCTGTTTTCCCTGCACTGCCTTGACGTTCAAACCGAGGATCCACTCCCACCACGTGTGCACGTGGGACAGCCCTGTGGGAAAGCCTCGTGGGAAAGCCTCGTGGGAAAGACACGAGGGAAAACAATAGATCCTTTGATCCACGCGGCGGACTGCGTGACACTGCTGCTACCGCTCTGGAGGAAATCGCAAGTGCATGCCCGCATTCGAGACGAGGACTGACTCCCCTGGGGAGACTCCAGAAGTACCCCAAGATCCATGTCAGCACTGGAGAGGAATCCTCAGGTTCCGGCCCCGACTCCACACAAGGTCTTAGGCCCCGGCATCGACGGGAGAGGAATCCCGAGAGGCCCCCGAGGAACTCGCATGGGGACTGGCCTTTCCTGAGGCCACCAGAGCGGGTCCCTGAGGTCCCCGTCGTAAGTCGAGAGCACCTGCCGCAACTCGAGAAAATCCAGGAGGTTTTGCCCTCCAGGCGAGATGAGGCCCATTTCCGCTGAGGCTTCTCGAGGCTAATCACGTCTAACCACTGGAACTTCCAAAGGGTCCTTCACACCCTTGCTGCAACTCAAGAAGTTCCCCGACATACCCGTCTCCACTCGAGAGGAAGCACGTGGGGTCCCGCACACATCCTGGGGAGCCCCGTTTCCGCCTCCTAGCTCGAGATGAGGGATCCTTTCCCTGTTTCGTAGGGAAAGAATTCCCGGCGTTCCCGTCGCATCTCAAGAGGAGGCGCTCTCCACAGGAAAGGCGAGAGGACTCCAGCGTCGTGCCACCATTCAAAGAGTCCCCCAGATATGTCAGTCCATTCCAGAGGACATATTTTCCCTGCACTGCCTTGACGTTCAAGCCGAGGATCGAGTCCCACCACGTGTGCACGTGGGACAGCCCTGTGGAAAGCCTCGTGGGAAAGCCTCGTGGGAAAGACTCGAGGGAAAACCATAGATCCTTTGATCCACGCGGCGGACTGCGTGACACTGCTGCTACCGCTCTGGAGGAAAGCGCAAGTGCATGCCCGCATTCGAGACGAGGACTGACTCCCCTGGGGAGACTCCAGAAGTACCCCAAGATCCATGTCAGCACTGGAGAGGAATCGTCAGGTTCCGGCCCCGACTCCACACAAGGTCTTAGGCCCCGGCATCGACGGGAGAGGGATCCCGAGAGGCCCCCGAGGAACTCGCATGGGGACTGGCCTTTCCTGGGGCCACCAGAGCGGGTCCCTGAGGTCCCCGTCGTAAGTCGAGAGCACCTGCCGCAACTCGAGAAAATCCAGGAGGTTTTGCCCTCCAGGCGAGATGAGGCCCATTTCCGCTGAGGCTTCTCTAGGCTAATCACGTCTAACAACTGGAACTTCCAAAGGGTCCTTCACACCCTTGCTGCAACTCAAGAAGTTCCCCGACATACCCGTCTCCACTCGGGAGGAAGCACGTGGGGTCCCGCACACATCCAGGGGAGCCCCGTTTCCGCCTCCTAGCTCGAGATGAGGGATCCTTTCCCTGTTTCGTAGGGAAAGAATTCCCGGCGTTTCCGTCGCATCTCAAGAGGAGGCGCTCTCCACAGGAAAGGCGAGAGGAGCTCCAGGGTCGTGCCACCATTCCAAGAGTCCCCCAGATGTGTCAGTCCATTCCAGAGGAACCTGTTTTCCCTGCACTGCCTTGACGTTCAAACCGAGGATCCACTCCCACCACGTGTGCACGTGGGACAGCCCTGTGGGAAAGCCTCGTGGGAAAGCCTCGTGGGAAAGACACGAGGGAAAACAATAGATCCTTTGATCCACGCGGCGGACTGCGTGACACTGCTGCTACCGCTCTGGAGGAAATCGCAAGTGCATGCCCGCATTCGAGACAAGGACTGACTCCCCTAGGGAGACTCCAGAAGTACCCCAAGATCCATGTCAGCACTGGAGAGGAATCCTCAGGTTCCGGCACCGACTCCACACAAGGTCTTAGGCCCCGGCATCGACGGGAGAGGAATGCCGAGAGGCCCCCGAGGAACTCGCATGGGGACTGGTCTTTCCTGAGGCCACCAGAGCGGGTCCCTGAGGTCCCCGTCGTAAGTCGAGAGCACCTGCCGCAACTCGAGAAAATCCAGGAGGTTTTGCCCTCCAGGCTAGATGAGGCCCATTTCCGCTGAGGCTTCTCGAGGCGAATCACGTCTAACTACTGGAACTTCCAAAGGGTCCTTCACACCCTTGCTGCAACTCAAGAAGTTCCCCGACATACCCGTCTCCACTCGAGAGGAAGCACGTGGGGTCCCGCACACATCCAGGGGAGCCCCGTTTCCGCCTCCTAGCTCGAGATGAGGGATCCTTTAACTGTTTCGTAGGGAAAGAATTCCCGGCATTCCCGTCGCATCTCAAGAGGAGGCGCTCTGCACAGGAAAGGCGAGAGGAACTCCAGGGTCGTGCCACCATTCCAAGAGTCCCCCAGATGTGTCAGTCCATTCCAGAGGAACCTGTTTTCCCTGCACTGCCTTGACGTTCAAGCCGAGGATCGACTCCCACCACGTGTGCACGTGGGACAGCCCTGTGGGAAAGCCTCGTGGGAAAGCCTCGTGGGAAAGACTCGAGGGAAAACCATAGATCCTTTGATCCACGCCGCGGACTGCGTGACACTGCTGCTACCGCTCTGTAGGAAAGCGCAAGTGCATGCCCGCATTCGAGACGAGGACTGACTCCCCTGGGGAGACTCCAGAAGTACCCCAAGATCCATGTCAGCACTGGAGAGGAATCCTCAGGTTCCGGCCCCGACTCCACACAAGGTCTTAGGCCCCGGCATCGACGGGAGAGGTATCCCGAGAGGCCCCCGAGGAACTCGCATGGGGACTGGCCTTTCCTGAGGACACCAGAGCGGGTCCCTGAGGTCCCCGTCGTAACTCGAGAGCACCTGCCGCAACTCGAGAAAATCCAGGAGGTTTTGCCCTCCAGGCGAGATGAGGCCCATTTCCGCTGAGGCTTCTCGAGGTGAATCATGTCTAACCACTGGAACTTCCAAAGGGTCCTTCACACCCTTGCTGCAACTCAAGAAGTTCCCCGACATACCCGTCTCCACTCGAGAGGAAGCACGTGGGGTCCCGCACACATCCAGGGGAGCCCCGTTTCCGCCTCCTAGCTCGAGATGAGAGATCCTTTCCCTGTTTCGTAGGGAAAGAATTCCCGGCGTTCCCGTCGCATCTCAAGAGGAGGCGCTCTCCACAGGAAAGGCGAGAGGAACTCCAGGGTCGTGCCACCATTCCAAGAGTCCCCCAGATGTGTCAGTCCATTCCAGAGGAACCTGTTTTCCCTGCACTGCCTTGACGTTCAAGCCGAGGATCGACTCCCACCACGTGTGCACGTGGGACAGCCCTGTGGGAAAGCCTCGTGGGAAAGCCTCGTGGGAAAGACTCGAGGGAAAACCATAGATCCTTTGATCCACGCCGCGGACTGCGTGACACTGCTGCTACCGCTCTGGAGGAAAGCGCAAGTGCATGCCCGCATTCGAGACGAGGACTGACTCCCCTGCGGAGACTCCAGAAGTACCCCAAGATCCATGTCAGCACTGGAGAGGAATCCTCAGGTTCCGGCCCCGACTCCACACAAGGTCTTAGGCCCCGGCATCGACGGGAGAGGGATCCCGAGAGGCCCCCGAGGAACTCGCATGGGGACTGGCCTTTCCTGAGGCCACCAGAGCGGGTCCCTGAGGTCCCCGTCGTAAGTCGAGAGCACCTGCCGCAACTCGAGAAAATCCAGGAGGTTTTGCCCTCCAGGCGAGATGAGGCCCATTTCCGCTGAGGCTTCTCGAGGCTAATCACGTCTAACCACTGGAACTTCAAAAGGGTCCTTCACACCCTTGCTGCAACTCAAGAAGTTCCCCGACATACCCGTCTCCACTCGAGAGGAAGCACGTGGGGTCCCGCACACATCCAGGGGAGCCCCGTTTCCGCCTCCTAGCTCGAGATGAGGGATCCTTTCCCTGTTTCGTAGGGAAAGAATTCCCGGCGTTCCCGTCGCATCTCAAGAGGAGGCGCTCTCCACAGCAAAGGCGAGAGGAACTCCAGGGTCGTTCCACCATTCCAAGAGTCCCCCAGATGTGTCAGTCCATTCCAGAGGAACCTGTTTTCCCTGCACTGCCTTGACGTTCAAGCCGAGGATCGACTCCCACCACGTGTGCACGTGGGACAGCCCTGTGGGAAAGCCTCGTGGGAAAGCCTCGTGGGAAAGCCTCGTGGGAAAACTCGAGGGAAAACCATAGATCCTTTGATCCACGCGGCGGACTGCGTGACACTGCTGCTACCGCTCTGGAGGAAAGCGCAAGTGCATGCCCGCATTCGAGACGAGGACTGACTCACCTGGGGAGACTCCAGAAGTACCCCAAGATCCATGTCAGCACTGGAGAGGTATCCTCAGGTTCCGGCCCCGACTCCACACAAGGTCTTAGGCCCCGGCATTGACGGGAGAGGAATCCCGAGACGCCCCCGAGGAACTCGCATGGGGACTGGCCTTTCCTGAGGCCACCAGAGCGGGTCCCTGAGATCCCCGTCATAAGTCGAGAGCACCTGCCGCAACTCGAGAAAATCCAGGAGGTTTTGCCCTCCAGGCGAGATGAGGCCCATTTCCGCTGAGGCTTCTCGAGGCCAATCACATCTAACCACTGGAACTTCCAAAGGGTCCTTCACACCATTGCTGCAACTCAAGAAGTTACCCGACATACCCGTCTCCACTCGAGAGGAAGCACGTGGGGTCCCGCACACATCCAGGGGAGCGCCGTTTCCGCCTCCTAGCTCGAGATGAGGGATCCTTTACCTGTTTCGTAGGGAAAGAATTCCCGGCGTTCCCGTCGCATCTCAAGAGGAGGCGCTCTACATAGGAAAGGCGAGAGGAACTCCAAGGTCGTGCCACCATTCCAAGAGTCCCCCAGATGTGTCAGTCCATTCCAGAGGAACCTGTTTTCCCTGCACTGCCTTGACGTTCAAGCCGAGGATAGACTCCCACCACGTGTGCACGTGGGACAGCCCTGTGGGAAAGCCTCGTGGGAAAACCTCGTGGGAAAGACTCGAGGGAAAACCATAGATCCTTTGATCCACGCGGCGGACTGCGTGACACTGCTGCTACCGCTCTGGAGGAAAGCGCAAGTGCATGCCCGCATTCGAGACGAGGTCTGACTCCCCTGGGGAGACTCCAGAAGTACCCCAAGATCCATGTCAGCACTGGACAGGAATCCTCAGGTTCCGGCCCCGACTCCACACAAGGTCTTAGGCCCCGGCATCGACGGGAGAGGAATCCCCAGAGGCCCCCGTGGAACTCGTATGGGGACTGGCCTTTCCTGAGGCCACCAGAGCGGGTCCCTGAGGTCCCCATCGTAAGTCGAGAGCACCTGCCGCAACTCGAGAAAATCCAGGAGGTTTTGCCCTCTAGGCGAGATGAGGCCTATTTCCGCTGAGGCTTCTCGAGGCCAATCACATCTAACCACTGGAACTCCCAAAGGGTCCTTCACACCCTTGCTGCAACTCAAGAAGTTCCCCGACATACCCGTCTGCACTCGAGAGGAAGCACGTGGTGTCCCGCACACATCCAGGGGAGCCCCGTTTCCGCCTCCTAGCTCGAGATGAGGGATCCTTTCCCTGTTTCGTAGGGAAAGAATTCCCGGCGTTCCCGTCGCATCTCAAGAGGAGGCGCTCTCCACAGGAAAGGCGAGAGGAACTCCAGGGTCGTGCCACCATTCCAAGAGTCCCCCAGATGTGTCAGTCCATTCCAGAGGAACCTGTTTTCCCTGCACTGCCTTGACGTTCAAGCCCAGGATCGACTCCCACCACGTGTGCACGTGGGACAGCCCTGTGGGAAAGCCTCGTGGGAAAGCCTCGTGGGAAAGACTCGAGGGAAAACCATAGATCCTTTGATCCACGCGGCGGACTGCGTGACACTGCTGCTACCGCTTTGGAGGAAAGCGCAAGTGCATGCCCGCATTCGAGACGAGGACTGACTCCGCTGGGGAGACTCCAGAAGTACCCCAAGATCCATGTCAGCACTGGAGAGGAATCCTCAGGTTCCGGCCCCGACTTCACACAAGGTCTTAGGCCCCGGCATTGATGGGAGAGGATTCCCCAGAGGAACTCGCATGGGGACTGGCCTTTCCTGAGGCCACCAGAGCGGGTCCCTGAGGTCCTAGTCGTAAGTCGAGAGCACCTGCCGCAACTCGAGAAAATCCAGGCGGTTTTGCCCTCCAGGCAAGATGAGGCCCATTTCCACTGAGGCTTCTCGAGGCCAATCACATCTAACCACTGGAACTTCCAAAGGGTCCTTCACAACCTTGCTGCAACTCAAGAAGTTCCCCGACATACCCGTCTCCACTCAAGAGGAAGCACGTGGTGTCCCGCACACATCCAGGGGAGCCCCTTTTCCGCCTCCTAGCTCGAGATGAGGGATCCTTTCCCTGTTTCGTAGGGAAAGAATTCCCGGCGTTCCCGTCGCATCTCAAGAGGAGGCGCTCTCCACAGGAAAGGCGAGAGGAACTCCAGGGTCGTGCCACCATTCCAAGAGTCCCCCAGATGTGTCAGTCCATTCCAGAGGAACCTGTTTTCCCTGCACTGCCTTGACGTTCAAGCCGAGGATCGACTCCCACCACGTGTGCACGTGGGACAGCCCTGTGGGAAAGCCTCGTGGGAAAGCCTCGTGGGAAAGACTCGAGGGAAAACCATAGATCCTTTGATCCACGCGGCGGACTGCGTGACACTGCTGCTACCGCTCTGGAGGAAAGCGCAAGTGCATGCCCGCATTCGAGACGAGGACTGATTCCCCTCGGGAGACTCCAGAAGTACCCCAAGATCCATGTCAGCACTGGAGAGGAATCCTCAGGTTCCGGCCCCGACTCCACACAAGGACTTAGGCCCCGACATCGACAGGAGAGGAATCCCAAGAGGCCCCCGAGGAACTCGCATGGGGACTGGCCTTTCCTGAGGCCACCAGAGCGGGTCCCTGAGGTCCTAGTCGTAAGTCGAGAGCACCTGCCGCAACTCGAGAAAATCCAGGCGGTTTTGCCCTCCAGGAAAGATGAGGCCCATTTCCACTGAGGCTTCTCGAGGCCAATCACATCTAACCACTGGAACTTCCAAAGGGTCCTTCACAACCTTGCTGCAACTCAAGAAGTTCCCCGACATACCCGTCTCCACTCAAGAGGAAGCACGTGGTGTCCCACACACATCCAGGGGAGCCCCTTTTCCGCCTCCTAGCTCGAGATGAGGGATCCTTTCCCTGTTTCGTAGGGAAAGAATTCCCGGCGTTCCCGTCGCATCTCAAGAGGAGGCGCTCTCCACAGGAAAGGCGAGAGGAACTCCAGGGTCGTGCCACCATTCCAAGAGTCCCCCAGATGTGTCAGTCCATTCCAGAGGAACCTGTTTTCCCTGCACTGCCTTGACGTTCAAGCCGAGGATCGACTCCCACCACGTGTGCACGTGGGACAGCCCTGTGGGAAAGCCTCGTGGGAAAGCCTCGTGGGAAAGACTCGAGGGAAAACCATAGATCCTTTGATCCACGCGGCGGACTGCGTGACACTGCTGCTACCGCTCTGGAGGAAAGCGCAAGTGCATGCCCGCATTCGAGACGAGGACTGATTCCCCTCGGGAGACTCCAGAAGTACCCCAAGATCCATGTCAGCACTGGAGAGGAATCCTCAGGTTCCGGCCCCGACTCCACACAAGGACTTAGGCCCCGACATCGACAGGAGAGGAATCCCAAGAGGCCCCCGAGGAACTCGCATGGGGACTGGCCTTTCCTGAGGCCACCAGAGCGGGTCCCTGCGGTCCCCGTCGTAAGTCGAGAGCACCTGCCGCAACTCGAGAAAATCCAGGAGGTTTTGCCCTCCAGGCGAGATGAGGCCCATTTCCGCTGAGGCTTCTCGAGGCTAATCACGTCTAACCACTGGAACTTCCAAAGGGTCCTTCACACCCTTGCTGCAACTCAAGAAGTTCCCCGACATACCCGTCTCCACTCGAGAGGAAGCACGTGGGGTCCCGCACACATCCAGGGGAGCCCCGTTTCCGCCTCCTAGCTCGAGATGAGGGATCCTTTCCCTGTTTCGTAGGGAAAGAATTCCCGGCGTTCCCGTCGCATCTCAAGAGGAGGCGCTCTCCACCGGAAAGGGGAGAGGAACTCCAGGGTCGTGCCACCATTCCAAGAGACCCCCATATTTGTCAGTCCATTACAGGGGAACCTGTTTTCCCTGCACTGCCTTGACGTTCAAGCCGAGGATCGACTCCCACCACGTGTGCACGTGGGACAGCCCTGTGGGAAATCCTCGTGGGAAAGCCTCGTGGGAAAGACTCGAGGGAAAACCATAGATCCTTTGATCCATTGGGCGGACTGTGTGACACTGCTGCTACCGCTTGGAGGAAAGCGCAAGTGCATGCCCGCATTCGAGACGAGGACTGACTCCCCTGGGGAGACTCCAGAAGTACCCCAAGATCCATGTCAGCACTGGAGAGGAATCCTCAGGTTCCGGCCCCGACTTCACACAAGGTCTTAGGCCCCGGCATCGAAGGGAGAGGAATCCCGAGAGGCCCCCGAGGAACTCGCATGGGGACTGGCCTTTCCTGAGGCCACCAGAGCGGTTCCCTGAGGTCCCCGTCGTAAGTCGAGAGCACCTGCCGCAACTCGAGAAAATCCAGGAGGTTTTGCCCTCCAGGCGAGATGAGGCCCATTTCCGCTGAGGCTTCTCGAGGCCAATCACATCTAACCACTGGAACTTCCAAAGGGTCCTTCACACCATTGCTGCATCTCAAGAAGTTCCCCGACATACCCGTCTCCACTCGAGAGGAAGCACGTAGGGTCAATCACACATCCAGGGGAGCCCTGTTTCCGCCTCCTAGCTCGAGATGAGGGATCCTTCCCTTTTTCGTAGGGAAAGAATTCCCGGCGTTCCCGTCGCATCTCAAGAGGAGGCGCTCTCCACAGGAAAGGCGAGAGGAACTCCAGGGTCGTGCCACCATTCCAAGAGTCCCCCAGATGTGTCAGTCCATTCCAGAGGAACCTGTTTTCCCTGCACTGCCTTGACGTTCAAGCCGAGGATCGACTCCCACCACGTGTGCACGTGGGACAGCCCTGTGGGAAAGCCTCGGGGGAAAGCCTCGTGGGAACGACTCGAGGGAAAACCATAGATCCTTTGATCCACGCGGCGGACTGCGTGACACTGCTGCTACCGCTCTGGAGGAAAGCGCAAGTGCATGCCCGCATTCGAGACGAGGACTGACTCCCCTGGGGAGACTCCAGAAGTACCCCAAGATCCATGTCAGCACTGGAGAGGAATCCTCAGGTTCCGGCCCCGACTCCACACAAGGTCTTAGGCCCCGGCATCGACGGGAGAGGAATCCCGAGAGGCCCCCGAGGAACTCGCATGGGGACTGGCCTTTCCTGAGGCCACCAGAGCGGGTCCCTGAGGTCCTCGTCGTAAGTCGAGAGCACCTGCCGCAACTCGAGAAAATCCAGGCGGTTTTGCCCTCCAAGCAAGATGAGGCCCATTTCCGCTGAGGCTTCTCGAGGCCAATCACATCTAACCACTGGAGCTTCCAAAGGGTCCTTCACACCCTTGCTGCAACTCAAGAAGTTCCCCGACATACCCGTCTCCACTCGAGATGAAGCACGTGGGGTCCCGCACACATCCAGGGGAGTCCCGTTTCCGCCTCCTAGCTCGAGATGAGGGATCCTTTCCCTGTTTCGTAGGGAAAGAATACCCGGCGTTCCCGTCGCATCTCAAGAGGAGGCGCTCTCCACAGGAAAGGCGAGAGGAACTCCAGGGTCGTGCCACCATTCCAAGAGACCCCCAGATGTGTCAGTCCATTCCAGAGGAACCTGTTTTCCCTGCACTACCTTGACGTCAAGCCGAGGATCCAGTCCCACCACGTGTGCACGTGGGACAGCCCTGTGGAAAGCCTCGTGGGAAAGCCTCGTGGGATAGACTCGAGGGAAAACCATAGATCATTTGATCCACGCGGCGGACTGCGTGACACTGCTGCTACCGCTCTGGAGGAAAGCGCAAGTGCATGCCCGCATTCGAGTCGAGGACTGACTCCCCTGGGGAGACTCCAGAAGTACCCCAAGATCCATGTCAGCACTGGAGAGGAATCCTCAGGTTCCGGCCCCGACTCCACACAAGGTCTTAGGCCCCTCATTGAGCGGAGAGGAATCACGAGAGGCCCCGAGGAACTCGCATGGGGACTGGCCTTTCCTGAGGCCACCAGAGCGGGTCCCTGAGGTCCCCATCGTAAGTCGAAAGCACCTGCCACAACTCGAGAAAATCCAGGAGGATTTGCCCTCCAGGCGAGATGAGGCCCATTTCCGCTGAGGCTTCTCGAGGCTAATCACATCTAACCACTGAAACTTCCAAAGGGTGCTTCACACCCTTGCTGCAACTCAAGCAGTTCTGCGACATACCCGTCTCCACTCGAGAGGAAGCACGTGGGGTCCCGCACACATCCAGGGGAGCCCCGTTTCCGCCTCCTTGCTCGAGATGAGGGATCCTTTCCCTGTTTCGTAGGGAAAGAATTCCCGGCGTTCCCGTCGCATCTCAAGAGGAGGCGCTCTCCACAGGAAAGGCGAGAGGAACTCCAGGGTCGTGCCACCATTCCAAGAGTCCCCCAGATGTGTCAGTCCATTCCAGAGGAACCTGTTTTCCCTGCACTGCCTTGACGTTCAAGCCGAGGATCGACTCCCACCACGTGTGCACGTGGGACAGCCCTGTGGGAAAGCCTCGTGGGAAAGCCTCGTGGGAAAGACTCGAGGGAAAACCATAGATCCTTTGATCCACGCGGCGGACTGCGTGACACTGCTGCTACCGCTCTGGAGGAAAGCGCAAGTGCATGCCCGCATTCGAGACGAGGACTGACTCCCCTGGGGAGACTCCAGAAAGACCCCAAGATCCATGTCAGCACTGGAGAGGAATCCTCAGGTTCCGGCCCCGACTCCACACAAGGTCTTAGGCCCCGGCATCGACGGGAGAGGAATGCCGAGAGGCCCCCGAGGAACTCGCATGGGGACTGGCCTTTCCTGAGGCCACCAGAGCGGGTCCCTTAGGTCCCCATCGTAAGTCGAGAGCACCTGCCGCAACTCGAGAAAATCCAGGAGGTTTTGCCCTCCAGGCGAGATGAGGCCCATTTCCGCTGAGGCTTCTCGAGGCTAATCACATCTAACCACTGGAACTTCCAAAGGGTCCTTCACACCCTTGCTGCAACTGAAGTAGTTCCGCGACATACCCTTCTCCACTCGAGAGGAAGCACGTGGGGTCCCGCACACATCCAGGGGAGCCCTGTTTCCGCCTCCTAGCTCGAGATGAGGGATCCTTTCCCTGTTTCGTAGGGAAAGAATTCCCGGCGTTCCCGTCGCATCTCAAGAGGAGGCGCTCTCCGCAGGAAAGGCGATAGGAACTCCAGGGTCGTGGCACCATTCCAAGAGACCCCCAGATGTGTCAGTCCATTCCAGAGGAACCTGTTTTCCCTGCACTGCCTTGACGTTCAGGCCGAGGATCGACTCCCACCACGTGTGCACGTGGGACAGCCCTGTGGGAAAGCCTCGTGGGAAAGCCTCGTGGGAAAGACTCGAGGGAAAACCATAGATCCCTTGATCCACGCGGCGGACTGCGTGACACTGCTGCTACCGCTCTGGAGGAAAGCGCAAGTGCATGCCCGCATTCGAGACGAGGACTGACTCCCCTGGGGAGACTCCAGAAGTACGCCAAGATCCATGTCAGCACTGGAGAGGAATCCTCAGGTTCCGGCCCCGACTCCACACAAGGTCTTAGGCCCCGGGATCGACGGGAGAGGAATGCCGAGAGGCCCCCGAGGAACTCGCATGGGGACTGGCCTTTCCTGAGGCCACCAGAGCGGGTCCCTGAGGTCCCCATCGTAAGTCGAGAGCACCTGCCGCAACTCGAGAAAATCCAGGAGGTTTTGCCCTCCAGGCGAGATGAGGCCCATTTCCGCTGAGGCTTCTCGAGGCTAATCACATCTAACCGCTGGAACTTCCAAAGGGTCCTTCACACCCTTGCAGCAACTCAAGAAGTTCTCCGACATACCCGTCTCCACTCGAGAGGAAGCACGTGGGCCCCGCACACATCCAGGGGAGCCCCGTTTCCGCCTCCTTGCTCGAGATGAGGGATCCTTTCCCTGTTTCGTAGGGAAAGAATTCCCGGCGTTCCCGTCGCATCTCAAGAGGAGGCGCTCTCCACAGGAAAGGCGAGAGGAACTCCAGGGTCGTGCCACCATTCCAAGAGTCCCCCAGATGTGTCAGTCCATTCCAGAGGAACCTGTTTTCCCTGCACTGCCTTGACGTTCAAGCCGAGGATCGACTCCCACCACGTGTGCACGTGGGACAGTCCTGTGGGATAGCATCGTGGGAAAGCCTCGTGGGAAAGACTCGATGGAAAACCATAGATCCTTTGATCCACGCGGCGGAATGCGTGACACTGCTGCTACCGCTCTGGAGGAAAGCGCAAGTGCATGCCCGCATTCGAGACGAGGACTGACTCCCCTGGGGAGACTCCAGAAGTACCCCAAGATCCATGTCAGCACTGGAGAGGAATCCTCAGGTTCCGGCCCCGCCTCCACACAAGGTCTTAGGCCCCGGCATCGACGGGAGAGGAATCCCGAGAGGCCCCCGAGGAACTCGCATGGGGACTGGCCTTTCCTGAGGCCACCAGAGCGGGTCCCTGAGGTCCCCGTCGTAAGTCGAGAGCACCTGCCGCAACTCGAGAAAATCCAGGAGGTTTTGCCCTCCAGGCGAGATGAGGCCCATTTCCGCTGAGGCTTCTCGAGGCTAATCACGTCTAAACACTGGAACTTCCAAAGGGTCCTTCACACCCTTGCTGCAACTCAAGAAGTTCCCCGACATACCCGTCTCCACTCGAGAGGAAGCACGAGGGTCCCGCACACATCCAGGGGAGCCCCGTTTCCGCCTCCTAGCTCGAGATGAGGGATCCTTTCCCTGTTTCGCAGGGAAAGAATTCCCGGCGTTCCCGCCGCATCTCAAGAGGAGGCGCTCTCCACAGGAAAGGCGAGAGGAACTCCAGGGTCGTGCCACCATTCCAAGAGTCCCCCAGATGTGTCAGTCCATTCCAGAGGAACCTGTTTTCCCTGCACTGCCTTGACGTTCAAGCCGAGGATCCACTCCCACCACGTGTGCACGTGGGACAGCCCTGTGGGAAAGCCTCGTGGGAAAGCCTCGTGGGAAAGACTCTAGGGAAAACCATAGATCCTTTGATCCACGCCGCGGACTGCGTGACACTGCTGCTACCGCTCTGGAGGAAAGCGCAAGTGCATGACCGCATTCGAGACGAGGACTGACTCCCCTGGGGAGACTCCAGAAGTACCCCAAGATCCATGTCAGCACTGGAGAGGAATCCTCAGGTTCCGGCCCCGACTCCACACAAGGTCTTAGGCCCCGGCATCGACGGGAGAGTAATCCCCAGAGGCCCCCGAGGAACTCGCATGGGGACTGGCCTTTCCTGAGGCCACCAGAGCGGGTCCCTGAGGTCCCCGTCGTAAGTCGAGAGCACCTGCCGCAACTTGAGAAAATCCAGGAGGTTTTGCCCTCCAGGCGAGATGAGGCCCATTTCCGCTGAGGCTTCTCGAGGCCAATCACATCTAACCACTGGAACTTCCAAAGGGTCCTTCACACCATTGCTGCATCTCAAGAAGTTCCCCGACATACCCGTCTCCACTCGAGAGGAAGCACGTAGGGTCAATCACACATCCAGGGGAGCCCTGTTTCCGCCTCCTAGCTCGAGATGAGGGATCCTTCCCTTTTTCGTAGGGAAAGAATTCCCGGCGTTCCCGTCGCATCTCAAGAGGAGGGCTCTCCACAGGAAAGGCGAGAGGAACTCCAGGGTCGTGCCACCATTCCAAGAGTCCCCCAGATGTGTCAGTCCATTCCAGAGGAACCTGTTTTCCCTGCACTGCCTTGACGTTCAAGCCGAGGATCGACTCCCACCACGTGTGCACGTGGGACAGCCCTGTGGGAAAGCCTCGTGGGAAAGCCTCGTGGGAACGACTCGAGGGAAAACCATAGATCCTTTGATCCACGCGGCGGACTGCGTGACACTGCTGCTACCGCTCTGGAGGAAAGCGCAAGTGCATGCCCGCATTCGAGACGAGGACTGACTCCCCTGGGGAGACTCCAGAAGTACCCCAAGATCCATGTCAGCACTGGAGAGGAATCCTCAGGTTCCGGCCCCGACTCCACACAAGGTCTTAGGCCCCGGCATCGACGGGAGAGGAATCCCGAGAGGCCCCCGAGGAACTCGCATGGGGACTGGCATTTCCTGAGGCCACCAGAGCGGGTCCCTGAGGTCCCCATCGTAAGTCGAGAGCACCTGCCGCAACTCGAGAAAATCCAGGAGGTTTTGCCCTCCAGGCGAGATGAGGCCCATTTCCGCTGAGGCTTCTCGAGGCTAATCACGTCTAACCACTGGAACTTCCAAAGGGTCCTTCACACCCTTGCTGCAACTCAAGAAGTTCTCCGACATACCCGTCTCCACTCGAGAGGAAGCACGTGGGGTCCCGCACACATCCAGGGGAGCCCAGTTTCTGCCTCCTAGCTCGAGATGAGGGATCCTTTCCCTGTTTCGTAGGGAAAGAATTCCCGGCGTTCCCGTCGCATCTCAAGAGGAGGCGCTCTCCACAGGAAAGGCGAGAGGAACTCCAGGGTCGTGCCACCATTCCAAGAGTCCCCCAGATGTGTCAGTCCATTCCAGATGAACCTGTTTTCCCTGCACTGCCTTGACGTTCAATCCGAGGATCCACTCCCACCACGTGTGCACGTGGGACAGCCCTGTGGGAAAGCCTCGTGGGAAAGCCTCGTTGGAAAGACTCGAGGGAAAATCATAGATCCTTTGATCCACGCGGCGGACTGCGTGACACTGCTGCTACCGCTCTGGAGGAAAGCGCAAGTGCATGACCGCATTCGAGACGAGGACTGACTCCCCTGGGGAGACTCCAGAAGTACCCCAAGATCCATGTCAGCACTGGAGAGGAATCCTCAGGTTCCGGCCCCGACTCCACACAAGGTCTTAGGCCCCGGCATCGATGGGAGAGGAATCCCGAGAGGCCCCCGAGGAACTCGCATGGGGACTGGCCTTTCCTGAGGCCACCAGAGCGGGTCCCCGAGGTCCCCGTCGTAAGTCGAGAGCACCTGCCGCAACTCGAGAAAATCCAGGAGGTTTTGCCCTCCAGGCGAGATGAGGCCCATTTCCGCTGAGGCTTCTCGAGGCCAATCACATCTAACCACTGGAACTTCCAAAGGGTCCTTCACACCCTTGCTGCAACTCAAGAAGTTCCCCGACATACCCATCTCCACTCGAGAGGAAGCACGTGGGGTCCCGCACACATCCAGGGGAGCCCCGTTTCCGCCTCCTAGCTCGAGATGAGGGATCCTTTCCCTGTTTCTTAGGGAAAGAATTCCCGGCGTTCCCGTCGCATCTCAAGAGGAGGCGCTCTCCACAGGAGAGGCGAGAGGAACTCCAGGGTCGTGCCACCATTCCAAGAGACGCCCAGATGTGTCAGTCCATTATAGAGGAACCTGTTTTCCCTGCACTGCCTTGACGTTCAAGCCGAGGATCGACTCCCACCACCTGTGCACGTGGGACAGCCCTGTGGGAAAGCCTCGTGGGAAAGCCTCGTGGGAAAAACTCGAGGGAAAACCATAGATACTTTGATCCACGCGGTGGACTGCGTGACACTGCTGCTACCGCTCTGGAGGAAAGCGCAAGTGCATGCCCGCATTCGAGCCGAGGACTGACTCCCATGGGGAGACTCCAGAAGTACCCCAAGATCCATGTCAGCACTGGAGAGGAATCCTCAGGTTCCGGCCCCGACTCCACACAAGGTCTTCGGCGCCGGCATCGACGGGAGAGGAATCCCGAGAGGCCCCCGAGGAACTCGCATGGGGACTGGCCTTTCCTGAGGCCACCAGAGCGGGTCCCTGAGGTCCCCGTCGTAAGTCGAGAGCACCTGCCGCAACTCGAGAAAATCCAGGAGGTTTTGCCCTCCAGGCGAGATGAGGCCCATTTCCGCTGAGGCTTCTCGAGGCCAATCACAACTAACCACTGGAACTTCCAAAGGGTCCTTCACACCCTTGCTGCAACTCAACAAGTTCCCCGACATAGCCGTCTCCACTCGAGAGGAAGCACGTGGGGTCCCGCAAACATCCAGGGGAGCCCCATTTCCGCCTCCTAGCTCGAGATGAGGGATCCTTTCCCTGTTTCGTAGGGAATGAATTCCCGGCGTTCCCGTCGCATCTCAAGAGGAGGCGCTCTCCACAGGAAAGGCGAGAGGAACTCCAGGGTCGTGCCACCATTCCAAGAGTCCCCCAGATGTGTCAGTCCATTCCAGAGGAACGTGTTTTCCCTGCACTACCTTGACGTTCAAGCCGAGGATCGAGTTCCACCACGTGTGCACGTGGGACAGCCCTGAGGAAAGCCTCGTGGGAAAGCCTCGTGGGAAAGACTCGAGGGAAAACCATAGATCCTTTGATCCACGCGGCGGACTGCGTGACACTGCTGCTACCGCTCTGGAGGAAAGCGCAAGTGCATGCCCGCATTCGAGACGAGGACTGATTCCCCTCGGGAGACTCCAGAAGTACCCCAAGATCCATGTCAGCACTGGAGAGGAATCCTCAGGTTCCGGCCCCGACTCCACACAAGGACTTAGGCCCCGACATCGACAGGAGAGGAATCCCAAGAGGCCCCCGAGGAACTCGCATGGGGACTGGCCTTTCCTGAGGCCACCAGAGCGGGTCCCTGAGGTCCCCGTCGTAAGTCGAGAGCACCTGCCGCAACTCGAGAAAATCCAGGAGGTTTTGCCCTCCAGGCGAGATGAGGCCCATTTCCGCTGTGGCTTCTCGAGGCTAATCACGTCTAACCACTGGAACTTCCAAAGGGTCCTTCACACCCTTGCTGCAACTCAAGAAGTTCCCCGACATACCCGTCTCCACTCGAGAGGAAGCACGTGGGGTCCCGCACACATCCAGGGGAGCCCCGTTTCCGCCTCCTAGCTCGAGATGAGGGATCCTTTCCCTGTTTCGTAGGGAAAGAATTCCAGGCGTTCCCGTCGCATCTCAAGAGGAGGCGCTCTCCACCGGAAAGGGGAGAGGAACTCCAGGGTCGTGCCACCATTCCAAGAGACCCCCATATTTGTCAGTCCATTACAGGGGAACCTGTTTTCCCTGCACTGCCTTGACGTTCAAGCCGAGGATCGAGTCCCACCACGTGTGCACGTGGGACAGCACTGAGGGAAAACCTCGTGGGAAAGCCTCGTGGGAAAGACTCGAGGGAAAACCATAGATCCTTTGATCCATTGGGCGGACTGTGTGACACTGCTGCTACCGCTCTGGAGGAAAGCGCAAGTGCATGCCCGCATTCGAAACGAGGACTGACTCCCCTGGGGAGACTTCAGAAGTACCCCAAGATCCATGTCAGCACTGGAGAGGAATCCTCAGGCTCCGGCCCCGACTTCACACAAGGTCTTAGGCCCCGGCATCGACGGGAGAGGAAACCCCAGAGGAACTCGCATGGGGACTGGCCTCTCCTGAGGCCACCAGAGCGGGTCCCTGAGGTCCTCGTCGTAAGTCGAGAGCACCTGCCGCAACTCGAGAAAATCCAGGCGGTTTTGCCCTCCAAGCAAGATGAGGCCCATTTCCGCTGAGGCTTCTCGAGGCCAATCACATCTAACCACTGGAGCTTCCAAAGGGTCCTTCACACCCTTGCTGCAACTCAAGAAGTTCCCCGACATACCCGTCTCCACTCGAGATGAAGCACGTGGGGTCCCGCACACATCCAGGGGAGTCCCGTTTCCGCCTCCTAGCTCGAGATGAGGGATCCTTTCCCTGTTTCGTAGGGAAAGAATACCCGGCGTTCCCGTCGCATCTCAAGAGGAGGCGCTCTCCACAGGAAAGGCGAGAGGAACTCCAGGGTCGTGCCACCATTCCAAGAGACCCCCAGATGTGTCAGTCCATTCCAGAGGAACCTGTTTTCCCTGCACTACCTTGACGTCAAGCCGAGGATCCAGTCCCACCACGTGTGCACGTGGGACAGCCCTGTGGAAAGCCTCGTGGGAAAGCCTCGTGGGATAGACTCGAGGGAAAACCATAGATCCTTTGATCCACGCGGCGGACTGCGTGACACTGCTGCTACCGCTCTGGAGGAAAGCGCAAGTGCATGCCCGCATTCGAGTCGAGGACTGACTCCCCTGGGGAGACTCCAGAAGTACCCCAAGATCCATGTCAGCACTGGAGAGGAATCCTCAGGTTCCGGCCCCGACTCCACACAAGGTCTTAGGCCCCTCATTGACCGGAGAGGAATCACGAGAGGCCCCGAGGAACTCGCATGGGGACTGGCCTTTCCTGAGGCCACCAGAGCGGGTCCCTTAGGTCCCCATCGTAAGTCGAGAGCACCTGCCGCAACTCGAGAAAATCCAGGAGGTTTTGCCCTCCAGGCGAGATGAGGCCCATTTCCGCTGAGGCTTCTCGAGGCTAATCACATCTAACCACTGGAACTTCCAAAGGGTCCTTCACACCCTTGCTGCAACTGAAGTAGTTCCGCGACATACCCTTCTCCACTCGAGAGGAAGCACGTGGGGTCCCGCACACATCCAGGGGAGCCCTGTTTCCGCCTCCTAGCTCGAGATGAGGGATCCTTTCCCTGTTTCGTAGGGAAAGAATTCCCGGCGTTCCCGTCGCATCTCAAGAGGAGGCGCTCTCCGCAGGAAAGGCGATAGGAACTCCAGGGTCGTGGCACCATTCCAAGAGACCCCCAGATGTGTCAGTCCATTCCAGAGGAACCTGTTTTCCCTGCACTGCCTTGACGTTCAAGCCGAGGATCGACTCCCACCACGTGTGCACGTGGGACAGCCCTGTGGGAAAGCCTCGTGGGAAAGCCTCGTGGGAAAGACTCGAGGGAAAACCATAGATCCCTTGATCCACGCGGCGGACTGCGTGACACTGCTGCTACCGCTCTGGAGGAAAGCGCAAGTGCATGCCCGCATTCGAGACGAGGACTGACTCCCCTGGGGAGACTCCAGAAGTACGCCAAGATCCATGTCAGCACTGGAGAGGAATCCTCAGGTTCCGGCCCCGACTCCACACAAGGTCTTAGGCCCCGGCATCGACGGGAGAGGAATGCCGAGAGGCCCCCGAGGAACTCGCATGGGGACTGGCCTTTCCTGAGGCCACCAGAGCGGGTCCCTGAGGTCCCCATCGTAAGTCGAGAGCACCTGCCGCAACTCGAGAAAATCCAGGAGGTTTTGCCCTCCAGGCGAGATGAGGCCCATTTCCGCTGAGGCTTCTCGAGGCTAATCACATCTAACCGCTGGAACTTCCAAAGGGTCCTTCACACCCTTGCAGCAACTCAAGAAGTTCCCCGACATACCCGTCTCCACTCGAGAGGAAGCACGTGGGCCCCGCACACATCCAGGGGAGCCCCGTTTCCGCCTCCTTGCTCGAGATGAGGGATCCTTTCCCTGTTTCGTAGGGAAAGAATTCCCGGCGTTCCCGTCGCATCTCAAGAGGAGGCGCTCTCCACAGGAAAGGCGAGAGGAACTCCAGGGTCGTGCCACCATTCCAAGAGTCCCCCAGATGTGTCAGTCCATTCCAGAGGAACCTGTTTTCCCTGCACTGCCTTGACGTTCAAGCCGAGGATCGACTCCCACCACGTGTGCACGTGGGACAGCCCTGTGGGATAGCATCGTGGGAAAGCCTCGTGGGAAAGACTCGATGGAAAACCATAGATCCTTTGATCCACGCGGCGGAATGCGTGACACTGCTGCTACCGCTCTGGAGGACAGCGCAAGTGCATGCCCGCATTCGAGACGAGGACTGACTCCCCTGGGGAGACTCCAGAAGTACCCCAAGATCCATGTCAGCACTGGAGAGGAATCCTCAGGTTGCGGCCCCGCCTCCACACAAGGTCTTAGGCCCCGGCATCGACGGGAGAGGAATCCCGAGAGGCCCCCGAGGAACTCGCATGGGGACTGGCCTTTCCTGAGGCCACCAGAGCGGGTCCCTGAGGTCCCCGTCGTAAGTCGAGAGCACCTGCCGCAACTCGAGAAAATCCAGGAGGTTTTGCCCTCCAGGCGAGATGAGGCCCATTTCCGCTGAGGCTTCTCGAGGCTAATCACGTCTAAACACTGGAACTTCCAAAGGGTCCTTCACACCCTTGCTGCAACTCAAGAAGTTCCCCGACATACCCGTCTCCACTCGAGAGGAAGCACGAGGGTCCCGCACACATCCAGGGGAGCCCCGTTTCCGCCTCCTAGCTCGAGATGAGGGATCCTTTCCCTGTTTCGCAGGGAAAGAATTCCCGGCGTTCCCGCCGCATCTCAAGAGGAGGCGCTCTCCACAGGAAAGGCGAGAGGAACTCCAGGGTCGTGCCACCATTCCAAGAGTCCCCCAGATGTGTCAGTCCATTCCAGAGGAACCTGTTTTCAATGCACTGCCTTGACGTTCAAGCCGAGGATCCACTCCCACCACGTGTGCACGTGGGACAGCCCTGTGGGAAAGCCTCGTGGGAAAGCCTCGTGGGAAAGACTCTAGGGAAAACCATAGATCCTTTGATCCACGCGGCGGAATGCGTGACACTGCTGCTACCGCTCTGGAGGAAAGCGCAAGTGCATGACCGCATTCGAGACGAGGACTGACTCCCCTGGGGAGACTCCAGAAGTACCCCAAGATCCATGTCAGCACTGGAGAGGAATCCTCAGGTTCCGGCCCCGACTCCACACAAGGTCTTAGGCCCCGGCATCGACGGGAGAGTAATCCCCAGAGGCCCCCGAGGAACTCGCATGGGGACTGGCCTTTCCTGAGGCCACCAGAGCGGGTCCCTGAGGTCCCCGTCGTAAGTCGAGAGCACCTGCCGCAACTCGAGAAAATCCAGGAGGTTTTGCCCTCCAGGCGAGATGAGGCCCATTTCCGCTGAGGCTTCTCGAGGCTAATCACGTCTAAACACTGGAACTTCCAAAGGGTCCTTCACACCCTTGCTGCAACTCAAGAAGTTCCCCGACATACCCGTCTCCACTCGAGAGGAAGCACGAGGGTCCCGCACACATCCAGGGGAGCCCCGTTTCCGCCTCCTAGCTCGAGATGAGGGATCCTTTCCCTGTTTCGCAGGGAAAGAATTCCCGGCGTTCCCGTCGCATCTCAAGAGGAGGCGCTCTCCACAGGAAAGGCGAGAGGAACTCCAGGGTCGTGCCACCATTCCAAGAGTCCCCCAGATGTGTCAGTCCATTCCAGAGGAACCTGTTTTCCCTGCACTGCCTTGACGTTCAAGCCGAGGATCCACTCCCACCACGTGTGCACGTGGGACAGCCCTGTGGGAAAGCCTCGTGGGAAAGCCTCGTGGGAAAGACTCGAGGGAAAACCATAGATCCTTTGATCCACGCCGCGGACTGGTGACACTGCTGCTACCGCTCTGGAGGAAAGCGCAAGTGCATGACCGCATTCGAGACGAGGACTGACTCCCCTGGGGAGACTCCAGAAGTACCCCAAGATCCATGTCAGCACTGGAGAGGAATCCTCAGGTTCCGGCCCCGACTCCACACAAGGTCTTAGGCCCCGGCATCGACGGGAGAGGAATCCCGAGAGGCCCCCGAGGAACTCGCATGGGGACTGGCCTTTCCTGAGGCCACCAGAGCGGGTCCCTGAGGTCCCCGTCGTAAGTCGAGAGCACCTGCCGCAACTCGAGAAAATCCAGGAGGTTTTGCCCTCCAGGCGAGATGAGGCCCATTTCCGCTGAGGCTTCTCGAGGCTAATCACGTCTAACCACTGGAACTTCCAAAGGGTCCTTCACACCCTTGCTGCAACTCAAGAAGTTCCCCGACATACCCGTCTCCACTCGAGAGGAAGCACTTGGGGTCCCGCACACATCCAGGGGAGCCCCGTTTCCGCCTCCTAGCTCGAGATGAGGGATCCTTTCCCTGTTTCGTAGGGAAAGAATTCCCGGCGTTCCCGTCGCATCTCAAGAGGAGGCGCTCTCCGCAGGAAAGGCGAGAGGAACTCCAGGGTCGTGGCACCATTCCAAGAGACGCCCAGATGTGTCAGTCCATTATAGAGGAACCTGTTTTCCCTGCACTGCCTTGACGTTCAAGCCGAGGATCGACTCCCACCACCTGTGCACTTGGGACAGCCCTGTGGGAAAGCCTCGTGGGAAAGCCTCGTGGGAAAGACTCGAGGGAAAACCATAGATCCTTTGATCCACGCGGTGGACTGCGAGACACTGCTGCTACCGCTCTGGAGGAAAGCGCAAGTGCATGCCCGCATTCGAGACGAGGACTGACTCCCATGGGGAGACTCCAGAAGTACCCCAAGATCCATGTCAGCACTGGAGAGGAATCCTCAGGTTCCGGCCCCGACTCCACACAAGGTCTTAGGCCCCGGCATCGACGGGAGAGGAATCCCGAGAGGCCCCCGAGGAACTCGCATGGGGACTGGCCTTTCCTGAGGCCACCAGAGCGGGTCCCTGAGGTCCCCGTCGTAAGTCGAGAGCACCTGCCGCAACTCGAGAAAATCCAGGAGGTTTTGCCCTCCAGGCGAGATGAGGCCCATTTCCGCTGAGGCTTCTCGAGGCCAATCACAACTAACCACTGGAACTTCCAAAGGGTCCTTCACACCCTTGCTGCAACTCAACAAGTTCCCCGACATAGCCGTCTCCACTCGAGAGGAAGCACGTGGGGTCCCGCAAACATCCAGGGGAGCCCCATTTCCGCCTCCTAGCTCGAGATGAGGGATCCTTTCCCTGTTTCGTAGGGAATGAATTCCCGGCGTTCCCGTCGCATCTCAAGAGGAGGCGCTCTCCAAAGGAAAGGAGAGAGGAACTCCAGGGTCGTGCCACCATTCCAAGAGCCCCCAGATGTGTCAGTCCATTCCAGAGGAACGTGTTTTCCCTGCACTACCTTGACGTTCAAGCCGAGGATCGAGTTCCACCACGTGTGCACGTGGGACAGCCCTGAGGAAAACCTCGTGGGAAAGCATCGTGGGAAAGACTCGAGGGAAAACCATAGATCCTTTGATCCACGCGGCGGACTGCGTGACACTGCTGCTACCGCTCTGGAGGAAAGCGCAAGTGCATGCCCGCATTCGAGACGAGGACTGACTCCCCTGGGGAGACTCCAGAAGTACCCCAAGATCCATGTCAGCACTGGAGAGGAATCCTCAGGTTCCGGCCCCGACTCCACACAAGGTCTTAGGCCCCGGCATCGACGGGAGAGGAATCCCGAGAGGCCCCCGAGGAACTCGCATGGGGACTGGCCTTTCCTGAGGTCACCAGAGCGGGTCCCTGAGGTCCCCGTCGTAAGTCGAGAGCACATGCCGCAACTCGAGAAAATCCAGGAGGTTTTGCCCTCCAGGCGAGATGAGGCCCATTTCCGCTGAGGCTTCTCGAGGCTAATCACATCTAACCACTGGAACTTCCAAAGGGTCCTTCACACCCTTGCTGCAACTCTAGAAGTTCCCCGACATACCCGTCTCCACTCAAGAGGAAGCACGAGGGTCCCTCACACATCGAGGGGAGCCCCGTTTCCGCCTCCTAGCTCGAGATGAGGGATCCTTTCCCTGTTTCGTAGGGAAAGAATTCCCGGCGTTCCCGTCGCATCTCAAGAGGAGGCGCTCCCACAGAAAAGGCGAGAGGAACTCCAGGGTCGTGCGACCATTCCAAGAGACCCCAGATGTGTCTGTCCATTACAGAGGAACCTGTTTTCCCTGCACTGCCTTGACGTTCAAGCCGAGGATCGACTCCCACCACGTGAGTTCGTGGGACAGCCCTGTGGGAAAGCCTCGTGGGAAAGCCTCGTGGGAAAGACTCGAGGGAAAACCATAGATCCTTTGATCCACGCGGCGGACTGCGTGACACTGCTGCTACCGCTCTGGAGGAAAGCGCAAGTGCATGCCCGCATTCGAGACGAGGACTGACTCCCCTGGGGAGACTCCAGAAGTACCCCAAGATCCATGTCAGCACTGGAGAGGAATCATCAGGTACCGGCCCCGACTCCACACAAGGTCTTAGGCCCCGGCATCGACGGGAGAGGAATGCCGAGAGGCCCCCGAGGAACTCGCATGGGGACTGGCCTTTCCTGAGGCCACCAGAGCGGGTCCCTGAGGTCCCCATCGTAAGTCGAGAGCACCTGCCGCAACTCGAGAAAATCCAGGAGGTTTTGCCCTCCAGGCGAGATGAGGCCCATTTCCGCTGAGGCTTCTCGAGGCTAATCACATCTAACCACTGGAACTTCCAAAGGGTCCTTCACACCCTTGCTGCAACTGAAGCAGTTCCGCGACATACCTGTCTCCACTCGAGAGGAAGCACGTGGGGTCCCGCACACTTCCAGGGGAGCCCTGTTTCCGACTCCTAGCTCGAGATGAGGGATCCTTTCCCTGTTTCGTAGGGAAAGAATTCCCGGCGTTCCCGTCGCATCTCAAGAGGAGGCGCTCTCCGCAGGAAAGGCGAGAGGAACTCCAGGGTCGTGGCACCATTCCAAGAGACCCCCAGATGTGTCAGTCCATTCCAGAGGAACCTGTTTTCCCTGCACTGCCTTGACGTTCAAGCCGAGGATCGACTCCCACCACGTGTGCACGTGGGACAGCCCTGTGAGAAAGCCTCGTGGGAAAGCCTCGTGGGAAAGACTCGAGGGAAAACCATAGATCCTTTGATCCACGTGGCAGACTGCGTGACACTGCTGCTACCGCTCTGGAGGAAAGCGCAAGTGCATGCCCGCATTCGAGACGAGGACTGACTCCCCTGGGGAGACTCCAGAAGTACCCCAAGATCCATGTCAGCACTGGAGAGGAATCCTCAGGTTCCGGCCCCGACTCCACACAAGGTCTTAGGCCCCTCATCGACGGGAGAGGAATCACGAGAGGCCCCCGAGGAAGTCGCATGGGGACTGGCCTTTCCTGAGGCCACCAGAGCGGGTCCCTGAGGTCCCCATCGTAAGTCGAGAGCACCTGCCACAACTCGAGAAAATCCAGGAGGATTTGCCCTCCAGGCGAGATGAGGCCCATTTCCGCTGAGGCTTCTCGAGGCTAATCACATCTAACCACTGGAACTTCCAAAGGGTCCTTCACACCCTTGCTGCAACTGAAGCAGTTCCGCGACATACCCGTCTCCACTCGAGAGGAAGCACGTGGGGTCCCGCACACATCCAGGGGAGCCCTGTTTCCGCCTCCTAGCTCGAGATGAGGGATCCTTTCCCTGTTTCGTAGGGAAAGAATTCCCGGCGTTCCCGTCGCATCTCAAGAGGAGGCGCTCTCCGCAGGAAAGGCGAGAGGAACTCCAGGGTCGTGACACCATTCCAATAGACCCCCAGATGTGTCAGTCCATTCCAGAGGAACCTGTTTTCCCTGCACTGCCTTGACGTTCAAGCCGAGGATCGACTCCCACCACGTGTGCACGTGGGACAGCCCTGTGGGAAAGCCTCGTGGGAAAGCCTCGTGGGAAAGACTCGAGGGAAAACCATAGATCCTTTGATCCACGCGGCGGACTGCGTGACACTGCTGCTACCGCTCTGGAGGAAAGCGCAAGTGCATGCCCGCATTCGAGACGTGGACTGATTCCCCTCGGGAGACTCCAGAAGTACCCCAAGATCCATGTCAGCACTGGAGAGGAATCCTCAGGTTCCGGCCCCGACTCCACACAAGGTCTTAGGCCCCGGCATCGACGGGAGAGGAATCCCGAGAGGCCCCCGAGGAACTCGCATGGGGACTGGCCTTTCCTGAGGCCACCAGAGCGGGTCCCTGAGGTCCCCGTCGTAAGTCGAGAGCACCTGCCGCAACTCGAGAAAATCCAGGAGGTTTTGCCCTCCAGGCGAGATGAGGCCCATTTCCGCTGAGGCTTCTCGAGGCTAATCACGTCTAACCACTGGAACTTCCAAAGGGTCCTTCACACCCTTGCTGCAACTCAAGAACTTCCCCGACATACCCGTCTCCACTCGAGAGGAAGCACGTGGGGTCACGCACACATCCAGGGGAGCCCCGTTTCCGCCTCCTAGCTCGAGATGAGGGATCCTTTCCCTGTTTCGTAGGGAAAGAATTCCCGGCGTTCCCGTCGCATCTCAATAGTAGGCGCTCTCCACAGGAAAGGGGAGAGGAACTCCAGGGTCGTGCCACCATTCCAAGAGACCCCCAGATGTGTCAGTCCATTACAGAAGAACCTGTATTCCCTGCACTGCCTTGACGTTCAAGCCGAGGATCGACTCCCACCACGTGTGCACGTGGGACAGCCCTGTGGGAAATCCTCGTGGGAAAGCCTCGTGGGAAAGACTCAAGGGAAAACCATAGATCCTTTGATCCATTGGGCGGACTGTGTGACACTGCTGCTACCGCTTGGAGGAAAGCGCAAGTGCATGCCCGCATTCGAGACGAGGACTGACTCCCGTGGGGAGACTCCAGAAGTACCCCAAGATCCATGTCAGCACTGGAGAGGAATCCTCAGGTTCCGGCCCCGACTTCACACAAGGTCTTAGGCCCCGGCATCGACGGGAGAGGAATCCCGAGAGGCCCCCGAGGAACTCGCATGGGGACTGGCCTTTCCTGAGGCCACCAGAGCGGTTCCCTGAGGTCCCCGTCGTAAGTCGAGAGCACCTGCCGCAACTCGAGAAAATCCAGGAGGTTTTGCCCTCCAGGCGAGATGAGGCCCATTTCCGCTGAGGCTTCTCGAGGCCAATCACATCTAACCACTGGAACTTCCAAAGGGTCCTTCACACCATTGCTGCATCTCAAGAAGTTCCCCGACATACCCGTCTCCACTCGAGAGGAAGCACGTAGGGTCAATCACACATCCAGGGGAGCCCTGTTTCCGCCTCCTAGCTCGAGATGAGGGATCCTTCCCTTTTTCGTAGGGAAAGAATTCCCGGCGTTCCAGTCGCATCTCAAGAGGAGGCGCTCTCCACAGGAAAGGCGAGAGGAACTCCAGGGTCGTGCCACCATTCCAAGAGTCCCCCAGATGTGTCAGTCCATTCCAGAGGAACCTGTTTTCCCTGCACTGCCTTGACGTTCAAGCCGAGGATCGACTCCCACCACGTGTGCACGTGGGACAGCCCTGTGGGAAAGCCTCGTGGGAAAGCCTCGTGGGAACGACTCGAGGGAAAACCATAGATCCTTTGATCCACGCGGCGGACTGCGTGACACTGCTGCTACCGCTCTGTAGGAAAGCGCAAGTGCATGCCCGCATTCGAGACGAGGACTGACTCCCCTGGGGAGACTCCAGAAGTACCCCAAGATCCATGTCAGCACTGGAGAGGAATCCTCAGGTTCCGGCCCCGAATCCACACAAGGTCTTAGGCCCCGGCATCGACGGGAGAGGAATCCCGAGAGGCCCCCGAGGAACTCGCATGGGGACTGGCATTTCCTGAGGCCACCAGAGCGGGTCCCTGAGGTCCCCATCGTAAGTCGAGAGCACCTGCCGCAACTCGAGAAAATCCAGGAGGTTTTGCCCTCCAGGCGAGATGAGGCCCATTTCCGCTGAGGCTTCTCGAGGCTAATCACGTCTAACCACTGGAACTTCCAAAGGGTCCTTCACACCCTTGCTGCAACTCAAGAAGTTCTCCGACATACCCGTCTCCACTCGAGAGGAAGCACGTGGGGTCCCGCACACATCCAGGGGAGCCCAGTTTCTGCCTCCTAGCTCGAGATGAGGGATCCTTTCCCTGTTTCGTAGGGAAAGAATTCCCGGCGTTCCCGTCGCATCTCAAGAGGAGGCGCTCTCCACAGGAAAGGCGAGAGGAACTCCAGGGTCGTGCCACCATTCCAAGAGTCCCCCAGATGTGTCAGTCCATTCCAGATGAACCTGTTTTCCCTGCACTGCCTTGACGTTCAATCCGAGGATCCACTCCCACCACGTGTGCACGTGGGACAGCCCTGTGGGAAAGCCTCGTGGGAAAGCCTCGTGGGAAAGACTCGAGGGAAAACCATAGATCCTTTGATCCACGCGGTGGACTGCGTGACACTGCTGCTACCGCTCTGGAGGAAAGCGCAAGTGCATGACCGCATTCGAGACGAGGACTGACTCCCCTGGGGAGACTCCAGAAGTACCCCAAGATCCATGTCAGCACTGGAGAGGAATCCTCAGGTTCCGGCCCCGACTCCACACAAGGTCTTAGGCCCCGGCATCGATGGGAGAGGAATCCCGAGAGGCCCCCGAGGAACTCGCATGGGGACTGGCCTTTCCTGAGGCCACCAGAGCGGGTCCCCGAGGTCCCCGTCGTAAGTCGAGAGCACCTGCCGCAACTCGAGAAAATCCAGGAGGTTTTGCCCTCCAGGCGAGATGAGGCCCATTTCCGCTGAGGCTTCTCGAGGCCAATCACATCTAACCACTGGAACTTCCAAAGGGTCCTTCACACCCTTGCTGCAACTCAAGAAGTTCCCCGACATACCCATCTCCACTCGAGAGGAAGCACGTGGGGTCCCGCACACATCCAGGGGAGCCCCGTTTCCGCCTCCTAGCTCGAGATGAGGGATCCTTTCCCTGTTTCTTAGGGAAAGAATTCCCGGCGTTCCCGTCGCATCTCAAGAGGAGGCGCTCTCCACAGGAGAGGCGAGAGGAACTCCAGGGTCGTGCCACCATTCCAAGAGACGCCCAGATGTGTCAGTCCATTATAGAGGAACCTGTTTTCCCTGCACTGCCTTGACGTTCAAGCCGAGGATCGACTCCCACCACCTGTGCACGTGGGACAGCCCTGTGGGAAAGCCTCGTGGGAAAGCCTCGTGGGAAAGACTCGAGGGAAAACCATAGATACTTTGATCCACGCGGTGGACTGCGTGACACTGCTGCTACCGCTCTGGAGGAAAGCGCAAGTGCATGCCCGCATTCGAGACGAGGACTGACTCCCATGGGGAGACTCCAGAAGTACCCCAAGATCCATGTCAGCACTGGAGAGGAATCCTCAGGTTCCGGCCCCGACTCCACACAAGGTCTTAGGCCCCGGCATCGACGGGAGAGGAATCCCGAGAGGCCCCCGAGGAACTCGCATGGGGACTGGCCTTTCCTGAGGTCACCAGAGCGGGTCCCTGAGGTCCCCGTCGTAAGTCGAGAGCACATGCCGCAACTCGAGAAAATCCAGGAGGTTTTGCCCTCCAGGCGAGATGAGGCCCATTTCCGCTGAGGCTTCTCGAGGCTAATCACATCTAACCACTGGAACTTCCAAAGGGTCCTTCACACCCTTGCTGCAACTCTAGAAGTTCCCCGACATACCCGTCTCCACTCAAGAGGAAGCACGAGGGTCCCTCACACATCGAGGGGAGCCCCGTTTCCGCCTCCTAGCTCGAGATGAGGGATCCTTTCCCTGTTTCGTAGGGAAAGAATTCCCGGCGTTCCCGTCGCATCTCAAGAGGAGGCGCTCCCACAGAAAAGGCGAGAGGAACTCCAGGGTCGTGCGACCATTCCAAGAGACCCCAGATGTGTCTGTCCATTACAGAGGAACCTGTTTTCCCTGCACTGCCTTGACGTTCAAGCCGAGGATCGACTCCCACCACGTGAGCTCGTGGGACAGCCCTGTGGGAAAGCCTCGTGGGAAAGCCTCGTGGGAAAGACTCGAGGGAAAACCATAGATCCTTTGATCCACGCGGCGGACTGCGTAACACTGCTGCTACCGCTCTGGAGGAAAGCGCAAGTGCATGCCCGCATTCGAGACGAGGACTGACTCCCCTGGGGAGACTCCAGAAGTACCCCAAGATCCATGTCAGCACTGGAGAGGAATCCTCAGGTTCCGGCCCCGACTTCACACAAGGTCTTAGGCCCCTCATCGACGTGAGAGGAATCACGAGAGGCCCCCGAGGAAGTCGCATGGGGACTGGCCTTTCCTGAGGCCACCAGAGCGGGTCGCTGAGGTCCCCATCGTAAGTCGAGAGCACCTGCCACAACTCGAGAAAATCCAGGAGGATTTGCCCTCCAGGCGAGATGAGGCCCATTTCCGCTGAGGCTTCTCGAGGCTAATCACATCTAACCACTGGAACTTCCAAAGGGTCCTTCACACCCTTGCTGCAACTGAAGCAGTTCCGCGACATACCCGTCTCCACTCGAGAGGAAGCACGTGGGGTCCCGCACACATCCAGGGGAGCCCTGTTTCCGCCTCCTAGCTCGAGATGAGGGATCCTTTCCCTGTTTCGTAGGGAAAGAATTCCCGGCGTTCCCGTCGCATCTCAAGAGGAGGCGCTCTCCACAGGAAAGGCGAGAGGAACTCCAGGGTCGTGACACCATTCCAATAGACCCCCAGATGTGTCAGTCCATTCCAGAGGAACCTGTTTTCCCTGCACTGCCTTGACGTTCAAGCCGAGGATCGACTCCCACCACGTGTGCACGTGGGACAGCCCTGTGGGAAAGCCTCGTGGGAAAGCCTCGTGGGAAAGACTCGAGGGAAAACCATAGATCCTTTGATCCACGCCGCGGACTGCGTGACACTGCTGCTACCGCTCTGGAGGAAAGCGCAAGTGCATGCCCGCATTCGAGACGAGGACTGACTCCCCTGGGGAGACTCCAGAAGTACCCCAAGATCCATGTCAGCACTGGAGAGGAATCCTCAGGTTCCGGTCCCGACTCCACACAAGGTCTTAGGCCCCGGCATCGACGGGAGAGGAATCCCGAGAGGCCCCCGAGGAACTCGCATGGGGACTGGCCTTTCCTGAGGCCACCAGAGCGGGTCCCTGAGGTCCCCGTCGTAAGTCGAGAGCACCTGCCGCAACTCGAGAAAATCCAGGAGGTTTTGCCCTCCAGGCGAGATGAGGCCCATTTCCGCTGAGGCTTCTCGAGGCTAATCACGTCTAACCACTGGAACTTCCAAAGGGTCCTTCACACCCTTGCTGCAACTCAAGAAGTTCCCCGACATACCCGTCTCCACTCGAGAGGAAGCACGTGGGGTCACGCACACATCCAGGGGAGCCCCGTTTCCGCCTCCTAGCTCGAGATGAGGGATCCTTTCCCTGTTTCGTAGGGAAAGAATTCCCGGCGTTCCCGTCTCATCTCAATAGTAGGCGCTCTCCACAGGAAAGGGGAGAGGAACTCCAGGGTCGTGCCACCATTCCAAGAGACCCCCAGATGTGTCAGTCCATTACAGAAGAAACTGTATTCCCTGCAATGCCTTGACGTTCAAGCCGAGGATCGACTCCCACCACGTGTGCACGTGGGACAGCCCTGTGGGAAATCCTCGTGGGAAAGCCTCGTGGGAAAGACTCGAGGGAAAACCATAGATCCTTTGATCCATTGGGCGGACTGTGTGACACTGCTGCTACCGCTTGGAGGAAAGCGCAAGTGCATGCCCGCATTCGAGACGAGGACTGACTCCCCTGGGGAGACTCCAGAAGTACCCCAAGATCCATGTCAGCACTGGAGAGGAATCCTCAGGTTCCGGCCCCGACTTCACACAAGGTCTTAGGCCCCGGCATCGACGGGAGAGGAATCCCGAGAGGCCCCCGAGGAACTCGCATGGGGACTGGCCTTTCCTGAGGCCACCAGAGCGGTTCCCTGAGGTCCCCGTCGTAAGTCGAGAGCACCTGCCGCAACTCGAGAAAATCCAGGAGGTTTTGCCCTCCAGGCGAGATGAGGCCCATTTCCGCTGAGGCTTCTCGAGGCCAATCACATCTAACCACTTGAACTTCCAAAGGGTCCTTCACACCATTGCTGCATCTCAAGAAGTTCCCCGACATACCCGTCTCCACTCGAGAGGAAGCACGTAGGGTCAATCACACATCCAGGGGAGCCCTGTTTCCGCCTCCTAGCTCGAGATGAGGGATCCTTCCCTTTTTCGTAGGGAAAGAATTCCCGGCGTTCCAGTCGCAACTCAAGAGGAGGCACTCTCCACAGGAAAGGCGAGAGGAACTCCAGGGTCGTGCCACCATTCCAAGAGTCCCCCAGATGTGTCAGTCCATTCCAGAGGAATCTGTTTTCCCTGCACTGCCTTGACGTTCAAGCCGAGGATCGACTCCCACCACGTGTGCACGTGGGACAGCCCTGTGGGAAAGCCTCGTGGGAAAGCCTCGTGGGAAAGACTCGAGGGAAAACCATAGATCCTTTGATCCACGCGGCGGACTGCGTGACACTGCTGCTACCGCTCTGGAGGAAAGCGCAAGTGCATGCCCGCATTCGAGACGAGGACTGACTCCCCTGGGGAGACTCCAGAAGTACCCCAAGATGCATGTCAGCACGGGAGAGGAATCCTCAGGTTCCGGCCCCGACTCCACACAAGGACTTAGGCCGCGGCATCGACGGGAGAGGAATCCCCAGAGGCCCCCGAGGAACTCGCATGGGGACTGGCCTTTCCTGAGGCCACCAGAGCGGGTCCCTGAGGTCCCCGTCGTAAGTCGAGAGCACCTGCCGCAACTCGAGAAAATCCAGGAGGTTTTGCCCTCCAGGCGAGATGAGGCCCATTTCCGCTGAGGCTTCTCGAGGCCAATCACGTCTAACCACTGGAACTTCCAAAGGGTCCTTCACACCCTTGCTGCAACTCAAGAAGTTCCCCGACATACCCGTCTCCACTCGAGAGGAAGCACGTGGTGTCCCGCACACATCCAGGGGAGCCCCGTTTCCGCCTACTAGCTCGAGATGAGGGATCCTTTCCCTGTTTCGTAGGGAAAGAATTCCCGGCGTTCCCGTCGCATCTCAAGAGGAGGCGCTCTCCACAGGAAAGGCGAGAGGAACTCCAGGGTCGTGCCGCCATTCCAAGAGTCCCCAGATGTGTCAGTCCATTCCAGAGGAACCTGTTTTCCCGGCACTGCCTTGACGTTCAAGCCGAGGATCCACTCCCACCACGTGTGCACGTGGGACAGCCCTGAGGGAAAGCCTCGTGGGGAGGCTCGTGGGAAAGACTCGAGGGAAAACCATAGATCCTTTGATCCACGCGGGGGACTGCGTGACACTGCTGCTAACGCTCTGGAGGAAAGCGCAAGTGTATGCCCGCATTCGAGACGAGGACTGACTCCCCTGGGGAGACTCCAGAAGTACCCCAAGATCCATGTCAGCACTGGAGAGGAATCCTCAGATTCCGCCCCTGACTTCACACAAGGTCTTAGGCCCCGGCATCGACGGGAGAGGAATCCCCATAGGAACTCGCATGGGGACTGGCCTTTCCTGAGGCCACCAGAGCGGGTCCCTGAGGTCCTCTTCGTAAGTCGAGAGCACCTGCCGCAACTCGAGAAAATCCAGGCGGTTTTGCCCTCCAGGCAAGATGAGGCCCATTTCCTCTGAGGCTTCTCGAGGCTAATCACGTCTAACCACTGGAACTTCCAAAGGGTCCTTCACACCCTTGCTGCAACTCAAGAAGTTCCCCGACATACCCGTCTCCACTCGAGAGGAAGCACGTGGGTCCCGCACACATCCAGGGGAGCCCCGTTTCCGCCTCCTAGCTCGAGATGAGGGATCCTTTCCCTGTTTCGTAGGGAAAGAATTCCCGGCGTTCCCGTCGCATCTCAAGAGGAGGCGCTCTCCACAGGAAAGGCGAGAGGAACTCCAGGGTCGTGCCACCATTCCAAGAGTCCCCCAGATGTGTCAGTCCATTCCAGAGGAACCTGTTTTCCCTGCACTGCCTTGACGTTCAAGCCGAGGATCGACTCCCACCACGTGTGCACGTGGGACAGCCCTGTGGGAAAGCCTCGTGGGAAAGCCTCGTGGGAAAGACTCGAGGGAAAACCATAGATCCTTTGATCCACGCGGCGGACTGCGTGATACTGCTGCTACCGCTCTGGAGGAAAGCGCAAGTGCATGCCCGCATTCGAGACGAGGACTGACTCCCCTGGGGAGACTCCAGAAGTACCCCAAGATCCATGTCAGCACTGGAGAGGAATCCTCAGGTTCCGGCCCCGACTCCACACAAGGTCTTAGGCCCCGGCATCGACGGGAGAGGAATCCCGAGACGCCCCCGAGGAACTCGCATGGGGACTGGCCTTTCCTGAGGCCACCAGAGCGGGTCCCTGAGGTCCCCGTCGTAAGTCGAGAGCACCTGCCGAACTCGAGAAAATCCAGTAGGTTTTGCCCTCCAGGCGAGATGAGGCCCATTTCCGCTGAGGCTTCTCGAGGCCAATCACATCTAACCACTGGAACTTCCAAAGGGTCCTTCACACCCTTGCTGCAACTCAAGAACTTCCCCGACATACCCGTCTGCACTCGAGAGGAAGCACGTGGTGTCCCGCACACATCCAGGGGAGCCCCGTTTCCGCCTCCTAGCTCGAGATGAGGGATCCTTTCCCTGTTTCGAAGGGAAAGAATTCCCGGCGTTCCCGTCGCACCTCAAGAGGAGGCGCTCACCACAGGAAAGGCGAGATGAACTCCAGGGTCACGCCACCATTCCAAGAGTCCCCCAGATGTGTCAGTCCATTCCAGAGGAACCTGTTTTCCCTGCACTGCCTTGACGTTCAAGTCGAGGATCGACTCCCACCACGTGTGCACGTGGGACAGCCCTGTGGGAAAGCCTCGGGGGAAAGCCTCGTGGGAAAGACTCGAGGGAAAACCATAGATCCTTTGATCCACGCGGCGGACTGCGTGACACTGCTGCTACCGCTCTGGAGGAAAGCGCAAGTGCATGCCCGCATTCGAGACGAGGACTGACTCCCCTGGGGAGACTCCAGACGTACCCCAAGATCCATGTCAGCACGGGAGAGGAATCCTCAGGTTCCGGCCCCGACTCCACACAAGGACTTAGGCCCCGGCATCGATGGGAGAGGAATCCCGAGAGGCCCCCGAGGAACTCGCATGGGGACTGGCCTTTCCTGAGGCCACCAGAGCGGGTCCCCGAGGTCCCCGTCGTAAGTCGAGAGCACCTGCCGCAACTCGAGAAAATCCAGGAGGTTTTGCCCTCCAGGCGAGATGAGGCCCATTTCCGCTGAGGCTTCTCGAGGCGAATCACATCTAACCACTGGAACTTCCAAAGGGTCCTTCACACCCTTGCTGCAACTCAAGAAGTTCCCCGACATACCCGTCTCCACTCGAGAGGAAGCACGTGGGGTCCCGCACACATCCAGGGGAGCCCCGTTTCCGCCTCCTAGCTCGAGATGAGGGATCCTTTCCCTGTTTCGTAGGGAAAGAATTCCCGGCGTTCCCGTCGCATCTCAAGAGGAGGCGCTCTCCACAGGAGAGGCGAGAGGAACTCCAGGGTCGTGCCACCATTCCAAGAGACGCCCAGATGTGTCAGTCCATTATAGAGGAACCTGTTTTCCCTGCACTGCCTTGACGTTCAAGCCGAGGATCGACTCCCACCACCTGTGCACGTGGGACAGCCATGTGGGAAAGCCTCGTGGGAAAGCCTCGTGGGAAAGACTCGAGGGAAAACCATAGATACTTTGATCCACGCGGTGGACTGCGTGACACTGCTGCTACCGCTCTGGAGGAAAGCGCAAGTACATGCCCGCATTCGAGACGAGGACTGACTCCCATGGGGAGACTCCAGAAGTACCCCAAGATCCATGTCAGCACTGGAGAGGAATCCTCAGGTTCCGGCCCCGACTCCACACAAGGTCTTCGGCGCCGGCATCGACGGGAGAGGAATCCCGAGAGGCCCCCGAGGAACTCGCATGGGGACTGGCCTTTCCTGAGGCCACCAGAGCGGGTCCCTGAGGTCCCCGTCGTAAGTCGAGAGCACCTGCCGCAACTCGAGAAAATCCAGGAGGTTTTGCCCTCCAGGCGAGATGAGGCCCATTTCCGCTGAGGCTTCTCGAGGCCAATCACGTCTAACCACTGGAACTTCCAAAGGGTCCTTCACACCCTTGTTGCAACTCAACAAGTTCCCCGACATAGCCGTCTCCACTCGAGAGGAAGCACGTGGTGTCCCGCAAACATCCAGGGGAGCCCCATTTCCGCCTCCTAGCTCGAGATGAGGGATCCTTTCCCTGTTTCGTAGGGAATGAATTCCCGGCGTTCCCGTCGCATCTCAAGAGGAGACGCTCTCCAAAGGAAAGGCGAGAGGAACTCCAGGGTCGTGCCACCATTCCAAGAGCCCCCAGATGTGTCAGTCCATTCCAGAGGAACGTGTTTTCCCTGCACTACCTTGACGTTCAAGCCGAGGATCGAGTTCCACCACGTGTGCACGTGGGACAGCCCTGAGGAAAGCCTCGTGGGAAAGCCTCGTGGGAAAGACTCGAGGGAAAACCATAGATCCTTTGATCCACGCGGCGGACTGCGTGACACTGCTGCTACCGCTCTGGAGGAAAGCGCAAGTGCATGCCCGCATTCGAGACGAGGACTGACTCCCCTGGGGAGACTCCAGAAGTACCCCAAGATCCATGTCAGCACTGGAGAGGAATCCTCAGGTTCCGGCCCCGACTCCACACAAGGTCTTAGGCCCCGGCATCGACGGGAGAGGAATCCCGAGAGGCCCCCGAGGAACTCGCATGGGGACTGGCCTTTCCTGAGGTCACCAGAGCGGGTCCCTGAGGTCCCCGTCGTAAGTCGAGAGCACATGCCGCAACTCGAGAAAATCCAGGAGGTTTTGCCCTCCAGGCGAGATGAGGCCCATTTCCGCTGAGGCTTCTCGAGGCTAATCACATCTAACCACTGGAACTTCCAAAGGGTCCTTCACACCCTTGCTGCAACTCTAGAAGTTCCCCGACATACCCGTCTCCACTCAAGAGGAAGCACGAGGGTCCCTCACACATCGAGGGGAGCCCCGTTTCCGCCTCCTAGCTCGAGATGAGGGATCCTTTCCCTGTTTCGTAGGGAAAGAATTCCCGACGTTCCCGTCGCATCTCAAGAGGAGGCGCTCCCACAGAAAAGGCGAGAGGAACTCCAGGGTCGTGCGACCATTCCAAGAGACCCCAGATGTGTCTGTCCATTACAGAGGAACCTGTTTTCCCTGCACTGCCTTGACGGTCAAGCCGAGGATCGACTCCCACCACGTGAGCTCGTGGGACAGCCCTGTGGGAAAGCCTCGTGGGAAAGCCTCGTGGGAAAGACTCGAGGGAAAACCATAGATCCTTTGATCCACGCGGCGGACTGCGTGACACTGCTGCTACCGCTCTGGAGGAAAGCGCAAGTGCATGCCCGCATTCGAGACGAGGACTGACTCCCCTGGGGAGACTCCAGAAGTACCCCAAGATCCATGTCAGCACTGGAGAGGAATCCTCAGGTTCCGGCCCCGACTCCACACAAGGTCTTAGGCCCCGGCATCGACGGGAGAGGAATCCCGAGACGCCCCCGAGGAACTCGCATGGGGACTGGCCTTTCCTGAGGCCACCAGAGCGGGTCCCTGAGGTCCCCGTCGTAAGTCGAGAGCACCTGCCGAACTCGAGAAAATCCAGTAGGTTTTGCCCTCCAGGCGAGATGAGGCCCATTTCCGCTGAGGCTTCTCGAGGCCAATCACATCTAACCACTGGAACTTCCAAAGGGTCCTTCACACTCTTGCTGCAACTCAAGAACTTCCCCGACATACCCGTCTGCACTCGAGAGGAAGCACGTGGTGTCCCGCACACATCCAGGGGAGCCCCGTTTCCGCCTCCTAGCTCGAGATGAGGGATCCTTTCCCTGTTTCGAAGGGAAAGAATTCCCGGCGTTCCCGTCACACCTCAAGAGGAGGCGCTCACCACAGGAAAGGCGAGAGGAACTCCAGGGTCACGCCACCATTCCAAGAGTCCCCCAGATGTGTCAGTCCATTCCAGAGGAACCTGTTTTCCCTGCACTGCCTTGACGTTCAAGCCGAGGATCGACTCCCAACACGTGTGCACGTGGGACAGCCCTGTGGGAAAGCCTCGTGGGAAAGTCTCGTGGGAAAGACTCGAGGGAAAACCATAGATCCTTTGATCCACGTGGCGGACTGCGTGACACTGCTGCTACCGCTCTGGAGGAAAGCGCAAGTGCATGCCCGCATTCGAGACGAGGACTGACTCCCCTGGGGAGACTCCAGAAGTACCCCAAGATGCATGTCAGCACGGGAGAGGAATCCTCAGGTTCCGGCCCCGACTCCACACAAGGACTTAGGCCGCGGCATCGACGGGAGAGGAATCCCCAGAGGCCCCCGAGGAACTCGCATGGGGACTGGCCTTTCCTGAGGCCACCAGAGCGGGTCCCTGAGGTCCCCGTCGTAAGTCGAGAGCACCTGCCGCAACTCGAGAAAATCCAGGAGGTTTTGCCCTCCAGGCGAGATGAGGCCCATTTCCGCTGAGGCTTCTCGAGGCCAATCACGTCTAACCACTGGAACTTCCAAAGGGTCCTTCACACCCTTGCTGCAACTCAAGAAGTTCCCCGACATACCCGTCTCCACTCGAGAGGAAGCACGTGGTGTCCCGCACACATCCAGGGGAGCCCCGTTTCCGCCTACTACCTCGAGATGAGGGATCCTTTCCCTGTTTCGTAGGGAAAGAATTCCCGGCGTTCCCGTCGCATCTCAAGAGGAGGCGCTCTCCACAGGAAAGGCGAGAGGAACTCCAGGGTCGTGCCGCCATTCCAAGAGTCCCCAGATGTGTCAGTCCATTCCAGAGGAACCTGTTTTCCCTGCACTGCCTTGACGTTCAAGCCGAGGATCCACTCCCACCACGTGTGCACGTGGGACAGCCCTGAGGGAAAGCCTCGTGGGGAGGCTCGTGGGAAAGACTCGAGGGAAAACCATAGATCCTTTGATCCACGCGGGGGACTGCGTGACACTGCTGCTACCGCTCTGGAGGAAAGCGCAAGTGTATGCCCGCATTCGAGACGAGGACTGACTCCCCTGGGGAGACTCCAGAAGTACCCCAAGATCCATGTCAGCACTGGAGAGGAATCCTCAGGTTCCGGCCCTGACTTCACACAAGGTCTTAGGCCCCGGCATCGACGGGAGAGGAATCCCCATAGGAACTCGCATGGGGACTGGCCTTTCCTGAGGCCACCAGAGCGGGTCCCTGAGGTCCTCTTCGTAAGTCGAGAGCACCTGCCGCAACTCGAGAAAATCCAGGCGGTTTTGCCCTCCAGGCAAGATGAGGCCCATTTCCTCTGAGGCTTCTCGAGGCTAATCACGTCTAACCACTGGAACTTCCAAAGGGTCCTTCACACCCTTGCTGCAACTCAAGAAGTTCCCCGACATACCCGTCTCCACTCGAGAGGAAGCACGTGGGTCCCGCACACATCCAGGGGAGCCCCGTTTCCGCCTCCTAGCTCGAGATGAGGGATCCTTTCCCTGTTTCGTAGGGAAAGAATTCCCGGCGTTCCCGTCGCATCTCAAGAGGAGGCGCTCTCCACAGGAAAGGCGAGAGGAACTCCAGGGTCGTGGCACCATTCCAAGAGTCCCCCAGATGTGTCAGTCCATTCCAGAGGAACCTGTTTTCCCTGCACTGCCTTGACGTTCAAGCCGAGGATCGACTCCCACCACGTGTGCACGTGGGACAGCCCTGTGGGAAAGCCTCGTGGGAAAGCCTCGTGGGAAAGACTCGAGGGAAAACCATAGATCCTTTGATCCACGCGGCGGACTGCGTGACACTGCTGCTACCGCTCTGGAGGAAAGCGCAAGTGCATGCCCGCAATCGAGACGAGGACTGACTCCCCTGGGGAGACTCCAGACCTACCCCAAGATCCATGTCAGCACTGGAGAGGAATCCTCAGGTTCCGGCCCCGACTCCACACAAGGTCTTAGGCCCCGGCATCGACAGGAGAGGAATCCCAAGAGGCCCCCGAGGAACTCGCATGGGGACTGGCCTTTCCTGAGGCCACCAGAGCGGGTCCCTGAGGTCCCCGTCGTAAGTCTAGAGCACCTGCCGCAACTCGAGAAAATCCAGGAGGTTTTGCCCTCCAGGCGATATGAGGCCCATTTCCGCTGAGGCTTCTCGAGGCTAATCACATCTAACCACTGGAACTTCCAAAGGGTCCTTCACACCCTTGCTGCAACTCAAGAAAGTCCCCGACATACCCGTCTCCACTCGAGAGGAAGTACGTGGGGTCCCGCACACATCCAGGGGAGCCCCGTTTCCGCCTCCTAGCTCGAGATGAGGGATCCTTTCCCTGTTTCATAGGGAAAGAATGTCCCGGCGTTCCCGTCGCATCTCAAGAGGAGGCGCTCTCCACAGGAAAGGCGAGAGGAACTCCAGGGTCGTGCCACCATTCCAAGAGTCCCCCAGATGTGTCAGTCCATTCCAGAGGAAACTGTTTTCCCTGCACTGCCTTGACGTTCAAGCCGAGGATCGACTCCCACCACGTGTGCACGTGGGACAGCCCTGTGGGAAAGTCTCGTGGGAAAGCCTCGTGGGAAAGACTCGAGGGAAAACCATACATCCTTTGATCCACGCGGGGGACTGCGTGACACTGCTGCTACCGCTCTGGAGGAAAGCGCAAGTGCATGCCCGCATTCGAGACGAGGACTGACTCCCCTGTGGAGACTCCAGAAGTACCCCAAGATCCATGTCAGCACTGGAGAGGAATCCTCAGGTTCCGGCCCCGACTCCACACAAGGTCTTAGGCCCCGGAATCGACGGGAGAGGAATCCCGAGAGGCCCCCGAGGAAGTCGCATGGGGACTGGCCTTTCCTGAGGCCACCAGAGCGGGTCCCTGAGGTCCCCGTCGTAAGTCGAGAGCACCTGCCGCAACTCGAGAAAATCCATGAGGTTTTGCCCTCCAGGCGAGATGAGGCCCATTTCCGCTGAGGCTTCTCGAGGCCAATCACATCTAACCACTGGAACTTCCAAAGGGGCCTTCACACCATTGCTGCAACTCAAGAAGTTCCCAGACATACCCGTCTCCACTCAATAGGAAGCACGTGGGGTCCCTCACACATCCAGGGGAGCCCCGTTTCCGCCTCCTAGCTCGAGATGAGGGATCCTTCCCTTTTTCGTAGGGAAAGAATTCCCGGCGTTCCAGTCGCATCTCAAGAGGAGGCGCTCTCCACAGGAAAGGCGAGAGGAACTCCAGGGTCGTGACACCATTCCAAGAGTCCCCCAGATGTGTCAGTCCATTCCAGAGGAACCTGTTTTCCCTGCACTGCCTTGACGTTCAAGTCGAGGACCGACTCCCACCACGTGTGCACGTGGGACAGCCCTTTGGGAAAGCCTCGGGGGAAAGCCTCGTGGGAAAGACTCGAGGGAAAACCATAGATCCTTTGATCCACGCGGCGGACTGCGTGACACTGCTGCTACCGCTCTGGAGGAAAGCGCAAGTGCATGCCCGCATTCGAGACGAGGACTGACTCCCCTGGGGAGACTCCAGACGTACCCCAAGATCCATGTCAGCACGGGAGAGGAATCCTCAGGTTCCGGCCCCGACTCCACACAAGGACTTAGGCCCCGGCATCGATGGGAGAGGAATCCCGAGAGGCCCCCGAGGAACTCGCATGGGGACTGGCCTTTCCTGAGGCCACCAGAGCGGGTCCCCGAGGTCCCCGTCGTAAGTCGAGAGCACCTGCCGCAACTCGAGAAAATCCAGGAGGTTTTGCCCTCCAGGCGAGATGAGGCCCATTTCCGCTGAGGCTTCTCGAGGCGAATCACATCTAACCACTGGAACTTCCAAAGGGTCCTTCACACCCTTGCTGCAACTCAAGAAGTTCCCCGACATACCCGTCTCCACTCGAGAGGAAGCACGTGGGGTCCCGCACACATCCAGGGGAGCCCCGTTTCCGCCTCCTAGCTCGAGATGAGGGATCCTTTCCCTGTTTCTTAGGCAAAGAATTCCCGGCGTTCCCGTCGCATCTCAAGAGGAGGCGCTCTCCACAGGAGAGGCGAGAGGAACTCCAGGGTCGTGCCACCATTCCAAGAGACGCCCAGATGTGTCAGTCCATTATAGAGGAACCTGTTTTCCCTGCACTGCCTTGACGTTCAAGCCGAGGATCGACTCCCACCACCTGTACACGTGGGACAGCCATGTGGGAAAGCCTCGTGGGAAAGCCTCGTGGGAAAGACTCGAGGGAAAACCATAGATACTTTGATCCACGCGGTGGACTGCGTGACACTGCTGCTACCGCTCTGGAGGAAAGCGCAAGTGCATGCCCGCATTCGAGACGAGGACTGACTCCCATGGGGAGACTCCAGAAGTACCCCAAGATCCATGTCAGCACTGGAGAGGAATCCTCAGGTTCCGGCCCCGACTCCACACAAGGTCTTCGGCGCCGGCATCGACGGGAGAGGAATCCCGAGAGGCCCCCGAGGAACTCGCATGGGGACTGGCCTTTCCTGAGGCCACCAGAGCGGGTCCCTGAGGTCCCCGTCGTAAGTCGAGAGCACCTGCCGCAACTCGAGAAAATCCAGGAGGTTTTGCCCTCCAGGCGAGATGAGGCCCATTTAGGTTGAGGCTTCTCGAGGCCAATCACAACTAACCACTGGAACTTCCAAAGGGTCCTTCACACCCTTGCTGCAACTCAACAAGTTCCCCGACATAGCCGTCTCCACTCGAGAGGAAGCACGTGGGGTCCCGCAAACATCCAGGGGAGCCCCATTTCCGCCTCCTAGCTCGAGATGAGGGATCCTTTCCCTGTTTCGTAGGGAATGAATTCCCGGCGTTCCCGTCGCATCTCAAGAGGAGACGCTCTCCAAAGGAAAGGCGAGAGGAACTCCAGGGTCGTGCCACCATTCCAAGAGCCCCCAGATGTGTCAGTCCATTCCAGAGGAACGTGTTTTCCCTGCACTACCTTGACGTTCAAGCCGAGGATCGATTTCCACCACGTGTGCACGTGGGACAGCCCTGAGGAAAGCCTCGTGGGAAAGCCTCGTGGGAAAGACTCGAGGGAAAACCATAGATCCTTTGATCCACGCGGCGGACTGCGTGACACTGCTGCTACCGCTCTGGAGGAAAGCGCAAGTGCATGCCCGCATTCGAGACGAGGACTGACTCCCCTGGGGAGACTCCAGAAGTACCCCAAGATCCATGTCAGCACTGGAGAGGAATCCTCAGGTTCCGGCCCCGACTCCACACAAGGTCTTAGGCCCCGGCATCGACGGGAGAGGAATCCCGAGAGGCCCCCGAGGAACTCGCATGGGGACTGGCCTTTCCTGAGGTCACCAGAGCGGGTCCCTGAGGTCCCCGTCGTAAGTCGAGAGCACATGCCGCAACTCGAGAAAATCCAGGAGGTTTTGCCCTCCAGGCGAGATGAGGCCCATTTCCGCTGAGGCTTCTCGAGGCTAATCACATCTAACCACTGGAACTTCCAAAGGGTCCTTCACACCCTTGCTGCAACTCTAGAAGTTACCCGACATACCCGTCTCCACTCAAGAGGAAGCACGAGGGTCCCTCACACATCGAGGGGAGCCCCGTTTCCGCCTCCTAGCTCGAGATGAGGGATCCTTTCCCTGTTTCGTAGGGAAAGAATTCCCGGCGTTCCCGTCGCATCTCAAGAGGAGGCGCTCCCACAGAAAAGGCGAGAGGAACTCCAGGGTCGTGCGACCATTCCAAGAGACCCCAGATGTGTCTGTCCATTACAGAGGAACCTGTTTTCCCTGCACTGCCTTGACGTTCAAGCCGAGGATCGACTCCCACCACGTGAGCTCGTGGGACAGCCCTGTGGGAAAGCCTCGTGGGAAAGCCTCGTGGGAAAGACTCGAGGGAAAACCATAGATCCTTTGATCCACGCGGCGGACTGCGTGACACTGCTGCTACCGCTCTGGAGGAAAGCGCAAGTGCATGCCCGCATTCGAGACGAGGACTGACTCCCCTGGGGAGACTCCAGAAGTACCCCAAGATCCATGTCAGCACTGGAGAGGAATCCTCAGGTTCCGGCCCTGACTCCACACAAGGTCTTAGGCCCCGGCATCGACGGGAGAGGAATGCCGAGAGGCCCCCGAGGAACTCGCATGGGGACTGGCCTTTCCTGAGGCCACCAGAGCGGGTCCCTGAGGTCCCCGTCGTAAGTCGAGAGCACCTGCCGCAACTGGAGAAAATCCAGGAGGTTTTGCCCTCCAGGCGAGATGAGGCCCATTTCCGCTGAGGCTTCTCGAGGCCAATCACATCTAACCACTGGAAATTCCAAAGGGTCCTTCACACCCTTGCTGCAACTCAAGAAGTTCCCCGACATACCCGTCTCCACTCGAGAGGAAGCACGTGGGGTCCCGCACACATCCAGGTGAGCCCCGTTTCCGCCTCCTAGCTCGAGATGAGGGACCCTTTCCCTGTTTCATAGGGAAAGAAATCCGGCGTTCCCGTCGCATCTCAAGAGGAGGCGCTCTCCACAGGAAAGGCGAGAAGAACTCCAGGGTCGTGACACCATTCCAAGAGTCCCGCAGATGTGTCAGTCCATTCCAGAGGAACCTGTTTTCCCTGCACTGCCTTGACGTTCAAGCTGAGGATCGACTTCCACCACGTGTGCACGTGGGACAGCCCTGTGAGAAAGCCTCGTGGGAAAGCCTCCTGGGAAAGACTCGAGGGAAAACCATAGATCCTTTGATCCACGCGGCGGACTGCGTGACACTGCTGCTACCGCTCTGGAGGAAAGTGCAAATGCATGCCCGCATTCGAGACGAGGACTGACTCCCCTGGGGAGACTCCAGAAGTACCCCAAGATCCATGTCAGCACTGGAGAGGAATCCTCAGGTTCTGGTCCCGACTCCACACAAGGTCTTAGGCCCCTCATCGACGGGAGAGGAATCACGAGAGGCCCCCGAGGAACTCGCATGGGGACTGGCCTTTCCTGAGGCCACCAGAGCGGGTCCCTGAGGTCCCCATCGTAAGTCGAGAGCACCTGCCACAACTCGAGAAAATCCAGGCGGATTTGCCCTCCAGGCGAGATGAGGCCCATTTCCGCTGAGGCTTCTCGAGGCTAATCACATCTAACCACTGGAACTTCCAAAGGGTCCTTCACACCCTTGCTGCAACTCAAGCAGTTCCGCGACATACCCGTCTCCACTCGAGAGGAAGCACGTGGGGTCCCGCACACATCCAGGGGAGCCCCGTTTCCGCCTCCTAGCTCGAGATTAGGGATCCTTTCCCTGTTTCGTAGGGAAAGAATTCCCGGCGTTCCCGTCGCATCTCAAGAGGAGGCGCTCTCCACAGGAAAGGCGAGAGGAACTCCAGGGTCGTGCCACCATTCCAAGAGTCCCCCAGATGTGTCAGTCCATTCCAGAGGAACCTGTTTTCCCTGCACTGCCTTGACGTTCAAGCCGAGGATCGACTCCCACCACGTGTGCACGTGGGACAGCCCTGTGGGATAGCATCGTGGGAAAGCCTCGTGGGAAAGACTCGATGGAAAACCATAGATCCTTTGATCCACGCGGCGGAATGCGTGACACTGCTGCTACCGCTCTGGAGGAAAGCGCAAGTGCATGCCCGCATTCGAGACGAGGACTGACTCCCCTGGGGAGACTCCAGAAGTACCCCAAGATCCATGTCAGCACTGGAGAGGAATCCTCAGGTTCCGGCCCCGCCTCCACACAAGGTCTTAGGCCCCGGCATCGACGGGAGAGGAATCCCGAGAGGCCCCCGAGGAACTCGCATGGGGACTGGCCTTTCCTGAGGCCACCAGAGCGGGTCCCTGAGGTCCCCGTCGTAAGTCGAGAGCACCTGCCGCAACTCGAGAAAATCCAGGAGGTTTTGCCCTCCAGGCGAGATGAGGCCCATTTCCGCTGAGGCTTCTCGAGGCTAATCACGTCTAAACACTGGAACTTCCAAAGGGTCCTTCACACCCTTGCTGCAACTCAAGAAGTTCCCCGACATACCCGTCTCCACTCGAGAGGAAGCACGAGGGTCCCGCACACATCCAGGGGAGCCCCGTTTCCGCCTCCTAGCTCGAGATGAGGGATCCTTTCCCTGTTTCGCAGGGAAAGAATTCCCGGCGTTCCCGCCGCATCTCAAGAGGAGGCGCTCTCCACAGGAAAGGCGAGAGGAACTCCAGGGTCGTGCCACCATTCCAAGAGTCCCCCAGATGTGTCAGTCCATTCCAGAGGAACCTGTTTTCCCTGCACTGCCTTGACGTTCAAGCCGAGGATCCACTCCCACCACGTGTGCACGTGGGACAGCCCTGTGGGAAAGCCTCGTGGGAAAGCCTCGTGGGAAAGACTCTAGGGAAAACCATAGATCCTTTGATCCACGCCGCGGACTGCGTGACACTGCTGCTACCGCTCTGGAGGAAAGCGCAAGTGCATGACCGCATTCGAGACGAGGACTGACTCCCCTGGGGAGACTCCAGAATTACCCCAAGATCCATGTCAGCACTGGAGAGGAATCCTCAGGTTCCGGCCCCGACTCCACACAAGGTCTCAGGCCCCGGCATCGACGGGAGAGTAATCCCCAGAGGCCCCCGAGGAACTCGCATGGGGACTGGCCTTTCCTGAGGCCACCAGAGCGGGTCCCTGAGGTCCCCGTCGTAAGTCGAGAGCACCTGCCGCAACTCGAGAAAATCCAGGAGGTTTTGCCCTCCAGGCGAGATGAGGCCCATTTCCGCTGAGGCTTCTCGAGGCTAATCACGTCTAAACACTGGAACTTCCAAAGGGTCCTTCACACCCTTGCTGCAACTCAAGAAGTTCCCCGACATACCCGTCTCCACTCGAGAGGAAGCACGAGGGTCCCGCACACATCCAGGGGAGCCCCGTTTCCGCCTCCTAGCTCGAGATGAGGGATCCTTTCCCTGTTTCGCAGGGAAAGAATTCCCGGCGTTCCCGCCGCATCTCAAGAGGAGGCGCTCTCCACAGGAAAGGCGAGAGGAACTCCAGGGTCGTGCCACCATTCCAAGAGTCCCCCAGATGTGTCAGTCCATTCCAGAGGAACCTGTTTTCCCTGCACTGCCTTGACGTTCAAGCCGAGGATCCACTCCCACCACGTGTGCACGTGGGACAGCCCTGTGGGAAAGCCTCGTGGGAAAGCCTCGAGGGAAAACCATAGATCCTTTGATCCACGCCGCGGACTGGTGACACTGCTGCTACCGCTCTGGAGGAAAGCGCAAGTGCATGACCGCATTCGAGACGAGGACTGACTCCCCTGGGGAGACTCCAGAAGTACCCCAAGATCCATGTCAGCACTGGAGAGGAATCCTCAGGTTCCGGCCCCGACTCCACACAAGGTCTTAGGCCCCGGCATCGACGGGAGAGGAATCCCGAGACGCCCCCGAGGAACTCGCATGGGGACTGGCCTTTCCTGAGGCCACCAGAGCGGGTCCCTGAGGTCCCCGTCGTAAGTCGAGAGCACCTGCCGCAACTCGAGAAAATCCAGGAGGTTTTGCCCTCCAGGCGAGATGAGGCCCATTTCCGCTGAGGCTTCTCGAGGCTAATCACGTCTAACCACTGGAACTTCCAAAGGGTCCTTCACACCCTTGCTGCAACTCAAGAAGTTCCCCGACATACCCGTCTCCACTCGAGAGGAAGCACTTGGGGTCCCGCACACATCCAGTGGAGCCCCGTTTCCGCCTCCTAGCTCGAGATGAGGGATCCTTTCCCTGTTTCGTAGGGAAAGAATTCCCGGCGTTCCCGTCGCATCTCAAGAGGAGGCGCTCTCCGCAGGAAAGGCGAGAGGAACTCCAGGGTCGTGGCACCATTCCAAGAGACGCCCAGATGTGTCAGTCCATTATAGAGGAACCTGTTTTCCCTGCACTGCCTTGACGTTCAAGCCGAGGATCGACTCCCACCACCTGTGCACTTGGGACAGCCCTGTGGGAAAGCCTCGTGGGAAAGCCTCGTGGGAAAGACTCGAGGGAAAACCATAGATCCTTTGATCCACGCGGTGGACTGCGAGACACTGCTGCTACCGCTCTGGAGGAAAGCGCAAGTGCATGCCCGCATTCGAGACGAGGACTGACTCCCATGGGGAGACTCCAGAAGTACCCCAAGATCCATGTCAGCACTGGAGAGGAATCCTCAGGTTCCGGCCCCGACTCCACACAAGGTCTTAGGCCCCGGCATCGACGGGAGAGGAATCCAGAGAGGCCCCCGAGGAACTCGCATGGGGACTGGCCTTTCCTGAGGCCACCAGAGCGGGTCCCTGAGGTCCCCGTCGTAAGTCGAGAGCACCTGCCGCAACTCTAGAAAATCCAGGAGGTTTTGCCCTCCAGGCGAGATGAGGCCCATTTCCGCTGAGGCTTCTCGAGGCCAATCACAACTAACCACTGGAACTTCCAAAGGGTCCTTCACACCCTTGCTGCAACTGAAGCAGTTCCGCGACATACCCGTCTCCACTCGAGAGGAAGCACGTGGGGTCCCGCACACATCCAGGGGAGCCCCGTTTCCGCCTCCTAGCTCGAGATGAGGGATCCTTTCCCTGTTTCGTAGGGAAAGAATTCCCGGCGTTCCCGTCGCATCTCAAGAGGAGGTGCTCTCCGCAGGAAAGGCGAGAGGAACTCCAGGGTCGTGGCACCATTCAAAGAGACCCCCAGATGTGTCAGTCAATTCCAGAGGAACCTGTTTTCCCTGCACTGCCTTGACGTTCAAGCCGAGGATCCACTCCCACCACGTGTGCACGTGGGACAGCCCTGTGGGAAAGCCTCGTGGGAAAGCCTCCTGGGAAAGACTCGAGGGAAAACCATAGATCCTTTGATCCACGCGGCGGACTGCGTGACACTGCTGCTACCGCTCTGGAGGAAAGCGCAAGTGCATGCCCGCATTCGAGACGAGGACTGACTCCCCTGGGGAGACTCCAGAAGTACCCCAAGATCCATGTCAGCACTGGAGAGGAATCATCAGGTTCCGGCCCCGACTCCACACAAGGTCTTAGGACCCGGCATCGACGGGAGAGGAATGCCGAGAGGCGCCCGAGGAACTCGCATGGGGACTGGCCTTTCCTGAGGCCACCAGAGCGGGTCCCTAAGGTCCCCGTCGTGAGTCGAGAGCACCTGCCGCAACTCGAGAAAATCCAGGAGGTTTTGCCCTCCAGGCGAGATGAGGCCCTTTTCCGCTGAGGCTTCTCGAGGCTAATCACATCTAACCACTGGAAATTCCAAAGGGTCCTTCACACCCTTGCTGCAACTCAAGAAGTTCCCCGACATACCCGTCTCCACTCGAGAGGAAGCACGTGGGGTCCCGCACACATCCAGGGGAGCCCCGTTTCCGCCTCCTAGCTCGAGATGAGGGATCCTTTCCCTGTTTCATAGGGAAAGAATTCCGGCATTCCCGTCGCATCTCAAGAGGAGGCGCTCTCCACAGGAAAGGCGAGAAGAACTCCAGGGTCGTGACACCATTCCAAGAGTCCCGCAGATGTGTCAGTCCATTCCATAGGAACCTGTTTTCCCTGCACTGCCTTGAAGTTCAAGCCGAGGATCGACTTCCACCACGTGTGCACGTGGGACAGCCCTGTGAGAAAGCCTCGTGGGAAAGCCTCGTGGGAAAGACTCGAGGGAAAACCATAGATCCTTTGATCCATGCGGCGGACTGCGTGACACTGCTGCTACCGCTCTGGAGGAGAGCGCAAGTGCATGCCCGCATTCGAGACGAGGACTGACTCCCCTGGGGAGACTCCAGAAGTACCCCAAGATCCATGTCAGAACTGGAGAGGAATCCTCAGGTTCCGGCCCCGACTCCACAAAAGGTCTTAGGCCCCTCATCGACGGGAGAGGAATCACGAGAGGCCCCCGAGGAACTCGCATGGGGACTGGCCTTTCCTGAGGCCACCAGAGCGGGTCCCTGAGGTCCCCATCGTAAGTCGAGAGCACCTTCCACAACTCAAGAAAATCCAGGAGGATTTGCCCTCCAGGCGAGATGAGGCCCATTTCCGCTGAGGCTTCTCGAGGCTAATCACATCTAACCACTGGAACTTCCAAAGGGTGCTTCACACCCTTGCTGCAACTCAAGCAGTTCCGCGACATACCCGTCTACACTCGAGAGGAAGCACGTGGGGTCCCGCACACATCCAGGGGAGCCCCGTTTCCGCCTCCTAGCTCGAGATGAGGGATCCTTTCCCTGTTTCGTAGGGAAAGAATTCCCGGCGTTCCCGTCGCATCTCAAGAGGACGCGCTCTCCACAGGAAAGGCGAGAGGAACTCCAGGGTCGTGCCACCATTCCAAGAGTCCCCCAGATGTGTCAGTCCATTCCAGAGGAACCTGTTTTCCCTGCACTGCCTTGACGTTCAAGCCGAGGATCGACTCCCACCACGTGTGCACGTGGGACAGCCCTGTGGGAAAGCCTCGTGGGAAAGCCTCGTGGGAAAGACTCGAGGGAAAACCATAGATCCTTTGATCCACGCGGCGGACTGCGTGACACGGCTGCTACCGCTCTGGAGGAAAGCGCAAGTGCATGCCCGCATTCGAGACGAGGACTGACTCCCCTGGGGAGACTCCAGAATTACCCCAAGATCCATGTCAGCACTGGAGAGGAATCCTCAGGTTCCGGCCCCGACTCCACACAAGGTCTTAGGCCCCGGCATCGACGGGAGAGGAATCCCGAGAGGCCCCCGAGGAACTCCATGGGGACTGGCCTTTCCTGAGGCCACCAGAGCGGGTCCCTGAGGTCCCCATCGTAAGTCGAGAGCACATGCCGCAACTCGAGAAAATCCAGGAGGTTTTGCCCTTCAGGCGAGATGAGGCCCATTTCCGCTGAGGCTTCTCGAGGCTAATCACGTCTAACCACTGGAACTTCCAAAGGGTCCTTCACACCCTTGCTGCAACTCAAGAAGTTCTCCGACATACCCGTCTCCACTCGAGAGGAAGCACGTGGGGTCCCGCACACATCCAGGGGAGCCCAGTTTCCGCCTCCTAGCTCGAGATGAGGGATCCTTTCCCTGTTTCGTAGGGAAAGAATTCCCGGCGTTCCCGTCGCATCTCAAGAGGAGGCGCTCTCCACAGGAAAGGCGAGAGGAACTCCAGGGTCGTGCCACCATTCCAAGAGTCCCCCAGATGTGTCAGTCCATTCCAGATGAACCTGTTTTCCCTGCACTGCCTTGACGTTCAATCCGAGGATCCACTCCCACCACGTGTGCACGTGGGACAGCCCTGTGGGAAAGCCTCGTGGGAAAGCCTCGTGGGAAAGACTCGAGGGAAAACCATAGATCCTTTGATCCACGCGGCGGACTGCGTGACACTGCTGCTACCGCTCTGGAGGAAAGCGCAAGTGCATGCCCGCATTCGAGACGAGGACTGACTCCCCTGGGGAGACTCCAGAAGTACCCCAAGATCCATGTCAGCACTGGAGAGGAATCCTCAGGTTCCGGCCCCGACTCCACACAAGGTCTTAGGCCCCGGCATCGACGGGAGAGGAATCCCGAGAGGCCCCCGAGGAACTCGCATGGGGACTGGCCTTTCCTGAGGCCACCAGAGCGGGTCCCTGAGGTCCCCGTCGTAAGTCGAGAGCACCTGCCGCAACTCGAGAAAATCCAGGAGGTTTTGCCCTCCAGGCGAGATGAGGCCCATTTCCGCTGAGGCTTCTCGAGGCGAATCACATCTAACCACTGGAACTTCCAAAGGGTCCTTCACACCCTTGCTGCAACTCAAGAAGTTCCCCGACATACCCGTCTCCACTCGAGAGGAAGCACGTGGGGTCCCGCACACATCCAGGGGAGCCCCGTTTCCGCCTCCTAGCTCGAGATGAGGGATCCTTTCCCTGTTTCTTAGGGAAAGAATTCCCGGCGTTCCCGTCGCATCTCAAGAGGAGGCGCTCTCCACAGGAGAGGCGAGAGGAACTCCAGGGTCGTGCCACCATTCCAAGAGACGCCCAGATGTGTCAGTCCATTATAGAGGAACCTGTTTTCCCTGCACTGCCTTGACGTTCAAGCCGAGGATCGACTCCCACCACCTGTGCACGTGGGACAGCCATGTGGGAAAGCCTCGTGGGAAAGCCTCGTGGGAAAGACTCGAGGGAAAACCATAGATACTTTGATCCACGCGGTGGACTGCGTGACACTGCTGCTACCGCTCTGGAGGAAAGCGCAAGTACATGCCCGCATTCGAGACGAGGACTGACTCCCATGGGGAGACTCCAGAAGTACCCCAAGATCCATGTCAGCACTGGAGAGGAATCCTCAGGTTCCGGCCCCGACTCCACACAAGGTCTTCGGCGCCGGCATCGACGGGAGAGGAATCCCCAGAGGCCCCCGAGGAACTCGCATGGGGACTGGCCTTTCCTGAGGCCACCAGAGCGGGTCCCTGAGGTCCCCGTCGTAAGTCGAGAGCACCTGCCGCAACTCGAGAAAATCCAGGAGGTTTTGCCCTCCAGGCGAGATGAGGCCCATTTCCGCTGAGGCTTCTCGAGGCCAATCACAACTAACCACTGGAACTTCCAAAGGGTCCTTCACACCCTTGCTGCAACTCAACAAGTTCCCCGACATAGCCGTCTCCACTCGAGAGGAAGCACGTGGGGTCCCGCAAACATCCAGGGGAGCCCCATTTCCGCCTCCTAGCTCGAGATGAGGGATCCTTTCCCTGTTTCGTAGGGAATGAATTCCCGGCGTTCCCGTCGCATCTCAAGAGGAGGCGCTCTCCAAAGGAAAGGCGAGAGGAACTCCAGGGTCGTGCCACCATTCCAAGAGCCCCCAGATGTGTCAGTCCATTCCAGAGGAACGTGTTTTCCCTGCACTACCTTGACGTTCAAGCCGAGGATCGAGTTCCACCACGTGTGCACGTGGGACAGCCCTGAGGAAAACCTCGTGGGAAAGCATCGTGGGAAAGACTCGAGGGAAAACCATAGATCCTTTGATCCACGCGGCGGACTGCGTGACACTGCTGCTACCGCTCTGGAGGAAAGCGCAAGTGCATGCCCGCATTCGAGACGAGGACTGACTCCCCTGGGGAGACTCCAGAAGTACCCCAAGATCCATGTCAGCACTGGAGAGGAATCCTCAGGTTCCGGCCCCGACTCCACACAAGGTCTTAGGCCCCGGCATCGACGGGAGAGGAATCCCGAGAGGCCCCCGAGGAACTCGCATGGGGACTGGCCTTTCCTGAGGTCACCAGAGCGGGTCCCTGAGGTCCCCGTCGTAAGTCGAGAGCACATGCCGCAACTCGAGAAAATCCAGGAGGTTTTGCCCTCCAGGCGAGATGAGGCCCATTTCCGCTGAGGCTTCTCGAGGCTAATCACATCTAACCACTGGAACTTCCAAAGGGTCCTTCACACCCTTGCTGCAACTCTAGAAGTTCCCCGACATACCCGTCTCCACTCAAGAGGAAGCACGAGGGTCCCTCACACATCGAGGGGAGCCCCGTTTCCGCCTCCTAGCTCGAGATGAGGGATCCTTTCCCTGTTTCGTAGGGAAAGAATTCCCGGCGTTCCCGTCACATCTCAAGAGGAGGCGCTCCCACAGAAAAGGCGAGAGGAACTCCAGGGTCGTGCGACCATTCCACAGACCCCAGATGTGTCTGTCCATTACAGAGGAACCTGTTTTCCCTGCACTGCCTTGACGTTCAAGCCGAGGATCGACTCCCACCACGTGAGCTCGTGGGACAGCCCTGTGGGAAAGCCTCGTGGGAAAGCCTCGTGGGAAAGACTCGAGGGAAAACCATAGATCCTTTGATCCACGCGGCGGACTGCGTGACACTGCTGCTACCGCTCTGGAGGAAAGCGCAAGTGCATGCCCGCATTCGAGACGAGGACTGACTCCCCTGGGGAGACTCCAGAAGTACCCCAAGATCCATGTCAGCACTGGAGAGGAATCATCAGGTACCGGCCCCGACTCCACACAAGGTCTTAGGCCCCGGCATCGACGGGAGAGGAATGCCGAGAGGCCCCCGAGGAACTCGCATGGGGACTGGCCTTTCCTGAGGCCACCAGAGCGGGTCCCTGAGGTCCCCATCGTAAGTCGAGAGCACCTGCCGCAACTCGAGAAAATCCAGGAGGTTTTGCCCTCCAGGCGAGATGAGGCCCATTTCCGCTGAGGCTTCTCGAGGCTAATCACATCTAACCACTGGAACTTCCAAAGGGTCCTTCACACCCTTGCTGCAACTGAAGCAGTTCCGCGACATACCTGTCTCCACTCGAGAGGAAGCACGTGGGGTCCCGCACACTTCCAGGGGAGCCCTGTTTCCGACTCCTAGCTCGAGATGAGGGATCCTTTCCCTGTTTCGTAGGGAAAGAATTCCCGGCGTTCCCGTCGCATCTCAAGAGGAGGCGCTCTCCGCAGGAAAGGCGAGAGGAACTCCAGGATCGTGGCACCATTCCAAGAGACCCCCAGATGTGTCAGTCCATTCCAGAGGAACCTGTTTTCCCTGCACTGCCTTGACGTTCAAGCCGAGGATCGACTCCCACCACGTGTGCACGTGGGACAGCCCTGTGAGAAAGCCTCGTGGGAAAGCCTCGTGGGAAAGACTCGAGGGAAAACCATAGATCCTTTGATCCACGTGGCAGACTGCGTGACACTGCTGCTACCGCTCTGGAGGAAAGCGCAAGTGCATGCCCGCATTCGAGACGAGGACTGACTCCCCTGGGGAGACTCCAGAAGTACCCCAAGATCCATGTCAGCACTGGAGAGGAATCCTCAGGTTCCGGCCCCGACTCCACACAAGGTCTTAGGCCCCTCTTCGACGGGAGAGGAATCACGAGAGGCCCCCGAGGAAGTCGCATGGGGACTGGCCTTTCCTGAGGCCACCAGAGCGGGTCCCTGAGGTCCCCATCGTAAGTCGAGAGCACCTGCCACAACTCGAGAAAATCCAGGAGGATTTGCCCTCCAGGCGAGATGAGGCCCATTTCCGCTGAGGCTTCTCGAGGCTAATCACATCTAACCACTGGAACTTCCAAAGGGTCCTTCACACCCTTGCTGCAACTGAAGCAGTTCCGCGACATACCCGTCTCCACTCGAGAGGAAGCACGTGGGGTCCCGCACACATCCAGGGGAGCCCTGTTTCCGCCTCCTAGCTCGAGATGAGGGATCCTTTCCCTGTTTCGTAGGGAAAGAATTCCCGGCGTTCCCGTCGCATCTCAAGAGGAGGCGCTCTCCGCAGGAAAGGCGAGAGGAACTCCAGGGTCGTGACACCATTCCAATAGACCCCCAGATGTGTCAGTCCATTCCAGAGGAACCTGTTTTCCCTGCACTGCCTTGACGTTCAAGCCGAGGATCGACTCCCACCACGTGTGCACGTGGGACAGCCCTGTGGGAAAGCCTCGTGGGAAAGCCTCGTGGGAAAGACTCGAGGGAAAACCATAGATCCTTTGATCCACGCGGCGGACTGCGTGACACTGCTGCTACCGCTCTGGAGGAAAGCGCAAGTGCATGCCCGCATTCGAGACGTGGACTGACTCCCCTGGGGAGACTCCAGAAGTACCCCAAGATCCATGTCAGCACTGGAGAGGAATCCTCAGGTTCCGGCCCCGACTCCACACAAGGTCTTAGGCCCCGGCATCGACGGGAGAGGAATCCCGAGAGGCCCCCGAGGAACTCGCATGGGGACTGGCCTTTCCTGAGGCCACCAGAGCGGGTCCCTGAGGTCCCCGTCGTAAGTCGAGAGCACCTGCCGCAACTCGAGAAAATCCAGGAGGTTTTGCCCTCCAGGCGAGATGAGGCCCATTTCCGCTGAGGCTTCTCGAGGCTAATCACGTCTAAACACTGGAACTTCCAAAGGGTCCTTCACACCCTTGCTGCAACTCAAGAAGTTCCCCGACATACCCGTCTCCACTCGAGAGGAAGCACGTGGGGTCACGCACACATCCAGGGGAGCCCCGTTTCCGCCTCCTAGCTCGAGATGAGGGATCCTTTCCCTGTTTCGTAGGGAAAGAATTCCCGGCGTTCCCGTCGCATCTCAATAGTAGGCGCTCTCCACAGGAAAGGGGAGAGGAACTCCAGGGTCGTGCCACCATTCCAAGAGACCCCCAGATGTGTCAGTCCATTACAGAAGAACCTGTATTCCCTGCACTGCCTTGACGTTCAAGCCGAGGATCGACTCCCACCACGTGTGCACGTGGGACAGCCCTGTGGGAAATCCTCGTGGGAAAGCCTCGTGGGAAAGACTCAAGGGAAAACCATAGATCCTTTGATCCATTGGGCGGACTGTGTGACACTGCTGCTACCGCTTGGAGGAAAGCGCAAGTGCATGCCCGCATTCGAGACGAGGACTGACTCCCCTGGGGAGACTCCAGAAGTACCCCAAGATCCATGTCAGCACTGGAGAGGAATCCTCAGGTTCCGGCCCCGACTTCACACAAGGTCTTAGGCCCCGGCATCGACGGGAGAGGAATCCCGAGAGGCCCCCGAGGAACTCGCATGGGGACTGGCCTTTCCTGAGGCCACCAGAGCGGTTCCCTGAGGTCCCCGTCGTAAGTCGAGAGCACCTGCCGCAACTCGAGAAAATCCAGGAGGTTTTGCCCTCCAGGCGAGATGAGGCCCATTTCCGCTGAGGCTTCTCGAGGCCAATCACATCTAACCACTGGAACTTCCAAAGGGTCCTTCACACCATTGCTGCATCTCAAGAAGTTCCCCGACATACCCGTCTCCACTCGAGAGGAAGCACGTAGGGTCAATCACACATCCAGGGGAGCCCTGTTTCCGCCTCCTAGCTCGAGATGAGGGATCCTTCCCTTTTTCGTAGGGAAAGAATTCCCGGCGTTCCAGTCGCATCTCAAGAGGAGGCGCTCTCCACAGGAAAGGCGAGAGGAACTCCAGGGTCGTGCCACCATTCCAAGAGTCCCCCAGATGTGTCAGTCCATTCCAGAGGAACCTGTTTTCCCTGCACTGCCTTGACGTTCAAGCCGAGGATCGACTCCCACCACGTGTGCACGTGGGACAGCCCTGTGGGAAAGCCTCGTGGGAAAGCCTCGTGGGAACGACTCGAGGGAAAACCATAGATCCTTTGATCCACGCGGCGGACTGCGTGACACTGCTGCTACCGCTCTGGAGGAAAGCGCAAGTGCATGCCCGCATTCGAGACGAGGACTGACTCCCCTGGGGAGACTCCAGAAGTACCCCAAGATCCATGTCAGCACTGGAGAGGAATCCTCAGGTTCCGGCCCCGACTCCACACAAGGTCTTAGGCCCCGGCATCGACGGGAGAGGAATCCCGAGAGGCCCCCGAGGAACTCGCATGGGGACTGGCATTTCCTGAGGCCACCAGAGCGGGTCCCTGAGGTCCCCATCGTAAGTCGAGAGCACCTGCCGCAACTCGAGAAAATCCAGGAGGTTTTGCCCTCCAGGCGAGATGAGGCCCATTTCCGCTGAGGCTTCTCGAGGCTAATCACGTCTAACCACTGGAACTTCCAAAGGGTCCTTCACACCCTTGCTGCAACTCAAGAAGTTCTCCGACATACCCGTCTCCACTCGAGAGGAAGCACGTGGGGTCCCGCACACATCCAGGGGAGCCCAGTTTCTGCCTCCTAGCTCGAGATGAGGGATCCTTTCCCTGTTTCGTAGGGAAAGAATTCCCGGCGTTCCCGTCGCATCTCAAGAGGAGGCGCTCTCCACAGGAAAGGCGAGAGGAACTCCAGGGTCGTGCCACCATTCCAAGAGTCCCCCAGATGTGTCAGTCCATTCCAGATGAACCTGTTTTCCCTGCACTGCCTTGACGTTCAATCCGAGGATCCACTCCCACCACGTGTGCACGTGGGACAGCCCTGTGGGAAAGCCTCGTGGGAAAGCCTCGTGGGAAAGACTCGAGGGAAAACCATAGATCCTTTGATCCACGCGGTGGACTGCGTGACACTGCTGCTACCGCTCTGGAGGAAAGCGCAAGTGCATGACCGCATTCGAGACGAGGACTGACTCCCCTGGGGAGACTCCAGAAGTACCCCAAGATCCATGTCAGCACTGGAGAGGAATCCTCAGGTTCCGGCCCCGACTCCACACAAGGTCTTAGGCCCCGGCATCGATGGGAGAGGAATCCCGAGAGGCCCCCGAGGAACTCGCATGGGGACTGGCCTTTCCTGAGGCCACCAGAGCGGGTCCCCGAGGTCCCCGTCGTAAGTCGAGAGCACCTGCCGCAACTCGAGAAAATCCAGGAGGTTTTGCCCTCCAGGCGAGATGAGGCCCATTTCCGCTGAGGCTTCTCGAGGCCAATCACATCTAACCACTGGAACTTCCAAAGGGTCCTTCACACCCTTGCTGCAACTCAAGAAGTTCCCCGACATACCCATCTCCACTCGAGAGGAAGCACGTGGGGTCCCGCACACATCCAGGGGAGCCCCGTTTCCGCCTCCTAGCTCGAGATGAGGGATCCTTTCCCTGTTTCTTAGGGAAAGAATTCCCGGCGTTCCCGTCGCATCTCAAGAGGAGGCGCTCTCCACAGGAGAGGCGAGAGGAACTCCAGGGTCGTGCCACCATTCCAAGAGACGCCCAGATGTGTCAGTCCATTATAGAGGAACCTGTTTTCCCTGCACTGCCTTGACGTTCAAGCCGAGGATCGACTCCCACCACCTGTGCACGTGGGACAGCCCTGTGGGAAAGCCTCGTGGGAAAGCCTCGTGGGAAAGACTCGAGGGAAAACCATAGATACTTTGATCCACGCGGTGGACTGCGTGACACTGCTGCTACCGCTCTGGAGGAAAGCGCAAGTGCATGCCCGCATTCGAGACGAGGACTGACTCCCATGGGGAGACTCCAGAAGTACCCCAAGATCCATGTCAGCACTGGAGAGGAATCCTCAGGTTCCGGCCCCGACTCCACACAAGGTCTTAGGCCCCGGCATCGACGGGAGAGGAATCCCGAGAGGCCCCCGAGGAACTCGCATGGGGACTGGCCTTTCCTGAGGTCACCAGAGCGGGTCCCTGAGGTCCCCGTCGTAAGTCGAGAGCACATGCCGCAACTCGAGAAAATCCAGGAGGTTTTGCCCTCCAGGCGAGATGAGGCCCATTTCCGCTGAGGCTTCTCGAGGCTAATCACATCTAACCACTGGAACTTCCAAAGGGTCCTTCACACCCTTGCTGCAACTCTAGAAGTTACCCGACATACCCGTCTTCACTCAAGAGGAAGCACGAGGGTCCCTCACACATCGAGGGGAGCCCCGTTTCCGCCTCCTAGCTCGAGATGAGGGATCCTTTCCCTGTTTCGTAGGGAAAGAATTCCCGGCGTTCCCGTCACATCTCAAGAGGAGGCGCTCCCACAGAAAAGGCGAGAGGAACTCCAGGGTCGTGCGACCATTCCAACAGACCCCAGATGTGTCTGTCCATTACAGAGGAACCTGTTTTCCCTGCACTGCCTTGATGTTCAAGCCGAGGATCGACTCCCACCACGTGAGCTCGTGGGACAGCCCTGTGGGAAAGCCTCGTGGGAAAGCCTCGTGGGAAAGACTCGAGGGAAAACCATAGATCCTTTGATCCACGCGGCGGACTGCGTAACACTGCTGCTACCGCTCTGGAGGAAAGCGCAAGTGCATGCCCGCATTCGAGACGAGGACTGACTCCCCTGGGGAGACTCCAGAAGTACCCCAAGATCCATGTCAGCACTGGAGAGGAATCCTCAGGTTCCGGCCCCGAGTCCACACAAGGTCTTAGGCCCCTCATCGACGTGAGAGGAATCACGAGAGGCCCCCGAGGAAGTCGCATGGGGACTGGCCTTTCCTGAGGCCACCAGAGCGGGTCGCTGAGGTCCCCATCGTAAGTCGAGAGCACCTGCCACAACTCGAGAAAATCCAGGAGGATTTGCCCTCCAGGCGAGATGAGGCCCATTTCCGCTGAGGCTTCTCGAGGCTAATCACATCTAACCACTGGAACTTCCAAAGGGTCCTTCACACCCTTGCTGCAACTGAAGCAGTTCCGCGACATACCCGTCTCCACTCGAGAGGAAGCACGTGGGGTCCCGCACACATCCAGGGGAGCCCTGTTTCCGCCTCCTAGCTCGAGATGAGGGATCCTTTCCCTGTTTCGTAGGGAAAGAATTCCCGGCGTTCCCGTCGCATCTCAAGAGGAGGCGCTCTCCACAGGAAAGGCGAGAGGAACTCCAGGGTCGTGACACCATTCCAATAGACCCCCAGATGTGTCAGTCCATTCCAGAGGAACCTGTTTTCCCTGCACTGCCTTGACGTTCAAGCCGAGGATCGACTCCCACCACGTGTGCACGTGGGACAGCCCTGTGGGAAAGCCTCGTGGGAAAGCCTCGTGGGAAAGACTCGAGGGAAAACCATAGATCCTTTGATCCACGCCGCGGACTGCGTGACACTGCTGCTACCGCTCTGGAGGAAAGCGCAAGTGCATGCCCGCATTCGAGACGAGGACTGACTCCCCTGGGGAGACTCCAGAAGTACCCCAAGATCCATGTCAGCACTGGAGAGGAATCCTCAGGTTCCGGTCCCGACTCCACACAAGGTCTTAGGCCCCGGCATCGACGGGAGAGGAATCCCGAGAGGCCCCCGAGGAACTCGCATGGGGACTGGCCTTTCCTGAGGCCACCAGAGCGGGTCCCTGAGGTCCCCGTCGTAAGTCGAGAGCACCTGCCGCAACTCGAGAAAATCCAGGAGGTTTTGCCCTCCAGGCGAGATGAGGCCCATTTCCGCTGAGGCTTCTCGAGGCTAATCACGTCTAACCACTGGAACTTCCAAAGGGTCCTTCACACCCTTGCTGCAACTCAAGAAGTTCCCCGACATACCCGTCTCCACTCGAGAGGAAGCACGTGGGGTCACGCACACATCCAGGGGAGCCCCGTTTCCGCCTCCTAGCTCGAGATGAGGGATCCTTTCCCTGTTTCGTAGGGAAAGAATTCCCGGCGTTCCCGTCTCATCTCAATAGTAGGCGCTCTCCACAGGAAAGGGGAGAGGAACTCCAGGGTCGTGCCACCATTCCAAGAGACCCCCAGATGTGTCAGTCCATTACAGAAGAAACTGTATTCCCTGCAATGCCTTGACGTTCAAGCCGAGGATCGACTCCCACCACGTGTGCACGTGGGACAGCCCTGTGGGAAATCCTCGTGGGAAAGCCTCGTGGGAAAGACTCGAGGGAAAACCATAGATCCTTTGATCCATTGGGCGGACTGTGTGACACTGCTGCTACCGCTTGGAGGAAAACGCAAGTGCATGCCCGCATTCGAGACGAGGACTGACTCCCCTGGGGAGACTCCAGAAGTACCCCAAGATCCATGTCAGCACTGGAGAGGAATCCTCAGGTTCCGGCCCCGACTTCACACAAGGTCTTAGGCCCCGGCATCGACGGGAGAGGAATCCCGAGAGGCCCCCGAGGAACTCGCATGGGGACTGGCCTTTCCTGAGGCCACCAGAGCGTTTCCCTGAGGTCCCCGTCGTAAGTCGAGAGCACCTGCCGCAACTCGAGAAAATCCAGGAGGTTTTGCCCTCCAGGCGAGATGAGGCCCATTTCCGCTGAGGCTTCTCGAGGCCAATCACATCTAACCACTGGAACTTCCAAAGGGTCCTTCACACCATTGCTGCACCTCAAGAAGTTCCCCGACATACCCGTCTCCACTCGAGAGGAAGCACGTAGGGTCAATCACACATCCAGGGGAGCCCTGTTTCCGCCTCCTAGCTCGAGATGAGGGATCCTTCCCTTTTTCGTAGGGAAAGAATTCCCGGCGTTCCAGTCGCAACTCAAGAGGAGGCACTCTCCACAGGAAAGGCGAGAGGAACTCCAGGGTCGTGCCACCATTCCAAGAGTCCCCCAGATGTGTCAGTCCATTCCAGAGGAATCTGTTTTCCCTGCACTGCCTTGACGTTCAAGCCGAGGATCGACTCCCACCACGTGTGCACGTGGGACAGCCCTGTGGGAAAGCCTCGTGGGAAAGCCTCGTGGGAAAGACTCGAGGGAAAACCATAGATCCTTTGATCCACGCGGCGGACTGCGTGACACTGCTGCTACCGCTCTGGAGGAAAGCGCAAGTGCATGCCCGCATTCGAGACGAGGACTGACTCCCCTGGGGAGACTCCAGAAGTACCCCAAGATCCATGTCAGCACTGGAGAGGAATCCTCAGGTTCCGGCCCCGACTCCACACAAGGTCTTAGGCCCCGGCATCGACGGGAGTGGAATCCCGAGACGCCCCCGAGGAACTCGCATGGGGACTGGCCTTTCCTGAGGCCACCAGAGCGGGTCCCTGAGGTCCCCGTCGTAAGTCGAGAGCACCTGCCGAACTCGAGAAAATCCAGTAGGTTTTGCCCTCCAGGCGAGATGAGGCCCATTTCCGCTGAGGCTTCTCGAGGCCAATCACATCTAACCACTGGAACTTCCAAAGGGTCCTTCACACCCTTGCTGCAACTCAAGAACTTCCCCGACATACCCGTCTGCACTCGAGAGGAAGCACGTGGTGTCCCGCACACATCCAGGGGAGCCCCGTTTCCGCCTCCTAGCTCGAGATGAGGGATCCTTTCCCTGTTTCGAAGGGAAAGAATTCCCGGCGTTCCCGTCGCACCTCAAGAGGAGGCGCTCACCACAGGAAAGGCGAGAGGAACTCCAGGGTCACGCCACCATTCCAAGAGTCCCCCAGATGTGTCAGTCCATTCCAGAGGAACCTGTTTTCCCTGCACTGCCTTGACGTTCAAGCCGAGGATCGACTCCCAACACGTGTGCACGTGGGACAGCCCTGTGGGAAAGCCTCGTGGGAAAGTCTCGTGGGAAAGACTCGAGGGAAAACCATAGATCCTTTGATCCACGCGGCGGACTGCGTGACACTGCTGCTACCGCTCTGGAGGAAAGCGCAAGTGCATGCCCGCATTCGAGACGAGGACTGACTCCCCTGGGGAGACTCCAGAAGTACCCCAAGATGCATGTCAGCACGGGAGAGGAATCCTCAGGTTCCGGCCCCGACTCCACACAAGGACTTAGGCCGCGGCATCGACGGGAGAGGAATCCCCAGAGGCCCCCGAGGAACTCGCATGGGGACTGGCCTTTCCTGAGGCCACCAGAGCGGGTCCCTGAGGTCCCCGTCGTAAGTCGAGAGCACCTGCCGCAACTCGAGAAAATCCAGGAGGTTTTGCCCTCCAGGCGAGATGAGGCCCATTTCCGCTGAGGCTTCTCGAGGCCAATCACGTCTAACCACTGGAACTTCCAAAGGGTCCTTCACACCCTTGCTGCAACTCAAGAAGTTCCCCGACATACCCGTCTCCACTCGAGAGGAAGCACGTGGTGTCCCGCACACATCCAGGGGAGCCCCGTTTCCGCCTACTAGCTCGAGATGAGGGATCCTTTCCCTGTTTCGTAGGGAAAGAATTCCCGGCGTTCCCGTCGCATCTCAAGAGGAGGCGCTCTCCACAGGAAAGGCGAGAGGAACTCCAGGGTCGTGCCGCCATTCCAAGAGTCCCCAGATGTGTCAGTCCATTCCAGAGGAACCTGTTTTCCCTGCACTGCCTTGACGTTCAAGCCGAGGATCCACTCCCACCACGTGTGCACGTGGGACAGCCCTGAGGGAAAGCCTCGTGGGGAGGCTCGTGGGAAAGACTCGAGGGAAAACCATAGATCCTTTGATCCACGCGGGGGACTGCGTGACACTGCTGCTAACGCTCTGGAGGAAAGCGCAAGTGTATGCCCGCATTCGAGACGAGGACTGACTCCCCTGGGGAGACTCCAGAAGTACCCCAAGATCCATGTCAGCACTGGAGAGGAATCCTCAGGTTCCGCCCCTGACTTCACACAAGGTCTTAGGCCCCGGCATCGACGGGAGAGGAATCCCCATAGGAACTCGCATGGGGACTGGCCTTTCCTGAGGCCACCAGAGCGGGTCCCTGAGGTCCTCTTCGTAAGTCGAGAGCACCTGCCGCAACTCGAGAAAATCCAGGCGGTTTTGCCCTCCAGGCAAGATGAGGCCCATTTCCTCTGAGGCTTCTCGAGGCTAATCACGTCTAACCACTGGAACTTCCAAAGGGTCCTTCACACCCTTGCTGCAACTCAAGAAGTTCCCCGACATACCCGTCTCCACTCGAGAGGAAGCACGTGGGTCCCGCACACATCCAGGGGAGCCCCGTTTCCGCCTCCTAGCTCGAGATGAGGGATCCTTTCCCTGTTTCGTAGGGAAAGAATTCCCGGCGTTCCCGTCGCATCTCAAGAGGAGGCGCTCTCCACAGGAAAGGCGAGAGGAACTCCAGGGTCGTGCCACCATTCCAAGAGTCCCCCAGATGTGTCAGTCCATTCCAGAGGAACCTGTTTTCCCTGCACTGCCTTGACGTTCAAGCCGAGGATCGACTCCCACCACGTGTGCACGTGGGACAGCCCTGTGGGAAAGCCTCGTGGGAAAGCCTCGTGGGAAAGACTCGAGGGAAAACCATAGATCCTTTGATCCACGCGGCGGACTGCGTGACACTGCTGCTACCGCTCTGGAGGAAAGCGCAAGTGCATGCCCGCATTCGAGACGAGGACTGACTCCCCTGGGGAGACTCCAGAAGTACCCCAAGATCCATGTCAGCACTGGAGAGGAATCCTCAGGTTCCGGCCCCGACTCCACACAAGGTCTTAGGCCCCGGCATCGACGGGAGAGGAATCCCGAGACGCCCCCGAGGAACTCGCATGGGGACTGGCCTTTCCTGAGGCCACCAGAGCGGGTCCCTGAGGTCCCCGTCGTAAGTCGAGAGCACCTGCCGAACTCGAGAAAATCCAGTAGGTTTTGCCCTCCAGGCGAGATGAGGCCCATTTCCGCTGAGGCTTCTCGAGGCCAATCACATCTAACCACTGGAACTTCCAAAGGGTCCTTCACACCCTTGCTGCAACTCAAGAACTTCCCCGACATACCCGTCTGCACTCGAGAGGAAGCACGTGGTGTCCCGCACACATCCAGGGGAGCCCCGTTTCCGCCTCCTAGCTCGAGATGAGGGATCCTTTCCCTGTTTCGAAGGGAAAGAATTCCCGGCGTTCCCGTCGCACCTCAAGAGGAGGCGCTCACCACAGGAAAGGCGAGAGGAACTCCAGGGTCACGCCACCATTCCAAGAGTCCCCCAGATGTGTCAGTCCATTCCAGAGGAACCTGTTTTCCCTGCACTGCCTTGACGTTCAAGTCGAGGATCGACTCCCACCACGTGTGCACGTGGGACAGCCCTGTGGGAAAGCCTCGGGGGAAAGCCTCGTGGGAAAGACTCGAGGGAAAACCATAGATCCTTTGATCCACGCGGCGGACTGCGTGACACTGCTGCTACCGCTCTGGAGGAAAGCGCAAGTGCATGCCCGCATTCGAGACGAGGACTGACTCCCCTGGGGAGACTCCAGACGTACCCCAAGATCCATGTCAGCACGGGAGAGGAATCCTCAGGTTCCGGCCCCGACTCCACACAAGGACTTAGGCCCCGGCATCGATGGGAGAGGAATCCCGAGAGGCCCCCGAGGAACTCGCATGGGGACTGGCCTTTCCTGAGGCCACCAGAGCGGGTCCCCGAGGTCCCCGTCGTAAGTCGAGAGCACATGCCGCAACTCGAGAAAATCCAGGAGGTTTTGCCCTCCAGGCGAGATGAGGCCCATTTCCGCTGAGGCTTCTCGAGGCGAATCACATCTAACCACTGGAACTTCCAAAGGGTCCTTCACACCCTTGCTGCAACTCAAGAAGTTCCCCGACATACCCGTCTCCACTCGAGAGGAAGCACGTGGGGTCCCGCACACATCCAGGGGAGCCCCGTTTCCGCCTCCTAGCTCGAGATGAGGGATCCTTTCCCTGTTTGTTAGGGAAAGAATTCCCGGCGTTCCCGTCGCATCTCAAGAGGAGGCGCTCTCCACAGGAGAGGCGAGAGGAACTCCAGGGTCGTGCCACCATTCCAAGAGACGCCCAGATGTGTCAGTCCATTATAGAGGAACCTGTTTTCCCTGCACTGCCTTGACGTTCAAGCCGAGGATCGACTCCCACCACCTGTGCACGTGGGACAGCCATGTGGGAAAGCCTCGTGGGAAAGCCTCGTGGGAAAGACTCGAGGGAAAACCATAGATACTTTGATCCACGCGGTGGACTGCGTGACACTGCTGCTACCGCTCTGGAGGAAAGCGCAAGTACATGCCCGCATTCGAGACGAGGACTGACTCCCATGGGGAGACTCCAGAAGTACCCCAAGATCCATGTCAGCACTGGAGAGGAATCCTCAGGTTCCGGCCCCGACTCCACACAAGGTCTTCGGCGCCGGCATCGACGGGAGAGGAATCCCGAGAGGCCCCCGAGGAACTCGCATGGGGACTGGCCTTTCCTGAGGCCACCAGAGCGGGTCCCTGAGGTCCCCGTCGTAAGTCGAGAGCACCTGCCGCAACTCGAGAAAATCCAGGAGGTTTTGCCCTCCAGGCGAGATGAGGCCCATTTCCGCTGAGGCTTCTCGAGGCCAATCACGTCTAACCACTGGAACTTCCAAAGGGTCCTTCACACCCTTGCTGCAACTCAACAAGTTCCCCGACATAGCCGTCTCCACTCGAGAGGAAGCACGTGGGGTCCCGCAAACATCCAGGGGAGCCCCATTTACGCCTCCTAGCTCGAGATGAGGGATCCTTTCCCTGTTTCGTAGGGAATGAATTCCCGGCGTTCCCGTCGCATCTCAAGAGGAGACGCTCTCCAAAGGAAAGGCGAGAGGAACTCCAGGGTCGTGCCACCATTCCAAGAGCCCCCAGATGTGTCAGTCCATTCCAGAGGAACGTGTTTTCCCTGCACTACCTTGACGTTCAAGCCGAGGATCGAGTTCCACCACGTGTGCACGTGGGACAGCCCTGAGGAAAGCCTCGTGGGAAAGCCTCGTGGGAAAGACTCGAGGGAAAACCATAGATCCTTTGATCCACGCGGCGGACTGCGTGACACTGCTGCTACCGCTCTGGAGGAAAGCGCAAGTGCATGCCCGCATTCGAGACGAGGACTGACTCCCCTGGGGAGACTCCAGAAGTACCCCAAGATCCATGTCAGCACTGGAGAGGAATCCTCAGGTTCCGGCCCCGACTCCACACAAGGTCTTATGCCCCGGCATCGACGGGAGAGGAATCCCGAGAGGCCCCCGAGGAACTCGCATGGGGACTGGCCTTTCCTGAGGTCACCAGAGCGGGTCCCTGAGGTCCCCGTCGTAAGTCGAGAGCACATGCCGCAACTCGAGAAAATCCAGGAGGTTTTGCCCTCCAGGCGAGATGAGGCCCATTTCCGCTGAGGCTTCTCGAGGCTAATCACATCTAACCACTGGAACTTCCAAAGGGTCCTTCACACCCTTGCTGCAACTCTAGAAGTTCCCCGACATACCCGTCTCCACTCAAGAGGAAGCACGAGGGTCCCTCACACATCGAGGGGAGCCCCGTTTCCGCCTCCTAGCTCGAGATGAGGGATCCTTTCCCTGTTTCGTAGGGAAAGAATTCCCGACGTTCCCGTCGCATCTCAAGAGGAGGCGCTCCCACAGAAAAGGCGAGAGGAACTCCAGGGTCGTGCGACCATTCCAAGAGACCCCAGATGTGTCTGTCCATTACAGAGGAACCTGTTTTCCCTGCACTGCCTTGACGTTCAAGCCGAGGATCGACTCCCACCACGTGAGCTCGTGGGACAGCCCTGTGGGAAAGCCTCGTGGGAAAGCCTCGTGGGAAAGACTCGAGGGAAAACCATAGATCCTTTGATCCACGCGGCGGACTGCGTGACACTGCTGCTACCGCTCTGGAGGAAAGCGCAAGTGCATGCCCGCATTCGAGACGAGGACTGACTCCCCTGGGGAGACTCCAGAAGTACCCCAAGATCCATGTCAGCACTGGAGAGGAATCCTCAGGTTCCGGCCCCGACTCCACACAAGGTCTTAGGCCCCGGCATCGACGGGGGAGGAATCCCGAGACGCCCCCGAGGAACTCGCATGGGGACTGGCCTTTCCTGAGGCCACCAGAGCGGGTCCCTGAGGTCCCCGTCGTAAGTCGAGAGCACCTGCCGAACTCGAGAAAATCCAGTAGGTTTTGCCCTCCAGGCGAGATGAGGCCCATTTCCGCTGAGGCTTCTCGAGGCCAATCACATCTAACCACTGGAACTTCCAAAGGGTCCTTCACACTCTTGCTGCAACTCAAGAACTTCCCCGACATACCCGTCTGCACTCGAGAGGAAGCACGTGGTGTCCCGCACACATCCAGGGGAGCCCCGTTTCCGCCTCCTAGCTCGAGATGAGGGATCCTTTCCCTGTTTCGAAGGGAAAGAATTCCCGGCGTTCCCGTCACACCTCAAGAGGAGGCGCTCACCACAGGAAAGGCGAGAGGAACTCCAGGGTCACGCCACCATTCCAAGAGTCCCCCAGATGTGTCAGTCCATTCCAGAGGAACCTGTTTTCCCTGCACTGCCTTGACGTTCAAGCCGAGGATCGACTCCCAACACGTGTGCACGTGGGACAGCCCTGTGGGAAAGCCTCGTGGGAAAGTCTCGTGGGAAAGACTCGAGGGAAAACCATAGATCCTTTGATCCACGCGGCGGACTGCGTGACACTGCTGCTACCGCTCTGGAGGAAAGCGCAAGTGCATGCCCGCATTCGAGACGAGGACTGACTCCCCTGGGGAGACTCCAGAAGTACCCCAAGATGCATGTCAGCACGGGAGAGGAATCCTCAGGTTCCGGCCCCGACTCCACACAAGGACTTAGGCCGCGGCATCGACGGGAGAGGAATCCCCAGAGGCCCCCGAGGAACTCGCATGGGGACTGGCCTTTCCTGAGGCCACCAGAGCGGGTCCCTGAGGTCCCCGTCGTAAGTCGAGAGCACCTGCCGCAACTCGAGAAAATCCAGGAGGTTTTGCCCTCCAGGCGAGATGAGGCCCATTTCCGCTGAGGCTTCTCGAGGCCAATCACGTCTAACCACTGGAACTTCCAAAGGGTCCTTCACACCCTTGCTGCAACTCAAGAAGTTCCCCGACATACCCGTCTCCACTCGAGAGGAAGCACGTGGTGTCCCGCACACATCCAGGGGAGCCCCGTTTCCGCCTACTACCTCGAGATGAGGGATCCTTTCCCTGTTTCGTAGGGAAAGAATTCCCGGCGTTCCCGTCGCATCTCAAGAGGAGGCGCTCTCCACAGGAAAGGCGAGAGGAACTCCAGGGTCGTGCCGCCATTCCAAGAGTCCCCAGATGTGTCAGTCCATTCCAGAGGAACCTGTTTTCCCTGCACTGCCTTGACGTTCAAGCCGAGGATCCACTCCCACCACGTGTGCACGTGGGACAGCCCTGAGGGAAAGCCTCGTGGGGAGGCTCGTGGGAAAGACTCGAGGGAAAACCATAGATCCTTTGATCCACGCGGGGGACTGCGTGACACTGCTGCTACCGCTCTGGAGGAAAGCGCAAGTGTATGCCCGCATTCGAGACGAGGACTGACTCCCCTGGGGAGACTCCAGAAGTACCCCAAGATCCATGTCAGCACTGGAGAGGAATCCTCAGGTTCCGGCCCTGACTTCACACAAGGTCTTAGGCCCCGGCATCGACGGGAGAGGAATCCCCATAGGAACTCGCATGGGGACTGGCCTTTCCTGAGGCCACCAGAGCGGGTCCCTGAGGTCCTCTTCGTAAGTCGAGAGCACCTGCCGCAACTCGAGAAAATCCAGGCGGTTTTGCCCTCCAGGCAAGATGAGGCCCATTTCCTCTGAGGCTTCTCGAGGCTAATCACGTCTAACCACTGGAACTTCCAAAGGGTCCTTCACACCCTTGCTGCAACTCAAGAAGTTCCCCGACATACCCGTCTCCACTCGAGAGGAAGCACGTGGGTCCCGCACACATCCAGGGGAGCCCCGTTTCCGCCTCCTAGCTCGAGATGAGGGATCCTTTCCCTGTTTCGTAGGGAAAGAATTCCCGGCGTTCCCGTCGCATCTCAAGAGGAGGCGCTCTCCACAGGAAAGGCGAGAGGAACTCCAGGGTCGTGGCACCATTCCAAGAGTCCCCCAGATGTGTCAGTCCATTCCAGAGGAACCTGTTTTCCCTGCACTGCCTTGACGTTCAAGCCGAGGATCGACTCCCACCACGTGTGCACGTGGGACAGCCCTGTGGGAAAGCCTCGTGGGAAAGCCTCGTGGGAAAGACTCGAGGGAAAACCATAGATCCTTTGATCCACGCTGCGGACTGCGTGACACTGCTGCTACCGCTCTGGAGGAAAGCGCAAGTGCATGCCCGCAATCGAGACGAGGACTGACTCCCCTGGGGAGACTCCAGACCTACCCCAAGATCCATGTCAGCACTGGAGAGGAATCCTCAGGTTCCGGCCCCGACTCCACACAAGGTCTTAGGCCCCGGCATCGACGGGAGAGGAATCCCAAGAGGCCCCCGAGGAACTCGCATGGGGACTGGCCTTTCCTGAGGCCACCAGAGCGGGTCCCTGAGGTCCCCGTCGTAAGTCTAGAGCACCTGCCGCAACTCGAGAAAATCCAGGAGGTTTTGCCCTCCAGGCGATATGAGGCACATTTCCGCTGAGGCTTCTCGAGGCTAATCACATCTAACCACTGGAACTTCCAAAGGGTCCTTCACACCCTTGCTGCAACTCAAGAAAGTCCCCGACATACCCGTCTCCACTCGAGAGGAAGTACGTGGGGTCCCGCACACATCCAGGGGAGCCCCGTTTCCGCCTCCTAGCTCGAGATGAGGCATCCTTTCCCTGTTTCATAGGGAAAGAATGTCCCGGCGTTCCCGTCGCATCTCAAGAGGAGGCGCTCTCCACAGGAAAGGCGAGAGGAACTCCAGGGTCGTGCCACCATTCCAAGAGTCCCCCAGATGTGTCAGTCCATTCCAGAGGAAACTGTTTTCCCTGCACTGCCTTGACGTTCAAGCCGAGGATCGACTCCCACCACGTGTGCACGTGGGACAGCCCTGTGGGAAAGTCTCGTGGGAAAGCCTCGTGGGAAAGACTCGAGGGAAAACCATACATCCTTTGATCCACGCGGGGGACTGCGTGACACTGCTGCTACCGCTCTGGAGGAAAGCGCAAGTGCATGCCCGCATTCGAGACGAGGACTGACTCCCCTGTGGAGACTCCAGAAGTACCCCAAGATCCATGTCAGCACTGGAGAGGAATCCTCAGGTTCCGGCCCCGACTCCACACAAGGTCTTAGGCCCCGGAATCGACGGGAGAGGAATCCCGAGAGGCCCCCGAGGAAGTCGCATGGGGACTGGCCTTTCCTGAGGCCACCAGAGCGGGTCCCTGAGGTCCCCGTCGTAAGTCGAGAGCACCTGCCGCAACTCGAGAAAATCCATGAGGTTTTGCCCTCCAGGCGAGATGAGGCCCATTTCCGCCGAGGCTTCTCGAGGCCAATCACATCTAACCACTGGAACTTCCAAAGGGGCCTTCACACCATTGCTGCAACTCAAGAAGTTCCCAGACATACCCGTCTCCACTCGATAGGAAGCACGTGGGGTCCCTCACACATCCAGGGGAGCCCCGTTTCCGCCTCCTAGCTCGAGATGAGGGATCCTTCCCTTTTTCGTAGGGAAAGAATTCCCGGCGTTCCAGTCGCATCTCAAGAGGAGGCGCTCTCCACAGGAAAGGCGAGAGGAACTCCAGGGTCGTGACACCATTCCAAGAGTCCCCCAGATGTGTCAGTCCATTCCAGAGGAACCTGTTTTCCCTGCACTGCCTTGACGTTCAAGTCGAGGATCGACTCCCACCACGTGTGCACGTGGGACAGCCCTGAGGAAAGCCTCGTGGGAAAGCCTCGTGGGAAAGACTCGAGGGAAAACCATAGATCCTTTGATCCACGCAGCGGACTGCGTGACACTGCTGCTACCGCTCTGGAGGAAAGCGCAAGTGCATGCCCGCATTCGAGACGAGGACTGACTCCCCTGGGGAGACTCCAGAAGTACCCCAAGATCCATGTCAGCACTGGAGAGGAATCCTCAGGTTCCGGCCCCGACTCCACACAAGGTCTTAGGCCCCGGCATCGACGGGAGAGGAATCCCGAGAGGCCCCCGAGGAACTCGCATGGGGACTGGCCTTTCCTGAGGTCACCAGAGCGGGTCCCTGAGGTCCCCGTCGTAAGTCGAGAGCACATGCCGCAACTCGAGAAAATCCAGGAGGTTTTGCCCTCCAGGCGAGATGAGGCCCATTTCCGCTGAGGCTTCTCGAGGCTAATCACATCTAACCACTGGAACTTCCAAAGGGTCCTTCACACCCTTGCTGCAACTCTAGAAGTTACCCGACATACCCGTCTCCACTCTAGAGGAAGCACGAGGGTCCCTCACACATCGAGGGGAGCCCCGTTTCCGCCTCCTAGCTCGAGATGAGGGATCCTTTCCCTGTTTCGTAGGGAAAGAATTCCCGGCGTTCCCGTCGCATCTCAAGAGGATGCGCTCCCACAGAAAAGGCGAGAGGAACTCCAGGGTCGTGCGACCATTCCAAGAGACCCCAGATGTGTCTGTCCATTACAGAGGAACCTGTTTTCCCTGCACTGCCTTGACGTTCAAGCCGAGGATCGACTCCCACCACGTGAGCTCGTGGGACAGCCCTGTGGGAAAGCCTCGTGGGAAAGCCTCGTGGGAAAGACTCGAGGGAAAACCATAGATCCTTTGATCCACGCGGCGGACTGCGTGACACTGCTGCTACCGCTCTGGAGGAAAGCGCAAGTGCATGCCCGCATTCGAGACGAGGACTGACTCCCCTGGGGAGACTCCAGAAGTACCCCAAGATCCATGTCAGCACTGGAGAGGAATCCTCAGGTTCCGGCCCTGACTCCACACAAGGTCTTAGGCCCCGGCATCGACGGGAGAGGAATGCCGAGAGGCCCCCGAGGAACTCGCATGGGGACTGGCCTTTCCTGAGGCCACCAGAGCGGGTCCCTGAGGTCCCCGTCGTAAGTCGAGAGCACCTGCCGCAACTCGAGAAAATCCAGGAGGTTTTGCCCTCCAGGCGAGATGAGGCCCATTTCCGCTGAGGCTTCTCGAGGCCAATCACATCTAACCACTGGAAATTCCAAAGGGTCCTTCACACCCTTGCTGCAACTCAAGAAGTTCCCCGACATACCCGTCTCCACTCGAGAGGATGCACGTGGGGTCCCGCACACATCCAGGTGAGCCCCGTTTCCGCCTCCTAGCTTGAGATGAGGGATCCTTTCCCTGTTTCATAGGGAAAGAAATCCGGCGTTCCCGTCGCATCTCAAGAGGAGGCGCTCTCCACAGGAAAGGCGAGAAGAACTCCAGGGTCGTGACACCATTCCAAGAGTCCCGCAGATGTGTCAGTCCATTCCAGAGGAACCTGTTTTCCCTGCACTGCCTTGACGTTCAAGCTGAGGATCGACTTCCACCACGTGTGCACGTGGGACAGCCCTGTGAGAAAGCCTCGTGGGAAAGCCTCCTGGGAAAGACTCGAGGGAAAACCATAGATCCTTTGATCCACGCGGCGGACTGCGTGACACTGCTGCTACCGCTCTGGAGGAAAGTGCAAATGCATGCCCGCATTCGAGACGAGGACTGACTCCCCTGGGGAGACTCCAGAAGTACCCCAAGATCCATGTCAGCACTGGAGAGGAATCCTCAGGTTCTGGCCCCGACTCCACACAAGGTCTTAGGCCCCTCATCGACGGGAGAGGAATCACGAGAGGCCCCCGAGGAACTCGCATGGGGACTGGCCTTTCCTGAGGCCACCAGAGCGGGTCCCTGAGGTCCCCATCGTAAGTCGAGAGCACCTGCCACAACTCGAGAAAATCCAGGAGGATTTGCCCTCCAGGCGAGATGAGGCCCATTTCCGCTGAGGCTTCTCGAGGCTAATCACATCTAACCACTGGAACTTCCAAAGGGTCCTTCACACCCTTGCTGCAACTCAAGCAGTTCCGCGACATACCCGTCTCCACTCGAGAGGAAGCACGTGGGGTCCCGCACACATCCAGGGGAGCCCCGTTTCCGCCTCCTAGCTCGAGATTAGGGATCCTTTCCCTGTTTCGTAGGGAAAGAATTCCCGGCGTTCCCGTCGCATCTCAAGAGGAGGCGCTCTCCACAGTAAAGGCGAGAGGAACTCCAGGGTCGTGCCACCATTCCCAGAGTCCCCCAGATGTGTCAGTCCATTCCAGAGGAACCTGATTTCCCTGCACTGCCTTGACGTTCAAGCCGAGGATCGACTCCCACCACATGTGCACGTGGGACAGCCCTGTGGGAAAGCCTCGTGGGAAAGCCTCGTGGGAAAGACTCGAGGGAAAACCATAGATCCTTTGATCCACGCGGCGGACTGCGTGACACTGCTGCTACCGCTCTGGAGGAAAGCGCAAGTGCATGCCCGCATTCGAGACGAGGACTGACTCCCCTGGGGAGACTTCAGAAGTACCCCAAGATCCATGTCAGCACTGGAGAGGAATCCTCAGGTTCCGGCCCCGACTCCACACAAGGTCTTAGGCCCCGGCATCGACGGGAGAGGAATCCCGAGAGGCCCCCGAGGAACTCGCATGGGGACTGGCCTTTCCTGAGGTCACCAGAGCGGGTCCCTGAGGTCCCCGTCGTAAGTCGAGAGCACATGCCGCAACTCGAGAAAATCCAGGAGGTTTTGCCCTCCAGGCGAGATGAGGCCCATTTCCGCTGAGGCTTCTCGAGGCTAATCACATCTAACCACTGGAACTTCCAAAGGGTCCTTCACACCCTTGCTGCAACTCTAGAAGTTCCCCGACATACCCGTCTCCACTCAAGAGGAAGCACGAGGGTCCCTCACACATCGAGGGGAGCCCCGTTTCCGCCTCCTAGCTCGAGATGAGGGATCCTTTCCCTGTTTCGTAGGGAAAGAATTCCCGGCGTTCCCGTCGCATCTCAAGAGGAGGCGCTCCCACAGAAAAGGCGAGAGGAACTCCAGGGTCGTGCGACCATTCCAAGAGACCCCAGATGTGTCTGTCCATTACAGAGGAACCTGTTTTCCCTGCACTGCCTTGACGTTCAAGCCGAGGATCGACTCCCACCACGTGAGCTCGTGGGACAGCCCTGTGGGAAAGCCTCGTGGGAAAGCCTCGTGGGAAAGACTCGAGGGAAAACCATAGATCCTTTGATCCACGCGGCGGACTGCGTGACACTGCTGCTACCGCTCTGGAGGAAAGCGCAAGTGCATGCCCGCATTCGAGACGAGGACTGACTCCCCTGGGGAGACTCCAGAAGTACCCCAAGATCCATGTCAGCACTGGAGAGGAATCATCAGGTACCGGCCCCGACTCCACACAAGGTCTTAGGCCCCGGCATCGACGGGAGAGGAATGCCGAGAGGCCCCCGAGGAACTCGCATGGGGACTGGCCTTTCCTGAGGCCACCAGAGCGGGTCCCTGAGGTCCCCATCGTAAGTCGAGAGCACCTGCCGCAACTCGAGAAAATCCAGGAGGTTTTGCCCTCCAGGCGAGATGAGGCCCATTTCCGCTGAGGCTTCTCGAGGCTAATCACATCTAACCACTGGAACTTCCAAAGGGTCCTTCACACCCTTGCTGCAACTGAAGCAGTTCCGCGACATACCTGTCTCCACTCGAGAGGAAGCACGTGGGGTCCCGCACACTTCCAGGGGAGCCCTGTTTCCGACTCCTAGCTCGAGATGAGGGATCCTTTCCCTGTTTCGTAGGGAAAGAATTCCCGGCGTTCCCGTCGCATCTCAAGAGGAGGCGCTCTCCGCAGGAAAGGCGAGAGGAACTCCAGGGTCGTGGCACCATTCCAAGAGACCCCCAGATGTGTCAGTCCATTCCAGAGGAACCTGTTTTCCCTGCACTGCCTTGACGTTCAAGCCGAGGATCGACTCCCACCACGTGTGCACGTGGGACAGCCCTGTGAGAAAGCCTCGTGGGAAAGCCTCGTGGGAAAGACTCGAGGGAAAACCATAGATCCTTTGATCCACGTGGCGGACTGCGTGACACTGCTGCTACCGCTCTGGAGGAAAGCGCAAGTGCATGCCCGCATTCGAGACGAGGACTGACTCCCCTGGGGAGACTCCAGAAGTACCCCAAGATCCATGTCAGCACTGGAGAGGAATCCTCAGGTTCCGGCCCCGACTCCACACAAGGTCTTAGGCCCCGGCATCGATGGGAGAGGAATCCCGAGAGGCCCCCGAGGAACTCGCATGGGGACTGGCCTTTCCTGAGGCCACCAGAGCGGGTCCCCGAGGTCCCCGTCGTAAGTCGAGAGCACCTGCCGCAACTCGAGAAAATCCAGGAGGTTTTGCCCTCCAGGCGAGATGAGGCCCATTTCCGCTGAGGCTTCTCGAGGCCAATCACATCTAACCACTGGAACTTCCAAAGGGTCCTTCACACCCTTGCTGCAACTCAAGAAGTTCCCCGACATACCCGTCTCCACTCGAGAGGAAGCACGTGGGGTCCCGCACACATCCAGGGGAGCCCCGTTTCCGCCTCCTAGCTCGAGATGAGGGATCCTTTCCCTGTTTCTTAGGGAAAGAATTCCCGGCGTTCCCGTCGCATCTCAAGAGGAGGCGCTCTCCACAGGAGAGGCGAGAGGAACTCCAGGGTCGTGCCACCATTCCAAGAGACGCCCAGATGTGTCAGTCCATTATAGAGGAACCTGTTTTCCCTGCACTGCCTTGACGTTCAAGCCGAGGATCGACTCCCACCACCTGTGCACGTGGGACAGCCCTGTGGGAAAGCCTCGTGGGAAAGCCTCGTGGGAAAGACTCGAGGGAAAACCATAGATACTTTGATCCACGCGGTGGACTGCGTGACACTGCTGCTACCGCTCTGGAGGAAAGCGCAAGTGCATGCCCGCATTCGAGACGAGGACTGACTCCCATGGGGAGACTCCAGAAGTACCCCAAGATCCATGTCAGCACTGGAGAGGAATCCTCAGGTTCCGGCCCCGACTCCACACAAGGTCTTCGGCGCCGGCATCGACGGGAGAGGAATCCCGAGAGGCCCCCGCGGAACTCGCATGGGGACTGGCCTTTCCTGAGGCCACCAGAGCGGGTCCCTGAGGTCCCCGTCGTAAGTCGAGAGCACCTGCCGCAACTCGAGAAAATCCAGGAGGTTTTGCCCTCCAGGCGAGATGAGGCCCATTTCCGCTGAGGCTTCTCGTGGCCAATCAGAACTAACCACTGGAACTTCCAAAGGGTCCTTCACACCCTTGCTGCAACTCAACAAGTTCCCCGACATAGCCGTCTCCACTCGAGAGGAAGCACGTGGGGTCCGGCAAACATCCAGGGGAGCCCCATTTCCGCCTCCTAGCTCGAGATGAGGGATCCTTTCCCTGTTTCGTAGGGAATGAATTCCCGGCGTTCCCGTCGCATCTCAAGAGGAGGCGCTCTCCACAGGAAAGGCGAGAGGAACTCCAGGGTCGTGCCACCATTCCAAGAGTCCCCCAGATGTGTCAGTCCATTCCAGAGGAACGTGTTTTCCCTGCACTACCTTGACGTTCAAGCCGAGGATCGAGTTCCACCACGTGTGCACGTGGGACAGCCCTGAGGAAAGCCTCGTGGGAAAGCCTCGTGGGAAAGACTCGAGGGAAAACCATAGATCCTTTGATCCACGCGGCGGACTGCGTGACACTGCTGCTACCGCTCTGGAGGAAAGCGCAAGTGCATGCCCGCATTCGAGACGAGGACTGACTCCCCTGGGGAGACTCCAGAAGTACCCCAAGATCCATGTCAGCACTGGAGAGGAATCCTCAGGTTCCGGCCCCGACTCCACACAAGGTCTTAGGCCCCGGCATCGACGGGAGAGGAATCCCGAGAGGCCCCCGAGGAACTCGCATGGGGACTGGCCTTTCCTGAGGTCACCAGAGCGGGTCCCTGAGGTCCCCGTCGTAAGTCGAGAGCACATGCCGCAACTCGAGAAAATCCAGGAGGTTTTGCCCTCCAGGCGAGATGAGGCCCATTTCCGCTGAGGCTTCTCGAGGCTAATCACATCTAACCACTGGAACTTCCAAAGGGTCCTTCACACCCTTGCTGCAACTCTAGAAGTTCCCCGACATACCCGTCTCCACTCAAGAGGAAGCACGAGGGTCCCTCACACATCGAGGGGAGCCCCGTTTCCGCCTCCTAGCTCGAGATGAGGGATCCTTTCCCTGTTTCGTAGGGAAAGAATTCCCGGCGTTCCCGTCGCATCTCAAGAGGAGGCGCTCCCACAGAAAAGGCGAGAGGAACTCCAGGGTCGTGCGACCATTCCAAGAGACCCCAGATGTGTCTGTCCATTACAGAGGAACCTGTTTTCCCTGCACTGCCTTGACGTTCAAGCCGAGGATCGACTCCCACCACGTGAGCTCGTGGGACAGCCCTGTGGGAAAGCCTCGTGGGAAAGCCTCGTGGGAAAGACTCGAGGGAAAACCATAGATCCTTTGATCCACGCGGCAGACTGCGTAACACTGCTGCTACCGCTCTGGAGGAAAGCGCAAGTGCATGCCCGCATTCGAGACGAGGACTGACTCCCCTGGGGAGACTCCAGAAGTACCCCAAGATCCATGTCAGCACTGGAGAGGAATCCTCAGGTTCCGGCCCCGACTCCACACAAGGTCTTAGGCCCCGGCATCGACGGGAGAGGAATCCCGAGAGGCCCCCGAGGAACTCGCATGGGGACTTGCCTTTCCTGAGGCCACCAGAGCGGGTCCCTGAGGTCCCCGTCGTAAGTCGAGAGCACCTGCCACAACTCGAGAAAATCCAGGAGGTTTTGCCCTCCAGGCGAGATGAGGCCCATTTCCGCTGAGGCTTCTCGAGGCCAATCACATCTAACCACTGGAAATTCCAAAGGGTCCTTCACACCCTTGCTGCAACTCAAGAAGTTCCCCGACATACCCGTCTCCACTCGAGAGGAAGCACGTGGGGTCCCGCACACATCCAGGTGAGCCCCGTTTCCGCCTCCTAGCTCGAGATGAGGGATCCTTTCCCTGTTTCATAGGGAAAGAAATCCGGCGTTCCCGTCGCATCTCAAGAGGAGGCGCTCTCCACAGGAAAGGCGAGAAGAACTCCAGGGTCGTGACACCATTCCAAGAGTCCCGCAGATGTGTCAGTCCATTCCAGAGGAACCTGTTTTCCCTGCACTGCCTTGACGTTCAAGCCGAGGATTGACTTCCACCACGTGTGCACGTGGGACAGCCCTGTGAGAAAGCCTCGTGGGAAAGCCTCGTGGGAAAGACTCGAGGGAAAACCATAGATCCTTTGATCCACGCGGCGGACTGCGTGACACTGCTGCTACCGCTCTGGAGGAAAGTGCAAATGCATGCCCGCATTCGAGACGAGGACTGACTCCCCTGGGGAGACTCCAGAAGTACCCCAAGATCCATGTCAGCACTGGAGAGGAATCCTCAGGTTCCGGTCCCGACTCCACACAAGGTCTTAGGCCCCTCATCGACGGGAGAGGAATCACGAGAGGCCCCCGAGGAACTCGCATGGGGACTGGCCTTTCCTGAGGCCACCAGAGCGGGTCCCTGAGGTCCCCATCGTAAGTCGAGAGCACCTGCCACAACTCGAGAAAATCCAGGAGGATTTGCCCTCCAGGCGAGATGAGGCCCATTTCCGCTGAGGCTTCTCGAGGCTAATCACATCTAACCACTGGAACTTCCAACGGGTCCTTCACACCCTTGCTGCAACTCAAGCAGTTTCGCGACATACCCGTCTCCACTCGAGAGGAAGCACGTGGGGTCCCGCACACATCCAGGGGAGCCCCGTTTCCGCCTCCTAGCTCGAGATGAGGGATCCTTTCCCTGTTTCGTAGGGAAAGAATCCCCGGCGTTCCCGTCGCATCTCAAGAGGAGGCGCTCTCCACAGGAAAGGCGAGAGGAACTCCAGGGTCGTGCCACCATTCCAAGAGTCCCCCAGATGTGTCAGTCCATTCCAGAGGAACCTGTTTTCCCTGCACTGCCTTGACGTTCAAGCTGAGGATCGACTCCCACCACATGTGCACGTGGGACAGCCCTGTGGGAAAGCCTCGTGGGAAAGCCTCGTGGGAAAGACTCGAGGGAAAACCATAGATCCTTTGATCCACGCGGCGGACTGCGTGACACTGCTGCTACCGCTCTGGAGGAAAGCGCAAGTGCATGCCCGCATTCGAGACGAGGACTGACTCCCCTGGGGAGACTCCAGAAGTACCCCAAGATCCATGTCAGCACTGGAGAGGAAACATCAGGTACCGGCCCCGACTCCACACAAGGTCTTAGGCCCCGGCATCGACGGGAGAGTAATGCCGAGAGGCCCCCGAGGAACTCGCATGGGGACTGGCCTTTCCTGAGGCCACCAGAGCGGGTCCCTGAGGTCCCCATCGTAAGTCGAGAGCACCTGCCGCAACTCGAGAAAATCCAGGAGGTTTTGCCCTCCAGGCGAGATGAGGCCCATTTCCGCTGAGGCTTCTCGAGGCTAATCACATCTAACCACTGGAACTTCCAAAGGGTCCTTCACACCCTTGCTGCAACTGAAGCAGTTCCGCGACATACCCGTCTCCACTCGAGAGGAAGCACGTGGGGTCCCGCACACATCCAGGGGAGCCCTGTTTCCACCTCCTAGCTCGAGATGAGGGATCCTTTCCCTGTTTCGTAGGGAAAGAATTCCCGGCGTTCCCGTAGCACCTCAAGAGGAGGCGCTCTCCGCAGGAAAGGCGAGAGGAACTCCAGGGTCGTGGCACCATTCCAAGAGACCCCCAGATGTGTCAGTCCATTCCAGAGGAACCTGTTTTCCCTGCACTGCCTTGACGTTCAAGCCGAGGATCGACTCCCACCACGTGTGCACGTGGGACAGCCCTGTGAGAAAGCCTCGTGGGAAAGCCTCGTGGGAAAGACTCGAGGGAAAACCATAGATCCTTTGATCCACGCGGCGGACTGCGTGACACTGCTGCTACCGCTCTGGAGGAAAGCGCAAGTGCATGCCCGCATTCGAGACGAGGACTGACTCCCCTGGGGAGACTCCAGAAGTACCCCAAGATCCATGTCAGCACTGGAGAGGAATCCTCAGGTTCCGGCCCCGACTCCACACAAGGTCTTAGGCCCCGGCATCGACGGGAGAGGAATCCCGAGAGGCCCCCGAGGAACTCGCATGGGGACTGGCCTTTCCTGAGGCCACCAGAGCGGGTCCCTGAGGTCCCCGTCGTAAGTCGAGAGCACCTGCCACAACTCGAGAAAATCCAGGAGGTTTTGCCCTCCAGGCGAGATGAGGCCCATTTCCGCTGAGGCTTCTCGAGGCCAATCACATCTAACCACTGGAACTTCCAAAGGGTCCTTCACACCCTTGCTGCAACTCAAGAAGTTCCCCGACATACCCGTCTCCACTCGAGAGGAAGCACGTGGGGTCCCGCACACATCCAGGTGAACCCCGTTTCCGCCTCCTAGCTCGAGATGAGGGATCCTTTCCCTGTTTCATAGGGAAAGAAATCCGGCGTTCCCGTCGCATCTCAAGAGGAGGCGCTCTCCACAGGAAAGGCGAGAAGAACTCCAGGGTCGTGACACCATTCCAAGAGTCCCGCAGATGTGTCAGTCCATTCCAGAGGAACCTGTTTTCCCTGCACTGCCTTGACGTTCAAGCCGAGGATCGACTTCCACCACGTGTTCACGAGGGACAGCCCTGTGAGAAAGCCTCGTGGGAAAGCCTCGTGGGAAAGACTCGAGGGAAAACCATAGATCCTTTGCTCCACGCGGCGGACTGCGTGACACTGCTGCTACCGCTCTGGAGGAAAGTGCAAATGCATGCCCGCATTCGAGACGAGGACTGACTCCCCTGGGGAGACTCCAGAAGTACCCCAAGATCCATGTCAGCACTGGAGAGGAATCCTCAGGTTCCGGTCCCGACTCCACACAAGGTCTTAGGCCCCTCATCGACGGGAGAGGAATCACGAGAGGCCCCCGAGGAACTCGCATGGGGACTGGCCTTTCCTGAGGCCACCAGAGCGGGTCCCTGAGGTCCCCATCGTAAGTCGAGAGCACCTGCCTCAACTCGAGAAAATCCAGGAGGTTTTGCCCTCCAGGCGAGATGAGGCCCATTTCCGCTGAGGCTTCTCGAGGCTAATCACATCTAACCACTGGAACTTCCAAAGGGTCCTTCACACCCTTGCTGCAACTGAAGCAGTTCCGCGACATACCCGTCTCCACTCGAGAGGAAGCACGTGGGGTCCCGCACACATCCAGGGGAGCCCTGTTTCCACCTCCTAGCTCGAGATGAGGGATCCTTTCCCTGTTTCGTAGGGAAAGAATTCCCGGCGTTCCCGTAGCACCTCAAGAGGAGGCGCTCTCCGCAGGAAAGGCGAGAGGAACTCCAGGGTCGTGGCACCATTCCAAGAGACCCCCAGATGTGTCAGTCCATTCCAGAGGAACCTGTTTTCCCTGCACTGCCTTGACGTTCAAGTCGAGGATCGACTCCCACCACGTGTGCACGTGGGACAGCCCTGTGAGAAAGCCTCGTGGGAAAGCCTCGTGGGAAAGACTCGAGGGAAAACCATAGATCCTTTGATCCACGCGGCGGACTGCGTGACACTGCTGCTACCGCTCTGGAGGAAAGCGCAAGTGCATGCCCGCATTCGAGACGAGGACTGACTCCCCTGGGGAGACTCCAGAAGTACCCCAAGATCCATGTCAGCACTGGAGAGGAATCCTCAGGTTCCGGCCCCGACTCCACACAAGGTCTTAGGCCCCTCATCGACGTGAGAGGAATCACGAGAGGCCCCCGAGGAAGTCGCATGGGGACTGGCCTTTCCTGAGGCCACCAGAGCGGGTCGCTGAGGTCCCCATCGTAAGTCGAGAGCACCTGCCACAACTCGAGAAAATCCAGGAGGATTTGCCCTCCAGGCGAGATGAGGCCCATTTCCGCTGAGGCTTCTCGAGGCTAATCACATCTAACCACTGGAACTTCCAAAGGGTCCTTCACACCCTTGCTGCAACTCAAGAAGTTCCCCGACATACCCGTCTCCACTCGAGAGGAAGCACGTGGGGTCCCGCACACATCCAGGGGAGCCCTGTTTCCGCCTCCTAGCTCGAGATGAGGGATCCTTTCCCTGTTTCGTAGGGAAAGAATTCCCGGCGTTCCCGTCGCATCTCAAGAGGAGGCGCTCTCCGCAGGAAAGGCGAGAGGAATTCCAGGGTCGTGACACCATTCCAATAGACCCCCAGATGTGTCAGTCCATTCCAGAGGAACCTGTTTTCCCTGCACTGCCTTGACGTTCAAGCCGAGGATCGACTCCCACCACGTGTGCACGTGGGACAGCCCTGTGGGAAAGCCTCGTGGGAAAGCCTCGTGGGAAAGACTCGAGGGAAAACCATAGATCCTTTGATCCACGCCGCGGACTGCGTGACACTGCTGCTACCGCTCTGGAGGAAAGCGCAAGTGCATGCCCGCATTCGAGACGAGGACTGACTCCCCTGGGGAGACTCCAGAAGTACCCCAAGATCCATGTCAGCACTGGAGAGGAATCCTCAGGTTCCGGTCCCGACTCCACACAAGGTCTTAGGCCCCGGCATCGACGGGAGAGGAATCCCGAGAGGCCCCCGAGGAACTCGCATGGGGACTGGCCTTTCCTGAGGCCACCAGAGCGGGTCCCTGAGGTCCCCGTCGTAAGTCGAGAGCACCTGCCGCAACTCGAGAAAATCCATGAGGTTTTGCCCTCCAGGCGAGATGAGGCCCATTTCCGCTGAGGCTTCTCGAGGCTAATCACGTCTAACCACTGGAACTTCCAAAGGGTCCTTCACACCCTTGCTGCAACTCAAGAACTTCCCCGACATACCCGTCTCCACTCGAGAGGAAGCACGTGGGGTCACGCACACATCCAGGGGAGCCCCGTTTCCGCCTCCTAGCTCGAGATGAGGGATCCTTTCCCTGTTTCGTAGGGAAAGAATTCCCGGCGTTCCCGTCGCATCTCAATAGTAGGCGCTCTCCACAGGAAAGGGGAGAGGAACTCCAGGGTCGTGCCACCATTCCAAGAGACCCCCAGATGTGTCAGTCCATTACAGAAGAAACTGTATTCCCTGCACTGCCTTGACGTTCAAGCCGAGGATCGACTCCCACCACGTGTGCACGTGGGACAGCCCTGTGGGAAATCCTCGTGGGAAAGCCTCGTGGGAAAGACTCGAGGGAAAACCATAGATCCTTTGATCCATTGGGCGGACTGTGTGACACTGCTGCTACCGCTTGGAGGAAAGCGCAAGTGCATGCCCGCATTCGAGACGAGGACTGACTCCCCTGGGGAGACTCCAGAAGTACCCCAAGATCCATGTCAGCACTGGAGAGGAATCCTCAGGTTCCGGCCCCGACTTCACACAAGGTCTTAGGCCCCGGCATCGACGGGAGAGGAATCCCGAGAGGCCCCCGAGGAACTCGCATGGGGACTGGCCTTTCCTGAGGCCACCAGAGCGGTTCCCTGAGGTCCCCGTCGTAAGTTGAGAGCACCTGCCGCAACTCGAGAAAATCCAGGAGGTTTTGCCCTCCAGGCGAGATGAGGCCCATTTCCGCTGAGGCTTCTCGAGGCCAATCACATCTAACCACTGGAACTTCCAAAGGGTCCTTCACACCATTGCTGCATCTCAAGAAGTTCCCCGACATACCCGTCTCCACTCGAGAGGAAGCACGTAGGGTCAATCACACATCCAGGGGAGCCCTGTTTCCGCCTCCTAGCTCGAGATGAGGGATCCTTCCCTTTTTCGTAGGGAAAGAATTCCCGGCGTTCCAGTCGCATCTCAAGAGGAGGCACTCTCCACAGGAAAGGCGAGAGGAACTCCAGGGTCGTGCCACCATTCCAAGAGTCCCCCAGATGTGTCAGTCCATTCCAGAGGAATCTGTTTTCCCTGCACTGCCTTGACGTTCAAGCCGAGGATCGACTCCCACCACGTGTGCACGTGGGACAGCCCTGTGGGTAAGCCTCGTGGGAAAGCCTCGTGGGAAAGACTCGAGGGAAAACCATAGATCCTTTGATCCACGCGGCGGACTGCGTGACACTGCTGCTACCGCTCTGGAGGAAAGCGCAAGTGCATGCCCGCATTCGAGACGAGGACTGACTCCCCTGGGGAGACTCCAGAAGTACCCCAAGATCCATGTCAGCACTGGAGAGGAATCCTCAGGTTCCGGCCCCGACTCCACACAAGGTCTTAGGCCCCGGCATCGACGGGAGAGGAATCCCGAGACGCCCCCGAGGAACTCGCATGGGGACTGGCCTTTCCTGAGGCCACCAGAGCGGGTCCCTGAGGTCCCCGTCGTAAGTCGAGAGCACCTGCCGAACTCGAGAAAATCCAGTAGGTTTTGCCCTCCAGGCGAGATGAGGCCCATTTCCGCTGAGGCTTCTCGAGGCCAATCACATCTAACCACTGGAACTTCCAAAGGGTCCTTCACACCCTTGCTGCAACTCAAGAACTTCCCCGACATACCCGTCTGCACTCGAGAGGAAGCACGTGGTGTCCCGCACACATCCAGGGGAGCCCCGTTTCCGCCTCCTAGCTCGAGATGAGGGATCCTTTCCCTGTTTCGAAGGGAAAGAATTCCCGGCGTTCCCGTCGCACCTCAAGAGGAGGCGCTCACCACAGGAAAGGCGAGAGGAACTCCAGGGTCACGCCACCATTCCAAGAGTCCCCCAGATGTGTCAGTCCATTCCAGAGGAACCTGTTTTCCCTGCACTGCCTTGACGTTCAAGCCGAGGATCGACTCCCAACACGTGTGCAAGTGGGACAGCCCTTTGGGAAAGCCTCGTGGGAAAGTCTCGTGGGAAAGACTCGAGGGAAAACCATAGATCCTTTGATCCACGCGGCGGACTGCGTGACACTGCTGCTACCGCTCTGGAGGAAAGCGCAAGTGCATGCCCGCATTCGAGACGAGGACTGACTCCCCTGGGGAGACTCCAGAAGTACCCCAAGATGCATGTCAGCACGGGAGAGGAATCCTCAGGTTCCGGCCCCGACTCCACACAAGGACTTAGGCCGCGGCATCGACGGGAGAGGAATCCCCAGAGGCCCCCGAGGAACTCGCATGGGGACTGGCCTTTCCTGAGGCCACCAGAGCGGGTCCCTGAGGTCCCCGTCGTAAGTCGAGAGCACCTGCCGCAACTCTAGAAAATCCAGGAGGTTTTGCCCTCCAGGCGAGATGAGGCCCATTTCCGCTGAGGCTTCTCGAGGCCAATCACGTCTAACCACTGGAACTTCCAAAGGGTCCTTCACACCCTTGCTGCAACTCAAGAAGTTCCCCGACATACCCGTCTCCACTCGAGAGGAAGCACGTGGTGTCCCGCACACATCCAGGGGAGCCCCGTTTCCGCCTACTAGCTCGAGATGAGGGATCCTTTCCCTGTTTCGTAGGGAAAGAATTCCCGGCGTTCCCGTCGCATCTCAAGAGGAGGCGCTCTCCACAGGAAAGGCGAGAGGAACTCCAGGGTCGTGCCGCCATTCCAAGAGTCCCCAGATGTGTCAGTCCATTCCAGAGGAACCTGTTTTCCCTGCACTGCCTTGACGTTCAAGCCGAGGATCCACTCCCACCACGTGTGCACGTGGGACAGCCCTGAGGGAAAGCCTCGTGGGGAGGCTCGTGGGAAAGACTCGAGGGAAAACCATAGATCCTTTGATCCACGCGGGGGACTGCGTGACACTGCTGCTACCGCTCTGGAGGAAAGCGCAAGTGTATGCCCGCATTCGAGACGAGGACTGACTCCCCTGGGGAGACTCCAGAAGTACCCCAAGATCCATGTCAGCACTGGAGAGGAATCCTCAGGTTCCGGCCCTGACTTCACACAAGGTCTTAGGCCCCGGCATCGACGGGAGAGGAATCCCCATAGGAACTCGCATGGGGACTGGCCTTTCCTGAGGCCACCAGAGCGGGTCCCTGAGGTCCTCTTCGTAAGTCGAGAGCACCTGCCGCAACTCGAGAAAATCCAGGCGGTTTTGCCCTCCAGGCAAGATGAGGCCCATTTCCTCTGAGGCTTCTCGAGGCTAATCACGTCTAACCACTGGAACTTCCAAAGGGTCCTTCACACCCTTGCTGCAACTCAAGAAGTTCCCTGACATACCCGTCTCCACTCGAGAGGAAGCACGTGGGTCCCGCACACATCCAGGGGAGCCCCGTTTCCGCCTCCTAGCTCGAGATGAGGGATCCTTTCCCTGTTTCTTAGGGAAAGAATTCCCGGCGTTCCCGTCGCATCTCAAGAGGAGGCGCTCTCCACAGGAAAGGCGAGAGGAACTCCAGGGTCGTGCCACCATTCCAAGAGTCCCCCAGATGTGTCAGTCCATTCCAGAGGAACCTGTTTTCCCTGCACTGCCTTGACGTTCAAGCCGAGGATCGACTCCCACCACGTGTGCACGTGGGACAGCCCTGTGGGAAAGCCTCGTGGGAAAGCCTCGTGGGAAAGACTCGAGGGAAAACCATAGATCCTTTGATCCACGCGGCGGACTGCGTGACACTGCTGCTACCGCTCTGGAGGAAAGCGCAAGTGCATGCCCGCAATCGAGACGAGGACTGACTCCCCTGGGGAGACTCCAGACCTACCCCAAGATCCATGTCAGCACTGGAGAGGAATCCTCAGGTTCCGGCCCCGACTCCACACAAGGTCTTAGGCCCCGGCATCGACGGCAGAGGAATCCCAAGAGGCCCCCGAGGAACTCGCATGGGGACTGGCCTTTCCTGAGGCCACCAGAGCGGGTCCCTGAGGTCCCCGTCGTAAGTCTAGAGCACCTGCCGCAACTCGAGAAAATCCAGGAGGTTTTGCCCTCCAGGCGAGATGAGGCCCATTTCCGCTGAGGCTTCTCGAGGCTAATCACATCTAACCACTGGAACTTCCAAAGGGTCCTTCACACCCTTGCTGCAACTCAAGAAGGTCCCCGACATACCCGTCTCCACTCGAGAGGAAGTACGTGGGGTCCCGCACACATCCAGGGGAGCCCCGTTTCCGCCTCCTAGCTCGAGATGAGGCATCCTTTCCCTGTTTCATAGGGAAAGAATTCCCGGCGTTCCCGTCGCATCTCAAGAGGAGGCGCTCTCCACAGGAAAGGCGAGAGGAACTCCAGGGTCGTGCCACCATTCCAAGAGTCCCCCAGATGTGTCAGTCCATTCCAGAGGAAACTGTTTTCCCTGCACTGCCTTGACGTTCAAGCCGAGGATCGACTCCCACCACGTGTGCACGTGGGACAGCCCTGTGGGAAAGTCTCGTGGGAAAGCCTCGTGGGAAAGACTCGAGGGAAAACCATACATCCTTTGATCCACGCGGGGGACTGCGTGACACTGCTGCTACCGCTCTGGAGGAAAGCGCAAGTGCATGCCCGCATTCGAGACGAGGACTGACTCCCCTGTGGAGACTCCAGAAGTACCCCAAGATCCATGTCAGCACTGGAGAGGAATCCTCAGGTTCCGGCCCCGACTCCACACAAGGTCTTAGGCCCCGGAATCGACGGGAGAGGAATCCCGAGAGGCCCCCGAGGAAGTCGCATGGGGACTGGCCTTTCCTGAGGCCACCAGAGCAGGTCCCTGAGGTCCCCGTCGTAAGTCGAGAGCACCTGCCGCAACTCGAGAAAATCCATGAGGTTTTGCCCTCCAGGCGAGATGAGGCCCATTTCCGCTGAGGCTTCTCGAGGCCAATCACATCTAACCACTGGAACTTCCAAAGGGGCCTTCACACCATTGCTGCAACTCAAGAAGTTCCCAGACATACCCGTCTCCACTCGATAGGAAGCACGTGGGGTCCCTCACACATCCAGGGGAGCCCCGTTTCCGCCTCCTAGCTCGAGATGAGGGATCCTTCCCTTTTTCGTAGGGAAAGAATTCCCGGCGTTCCAGTCGCATCTCAAGAGGAGGCGCTCTCCACAGGAAAGGCGAGAGGAACTCCAGGGTCGTGACACCATTCCAAGAGTCCCCCAGATGTGTCAGTCCATTCCAGAGGAACCTGTTTTCCCTGCACTGCCTTGACGTTCAAGTCGAGGATCGACTCCCACCACGTGTGCACGTGGGACAGCCCTGTGGGAAAGCCTCGGGGGAAAGCCTCGTGGGAAAGACTCGAGGGAAAACCATAGATCCTTTGATCCACGCGGCGGACTGCGTGACACTGCTGCTACCGCTCTGGAGGAAAGCGCAAGTGCATGCCCGCATTCGAGACGAGGACTGACTCCCCTGGGGAGACTCCAGACGTACCCCAAGATCCATGTCAGCACGGGAGAGGAATCCTCAGGTTCCGGCCCCGACTCCACACAAGGACTTAGGCCCCGGCATCGACGGGAGAGGAATCCCGAGAGGCCCCCGAGGAACTCGCATGGGGACTGGCCTTTCCTGAGGCCACCAGAGCGGGTCCCTGAGGTCCCCGTCGTAAGTCGAGAGCACCTGCCTCAACTCGAGAAAATCCAGGAGGTTTTGCCCTCCAGGCGAGATGAGGCCCATTTCCGCTGAGGCTTCTCGAGGCTAATCACGTCTAACCACTGGAACTTCCAAAGGGTCCTTCACACCCTTGCTGCAACTCAAGAAGTTCCCCGACATACCCGTCTCCACTCGAGAGGAAGCACGTGGTGTCCCGCCCACATCCAGGGGAGCTCCTTTTCCGACTCCTAGCTCGAGATGAGGGATCCTTTCCCTGTTTCGTAGGGAAAGAATTCCCGGCGTTCCCGTCGGATCTCAAGAGGAGGCGCTCTCCACAGGAAAGGCGAGAGGAACTCCAGGGTCGTGCCACCATTCCAACAGTCCCCCAGATGTGTCAGTCCATTCCAGAGGAACCAGTTTTCCCTGCACTGCCTTGACGTTCAAGCCAAGGATCGACTCCCACCACGTGTGCACGTGGGACAGCCCTGTGGGAAAGCCTCGTGGGAAAGCCTCGTGGAAAAGACTCGAGGGAAAACCATAGATCCTTTGATCCACGCGGCGGACTGCGTGACACTGCTGCTACCGCTCTGGAGGAAAGCGCAAGTGCATGCCCGCATTCGAGACGAAGACTGACTCCCCTGGGGAGACTCCAGAAGTACCCCAAGATCCATGTCAGCACTGGAGAGGAATCCTCAGGTTCCGACCCCGACTCCACACAAGGTCTTAGGCCCCGGCATCGACGGGAGAGGAATCCCGAGACGCCCCCGAGGAACTCGCATGGGGACTGGCCTTTCCTGAGGCCACCAGAGCGGGTCCCCGAGGTCCCCGTCGTAAGTCGAGAGCACCTGCCGCAACTCGAGAAAATCCAGGAGGTTTTGCCCTCCAGGCGAGATGAGGCCCATTTCCGCTGAGGCTTCTCGAGGCTAATCACATCTAACCACTGGAACTTCCAAAGGGTCCTTCACACCCTTGCTGCAACTCAAGAAGGTCCCCGACATACCCGTCTCCACTCGAGAGGAAGCACGTGGGTCCCGCACACGTCCAGGGGAGCCCCGTTTCCGCCTCCTAGCTCGAGATGAGGGATCCTTCCCTTTTTCGTAGGGAAAGAATTCCCGGCGTTCCCGTCGCATTTCAAGAGGAGGCGATCTCCACAGGAAAGGCGAGAGGAACTCCAGGGTCGTGACACCATTCCAAGAGTCCCCCAGATGTGTCAGTCCATTCCAGAGGAACCTGTTTCCCCTGCACTGCCTTGAAGTTCAAGCCGAGGATCGACTCCCACCACGTGTGCACGTGGGACAGCCCTGTGGGAAAGCCTCGTGGGAAAGCCTCGTGGGAAAGGCTCGAGGGAAAACCATACATCCTTTGATCCACGCGGGGGACTGCGTGACACTGCTGCTACCGCTCTGGAGGAAAGCGCAAGTGCATGCCCGCATTCGAGACGAGGACTGACTCCCCTGTGGAGACTCCAGAAGTACCCCAAGATCCATGTCAGCACTGGAGAGGAATCCTCAGGTTCCGGCCCCGACTCCACACAAGGTCTTAGGCCCCGGAATCGACGGGAGAGGAATCCCGAGAGGCCCCCGAGGAAGTCGCATGGGGACTGGCCTTTCCTGAGGCCACCAGAGCGGGTCCCTGAGGTCCCCGTCGTAAGTCGAGAGCACCTGCCGCAACTCGAGAAAATCCAGGAGGTTTTGCCCTCCAGGCGAGATGAGGCCCATTTCCGCTGAGGTTTCTCGAGGCCAATCACATCTAACCACTGGAACTTCCAAAGGGGCCTTCACACCATTGCTGCAACTCAAGAAGTTCCCCGACATACCCGTCTCCACTCGAGAGGAAGCACGTGGGGTCCCTCACACATCCAGGGGAGCCCTGTTTCCGCCTCCTAGCTCGAGATGAGGGATCCTTCCCTTTTTCGTAGGGAAAGAATTCCCGGCGTTCCAGTCGCATCTCAAGAGGAGGCGCTCTCCACAGGAAAGGCGAGAGGAACTCCAGGGTCGTGACACCATTCCAAGAGTCCCCCAGATGTGTCAGTCCATTCCAGAGGAACCTGTTTTCCCTGCACTGCCTTGACGTTCAAGTCGAGGATCGACTCCCACCACGTGTGCACGTGGGACAGCCCTGTGGGAAAGCCTCGGGGGAAAGCCTTGTGGGAAAGACTGGAGGGAAAACCATAGATCCTTTGATCCACGCGGCGGACTGCGTGACACTGCTGCTACCGCTCTGGAGGAAAGCGCAAGTGCATGCCCGCATTCGAGACGAGGACTGACTCCCCTGGGGAGACTCCAGACGTACCCCAAGATCCATGTCAGCACGGGAGAGGAATCCTCAGGTTCCGGCCTCGACTCCACACAAGGTCTTAGGCCCCGGCATCGACGGGAGAGGAATCCCGAGAGGCCCCCGAGGAAGTCGCATGGGGACTGGCCTTTCCTGAGGCCACCAGAGCGGGTCCCTGAGGTCCCCGTCGTAAGTCGAGAGCACCTGCCGCAACTCGAGAAAATCCAGGAGGTTTTGCCCTCCAGGCGAGATGAGGCCCATTTCCGCTGAGGCTTCTCGAGGCTAATCACATCTAACCACTGGAACTTCCAAAGGGTCCTTCACACCCTTGCTGCAACTCAAGAAAGTCCCCGACATACCCGTCTCCACTCGAGAGGAAGCACGTGGGTCCCGCACACATCCAGGGGAGCCCCGTTTCCGCCTCTTAGCTCGAGATGAGGTATCCTTTCCCTGTTTCGTAGGGAAAGAATTCCCGGCGTTCCCGTCGCATCTCAAGTGGAGGCGCTCTCCACAGGAAAGGCGAGCGGAACTCCAGGGTCGTGACACCATTCCAAGAGTCCCCCAGATGTGTCAGTCCATTCCAGAGGAACCTGTTTTCCCTGCACTGCCTTGACGTTCAAGCCGAGGATCGACTCCCACCACGTGTGCACGTGGGACAGCCCTGTGGGAAAGCCTCGTGGGAAAGACTCGAGGGAAAACCATAGATCCTTTGATCCACGCGGCGGACTGCGTGACACTGTTGCTACTGCTCTGGAGGAAAGCGCAAGTGCATGCCCGCATTCGAGACGAGGACTGACTCCCCTGGGGAGACTCCAGACGTACCCCAATATCTATGTCAGCACTGGAGAGGAATCCTCAGGTTCCGGCCCCGACTCCACACAAGGTCTTAGGCCCCGGCATCGACGGGAGAGGAATCCCGAGAGGCCCCCGAGGAACTCGCATGGGGACTGGCCTTTCCTGAGGCCACCAGAGCGGGTCCCTGAGGTCCCCGTCGTAAGCCGAGAGCACCTGCCGCAACTCGAGAAAATCCAGGAGGTTTTGCCCTCCAGGCGAGATGAGACCCATTTCCGCTGAGGCTTCTCGAGGCTAATCACGTCTAACCACTTGAACTTCCAAAGGGTCCTTCACACCCTTGCTGCAACTCAAGAAGTTCCCCGACATACCCGTCTCCACTCGAGAGGAAGCACGTGGTGTCCCGCCCACATCCAGGGGAGCTCCGTTTCCGACTCCTAGCTCGAGATGAGGGATCCTTTCCCTGTTTCGTAGGGAAAGAATTCCCGGCGTTCCCGTCGCATCTCAAGAGGAGGCGCTCTCCACAGGAAAGGCGAGAGGAACTCCAGGGTCGTGCCACCATTCCAAGAGTCCCCCAGATGTGTCAGTCCATTCCAGAGGAACCTGTTTTCCCTGCACTGCCTTGACGTTCAAGCCGAGGATCCACTCCCACCACGTGTGCACGTGGGACAGCCCTGTGGGAAAGCCTCGTGGGAAAGCCTCGTGGGAAAGACTCGAGGGAAAACCATAGATCCTTTGATCCACGCGGCGGACTGCGTGACACTGCTGCTACCGCTCTGGAGGAAAGCGCAAGTGCATGCCCGCATTCGAGACGAGGACTGACTCCCCTGGGGAGACTCCAGAAGTACCCCAAGATCCATGTCAGCACTGGAGAGGAATCCTCAGGTTCCGGCCCCGACTCCACACAAGGTCTTAGGCCCCGGCATCGACGGGAGAGGAATCCCGAGAGGCCCCCGAGGAACTCGCATGGGGACTGGCCTTTCCTGAGGCCACCAGAGCGGGTCCCTGAGGTCCCCGTCGTAAGCCGAGAGCACCTGCCGCAACTCGAGAAAATCCAGGAGGTTTTGCCCTCCAGGCGCGATGAGGCCCATTTCCGCTGAGGCTTCTCGAGGCTAATCACGTCTAACCACTGGTACTTCCAAAGGGTCCTTCACACCCTTGCTGCAACTCAAGAAGTTCCCCGACATACCCGTCTCCACTCGAGAGGAAGCACGTGGTGTCCCGCCCACATCCAGGGGAGCTCCGTTTCCGACTCCTAGCTCGAGATGAGGGATCCTTTCCCTGTTTCGTAGGGAAAGAATTCCCGGCGTTCCCGTCGCATCTCAAGAGGAGGCGCTCTCCACAGGAAAGGCGAGAGGAACTCCAGGGTCGTGCCACCATTCCAAGAGTCCCCCAGATGTGTCAGTCCATTCCAGAGGAACCTGTTTTCCCTGCACTGCCTTGACGTTCAAGCCGAGGATCCACTCCCACCACGTGTGCACGTGGGACAGCCCTGTGGGAAAGCCTCGTGGGAAAGCCTCGTGTGAAAGACTCGAGGGAAAACCATAGATCCTTTGATCCATGCGGCGGACTGCGTGACACTGCTGCTACCGCTCTGGAGGAAAGCGCAAGTGCATGCCCGCATTCGAGACGAGGACTGACTCCCCTGGGGAGACTCCAGAAGTACCCCAAGATCCATGTCAGCACTGGAGAGGAAACATCAGGTACCGGCCCCGACTCCACACAAGGTCTTAGGCCCCGGCATCGACGGGAGAGGAATCCCGAGAGGCCCCCGAGGAACTCGCATGGGGACTGGCCTTTCCTGAGGTCACCAGAGCGGGTCCCTGAGGTCCCCGTCGTAAGTCGAGAGCACATGCCGCAAGTCGAGAAAATCCAGGAGGTTTTGCCCTCCAGGCGAGATGAGGCCCATTTCCGCTGAGGCTTCTCGAGGCTAATCACATCTAACCACTGGAACTTCCAAAGGGTCCTTCACACCCTTGCTGCAACTCTAGAAGTTCCCCGACATACCCGTCTCCACTCAAGAGGAAGCACGAGGGTCCCTCACACATCGAGGGGAGCCCCGTTTCCGCCTCCTAGCTCGAGATGAGGGATCCTTTCCCTGTTTCGTAGGGAAAGAATTCCCGGCGTTCCCGTCGCATCTCAAGAGGAGGCGCTCCCACAGAAAAGGCGAGAGGAACTCCAGGGTCGTGCGACCATTCCAAGAGACCCCAGATGTGTCTGTCCATTACAGAGGAACCTGTTTTCCCTGCACTGCCTTGACGTTCAAGCCGAGGATCGACTCCCACCACGTGAGCTCGTGGGACAGCCCTGTGGGAAAGCCTCGTGGGAAAGCCTCGTGGGAAAGACTCGAGGGAAAACCATAGATCCTTTGATCCACGCGGCGGACTGCGTGACACTGCTGCTACCGCTCTGGAGGAAAGCGCAAGTGCATGCCCGCATTCGAGACGAGGACTGACTCCCCTGGGGAGACTCCAGAAGTACCCCAAGATCCATGTCAGCACTGGAGAGGAATCATCAGGTACCGGCCCCGACTCCACACAAGGTCTTAGGCCCCGGCATCGACGGGAGAGTAATGCCGAGAGGCCCCCGAGGAACTCGCATGGGGACTGGCCTTTCCTGAGGCCACCAGAGCGGGTCCCTGAGGTCCCCATCGTAAGTCGAGAGCACCTGCCGCAACTCGAGAAAATCCAGGAGGTTTTGCCCTCCAGGCGAGATGAGGCCCATTTCCGCTGAGGCTTCTCGAGGCTAATCACATCTAACCACTGGAACTTCCAAAGGGTCCTTCACACCCTTGCTGCAACTGAAGCAGTTCCGCGACATACCTGTCTCCACTCGAGAGGAAGCACGTGGGGTCCCGCACACTTCCAGGGGAGCCCTGTTTCCGACTCCTAGCTCGAGATGAGGGATCCTTTCCCTGTTTCGTAGGGAAAGAATTCCCGGCGTTCCCGTCGCATCTCAAGAGGAGGCGCTCACCGCAGGAAAGGCGAGAGGAACTCCAGGGTCGTGGCACCATTCCAAGAGACCCCCAGATGTGTCAGTCCATTCCAGAGGAACCTGTTTTCCCTGCACTGCCTTGACGTTCAAGCCGAGGATCGACTCCCACCACGTGTGCACGTGGGACAGCCCTGTGAGAAAGCCTCGTGGGAAAGCCTCGTGGGAAAGACTCGAGGGAAAACCATAGATCCTTTGATCCACGTGGCGGACTGCGTGACACTGCTGCTACCGCTCTGGAGGAAAGCGCAAGTGCATGCCCGCATTCGAGACGAGGACTGACTCCCCTGGGGAGACTCCAGAAGTACCCCAAGATCCATGTCAGCACTGGAGAGGAATCCTCAGGTTCCGGCCCCGACTCCACACAAGGTCTTAGGCCCCGGCATCGATGGGAGAGGAATCCCGAGAGGCCCCCGAGGAACTCGCATGGGGACTGGCCTTTCCTGAGGCCACCAGAGCGGGTCCCCGAGGTCCCCGTCGTAAGTCGAGAGCACCTGCCGCAACTCGAGAAAATCCAGGAGGTTTTGCCCTCCAGGCGAGATGAGGCCCATTTCCGCTGAGGCTTCTCGAGGCCAATCACATCTAACCACTGGAACTTCCAAAGGGTCCTTCACACCCTTGCTGCAACTCAAGAAGTTCCCCGACATACCCGTCTCCACTCGAGAGGAAGCACGTGGGGTCCCGCACACATCGAGGGGAGCCCCGTTTCCGCCTCCTAGCTCGAGATGAGGGATCCTTTCCCTGTTTCGTAGGGAAAGAATTCCCGGCGTTCCCGTCGCATCTCAAGAGGAGGCGCTCCCACAGAAAAGGCGAGAGGAACTCCAGGGTCGTGCGACCATTCCAAGAGACCCCAGATGTGTCTGTCCATTACAGAGGAACCTGTTTTCCCTGCACTGCCTTGACGTTCAAGCCGAGGATCGACTCCCACCACGTGAGCTCGTGGGACAGCCCTGTGGGAAAGCCTCGTGGGAAAGCCTCGTGGGAAAGACTCGAGGGAAAACCATAGATCCTTTGATCCACGCGGCAGACTGCGTAACACTGCTGCTACCGCTCTGGAGGAAAGCGCAAGTGCATGCCCGCATTCGAGACGAGGACTGACTCCCCTGGGGAGACTCCAGAAGTACCCCAAGATCCATGTCAGCACTGGAGAGGAATCCTCAGGTTCCGGCCCCGACTCCACACAAGGTCTTAGGCCCCGGCATCGACGGGAGAGGAATCCCGAGAGGCCCCCGAGGAACTCGCATGGGGACTGGCCTTTCCTGAGGCCACCAGAGCGGGTCCCTGAGGTCCCCGTCGTAAGTCGAGAGCACCTGCCACAACTCGAGAAAATCCAGGAGGTTTTGCCCTCCAGGCGAGATGAGGCCCATTTCCGCTGAGGCTTCTCGAGGCCAATCACATCTAACCACTGGAAATTCCAAAGGGTCCTTCACACCCTTGCTGCAACTCAAGAAGTTCCCCGACATACCCGTCTCCACTCGAGAGGAAGCACGTGGGGTCCCGCACACATCCAGGTGAGCCCCGTTTCCGCCTCCTAGCTCGAGATGAGGGATCCTTTCCCTGTTTCATAGGGAAAGAAATCCGGCGTTCCCGTCGCATCTCAAGAGGAGGCGCTCTCCACAGGAAAGGCGAGAAGAACTCCAGGGTCGTGCCACCATTCCAAGAGTCCCCCAGATGTGTCAGTCCATTCCAGAGGAACCTGTTTTCCCTGCACTGCCTTGACGTTCAAGCTGAGGATCGACTCCCACCACATGTGCACGTGGGACAGCCCTGTGGGAAAGCCTCGTGGGAAAGCCTCGTGGGAAAGACTCGAGGGAAAACCATAGATCCTTTGATCCACGCGGCGGACTGCGTGACACTGCTGCTACCGCTCTGGAGGAAAGCGCAAGTGCATGCCCGCATTCGAGACGAGGACTGACTCCCCTGGGGAGACTCCAGAAGTACCCCAAGATCCATGTCAGCACTGGAGAGGAAACATCAGGTACCGGCCCCGACTCCACACAAGGTCTTAGGCCCCGGCATCGACGGGAGAGTAATGCCGAGAGGCCCCCGAGGAACTCGCATGGGGACTGGCCTTTCCTGAGGCCACCAGAGCGGGTCCCTGAGGTCCTCTTCGTAAGTCGAGAGCACCTGCCGCAACTCGAGAAAATCCAGGCGGTTTTGCCCTCCAGGCAAGATGAGGCCCATTTCCTCTGAGGCTTCTCGAGGCTAATCACGTCTAACCACTGGAACTTCCAAAGGGTCCTTCACACCCTTGCTGCAACTCAAGAAGTTCCCTGACATACCCGTCTCCACTCGAGAGGAAGCACGTGGGTCCCGCACACATCCAGGGGAGCCCCGTTTCCGCCTCCTAGCTCGAGATGAGCGATCCTTTCCCTGTTTCTTAGGGAAAGAATTCCCGGCGTTCCCGTCGCATCTCAAGAGGAGGCGCTCTCCACAGGAAAGGCGAGAGGAACTCCAGGGTCGTGCCACCATTCCAAGAGTCCCCCAGATGTGTCAGTCCATTCCAGAGGAACCTGTTTTCCCTGCACTGCCTTGACGTTCAAGCCGAGGATCGACTCCCACCACGTGTGCACGTGGGACAGCCCTGTGGGAAAGCCTCGTGGGAAAGCCTCGTGGGAAAGACTCGAGGGAAAACCATAGATCCTTTGATCCACGCGGCGGACTGCGTGACACTGCTGCTACCGCTCTGGAGGAAAGCGCAAGTGCATGCCCGCAATCGAGACGAGGACTGACTCCCCTGGGGAGACTCCAGACCTACCCCAAGATCCATGTCAGCACTGGAGAGGAATCCTCAGGTTCCGGCCCCGACTCCACACAAGGTCTTAGGCCCCGGCATCGACGGCAGAGGAATCCCAAGAGGCCCCCGAGGAACTCGCATGGGGACTGGCCTTTCCTGAGGCCACCAGAGCGGGTCCCTGAGGTCCCCGTCGTAAGTCTAGAGCACCTGCCGCAACTCGAGAAAATCCAGGAGGTTTTGCCCTCCAGGCGAGATGAGGCCCATTTCCGCTGAGGCTTCTCGAGGCTAATCACATCTAACCACTGGAACTTCCAAAGGGTCCTTCACACCCTTGCTGCAACTCAAGAAGGTCCCCGACATACCCGTCTCCACTCGAGAGGAAGTACGTGGGGTCCCGCACACATCCAGGGGAGCCCCGTTTCCGCCTCCTAGCTCGAGATGAGGCATCCTTTCCCTGTTTCATAGGGAAAGAATTCCCGGCGTTCCCGTCGCATCTCAAGAGGAGGCGCTCTCCACAGGAAAGGCGAGAGGAACTCCAGGGTCGTGCCACCATTCCAAGAGTCCCCCAGATGTGTCAGTCCATTCCAGAGGAAACTGTTTTCCCTGCACTGCCTTGACGTTCAAGCCGAGGATCGACTCCCACCACGTGTGCACGTGGGACAGCCCTGTGGGAAAGTCTCGTGGGAAAGCCTCGTGGGAAAGACTCGAGGGAAAACCATACATCCTTTGATCCACGCGGGGGACTGCGTGACACTGCTGCTACCGCTCTGGAGGAAAGCGCAAGTGCATGCCCGCATTCGAGACGAGGACTGACTCCCCTGTGGAGACTCCAGAAGTACCCCAAGATCCATGTCAGCACTGGAGAGGAATCCTCAGGTTCCGGCCCCGACTCCACACAAGGTCTTAGGCCCCGGAATCGACGGGAGAGGAATCCCGAGAGGCCCCCGAGGAAGTCGCATGGGGACTGGCCTTTCCTGAGGCCACCAGAGCAGGTCCCTGAGGTCCCCGTCGTAAGTCGAGAGCACCTGCCGCAACTCGAGAAAATCCATGAGGTTTTGCCCTCCAGGCGAGATGAGGCCCATTTCCGCTGAGGCTTCTCGAGGCCAATCACATCTAACCACTGGAACTTCCAAAGGGGCCTTCACACCATTGCTGCAACTCAAGAAGTTCCCAGACATACCCGTCTCCACTCGAGAGGAAGCACGTGGGGTCCCGCACACATCCAGGGGAGCCCCGTTTCCGCCTCCTAGCTCGAGATGAAGGATCCTTTCCCTGTTTCGTAGGGAAAGAATTCCCGGCGTTCCCGTCGCATCTCAAGTGGAGGCGCTCTCCACAGGAAAGGCGAGAGGAACTCCAGGGTCGTGACACCATTCCAAGAGTCCCCCAGATGTGTCAGTCCATTCCAGAGGAACCTGTTTTCCCTGCACTGCCTTGACGTTCAAGCTGAGGATCGACTCCCACCACGTGTGCACGTGGGACAGCCTGTGGGAAAGCCTCGTGGGAAAGCCTCGTGGGAAAGACTCGAGGGAAAACCATAGATCCTTTGATCCACGCGGCGGACTGCGTGACACTGCTGCTACCGCTCTGGAGGAAAGCGTAAGTGCATGCCCGCATTCGAGACGAGGACTGACTCCCCTGGGGAGACTCCAGACGTACCCCAAGATCCATGTCAGCACGGGAGAGGAATCCTCAGGTTCCGGCCCCGACTCCACACAAGGTCTTAGGCCCCGGCATCGACGGGAGAGGAATCCCGAGAGGCCCCCGAGGAACTCCCATGGGGACTGGCCTTTCCTGAGGCCACCAGAGCGGGTCCCTGAGGTCCCCGTCGTAAGTCGAGAGCACCTGCCGCAACTCGAGAAAATCCAGGAGGTTTTGCCCTCCAGGCGAGATGAGGCCCATTTCCGCTGAGGCTTCTCGAGGCTAATCACGTCTAACCACTGGAACTTCCAAAGGGTCCTTCACACCCTTGCTGCAACTCAAGAAGTTCCCCGACATACCCGTCTCCACTCGAGAGGAAGCACGTGGTGTCCCGCCCACATCCAGGGGAGCTCCTTTTCCGACTCCTAGCTCGAGATGAGGGATCCTTTCCCTGTTTCGTAGGGAAAGAATTCCCGGCGTTCCCGTCGGATCTCAAGAGGAGGCGCTCTCCACAGGAAAGGCGAGAGGAACTCCAGGGTCGTGCCACCATTCCAACAGTCCCCCAGATGTGTCAGTCCATTCCAGAGGAACCAGTTTTCCCTGCACTGCCTTGACGTTCAAGCCAAGGATCGACTCCCACCACGTGTGGACGTGGGACAGCCCTGTGGGAAAGCCTCGTGGGAAAGCCTCGTGGAAAAGACTCGAGGGAAAACCATAGATCCTTTGATCCACGCGGCGGACTGCGTGACACTGCTGCTACCGCTCTGGAGGAAAGCGCAAGTGCATGCCCGCATTCGAGACGAAGACTGACTCCCCTGGGGAGACTCCAGAAGTACCCCAAGATCCATGTCAGCACTGGAGAGGAATCCTCAGGTTCCGACCCCGACTCCACACAAGGTCTTAGGCCCCGGCATCGATGGGAGAGGAATCCCGAGACGCCCCCGAGGAACTCGCATGGGGACTGGCCTTTCCTGAGGCCACCAGAGCGGGTCCCCGAGGTCCCCGTCGTAAGTCGAGAGCACCTGCCGCAACTCGAGAAAATCCAGGAGGTTTTGCCCTCCAGGCGAGATGAGGCCCATTTCCGCTGAGGCTTCTCGAGGCTAATCACATCTAACCACTGGAACTTCCAAAGGGTCCTTCACACCCTTGCTGCAACTCAAGAAGGTCCCCGACATACCCGTCTCCACTCGAGAGGAAGCACGTGGGTCCCGCACACGTCCAGGGGAGCCCCGTTTCCGCCTCCTAGCTCGAGATGAGGGATCCTTCCCTTTTTCGTAGGGAAAGAATTCCCGGCGTTCCCGTCGCATTTCAAGAGGAGGCGATCTCCACAGGAAAGGCGAGAGGAACTCCAGGGTCGTGACACGATTCCAAGAGTCCCCCAGATGTGTCAGTCCATTCCAGAGGAACCTGTTTCCCCTGCACTGCCTTGAAGTTCAAGCCGAGGATCGACTCCCACCACGTGTGCACGTGGGACAGCCCTGTGGGAAAGCCTCGTGGGAAAGCCTCGTGGGAAAGACTCGAGGGAAAACCATACATCCTTTGATCCACGCGGGGGACTGCGTGACACTGCTGCTACCGCTCTGGAGGAAAGCGCAAGTGCATGCCCGCATTCGAGACGAGGACTGACTCCCCTGTGGAGACTCCAGAAGTACCCCAAGATCCATGTCAGCACTGGAGAGGAATCCTCAGGTTCCGGCCCCGACTCCACACAAGGTCTTAGGCCCCGGAATCGACGGGAGAGGAATCCCGAGAGGCCCCCGAGGAAGTCGCATGGGGACTGGCCTTTCCTGAGGCCACCAGAGCGGGTCCCTGAGGTCCCCGTCGTAAGTCGAGAGCACCTGCCGCAACTCGAGAAAATCCAGGAGGTTTTGCCCTCCAGGCGAGATGAGGCCCATTTCCGCTGAGGTTTCTCGAGGCCAATCACATCTAACCACTGGAACTTCCAAAGGGGCCTTCACACCATTGCTGCAACTCAAGAAGTTCCCCGACATACCCGTCTCCACTCGAGAGGAAGCACGTGGGGTCCCTCACACATCCAGGGGAGCCCTGTTTCCGCCTCCTAGCTCGAGATGAGGGATCCTTCCCTTTTTCGTAGGGAAAGAATTCCCGGCGTTCCAGTCGCATCTCAAGAGGAGGCGCTCTCCACAGGAAAGGCGAGAGGAACTCCAGGGTCGTGACACCATTCCAAGAGTCCCCCAGATGTGTCAGTCCATTCCAGAGGAACCTGTTTTCCCTGCACTGCCTTGACGTTCAAGTCGAGGATCGACTCCCACCACGTGTGCACGTGGGACAGCCCTGTGGGAAAGCCTCGTGGGAAAGCCTTGTGGGAAAGACTGGAGGGAAAATCATAGATCCTTTGATCCACGCGGCGGACTGCGTGACACTGCTGCTACCGCTCTGGAGGAAAGCGCAAGTGCATGCCCGCATTCGAGACGAGGACTGACTCCCCTGGGGAGACTCCAGACGTACCCCAAGATCCATGTCAGCACGGGAGAGGAATCCTCAGGTTCCGGCCTCGACTCCACACAAGGTCTTAGGCCCCGGCATCGACGGGAGAGGAATCCCGAGAGGCCCCCGAGGAAGTTGCATGGGGACTGGCCTTTCCTGAGGCCACCAGAGCGGGTCCCTCAGGTCCCCGTCGTAAGTCGAGAGCACCTGCCGCAACTCGAGAAAATCCAGGAGGTTTTGCCCTCCAGGCGAGATGAGGCCCATTTCCGCTGAGGCTTCTCGAGGCTAATCACATCTAACCACTGGAACTTCCAAAGGGTCCTTCACACCCTTGCTGCAACTCAAGAAAGTCCCCGACATACCCGTCTCCACTCGAGAGGAAGCACGTGGGTCCCGCACACATCCAGGGGAGCCCCGTTTCCGCCTCCTAGTTCGAGATGAGGGATACTTTCCCTGTTTCGTAGGGAAAGAATTCCCGGCGTTCCCGTCGCATCTCAAGAGGAGACGCTTTCCACAGGAAAGGCGAGAGGAACTCCAGGGTCGTGCCACCATTCCAAGAGTCCACCAGATGTGTCAGTCCATTCCAGAGGAACCTGTTTTCCCTGCACTGCCTTGACGTTCAAACCGAGGATCCACTCCCACCACGTGTGCACGTGGGACAGCCCTGTGGGAAAGCCTCGTGGGAAAGCCTCGTGGGAAAGACTCGAGGGAAAACCATAGATCCTTTGATCCACGCGGCGGACTGCGTGACACTGCTGCTACCGCTCTGGAGGAAAGCGCAAGTGCATGCCCGCATTCGAGACGAGGACTGACTCCCCTGGGGAGACTCCAGAAGTACCCCAAGATCCATGTCAGCACTGGAGAGGAATCCTCAGGTTCCGGCCCCGACTCCACACAAGGTCTTAGTCCCCGGCATCGACGGGAGAGGAATCCCGAGAGGCCCCCGAGGAACTCGCATGGGGACTGGCCTTTCCTGAGGCCACCAGAGCGGGTCCCTGAGGTCCCCGTCGTAAGCCGAGAGCACCTGCCGCAACTCGAGAAAATCCAGGAGGTTTTGCCCTCCAGGCGAGATGAGGCCCATTTCCGCTGAGGCTTCTCGAGGCTAATCACGTCTAACCACTTGAACTTCCAAAGGGTCCTTCACACCCTTGCTGCAACTCAAGAAGTTCCCCGACATACCCGTCTCCACTCGAGAGGAAGCACGTGGTGTCCCGCCCACATCCAGGGGAGCTCCGTTTCCGACTCCTAGCTCGAGATGAGGGATCCTTTCCCTGTTTCGTAGGGAAAGAATTCCCGGCGTTCCCGTCGCATCTCAAGAGGAGGCGCTCTCCACAGGAAAGGCGAGAGGAACTCCAGGGTCGTGCCACCATTCCAAGAGTCCCCCAGATGTGTCAGTCCATTCCAGAGGAACCTGTTTTCCCTGCACTGCCTTGACGTTCAAGCCGAGGATCCACTCCCACCACGTGTGCACGTGGGACAGCCCTGTGGGAAAGCCTCGTGGGAAAGCCTCGTGGGAAAGACTCGAGGGAAAACCATAGATCCTTTGATCCACGCGGCGGACTGCGTGACACTGCTGCTACCGCTCTGGAGGAAAGCGCAAGTGCATGCCCGCATTCGAGACGAGGACTGACTCCCCTGGGGAGACTCCAGACGTACCCCAAGATCCATGTCAGCACGGGAGAGGAATCCTCAGGTTCCGGCCTCGACTCCACACAAGGTCTTAGGCCCCGGCATCGACGGGAGAGGAATCCCGAGAGGCCCCCGAGGAAGTTGCATGGGGACTGGCCTTTCCTGAGGCCACCAGAGCGGGTCCCTCAGGTCCCCGTCGTAAGTCGAGAGCACCTGCCGCAACTCGAGAAAATCCAGGAGGTTTTGCCCTCCAGGCGAGATGAGGCCCATTTCCGCTGAGGCTTCTCGAGGCTAATCACATCTAACCACTGGAACTTCCAAAGGGTCCTTCACACCCTTGCTGCAACTCAAGAAAGTCCCCGACATACCCGTCTCCACTCGAGAGGAAGCACGTGGGTCCCGCACACATCCAGGGGAGCCCCGTTTCCGCCTCCTAGTTCGAGATGAGGGATACTTTCCCTGTTTCGTAGGGAAAGAATTCCCGGCGTTCCCGTCGCATCTCAAGAGGAGACGCTTTCCACAGGAAAGGCGAGAGGAACTCCAGGGTCGTGCCACCATTCCAAGAGTCCACCAGATGTGTCAGTCCATTCCAGAGGAACCTGTTTTCCCTGCACTGCCTTGACGTTCAAACCGAGGATCCACTCCCACCACGTGTGCACGTGGGACAGCCCTGTGGGAAAGCCTCGTGGGAAAGCCTCGTGGGAAAGACTCGAGGGAAAACCATAGATCCTTTGATCCACGCGGCGGACTGCGTGACACTGCTGCTACCGCTCTGGAGGAAAGCGCAAGTGCATGCCCGCATTCGAGACGAGGACTGACTCCCCTGGGGAGACTCCAGAAGTACCCCAAGATCCATGTCAGCACTGGAGAGGAATCCTCAGGTTCCGGCCCCGACTCCACACAAGGTCTTAGTCCCCGGCATCGACGGGAGAGGAATCCCGAGAGGCCCCCGAGGAACTCGCATGGGGACTGGCCTTTCCTGAGGCCACCAGAGCGGGTCCCTGAGGTCCCCGTCGTAAGCCGAGAGCACCTGCCGCAACTCGAGAAAATCCAGGAGGTTTTGCCCTCCAGGCGAGATGAGGCCCATTTCCGCTGAGGCTTCTCGAGGCTAATCACGTCTAACCACTTGAACTTCCAAAGGGTCCTTCACACCCTTGCTGCAACTCAAGAAGTTCCCCGACATACCCGTCTCCACTCGAGAGGAAGCACGTGGTGTCCCGCCCACATCCAGGGGAGCTCCGTTTCCGACTCCTAGCTCGAGATGAGGGATCCTTTCCCTGTTTCGTAGGGAAAGAATTCCCGGCGTTCCCGTCGCATCTCAAGAGGAGGCGCTCTCCACAGGAAAGGCGAGAGGAACTCCAGGGTCGTGCCACCATTCCAAGAGTCCCCCAGATGTGTCAGTCCATTCCAGAGGAACCTGTTTTCCCTGCACTGCCTTGACGTTCAAGCCGAGGATCCACTCCCACCACGTGTGCACGTGGGACAGCCCTGTGGGAAAGCCTCGTGGGAAAGCCTCGTGGGAAAGACTCGAGGGAAAACCATAGATCCTTTGATCCACGCGGCGGACTGCGTGACACTGCTGCTACCGCTCTGGAGGAAAGCGCAAGTGCATGCCCGCATTCGAGACGAGGACTGACTCCCCTGGGGAGACTCCAGAAGTACCCCAAGATCCATGTCAGCACTGGAGAGGAATCCTCAGGTTCCGGCCCCGACTCCACACAAGGTCTTAGGCCCCGGCATCGACGGGAGAGGAATCCCGAGAGGCCCCCAAGGAACTCGCATGGGGACTGGCCTTTCCTGAGGCCACCAGAGCGGGTCCCTGAGGTCCCCGTCGTAAGCCGAGAGCACCTGCCGCAACTCGAGAAAATCCAGGAGGTTTTGCCCTCCAGGCGCGATGAGGCCCATTTCCGCTGAGGCTTCTCGAGGCTAATCACGTCTAACCACTGGTACTTCCAAAGGGTCCTTCACACCCTTGCTGCAACTCAAGAAGTTCCCCGACATACCCGTCTCCACTCGAGAGGAAGCACGTGGTGTCCCGCCCACATCCAGGGGAGCTCCGTTTCCGACTCCTAGCTCGAGATGAGGGATCCTTTCCCTGTTTCGTAGGGAAAGAATTCCCGGCGTTCCCGTCGCATCTCAAGAGGAGGCGCTCTCCACAGGAAAGGCGAGAGGAACTCCAGGGTCGTGCCACCATTCCAAGAGTCCCCCAGATGTGTCAGTCCATTCCAGAGGAACCTGTTTTCCCTGCACTGCCTTGACGTTCAAGCCGAGGATCCACTCCCACCACGTGTGCACGTGGGACAGCCCTGTGGGAAAGCCTCGTGGGAAAGCCTCGTGTGAAAGACTCGAGGGAAAACCATAGATCCTTTGATCCATGCGGCGGACTGCGTGACACTGCTGCTACCGCTCTGGAGGAAAGCGCAAGTGCATGCCCGCATTCGAGACGAGGACTGACTCCCCTGGGGAGACTCCAGAAGTACCCCAAGATCCATGTCAGCACTGGAGAGGAATCCTCAGGTCCCGGCCCCGACTCCACATAAGGTCTTAGGCCCCGGCATCGACGGGAGAGGAATCCCGAGAGGCCCCCGAGGAACTCGCATGGGGACTGGCCTTTCCTGAGGCCACCAGAGCGGGTCCCTGAGGTCCCCGTCGTAAGTCGAGAGCACCTGCCGCAACTCGAGAAAATCCAGGCGGTTTTGCCCTCCAGGCGAGATGAGGCCCATTTCTGCTGAGGCTTCTCGAGGCTAATCACGTCTAACCATTGGAGCTTCCAAAGGGTCCTTCACACCCTTGCTGCAACTCAAGAAGTTCCCCGACATACCCGTCTCCACTCGAGAGGAAGCACGTGGGTCCCGCACACATCCAGGGGAGCCCCGTTTCCGCCTCCTAGCTCGAGATGAGGTATCCTTTCCCTGTTTCGTAGGGAAAGAATTCCCGGCGTTCCCGTCGCATCTCAAGTGGAGGCGCTCTCCACAGGAAAGGCGAGAGGAACTCCAGGGTCGTGACACCATTCCAAGAGTCCCCCAGATGTGTCAGTCCATTCCAGAGGAACCTGTTTTCCCGGCACTGCCTTGACGTTCAAGCCGAGGATCGACTCCCACCACGTGTGCACGTGGGACAGCCCTGTGGGAAAGCCTCGTGGGAAAGACTCGAGGGAAAACCATAGATCCTTTGATCCACGCGGCGGACTGCGTGACACTGTTGCTACTGCTCTGGAGGAAAGCGCAAGTGCATGCCCGCATTCGAGACGAGGACTGACTCCCCTGGGGAGACTCCAGACGTACCCCAATATCCATGTCAGCACTGGAGAGGAATCCTCAGGTTCCGGCCCCGACTCCACACAAGGTCTTAGTCCCCGGCATCGACGGGAGAGGAATCCCGAGAGCCCCCCGAGGAACTCGCATGGGGACTGGCCTTTCCTGAGGCCACCAGAGCGGGTCCCTGAGGTCCCCGTCGTAAGCCGAGAGCACCTGCCGCAACTCGAGAAAATACAGGAGGTTTTGCCCTCCAGGCGAGATGAGGCCCATTTCCGCTGAGGCTTCTCGAGGCTAATCACGTCTAACCACTTAAACTTCCAAAGGGTCCTTCACACCCTTGCTGCAACTCAAGAAGTTCCCCGACATACCCGTCTCCACTCGAGAGGAAGCACGTGGTGTCCCGCCCACATCCAGGGGAGCTCCGTTTCCGACTCCTAGCTCGAGATGAGGGATCCTTTCCCTGTTTCGTAGGGAAAGAATTCCCGGCATTCCCGTCGCATCTCAAGAGGAGGCGCTCTCCACAGGAAAGGCGAGAGGAACTCCAGGGTCGTGCCACCATTCCAAGAGTCCCCCAGATGTGTCAGTCCATTCCAGAGGAACCTGTTTTCCCTGCACTGCCTTGACGTTCAAGCCGAGGATCCACTCCCACCACGTGTGCACGTGGGACAGCCCTGTGGGAAAGCCTCGTGGGAAAGCCTCGTGGGAAAGACTCGAGGGAAAACCATAGATCCTTTGATCCACGCGGCGGACTGCGTGACACTGCTGCTACCGCTCTGGAGGAAAGCGCAAGTGCATGCCCGCATTCGAGACGAGGACTGACTCCCCTGGGGAGACTCCAGAAGTACCCCAAGATCCATGTCAGCACTGGAGAGGAATCCTCAGGTTCCGGCCCCGACTCCACACAAGGTCTTAGGCCCCGGCATCGACGGGAGAGGAATCCCGAGAGGCCCCCGAGGAACTCGCATGGGGACTGGCCTTTCCTGAGGCCACCAGAGCGGGTCCCTGAGGTCCCCGTCGTAAGTCGAGAGCAAATGCCGCAACTTGAGAAAATCCAGGCGGTTTTGCCCTCCAGGCGAGATGAGGCCCATTTCCGCTGAGGCTTCTCGAGGCTAATCACGTCTAACCACTGGAACTTCCAAAGGGTCCTTCACACCCTTGCTGCAACTCAAGAAGTTCCCCGACATACCCGTCCCCACTCGAGAGGAAGCACGTGGGTCCCGCACACATCCAGGGGAGCCCCGTTTCCGCCTCCTAGCTCGAGATGAGGTATCCTTTCCCTGTTTCGTAGGGAAAGAATTCCCGGCGTTCCCGTCGCATCTCAAGTGGAGGCGCTCTCCACAGGAAAGGCGAGAGGAACTCCAGGGTCGTGACACCATTCCAAGAGTCCCCCAGATGTGTCAGTCCATTCCAGAGGAACCTGTTTTCCCTGCACTGCCTTGACGTTCAAGCCGAGGATCGACTCCCACCACGTGTGCACGTGGGACAGCCCTGTGGGAAAGCCTCGTGGGAAAGACTCGAGGGAAAACCATAGATCCTTTGATCCACGCGGCGGACTGCGTGACCCTGCTGCTACCGCTCTGGAGGAGAGCGCAAGTGCATGCCCGCATTCGAGACGAGGACTGACTCCCCTGGGGAGACTCCAGAAGTACCCCAAGATCCATGTCAGCACTGGAGAGGAATCCTCAGGTTCCGGCCCCGACTCCACACAAGGTCTTAGGCCCCGGCATCAACGGGAGAGGAATCCCGTGAGGCCCCCGAGGAACTCGCATGGGGACTGGCCTTTCCTGAGGCCACCAGAGCGGTTCCCTGAGGTCCCCGTCGTAAGTCGAGAGCACCTGCCGCAACTCGAGAAAATACAGGAGGTTTTGCCCTCCAGGCGAGATGAGGCCCATTTCCGCTGAGGCTTCTCGAGGCCAATCACATCTAACCACTGGAACTTCCAAAGGGTCCTTCACACCCTTGCTGCAACTCAAGAAGTTCCCCGACATACCCGTCTCCACTCGAGAGGAAGCACGTGGGTCCCGCACACATCCAGGGGAGCCCCGTTTCCGCCTCCTAGCTCGAGATGAGGGATCCTTTCCCTGTTTCTAAGGGAAAGAATTCCCGGCGTTCCCGTCGCATCTCAAGAGGAGGCGTTCTCCACAGGAAAGGCGAGAGGAACTCCAGGGTCGTGACACCATTCAAAGAGTCCCCCAGATGTGTCAGTCCATTCCAGAGGAACCTGTTTTCCCTGCACTGCCTTGATGTTCAAGCCGAGGATCGACTCCCACCACGTGTGCACGTGGGACAGCCCTGTGGGAAAGCCTCGTGGGAAAGCCTCGTGGGAAAGACTCGAGGGAAAACCATAGATCCTTTGATCCACGCGGCGTACTGCGTGACACTGCTGCTACCGCTCTGGAGGAAAGCGCAAGTGCATGCCCGCATTCGAGACGAGGACTGACTCCCCTGGGGAGACTCCAGAAGTACCCCAAGATCCATGTCAGCACTGGAGAGGAATCCTCAGGTTCCGGCCCCGACTCCACACAAGGTCTTAGGCCCCGGCATCGACGGGAGAGGAATCCCGAGAGGCCCCCGAGGAACTCGCATGGGGACTGGCCTTCCATGAGGCCACCAGAGCGGATCCCTGAGGTCCCCGTCGTAAGTCGAGAGCACCTGCCGCAACTCGAGAAAATCCAGGAGGTTTTGCCCTCCAGGCGAGATGAGGCCCATTTCCGCTGAGGCTTCTCGAGGCCAATCACGTCTAACCACTGGAACTTCCAAGGGTCCTTCACACCCTTGCTGCAACTCAGGAAGTTCCCCGACATACCCGTCTCCACTCGAGAGGAAGCACGTGGCGTCCCGCACACATCCAGGGGAGCCCCGTTTCCGCCTCCTAGCTCGAGATGAGGGATCCTTTCCCTGTTTCGTAGGGAAAGAATTCCCGGCGTTCTCGTCGCATCTCAAGAGGAGGCGCTCTCCACAGGAAAGGCGAGAGGAACTCCAGGGTCGTGACACCATTCCAAGAGTCCCCCAGATGTGTCAGTCCATTCCAGAGGAACCTGTTTTCCCTGCACTGCCTTGACGTTCAAGCCGAGGATCGACTCCCACCACGTGTGCACGTGGGACAGCCCTGTGGGAAAGCCTCGTGGGAAAGCCTCGTGGGAAAGACTCGAGGGAAAACCATAGATCCTTTGATCCACGCGGCGGACTGCGTGACACTGCTGCTACCGCTCTGGAGGAAAGCGCAAGTGCATGCCCGCATTCGAGACGAGGACTGACTCCCCTGGGGAGACTCCAGAAGTACCCCAAGATCCATGGCAGCCCTGGAGAGGAATCCTCAGGTTCCGGCCCCGACTCCACACAAGGTCTTAGGCACCGGCATCAACGGGAGAGGAATGCCGAGAGGCCCCCGAGGAACTCGCATGGGGACTGGCCTTTCCTGAGGCCACCAGAGCGGGTCCCTGAGGTCCCCGTCGTAAGTCGAGAGCACCTGCCGCAACTCGAGAAAATCCAGGAGGTTTTGCCCTCCAGGCGAGATGAGACCCATTTCCGCTGAGGCTTCTCGAGGCCAATCACATCTAACCACTGGAACTTCCAAAGGGTCCTTCACACCCTTGCTGCAACTCAAGAAGCTCCCCGACATACCCGTCTCCACTCGAGAGGAAGCACGTGGTGTCCCGCACACATCCAGGGCAGCCCCGTTTCCGCCTCCTAGCTCGAGATGAGGGATCCTTTCCCTGTTTCGTAGGGAAAGAATTCCCGGCGTTCCCGTCGCATCTCAAGAGGAGTCGCTCTCCACAGGAAAGGCGAGAGGAACTCCAGGGTCGTGCCACCATTCCAAGAGTCCCCCAGATGAGTCAGTCCATTCCAGAGGAACCTGTTTTCCCTGCACTGCCTTGACGTTCAAGCTGAGGATCGACTCCCACCACGTGTGCACGTGGGACAGCCCTGTGGGAAAGCCTCGTGGGAAAGCCTCGTGGGAAAGACTCGAGGGAAAACCATAGATCCTTTGATCCACGCGGCGGACTGCGTGACACTGCTGCTACCGCTCTGGAGGAAAGCGCAATGCATGCCCGCATTCGAGACGAGGACTGACTCCCCTGGGGAGACTCCAGAAGTACCCCAAGATCCATGTCAGCACTGGAGAGGAATCCTCAGGTTCCGGCCCCGACTCCACACAAGGTCTTAGGCCCCGGCATCAACGGGAGAGGAATCCCGAGAGGCCCCCGAGGAACTCGCATGGGGACTGGCCTTTCCTGAGGCCACCAGAGCGGTTCCCTGAGGTCCCCGTCGTAAGTCGAGAGCACCTGCCGCAACTCGAGAAAATCCAGGAGGTTTTGCCCTCCAGGCGAGATGAGGCCCATTTCCGCTGAGGCTTCTCGAGGCCAATCACATCTAACCACTGGAACTTCCAAAGGGTCCTTCACACCCTTGCTGCAACTCAAGAAGTTCCCCGACATACCCGTCTGCACTCGAGAGGAAGCACGTGGGGTCCCGCACACATCCAGGGGAGCCCCGTTTCCGCCTCCTAGCTCGAGATGAGGGATCCTTTCCCTGTTTCGTAGGGAAAGAATTCCCGGCGTTCCCGTCGCATCTCAAGAGGAGGCGCTCTCCACAGGAAAGGCGAGAGGAACTCCAGGGTCGTGCCACCATTCCAAGAGTCCCCCAGATGTGTCAGTCCATTCCAGAGGAACCTGTTTTCCCTGCACTGCCTTGACGTTCAAGCCGAGGATCGACTCCCACCACGTGTGCACGTGGGACAGCCCTGTGGGAAAGCCTCGTGGGAAAGCCTCGTGGGAAAGACTCGAGGGAAAACCATAGATCCTTTGATCCACGCGGCGGACTGCGTGACACTGCTGCTACCGCTCTGGAGGAAAGCGCAAGTGCATGCCCGCATTCGAGACGAGGACTGACTCCCCTGGGGAGACTCCAGAAGTACCCCAAGATCCATGTCCACACTGGAGAGGAATCCTCAGGTTCCGGCCAAGAATCCACACAAGGTCTTAGGCCCCGGCATCGACGGGAGAGGAATCCCGAGAGGCCCCCGAGGAACTCGCATGGGGACTGGCCTTTCCTGAGGCCACCAGAGCGGGTCTCTGAGGTCCCCGTCGTAAGTCGAGAGCACCTGCCGCAACTCGAGAAAATCCAGGAGGTTTTGCCCTCCAGGCGAGATGAGGCCCATTTCCGCTGAGGCTTCTCGAGGCCAATCACATCTAAACACTCGAACGTCCAAAGGGTCCTTCACACCCTTGCTGCAACTCAAGAAGTTCCCCGACATACCCGTCTGCACTGGAGAGGAAGCACGTGGTGTCCCGCACACATCCAGGGGAGCCCCGTTTCCGCCTCCTAGCTCGAGATGAGGGATCCTTTCCCTGTTTCGTAGGGAAAGAATTCCCGGCCTTCCCGTCGCATCTCAAGAGGAGGCGCCCTCCACAGGAAAGGCGAGAGGAACTCCAGGGTCGTGCCACCATTCCAAGAGTCCCCCAGATGTGTCAGTCCATTCCAGAGGAACCTGTTTTCCCTGCACTGCCTTGACGTTCAAGCCGAGGATCGACTCCCACCACGTGTGCACGTGGGACAGCCCTGTGGGAAAGCCTCGTGGGAAAGCCTCGTGGGAAAGACTCGAGGGAAAACCATAGATCCTTTGATCCACGCGGCGGACTGCGTGACACTGCTGCTACCGCTCTGGAGGAAAGCGCAAGTGCATGCTCGCATTCGAGACGAGGAATGACTCCCCTGGGGAGACTCCAGAAGTACCCCAAGATCCATGTCAGCACTGGAGAGGAATCCTCAGGTTCCGGCCCCGACTCCACACAAGGTCTTAGGCCCCGGCATCGACGGGAGAGGATTCCCGAGAGGCCCCTGAGGAACTCGCATGGGGACTGGCCTTTCCTGAGGCCACCAGAGCGGGTCCGTGAGGTCCCCGTCGTAAGTCGAGAGCACCTGCCGCAACTCGAGAAAATCCAGGAGGTTTTGCCCTCCAGGCGAGATGCGGCCCATTTCCGCTGAGGCTTCTCGAGGCCAATCACGTCTAACCACTGGAACTTCCAAAGGGTCCTTCACACCCTTGCTGCAACTCAAGAAGTTCCCCGACATACCCGTCTCCACTCGAGAGGAAGCACGTGGTGTCCCGCACACATCCAGGGGAGCCCCGTTTCCGCCTCCTAGCTCGAGATGAGGGATCCTTTCCCTGTTTCTTAGGGAAAGAATTCCCGGCGTTCCCGTCGCATCTCAAGAGGAGGCGCTCTCCACAGGAAAGGCGAGAGGAACTCCAGGGTCGTGCCACCATTCCAAGAGTCCCCCAGATGTGTCAGTCCATTCCAGAGGAACCTGTTTTCCCTGTACTGCCTTGACGTTCAAGCCGAGGATCGACTCCCACCACGTGTGCACGTGGGACAGCCCTGTGGGAAAGCCTCGTGGGAAAGCCTCGTGGGAAAGACTCGAGGGAAAACCATAGATCCTTTGATCCACGCGGCGGACTGGGTGACACTGCTGCTAACGCTCTGGAGGAAAGCGCAAGTGCATGCCCGCATTCGAGACGAGGACTGACTCCCCTGGGGAGACTCCAGAAGTACCCCAAGATCCATGTCAGCACTGGAGAGGAATCCTCAGGTTTCGGCCCCGACTCCACACAAGGTCTTAGGCCCCGGCATCGACGGGAGAGAAATCCCGAGACGCCCCCGAGGAACTCGCATGGGGACTGGCCTTTCCTGAGGCCACCAGAGCGGGTCCCTGAGGTCCCCGTCGTAAGTCGAGATCACCTGCCGCAACTCGAGAAAATCCAGGAGGTTTTGCCCTCCAGGAGAGATGAGGCCCATTTCCGCTGAGGCTTCTCGAGGCCAATCACATCTAACCACTGGAACTTCCAAAGGGTCCTTCACACCCTTGCTGCAACTCAAAGTTCCCCGACATACCCGTCTGCACTCGAGAGGAAGCACGTGGGGTCCCGCACACATCCAGGGGAGCCCCGTTTCCGCCTCCTAGCTCGAGATGAGGGATCCTTTCCGTGTTTCGTAGGGAAAGAATTCCCGGCGTTCCCGTCGCATCTCAAGAGGAGGCTCTCTCCACAGGAAAGGCGAGAGGAACTCCAGGGTCGTGCCACCATTCCAAGAGTCCCCCAGATGTGTCAGTCCATTCCAGAGGAACCTGTTTTCCCTGCACTGCCTTGACGTTCAAGCCGAGGATCGACTCCCACCACGTGTGCACGTGGGACAGCCCTGTGGGAAAGTCTCGTGGGAAAGCCTCCTGGGAAAGACTCGAGGGAAACCATAGATCCTTTGATCCACGCGGCGGACTGCGTGACACTGCTGCTACCGCTCTGGAGGAAAGCGCAAGTGCATGCCCGCATTCGAGACGAGGACTGACTCCCCTGGGGAGACTCCAGAAGTACCCCAAGATCCATGTCAGCACTGGAGAGGAATCCTCAGTTTCCGGCCCCGACTCCACACAAGGTCTTAGGCCCCGGCATCGACGGGAGAGGGATCCCGAGAGGCCCCCGAGGAACTCGCATGGGGACCGGCTTTTCCTGAGGCCACCAGAGCGGGTCTCTGAGGTCCCCGTCGTAAGTCGAGAGCACCTGCCGCAACTCGAGAAAATCCAGGAGGTTTTGCCCTCCAGGCGAGATGAGGCCCATTTCCGCTGAGGCTTCTCGAGGCCAATCACATCTAAACACTCGAACGTCCAAAGGGTCCTTCACACCCTTGCTGCAACTCAAGAAGTTCCCCGACATACCCGTCTGCACTGGAGAGGAAGCACGTGGTGTCCCGCACACATCCAGGGGAGCCCCGTTTCCGCCTCCTAACTCGAGATGAGGGATCCTTTCCCTGTTTCGTAGGGAAAGAATTCCCGGCGTTCCCGTCGCATCTCAAGAGGAGGCGCCCTCCACAGGAAAGGCGAGAGGAACTCCAGGGTCGTACCACCATTCCAAGAGTCCCCCAGATGTGTCAGTCCATTCCAGAGGAACCTGTTTTCCCTGCACTGCCTTGACGTTCAAGCCGAGGATCGACTCCCACCACGTGTGCACGTGGGACAGCCCTGTGGGAAAGCCTCGTGGGAAAGCCTCGTGGGAAAGGCTCGAGGGAAAACCATAGATCCTTTGATCCACGCGGCGGACTGCGTGACACTGCTGCTGCCGCTCTGGAGGAAAGCGCAAGTGCATGCTCGCATTCGAGACGAGGAATGACTCCCCTGGGGAGACTCCAGAAGTACCCCAAGATCCATGTCAGCACTGGAGAGGAATCCTCAGGTTCCGGTCCCGACTCCACACAAGGTCTTAGGCCCCGGCATCGACGGGAGAGGAATCCCGAGAGGCCCCCGAGGAACTCGCATGGGGACTGGCCTTTCCTGAGGCCACCAGAGCGGTTCCCTGGGGTCCCCGTCGTAAGTCGAGAGCACCTGCCGCAACTCGAGAAAATCCAGGAGGTTTTGCCCTCCAGGCGAGATGAGGCCCATTTCCGCTTAGGCTTCTCGAGGCCAATCACATCTAACCACTGGAACTTCCAAAGGGTCCTTCACACCCTTGCTGCAACTCAAGAAGTTCCACGACATACCCGTCTCCACTCGAGAGGAAGCACGTGCGGTCCCGCACACATCTAGAGGAGCCCCGTTTCCGCCTCCTAGCTCGAGATGAGGGATCCTTTCCCTGTTTCGTAGGGAAAGAATTCCCGGCGTTCCCGTCGCATCTAAAGAGGAGGCGCTCTCCACAGGAAAGGCGAGAGGAACTCCAGGGTCGAGACACCATTCCAAGAGTCCCCCAGATGTGTCAGTCCATTCCAGAGGAACCTGTTTTCCCTGCACTGCCTTGACGTTCAAGCTGAGGATCGACTCCCACCACGTGTGCACGTGGGACAGCCCTGTGGGAAAGCCTCGTGGGAAAGCCTCCTGGGAAAGACTCGAGGGAAAACCATAGATCCTTTGATCCACGCGGCGGACTGCGTGACACTGCTGCTACCGCTCTGGAGGAAAGCGCAAGTGCATGCCCGCATTCGAGACGAGGACTGAATCCCCTGGGGAGACTCCAGAAGTACCCCAAGATCCATGTCAGCACTGGAGAGGAATCCTCAGTTTCCGGCCCCGACTCCACACAAGGTCTTAGGCCCCGGCATCGACGGGAGAGGAATCCCAAGAGGCCCCCGGGGAACTCGCATGGGGACTGGCCTTTCCTGAGGCCACCAGAGCGGGTCCCTGAGGTCCCCGTCGTAAGTCGAGAGCACCTGCCGCAACTCGAGAAAATCCAGGAGGTTTTGCCCTCCAGGCGAGATGAGGCCCATTTCCGCTGAGGCTTCTCGAGGCCAATCACATCTAACCACTGGAACTTCCAAAGGGTCCTTCACACCCTTGCTGCAACTCAAGAAGTTCCCCGACATACCCGTCTGCACTCGAGAGGAAGCACGTGGGGTCCCGCACACATCCAGGGGAGCCCCGTTTCCGCCTCCTAGCTCGAGATAAGGGATCCTTTCCCTGTTTCGTAGGGAAAGAATTCCCGGCGTTCCCGTCGCATCTCAAGAGGAGGCTCTCTCCACAGGAAAGGCGAGAGGAACTCCAGGGTCGAGACACCATTCCAAGAGTCCCCCAGATGTGTCAGTCCATTCCAGAGGAACCTGTTTTCCCTGCACTGCCTTGACGTTCAAGCCGAGGATCGACTCCCACCACGTGTGCACGTGGGACGGCCCTGTGGGAAAGCCTCGTGGGAAAGCCTCGTGAGAAAGACTCGAGGGAAAACCAAGGATCCTTGATCCACGCGGTGGACTGTGTGACACTGCTGCTACCGCTCTGGAGGAAAGAGCAAGTGCATGCCCGCCTTCGAGACGAGGTCTGACTCCCCTGGGGAGACTCCAGAAGTACCCCAAGATCCATGTCCGCACTGGAGAGGAATCCTCAGTTTCCGGCCCCAATCCACACAAGGTCTTAGGCCCCGGCATCGACGGGAGAGGAATCCCGAGAGGCCCCCGAGGAACTCGCATGGGGACTGGCCTTTCCTGAGGCCACCAGAGCGGGTCCCTGAGGTCCCCGTCGTAAGTCGAGAGCACCTGCCGCAACTCGAGAAAATCCCGGAGGTGTTGCCCTCCAGGCGAGATGAGGCCCATTTCCGCTGAGGCTTCTCGAGGCCAATCACATCTAACCACTGGAACTTCCAAAGGGTCCTACACACCCTTGCTGCAACTCAAGAAGTTCCCCGACATACCCGTCTCCACTCGAGAGGAAGCACGTGGTGTCCCACACAAATCCAGGGGAGCCCCGTTTCCGCCTCCTAGCTCGAGATGAGGGATCCTTTCCCTGTTTCGTAGGGAAAGAATTCCCGGCGTTCCAGTCGCATCTCAAGAGGAGGCGCTCTCCACAGGAAAGGCGAGAGGAACTCCAGGGTCGTGCCACCATTCCAAGAGTCCCCCAGATGTGTCAGTCCATTCCAGAGGAACCTGTTTTCCCTGCACTGCCTTGACGTTCAAGCCGAGGATCGACTCCCACCACGTGTGCACGTGGGACAGCCCTGTGGGAAAACCTCGTGGGAACGCCTCGTGGGAAAGACTCGAGGGAAAACCATAGATCCTTTGATCCATGCGGCGGACTGCGTGACACTGCTGCTACCGCTCTGGAGGAAAGCGCAAGTGCATGCCCGCATTCGAGACGAGGACTGACTCCCCTGGGGAGACTCCAGAAGTACCCCAAGATCCATGTCAGCACTGGAGAGGAATCCTCAGGTTCCGGCCCCGACTCCACACAAGGTCTTAGGCCCCGGCATCGACGGGAGAGGAATCCCGAGACGCCCCCGAGGAACTCGCATGGGGACTGGCCTTTCCTGAGGCCCCCAGAGCGGGTCCCTGAGGTCCCCGTCGTAAGTCGAGAGCACCTGCCGCAACTCGAGAAAATCCAGGAGGTTTTGCCCTCCAGGCGAGATGAGGCCCATTTCCGCTGAGGCTTCTCGAGGCCAATCACATCTAACCACTGGAACTTCCAAAGGGTCCTTCACACCCTTGCTGCAACTCAAGAAGTTCCCCGACATACCCCTCTCCACTCGAGAGGAAGCACGTGGTGTCCCGCACACATCCAGGGGAGCCCCGTTTCGCCTCCTAGCTCGAGATGAGGGATCCTTTCCCTGTTTCGTAGGGAAAGAATTCCCGGCGTTCCCGTCGCATCTCAAGAGGAGGCGCTCTCCACAGGAAAGGCGAGAGGAACTCCAGGGTCGTGCCACCATTCCAAGAGTCCCCCAGATGTGTCAGTCCATTCCAGAGGAACCTGTTTTCCCTGCACTGCCTTGACGTTCAAGCCGAGGATCGACTCCCACCACGTGTGCACGTGGGACAGCCCTGTGGGAAAGCCTCGTGGGAAAGCCTCGTGGGAAAGACTCGAGGGAAAACCATAGATCCTTTGATCCACGCGGCGGACTGCGTGACACTGCTGCTACCGCTCTGGAGGAAAGCGCAAGTGCATGCCGGCATTCGAGACGAGGACTGACTCCCCTGGGGAGACTCCAGAAGTACCCCAAGATCCATGTCAGCACTGGAGAGGAATCCTCAGGTTCCGGCCCCGACTCCACACAAGGTCTTAGGCCCTGGCATCGACGGGAGAGGAATCCCGAGAGGCCCCCGAGGAACTTGCATGGGGACTGGCCTTTCCTGAGGCCACCAGAGCGGTTCCCAGAGGTCCCCGTGGTAAGTCGACAGCACCTGCCACAACTCGAGAAAATCCAGGAGGTTTTGCCCTCCAGGCGAGATGAGGCCCATTTCCGCTGAGGCTTCTCGAGGCCAATCACATCTAACCACTGGAACTTCCAAAGGGTCCTTCACACCCTTGCTGCAACTCAAGAAGTTCCCCGACATACCCGTCTCCACTCGAGAGGAAGCACGTGGTGTCCCGCACACATCCAGGGGAGCCCCGTTTCCGCCTCCTAGCTCGAGATGAGGGATCCTTTCCCTGTTTCGTAGGGAAAGAATTCCCGGCGTTCCCGTCGCATCTCAAGAGGAGGCGCTCTCCACAGGAAAGGCGAGAGGAACTCCAGGGTCGTGCCACCATTCCAAGAGTCCCCCAGATGTGTCAGTCCATTCCAGAGGAACCTGTTTTCCCTGCACTGCCTTGACGTTCAAGCCGAGGATCGACTCCCACCACGTGTGCACGTGGGACAGCCCTGTGGGAAAGCCTCGTGGGAAAGCCTCGTGGGAAAGACTCGAGGGAAAACCATAGATCCTTTGATCCACGCGGCGGACTGCGTGACACTGCTGCTACCGCTCTGGAGGAAAGCGCAAGTGCATGCCCGCATTCGAGACGAGGACTGACTCCCCTGGGGAGACTCCAGAAGTACCCCAAGATCCATGTCAGCACTGGAGAGGAATCCTCAGGTTCCGGCCCCGACTCCACACAAGGTCTTAGGACCCGGCATCGACGGGAGAGGAATCCCGAGAGGCCCCCAAGGAACTCGCATGGGGACTGGCCTTTCCTTAGGCCACCAGAGCGGGTCCCTGAGGTCCCCGTCGTAAGTCGAGAGCACCTGCCGCAACTCGAGAAAATCCAGGAGGTTTTGCCCTCCAGGCGAGATGAGGCCCATTTCCGCTGAGGCTTCTCGAGGCTAATCACGTCTAACCACTGGAATTTCCAAAGGGTCCTTCACACCCTTGCTGCAACTCAAGAAGTTCCCCGACATACCCGTCTCCACTCGAGAGGAAGCACGTGGGTCCCGCACACATACAGGGGAGCCCCGTTTCAGCCTCCTAACTCGAGATGAGGGATCCTTTCCCTGTTTCAAAGGGAAAGAATTCCCGGCGTTCCCGTCGCATCTCAAGAGGAGGCGCTCTCCACAGGAAAGGCGAGAGGAAGTGAAGGGTCGTGCCACCATTCCAAGAGTCCCCCAGATGTGTCAGTCCATTCCAGAGGAACCTGCTTTCCCTGCACTGCCTTGACGTTCAAGTCGAGGATCGACTCCCACCACGTGTGCACGTGGGACAGCCCTGTGGGAAAGCCTCGTGGGAAAGCCTCGTGGGAAAGACTCGAGGGAAAACCATAGATCCTTTGATCCACGCGGCGGACTGCGTGACACTGCTGCTACCGCTCTGGAGGAAAGCGCAAGTGCATGCCCGCATTCGAGACGAGGACTGACTCCCCTGGGGAGACTCCAGAAGTACCCCAAGATCCATGTCAGCACTGGAGAGGAATCCTCAGGTTCCGGCCCCGACTCCACACAAGGTCTTAGGCCCCGGCATCGACGGGAGAGGAATCCCGTGAGGCCCCCGAGGAACTCGCATGGGGACTGGCCTTTCCTGAGGCCACCAGAGCGGGTCCCTGAGGTCCCCGTCGTAAGTCGAGAGCACCTGCCGCAACTCGAGAAAATCCAGGAGGTTTTGCTATCCAGGCGAGATGAGGCCCATTTCCTCTGAGGCTTCTCGAGGCTAATCACGTCTAACCAGTGGAACTTCCAAAGCGTCCTTCACACCCTTGCTGCAACTCAAGAAGTTCCCCGACATACCCGTCTCCACTCGAGAGGAAGCACGTGGGTCCCGCACACATCCAGGGGAGCCCCGCTTCCGCCTCCTTGCTCGAGATGAGGGATCCTTTCCCTGTTTCGTAGGGAAAGAATTCCCGGCGTTCCCGTCGCATCTCAAGAGGAGGCGCTCTCCACAGGAAAGGCGAGAGGAACTCCAGGGTCGTGCCACCATTCCAAGAGTCCCCCAGATGTGTCAGTCCATTCCAGAGGAACCTGTTTTCCCTGCACTGCCTTGACGTTCAAGCCGAGGATCGACTCCCACCACGTGTGCACGTGGGACAGCCCTGTGGGAAAGCCTCGTGGGAAAGCCTCGTGGGAAAGACTCGAGGGAAAACCATAGATCCTTTGATCCACGCGGCGGACTGCGTGACACTGCTGCTACCGCTCTGGAGGAAAGCGCAAGTGCATGCCCGCATTCGAGACGAGGACTGACTCCCCTGGGGAGACTCCAGAAGTACCCCAAGATCCATGTCAGCACTGGAGAGGAATCCTCAGGTTCCGGCCCCGACTCCACACAAGGTCTTAGGACCCGGCATCGACGGGAGAGGAATCCCGAGAGGCCCCCAAGGAACTCGCATGGGGACTGGCCTTTCCTTAGGCCACCAGAGCGGGTCCCTGAGGTCCCCGTCGTAAGTCGAGAGCACCTGCCGCAACTCGAGAAAATCCAGGAGGTTTTGCCCTCCAGGCGAGATGAGGCCCATTTCCGCTGAGGCTTCTCGAGGCTAATCACGTCTAACCACTGGAATTTCCAAAGGGTCCTTCACACCCTTGCTGCAACTCAAGAAGTTCCCCGACATACCCGTCTCCACTCGAGAGGAAGCACGTGGGTCCCGCACACATACAGGGGAGCCCCGTTTCCGCCTCCTAACTCGAGATGAGGGATCCTTTCCCTGTTTCAAAGGGAAAGAATTCCCGGCGTTCCCGTCGCATCTCAAGAGGAGGCGCTCTCCACAGGAAAGGCGAGAGGAAGTGAAGGGTCGTGCCACCATTCCAAGAGTCCCCCAGATGTGTCAGTCCATTCCAGAGGAACCTGCTTTCCCTGCACTGCCTTGACGTTCAAGTCGAGGATCGACTCCCACCACGTGTGCACGTGGGACAGCCCTGTGGGAAAGCCTCGTGGGAAAGCCTCGTGGGAAAGACTCGAGGGAAAACCATAGATCCTTTGATCCACGCGGCGGACTGCGTGACACTGCTGCTACCGCTCTGGAGGAAAGCGCAAGTGCATGCCCGCATTCGAGACGAGGACTGACTCCCCTGGGGAGACTCCAGAAGTACCCCAAGATCCATGTCAGCACTGGAGAGGAATCCTCAGGTTCCGGCCCCGACTCCACACAAGGTCTTAGGCCCCGGCATCGACGGGAGAGGAATCCCGTGAGGCCCCCGAGGAACTCGCATGGGGACTGGCCTTTCCTGAGGCCACCAGAGCGGGTCCCTGAGGTCCCCGTCGTAAGTCGAGAGCACCTGCCGCAACTCGAGAAAATCCAGGAGGTTTTGCTATCCAGGCGAGATGAGGCCCATTTCCTCTGAGGCTTCTCGAGGCTAATCACGTCTAACCAGTGGAACTTCCAAAGCGTCCTTCACACCCTTGCTGCAACTCAAGAAGTTCCCCGACATACCCGTCTCCACTCGAGAGGAAGCACGTGGGTCCCGCACACATCCAGGGGAGCCCCGCTTCCGCCTCCTTGCTCGAGATGAGGGATCCTTTCCCTGTTTCGTAGGGAAAGAATTCCCGGCGTTCCCGTCGCATCTCAAGAGGAGGCGCTCTCCACAGGAAAGGCGAGAGGAACTCCAGGGTCGTGCCACCATTCCAAGAGTCCCCCAGATGTGTCAGTCCATTCCAGAGGAACCTGTTTTCCCTGCACTGCCTTGACGTTCAAGCCGAGGATCGACTCCCACCACGTGTGCACGTGGGACAGCCCTGTGGGAAAGCCTCGTGGGAAAGCCTCGTGGGAAAGACTCGAGGGAAAAACATAGATCCTTTGTTCCACGCGGCGGACTGCGTGACACTGCTGCTACCGCTCTGGAGGAAAGCGCAAGTGCATGCCCGCATTCGAGACGAGGACTGACTCCCCTGGGGAGACTCCAGAAGTACCCCAAGATCCATGTCAGCACTGGAGAGGAATCCTCAGGTTCCGGCCCCGACTCCACACAAGGTCTTAGGCCCCGGCATCTACGGGAGAGGAATCCCAAGAGGCCCCCGAGGAACTCGCATGGGGACTGGCCTTTCCTGAGGCCACCAGAGCGGTTCCCTGGGGTCCCCGTCGTAAGTCGAGAGCACCTGCCGCAACTCGAGAAAATCCAGGAGGTTTTGCCCTCCAGGCGAGATGAGGCCCATTTCCGCTTAGGCTTCTCGAGGCCAATCACATCTAACCACTGGAACTTCCAAAGGGTCCTTCACACCCTTGCTGCAACTCAAGAAGTTCCACGACATACCCGTCTCCACTCGAGAGGAAGCACGTGCGGTCCCGCACACATCTAGAGGAGCCCCGTTTCCGCCTCCTAGCTCGAGATGAGGGATCCTTTCCCTGTTTCGTAGGGAAAGAATTCCCGGCGTTCCCGTCGCATCTAAAGAGGAGGCGCTCTCCACAGGAAAGGCGAGAGGAACTCCAGGGTCGAGACACCATTCCAAGAGTCCCCCAGATGTGTCAGTCCATTCCAGAGGAACCTGTTTTCCCTGCACTGCCTTGACGTTCAAGCCGAGGATCGACTCCCACCACGTGTGCACGTGGGACACCCCTGTGGGAAAGCCTCGTGGGAAAGCCTCCTGGGAAAGACTCGAGGGAAACCATAGATCCTTTGATCCACGCGGCGGACTGCGTGACACTGCTGCTACCGCTCTGGAGGAAAGCGCAAGTGCATGCCCGCATTCGAGACGAGGACTGAATCCCCTGGGGAGACTCCAGAAGTACCCCAAGATCCATGTCAGCACTGGAGAGGAATCCTCAGTTTCCGGCCCCGACTCCACACAAGGTCTTAGGCCCCGGCATCGACGGGAGAGGAATCCCGAGAGGCCCCCGGGGAACTCGCATGGGGACTGGCCTTTCCTGAGGCCACCAGAGCGGGTCCCTGAGGTCCCCGTCGTAAGTCGAGAGCACCTGCCGCAACTCGAGAAAATACAGGAGGTTTTGCCCTCCAGGCGAGATGAGGCCCATTTCCGCTGAGGCTTCTCGAGGCCAATCACATCTAACCACTGGAACTTCCAAAGGGTCCTTCACACCCTTGCTGCAACTCAAGAAGTTCCCCGACATACCCGTCTGCACTCGAGAGGAAGCACGTGGGGTCCCGCACACATCCAGGGGAGCCCCGTTTCCGCCTCCTAGCTCGAGATAAGGGATCCTTTCCCTGTTTCGTAGGGAAAGAATTCCCGGCGTTCCCGTCGCATCTCAAGAGGAGGCTCTCTCCACAGGAAAGGCGAGAGGAACTCCAGGGTCGAGACACCATTCCAAGAGTCCCCCAGATGTGTCAGTCCATTCCAGAGGAACCTGTTTTCCCTGCACTGCCTTGACGTTCAAGCCGAGGATCGACTCCAACCACGTGTGCACGTGGGACAGCCCTGTGGGAAAGCCTCGTGGGAAAGCCTCGTGAGAAAGACTCGAGGGAAAACCAAGGATCCTTGATCCACGCGGTGGACTGTGTGACACTGCTGCTACCGCTCTGGAGGAAAGCGCAAGTGCATGCCCGCCTTCGAGACGAGGACTGACTCCCCTGGGGAGACTCCAGAAGTACCGCAAGATCCATGTCCGCACTGGAGAGGAATCCTCAGTTTCCGGCCCCAATCCACACAAGGTCTTAGGCCCCGGCATCGACGGGAGAGGAATCCCGAGAGGCCCCCGAGGAACTCGCATGGGGACTGGCCTTTCCTGAGGCCACCAGAGCGGGTCCCTGAGGTCCCCGTCGTAAGTCGAGAGCACCTGCCGCAACTCGAGAAAATCCCGGAGGTGTTGCCCTCCAGGCGAGATGAGGCCCATTTCCGCTGAGGCTTCTCGAGGCCAATCACATCTAACCACTGGAACTTCCAAAGGGTCCTACACACCCTTGCTGCAACTCAAGAAGTTCCCCGACATACCCGTCTCCACTCGAGAGGAAGCACGTGGTGTCCCACACACATCCAGGGGAGCCCCGTTTCGCCTCCTAGCTCGAGATGAGGGATCCTTTACCTGTTTCGTAGGGAAAGAATTCCCGGCGTTCCCGTCGCATCTCAAGAGGAGGCGCTCTCCACAGGAAAGGCGAGAGGAACTCCAGGGTCGTGCCACCATTCCAAGAGTCCCCCAGATGTGTCAGTCCATTCCAGAGGAACCTGTTTTCCCTGCACTGCCTTTAGGTTCAAGCCGAGGATCGACTCCCACCACGTGTGCACGTGGGACAGCCCTGTGGGAAAGCCTCGTGGGAAAGCCTCGTGGGAAAGACTCGAGGGAAAACCATAGATCCTTTGATCCACGCGGCGGACTGCGTGACACTGCTGCTACCGCTCTGGAGGAAAGCGCAAGTGCATGCCCGCATTCGAGACGAGGACTGACTCCCCTGGGGAGACTCCAGAAGTACCCCAAGATCCATGTCAGCACTGGAGAGGAATCCTCAGGTTCCGGCCCGGACTCCACACAAGGTCTTAGGCCCTGGCATCGACGGGAGAGGAATCCCGAGAGGCCCCCGAGGAACTCGCATGGGGACTGGCCTTTCCTGAGGCCACCAGAGCGGTTCCCAGAGGTCCCCGTGTTAAGTCGAGAGCACCTGCCACAACTCGAGAAAATCCAGGAGGTTTTGCCCTCCAGGCGAGATGAGGCCCATTTCCGCTGAGGCTTCTCGAGGCCAATCACATCTAACCACTGGAACTTCCAAAGGGTCCTTCACACCATTGCTGCAACTCAAGAAGTTCCCCGACATACCCGGCTCCACTCGAGAGGAAGCACGTGGGGTACCGCACACATCCAGGGGAGCCCCGTTTCCGCCTCTTAGCTCGAGATGAGGGATCCTTTCCCTGTTTCGTAGGGAAAGAATTCCCGGCGTTCCCGTCGCATCTCAAGAGGAGGCGCTCTCCACAGGAAAGGCGAGAGGAACTCCAGGGTCGTGCCACCATTCCAAGAGTCCCCCAGATGTGTCAGTCCATTCCAGAGGAACCTGTTTTCCCTGCACTGCCTTGACGTTCAAGCCGAGGATCGACTCCCACCACGTGTGCACGTGGGACAGCCCTGTGGGAAAGCCTCGAGGGAAAGCCTCGTGGGAAAGACTCGAGGGAAAACCATAGATCCTTTGATCCACGCGGCGGACTGCGTGACGCTGCTGCTACCGCTCTGGAGGAAAGCGCAAGTGCATGCCCGCCTTCGAGACGAGGACTGACTCCCCTGGGGAGACTCCAGAAGTACCCCAAGATCCATGTCCGCACTGGAGAGGAATCCTCAGTTTCCGGCCCCGACTCGACACAAGGTCTTAGGCCCCGGCATCGACGGGAGAGGAATCCCGAGAGGCCCCCAAGGAACTCGCATGGGGACTGGCCTTTCCTTAGGCCACCAGAGCGGGTCCCTGAGGTCCCCGTCGTAAGTCGAGAGCACCTGCCGCAACTCGAGAAAATCCAGGAGGTTTTGCCCTCCAGGCGAGATGAGGCCCATTTCCGCTGAGGCTTCTCGAGGCTAATCACGTCTAACCACTGGAATTTCCAAAGGGTCCTTCACACCCTTGCAGCAACTCAAGAAGTTCCCCGACATACCCGTCTCCACTCGAGAGGAAGCACGTGGGTCCCGCACACATACAGGGGAGCCCCGTTTCCGCCTCCTAACTCGAGATGAGGGATCCTTTCCCTGTTTCAAAGGGAAAGAATTCCCGGCGTTCCCGTCGCATCTCAAGAGGAGGCGCTCTCCACAGGAAAGGCGAGAGGAAGTGAAGGGTCGTGCCACCATTCCAAGAGTCCCCCAGATGTGTCAGTCCATTCCAGAGGAACCTGTTTTCCCTGAACTGCCTTGACGTTCAAGCCGAGGATCGACTCCCACCACGTGTGCACGTGGGACAGCCCTGTGGGAAAGCCTCGTGGGAAAGCCTCGTGGGAAAGACTCGAGGGAAAACCATAGATCCTTTGATCCACGCGGCGGACTGCGTGACACTGCTGCTACCGCTCTGGAGGAAAGCGCAAGTGCATGCCCGCATTCGAGACGAGGACTGACTCCCCTGGGGAGACTCCAGAAGTACCCCAAGATCCATGTCAGCACTGGAGAGGAATCCTCAGGTTCCGGTCCCGACTCCACACAAGGTCTTAGGCCCCGGCATCGACGGGAGAGGAATCCCGAGAGGCCCCCGAGGAACTCGCATGGGGACTGGCCTTTCCTGAGGCCACCAGAGCGGGTCCCTGAGGTCCCCGTCGTAAGTCGAGAGCACCTGCCGCAACTCGAGAAAATCCAGGAGGTTTTGCTATCCAGGCGAGATGAGGCCCATTTCCGCTGAGGCTTCTCGAGGCTAATAACGTCTAACCAGTGGAACTTCCAAAGGGTCCTTCACACCCTTGCTGCAACTCAAGAAGTTCCCCGACATACCCGTCTCCACTCGAGAGGAAGCACGTGGGTCCCGCACACATACAGGGGAGCCCCGTTTCCGCCTCCTAACTCGAGATGAGGGATCCTTTCCCTGTTTCAAAGGGAAAGAATTCCCGGCGTTCCCGTCGCATCTCAAGAGGAGGCGCTCTCCACAGGAAAGGCGAGAGGAACTGAAGGGTCGTGCCACCATTCCAAGAGACCCCAGATATGTCAGTCCATTCCAGAAGAACCTGTTTTCCCTGAACTTCCTTGACGTTCAAGCCGAGGATCGACTCCCACCACGTGTGCACGTGGGACAGCCCTGTGGGAAAGCCTCGTGGGAAAGCCTCGTGGGAACGACTCGAGGGAAAACCATAGATCCTTTGATCCACGCGGCGGACTGCGTGACACTGCTGCTACCGCTCTGGAGGAAAGCGCAAGTGCATGCCCGCATTCGAGACGAGGACTGACTCCCCTGGGGAGACTCCAGAAGTACCCCAAGATCCATGTCAGCACTGGAGAGGAATCCTCAGGTTCCGGCCCCGACTCCACACAAGGTCTTAGGCCCTGGCATCGACGGGAGAGGAATCCCGAGAGGCCCCCGCGGAACTCGCATGGGGACTGGCCTTTCCTGAGGCCACCAGAGCGGTTCCCAGAGGTCCCCGTGGTAAGTCGAGAGCACCTGCCACAACTCGAGAAAATCCAGGAGGTTTTGCCCTCCAGGCGAGATGAGGCCCATTTCCGCTGAGGCTTCTCGAGGCCAATCACATCTAACCACTGGAACTTCCAAAGGGTCCTTCACACCATTGCTGCAACTCAAGAAGTTCCCCGACATACCGGTCTCCACTCGAGAGGAAGCACGTGGTGTCCCGCACACATCCAGGGGAGCCCCGTTTTCGCCTCCTAGCTCGAGATGAGGGATCCTTTCCCTGTTTCGTAGGGAAAGAATTCCCGGCGTTCCCGTAGCATCTCAAGAGGAGGCGCTCTCCACAGGAAAGGCGAAAGGAACTCAAGGGTCATGCCACCATTCCAAGAGTCCCCCAGATGTGTCAGTCCATTCCAGAGGAACCTGTTTTCCCTGCACTGCCTTGACGTTCAAGCCGAGGATCGACTCCCACCACGTGTGCACGTGGGACAGCCCTGTGGGAAAGCCTCGTGGGAAAGCCTCGTGGGAAAGACTCGAGGGAAAACCATAGATCCTTTGATCCACGCGGCGGACTGCGTGACACTGCTGCTACCGCTCTGGAGGAAAGCGCAAGTGCATGCCCGCATTCGAGACGAGGACTGACTCCCCTGGGGAGACTCCAGAAGTACCCCAAGATCCATGTCAGCCCTGGAGAGGAATCCTCAGGTTCCGGCCCCGACTCCACACAAGGTCTTAGGCCCCGGCATCGACGGGAGAGGAATCCCGAGACGCCCCCGAGGAACTCGCATGGGGACTGGCCTTTCCTGAGGCCACCAGAGCGGGTCCCTGAGGTCCCCGTCGTAAGTCGAGAGCACCTGCCGCAACTCGAGAAAATCCAGGAGGTTTTGCCCTCCAGGCGAGATGAGGCCCATTTCCGCTGAGGCTTCTCGAGGCTAATCACGTCTAACCACTGGAATTTCCAAAGGGTCCTTCACACCCTTGCTGCAACTCAAGAAGTTCCCCGACATACCCGTCTCCACTCGAGAGGAAGCACGTGGGTCCCGCACACATACAGGGGAGCCCCGTTTCCGCCTCCTAACTCGAGATGAGGGATCCTTGCCCTGTTTCAAAGGGAAAGAATTCCCGGCGTTCCCGTCGCATCTCAAGAGGAGGCGCTCTCCACAGGAAAGGCGAGAGGAAGTGAAGGGTCGTGCCACCATTCCAAGAGTCCCCCAGATGTGTCAGTCCATTCCAGAGGAACCTGTTTTCCCTGAACTGCCTTGACGTTCAAGCCGAGGATCGACTCCCACCACGTGTGCACGTGGGACAGCCCTGTGGGAAAGCCTCGTGGGAAAGCCTCGTGGGAAAGACTCGAGGGAAAACCATAGATCCTTTGATCCACGCGGCGGACTGCGTGACACTGCTGCTACCGCTCTGGAGGAAAGCGCAAGTGCATGCCCGCATTCGAGACGAGGACTGACTCCCCTGGGGAGACTCCAGAAGTACCCCAAGATCCATGTCAGCACTGGAGAGGAATCCTCAGGTTCCGGCCCCGACTCCACACAAGGTCTTAGGCCCCGGCATCGACGGGAGAGGAATCCCGAGAGGCCCCCGAGGAACTCGCATGGGGACTGGCCTTTCCTGAGGCCACCAGAGCGGGTCCCTGAGGTCCCCGTCGTAAGTCGAGAGCACCTGCCGCAACTCGAGAAAGTCCAGGAGGTTTTGCCCTCCAGGCGAGATGAGGCCCATTTCCGCTTAGGCTTCTCGAGGCCAATCACATCTAACCACTGGAACTTCCAAAGGGTCCTTCACACCCTTGCTGCAACTCAAGAAGTTCCCCTACATACCCGTCTCCACTCGAGAGGAAGCACGTGGTGTCCCGCACACATCCAGGGGAGCCCCGTTTCGCCTCCTAGCTCGAGATGAGGGATCCTTTCCCTGTTTCGTAGGGAAAGAATTCCCGGCGTTCCCGTCGCATCTCAAGAGGAGGCGCTCTCCACAGGAAAGGCGAGAGGAACTCCAGGGTCGTGCCACCATTCCAAGAGTCCCCCAGATGTGTCAGTCCATTCCAGAGGAACCTGTTTTCCCTGAACTGCCTTGACGTTCAAGCCGAGGATCGACTCCCACCACGTGTGCACGTGGGACAGCCCTGTGGGAAAGCCTCGTGGGAAAGCCTCGTGGGAAAGACTCGAGGGAAAACCATAGATCCTTTGATCCACGCGGCGGACTGCGTGACACTGCTGCTACCGCTCTGGAGGAAAGCGCAAGTGCATGCCCGCATTCGAGACGAGGACTGACTCCCCTGGGGAGACTCCAGAAGTACCCCAAGATCCATGTCAGCACTGGAGAGGAATCCTCAGGTTCCGGTCCCGACTCCACACAAGGTCTTAGGCCCCGGCATCGACGGGAGAGGAATCCCGAGAGGCCCCCGAGGAACTCGCATGGGGACTGGCCTTTCCTGAGGCCACCAGAGCGTGTCCCTGAGGTCCCCGTCGTAAGTCGAGAGCACCTGCCGCAACTCGAGAAAATCCAGGAGGTTTTGCCCTCCAGGCGAGATGAGGCCCATTTCCGCTTAGGCTTCTCGAGGCCAATCACATCTAACCACTGGAACTTCCAAAGGGTCCTTCACACCCTTGCTGCAACTCAAGAAGTTCCCCTACATACCCGTCTCCACTCGAGAGGAAGCACGTGGTGTCCCGCACACATCCAGGGGAGCCCCGTTTCGCCTCCTAGCTCGAGATGAGGGATCCTTTCCCTGTTTCGTAGGGAAAGAATTCCCGGCGGTCCCGTCGCATCTCAAGAGGAGGCGCTCTCCACAGGAAAGGCGAGAGGAACTCCAGGGTCGTGCCACCATTCCAAGAGTCCCCCAGATGTGTCAGTCCATTCCAGAGGAACCTGTTTTCCCTGCACTGCCTTGACGTTCAAGCCGAGGATCGACTCCCACCACGTGTGCACGTGGGACAGCCCTGTGGGAAAGCCTCGTGGGAAAGCCTCGTGGGAAAGACTCGAGGGAAAACCATAGATCCTTTGATCCACGCGGCGGACTGCGTGACACTGCTGCTACCGCTCTGGAGGAAAGCGCAAGTGCATGCCCGCATTCGAGACGAGGACTGACTCCCCTGGGGAGACTCCAGAAGTACCCCAAGATCCATGTCCGCACTGGAGAGGAATCCTCAGGTTCCGGCCCCGACTCCACACAAGGTCTTAGGCCCCGGCATCGACGGGAGAGGAATCCCGAGAGGCCCCCGAGGAACTCGCATGGGGACTGGCCTTTCCTTAGGCCACCAGAGCGGGTCCCTGAGGTCCCCGTCGTAAGTCGAGAGCACCTGCCGCAACTCGAGAAAATCCAGGAGGTTTTGCCCTCCAGGCGAGATGAGGCCCATTTCCGCTGAGGCTTCTCGAGGCTAATCACGTCTAACCACTGGAATTTCCAAAGGGTCCTTCACACCCTTGCTGCAACTCAAGAAGTTCCCCGACATACCCGTCTCCACTCGAGAGGAAGCACGTGGGTCCCGCACACATACAGGGGAGCCCCGTTTCCGCCTCCTAACTCGAGATGAGGGATCCTTTCCCTGTTTCAAAGGGAAAGAATTCCCGGCGTTCCCGTCGCATCTCAAGAGGAGGCGCTCTCCACAGGAAAGGTGAGAGGAAGTGAAGGGTCGTGCCACCATTCCAAGAGTCCCCCAGATGTGTCAGTCCATTCCAGAGGAACCTGCTTTCCCTGCACTGCCTTGACGTTCAAGCCGAGGATCGACTCCCACCACGTGTGCACGTGGGACAGCCCTGTGGGAAAGCCTCGTGGGAAAGCCTCGTGGGAAAGACTCGAGGGAAAACCATAGATCCTTTGATCCACGCGGCGGACTGCGTGACACTGCTGCTACCGCTCTGGAGGAAAGCGCAAGTGCATGCCCGCATTCGAGACGAGGACTGACTCCCCTGGGGAGACTCCAGAAGTACCCCAAGATCCATGTCAGCACTGGAGAGGAATCCTCAGGTTCCGGCCCCGACTCCACACAAGGTCTTAGGCCCCGGCATCGACGGGAGAGGAATCCCGAGAGGCCCCCGAGGAACTCGCATGGGGACTGGCCTTTCCTGAGGCCACCAGAGCGGGTCCCTGAGGTCCCCGTCGTAAGTCGAGAGCACCTGCCGCAACTCGAGAAAATCCAGGAGGTTTTGCTATCCAGGCGAGATGAGGCCCATTTCCGCTGAGGCTTCTCGAGGCTAATCACGTCTAACCAGTGGAACTTCCAAAGGGTCCTTCACACCCTTGCTGCAACTCAAGAAGTTCCCCGACATACCCGTCTCCACTCGAGAGGAAGCACGTGGGTCCCGCACACATACAGGGGAGCCCCGTTTCCGCCTCCTAACACGAGATGAGGGATCCTTTCCCTGTTTCAAAGGGAAAGAATTCCCGGCGTTCCCGTCGCATCTCAAGAGGAGGCGCTCTCCACAGGAAAGGCGAGAGGAACTGAAGGGTCGTGCCACCATTCCAAGAGACCCCAGATATGTCAGTCCATTCCAGAAGAACCTGTTTTCCCTGAACTTCCTTGACGTTCAAGCCGAGGATCGACTCCCACCACGTGTGCACGTGGGACAGCCCTGTGGGAAAGCCTCGTGGGAAAGCCTCGTGGGAACGACTCGAGGGAAAACCATAGATCCTTTGATCCACGCGGCGGACTGCGTGACACTGCTGCTACCGCTCTGGAGGAAAGCGCAAGTGCATGCCCGCATTCGAGACGAGGACTGACTCCCCTGGGGAGACTCCAGAAGTACCCCAAGATCCATGTCAGCACTGGAGAGGAATCCTCAGGTTCCGGCCCCGACTCCACACAAGGTCTTAGGCCCTGGCATCGACGGGAGAGGAATCCCGAGAGGCCCCCGAGGAACTCGCATGGGGACTGGCCTTTCCTGAGGCCACCAGAGCGGTTTCCAGAGGTCCCCGTGGTAAGTCGAGAGCACCTGCCACAACTCGAGAAAATCCAGGAGGTTTTGCCCTCCAGGCGAGATGAGGCCCATTTCCGCTGAGGCTTCTCGAGGCCAATCACATCTAACCACTGGAACTTCCAAAGGGTCCTTCACACCATTGCTGCAACTCAAGAAGTTCCCCGACATACCCGTCTCCACTCGAGAGGAAGCACGTGGGGTACCGCACACATCCAGGGGAGCCCCGTTTCCGCCTCCTAGCTCGAGATGAGGGATCCTTTCCCTGTTTCGTAGGGAAAGAATTCCCGGCGTTCCCGTCGCATCTCAAGAGGAGGCGCTCTCCACAGGAAAGGCGAGAGGAACTCCAGGGTCGTGCCACCATTCCAAGAGTCCCCCAGATGTGTCAGTCCATTCCAGAGGAACCTGTTTTCCCTGCACTGCCTTGACGTTCAAGCCGAGGATCGACTCCCACCACGTGTGCACGTGGGACAGCCCTGTGGGAAAGCCTCGTGGGAAAGCCTCGTGGAAAAGACTCGAGGGAAAACCATATATCCTTTGATCCACGCGGCGGACTGCGTGACACTGCTGCTACCGCTCTGGAGGAAAGCGCAAGTGCATGCCCGCATTCGAGACGAGGACTGACTCCCCTGGGTAGACTCCAGAAGTACCCCAAGATCCATGTCAGCACTGGAGAGGAATCCTCAGGTTCCGGCCCCGACTCCACACAAGGTCTTAGGCCCCGGCATCGACGGGAGAGGAATCCCGAGAGGCCCCCGAGGAACTCGCATGGGGACTGGCCTTTCCTGAGGCGACCAGAGCGGGTCCCTGAGCTCCCCGTCGTAAGTCGAGAGCACCTGCCGCAACTCGAAAAAATCCAGGAGGTTTTGCCCTCCAGGCGAGATGAGGCCCATTTCCGCTGAGGCTTCTCGAGGCCAATCACATTTAACCACTGGAACTTTCAAAGGGTCCTTCACACCCTTGCTGCAACTCAAGAAGTTCCCCGACATACCGGTCTCCACTCGAGAGGAAGCACGTGGTGTCCCGCACACATCCAGGGGAGCCCCGTTTTCGCCTCCTAGCTCGAGATGAGGGATCCTTTCCCTGTTTCGTAGGGAAAGAATTCCCGGCGTTCCCGTAGCATCTCAAGAGGAGGCGCTCTCCACAGGAAAGGCGAAAGGAACTCAAGGGTCATGCCACCATTCCAAGAGTCCCCCAGATGTGTCAGTCCATTCCAGAGGAACCTGTTTTCCCTGCACTGCCTTGACGTTCATGCCGAGGATCGACTCCCACCACGTGTGCACGTGGGACAGCCCTGTGGGAAAGCCTCGTGGGAAAGCCTCGTGGGAAAGACTCGAGGGAAAACCATAGATCCTTTGATCCACGCGGCGGACTGCGTGACACTGCTGCTACCGCTCTGGAGGAAAGCGCAAGTGCATGCCCGCATTCGAGACGAGGACTGACTCCCCTGGGGAGACTCCAGAAGTACCCCAAGATCCATGTCAGCCCTGGAGAGGAATCCTCAGGTTCCGGCCCCGACTCCACACAAGGTCTTAGGCCCCGGCATCGACGGGAGAGGAATCCCGAGACGCCCCCGAGGAACTCGCATGGGGACTGGCCTTTCCTGAGGCCACCAGAGCGGGTCCCTGAGGTCCCCGTCGTAAGTCGAGAGCACCTGCCGCAACTCGAGAAAATCCAGGAGGTTTAGCCCTCCAGGCGAGATGAGGCCCATTTCCGCTGAGGCTTCTCGAGGCCAATCACATCTAACCACTGGAACTTCCAAAGGGTCCTTCACACCCTTGCTGCAACTCAAGAAGTTCCCCGACATACCCGTCTCCACTCGAGAGGAAGCACGTGGTGTCCCGCACACATCCAGGGGAGCCCCGTTTCCGCCTCCTAGCTCGAGATGAGGGATCCTTTCCCTGTTTCGTAGGGAAAGAATTCCCGGCGTTCCCGTCGCATCTCAAGAGGAGGCGCTCTCCACAGGAAAGGCGAGAGGAACTCCAGGGTCGTGCCACCATTCCAAGAGTCCCCCAGATGGGTCAGCCCATTCCAGAGGAACCTGTTTTCCCTGCACTGCCTTGACGTTCAAGCCGAGGATCGACTCCCACCACGTGTGCACGTGGGACAGCCCTGTGGGAAAGCCTCGTGGGAAAGCCTCGTGGGAAAGACTCGAGGGAAAACCATAGATCCTTTGATCCACGCGGCGGACTGCGTGACACTGCTGCTACCGCTCTGGAGGAAAGCGCAAGTGCATGCCCGCATTCGAGACGAGGACTGACTCCCCTGGGGAGACTCCAGAAGTACCCCAAGATCCATGTCAGCACTGGAGAGGAATCCTCAGGTTCCGGCCCCGACTCCACACAAGGTCTTAGGCCCCGGCATCGACGGGAGAGGAATCCCGAGAGGCCCCCGAGGAACTCGAATGGGGACTGGCCTTTCCTGAGGCCACCAGAGCGGGTCCCTGAGGTCCCCGTCGTAAGTCGAGAGCACCTGCCGCAACTCGAGAAAATCCAGGAGGTTTTGCCCTCCAGGCGAGATGAGGCCCATTTTCGCTGAGGCTTCTCGAGGCTAATCACGTCTAACCACTGGAATTTCCAAAGGGTCCTTCACACCCTTGCTGCAACTCAAGAAGTTCCCCGACATACCCGTCTCCACTCGAGAGGAAGCACGTGGGTCCCGCACACATACAGGGGAGCCCCGTTTCCGCCTCCTAACTCGAGATGAGGGATCCTTTCCCTGTTTCAAAGGGAAAGAATCCCCGGCGTTCCCGTCGCATCTCAAGAGGAGGCGCTCTCCACAGGAAAGGCGAGAGGAACTGAAGGGTCGTGCCACCATTCCAAGAGTCCCCCAGATGTGTCAGTCCATTCCAGAGGAACCTGTTTTCCCTGAACTGCCTTGACGTTCAAGCCGAGGATCGACTCCCACCACGTGTGCACGTGGGACAGCCCTGTGGGAAAGCCTCGTGGGAACGCCTCGTGGGAAAGACTCGAGGGAAAACCATAGATCCTTTGATCCACGCGGCGGACTGCGTGACACTGCTGCTACCGCTCTGAAGGAAAGCGCAAGTGCATGCCCGCATTCGAGACGAGGACTGACTCCCCTGGGGAGACTCCAGAAGTACCCCAAGATCCATGTCAGCACTGGAGAGGAATCCTCAGGTTCCGGCCCCGACTCCACACAAGGTCTTAGGCCCCGGCATCGACGGGAGAGGAATCCCGAGAGGCCCCCGAGGAACTCGCATGGGGACTGGCCTTTCCTGAGGCCACCAGAGCGGTTCCCAGAGGTCCCCGTGGTAAGTCGAGAGCACCTGCCACAACTCGAGAAAATCCAGGAGGTTTTGCCCTCCAGGCGAGATGAGGCCCATTTCCGCTGAGGCTTCTCGAGGCCAATCACATCTAACCACTGGAACTTCCAAAGGGTCCTTCACAACATTGATGCAACTCAAGAAGTTCCCCGACATACCCGTCTCCACTCGAGAGGAAGCACGTGGGTTCCCGCACACATCCAGGTGAGCCCCGTTTCCGCCTCCTAGCTCGAGATGAGGGATCCTTTCCCTGTTTCGTAGGGAAAGAATTCCAGGCGTTCCCGTCGCATCTCAAGAGGAGGCGCTCTCCACAGGAAAGGCGAGAGGAACTCCAGGGTCGTGCCACCATTCCAAGAGTCCACCAGATGTGTCAGTCCATTCCAGAGGAACCTGTTTTCCCTGCACTGCCTTGACGTTCAAGCCGAGGATCGACTCCCACCACGTGTGCACGTGGGACATACCTGTGGGAAAGCCTCGTGGGAAAGCCTCGTGGGAAAGACTCGAGGGAAAACCATAGATCCTTTGATCCACGCGGCGGAATGCGTGACACTGCTGCTACCGCTCTGGAGGAAAGCGCAAGTGCATGCCCGCATTCGAGACGAGGACTGACTCCCCTGGGGAGACTCCAGAAGTACCCCAAGATCCATGTCAGCACTGGAGAGGAATCCTCAGGTTCCGGCCCCGACTCCACACAAGGTCTTAGGCCCCGGCATCGACGGGAGAGGAATCCCGAGACGCCCCCGAGGAACTCGCATGGGGACTGGCCTTTCCTGAGGCCACCAGAGCGGGTCCCTGAGGTCCCCGTCGTAAGTCGAGAGCACCTGCCGCAACTCGAGAAAATCCAGGAGGTTTTGCCCTCCAGGCGAGATGAGGCCCATTTCCGCTGAGGCTTCTCGAGGCCAATCACATCTAACCACTGGAACTTCCAAAGGGTCCTTCACACCCTTGCTGCAACTCAAGAAGTTCCCCGACATACCCGTCTCCACTCGAGAGGAAGCACGTGGTGTCCCGCACACATCCATGGGAGCCCCGTTTCCGCCTCCTAGCTCGAGATGAGGGATCCTTTCCCTGTTTCGTAGAGAAAGAATTCCCGGCATTCCCGTCGCATCTCAAGAGGAGGCGCTCTCCACAGGAAAGGCGAGAGGAACTCCAGGGTCGTGACACCATTCCAAGAGTCCCCCAGATGTGTCAGTCCATTCCAGAGGAACCTGTTTTCCCTGCACTGCCTTGACGTTCAAGCCGAGGATCGACTCCCACCACGTGTGCACGTGGGACAGCCCTGTGGGAAAGCCTCGTGGGAAAGACTCGAGGGAAAACCATAGATCCTTTGATCCACGCGGCGGACTGCGTGACACTGCTGCTACCGCTCTGGAGGAAAGCGCAAGTGCATGCCCGCATTCGAGACGAGGACTGACTCCCCTGGGGAGACTCCAGAAGTACCCCAAGATCCATGTCAGCACTGGAGAGGAATCCTCAGGTTCCGGCCCCGACTCCACACAAGGTCTTAGGCCCCGGCATCGACGGGAGAGGAATCCCGAGACGCCCCCGAGGAACTCGCATGGGGACTGGCCTTTCCTGAGGCCACCAGAGCGGGTCCCTGAGGTCCCCGTCGTAAGTCGAGAGCACCTGCCGCAACTCGAGAAAATCCAGGAGGTTTTGCCCTCCAGGCGAGATGAGGCCCATTTCCGCTTAGGCTTCTCGAGGCCAATCACATCTAACCACTGGAACTTCCAAAGGGTCCTTCACACCCTTGCTGCAACTCAAGAAGTTCCCCGACATACCCGTCTCCACTCGAGAGGAAGCACGTGGGGTACCGCACACATCCAGGGGAGCCCCGTTTCCGCCTCCTAGCTCGAGATGAGGGATCCTTTCCCTCTTTCGTAGGGAAAGATTTCCCGGCGTTCCCGTCGCATCTCAAGAGGAGGCGCTCTCCACAGGAAAGGCGAGAGGAACTCCAGGGTCGTGCCACCATTCCAAGAGTCCCCCAGATGTGTCAGTCCATTCCAGAGGAACCTGTTTTCCCTGCACTGCCTTGACGTTCAAGCCGAGGATCGACTCCCACCACGTGTGCACGTGGGACAGCCCTGTGGGAAAGCCTCGTGGGAAAGCCTCGTGGAAAAGACTCGATGGAAAACCATAGATCCTTTGATCCACGCGGCGGACTGCGTGACACTGCTGCTACCGCTCTGGAGGAAAGCGCAAGTGCATGCCCGCATTCGAGACGAGGACTGACTCCCCTGGGGAGACTCCAGAAGTACCCCAAGATCCATGTCAGCACTGGAGAGGAATCCTCAGGTTCCGGCCCCGACTCCACACAAGGTCTTAGGCCCCGGCATCGACGGGAGAGGAATCCCGAGAGGCCCCCGAGGAACTCGCATGGGGACTGGCCTTTCCTGAGGCGACCAGAGCGGGTCCCTGAGCTCCCCGTCGTAAGTCGAGAGCACCTGCCGCAACTCGAGAAAATCCAGGAGGTTTTGCCCTCCAGGCGAGATGAGGCCCATTTCCGCTGAGGCTTCTCGAGGCCAATCGCATTTAATCACTGGAACTTTCAAAGGGTCCTTCACACCCTTGCTGCAACTCAAGAAGTTCCCCGACATACCGGTCTCCACTCGAGAGGAAGCACGTGGTGTCCCGCACACATCCAGGGGAGCCCCGTTTCCGCCTCCTAGCTCGAGATGAGGGATCCTTTCCCTGTTTCGTAGGGAAAGAATTCCCGGCGTTCCCGTCGCATCTCAAGAGGAGGCGCTCTCCACAGGAAAGGCGAAAGGAACTCAAGGGTCATGCCACCATTCCAAGAGTCCCCCAGATGTGTCAGTCCATTCCAGAGGAACCTGTTTTCCCTGCACTGCCTTGACGTTCAAGCCGAGGATCGACTCCCACCACGTGTGCACGTGGGACAGCCCTGTGGGAAAGCCTCGTGGGAAAGCCTCGTGGGAAAGACTCGAGGGAAAACCATAGATCCTTTGATCCACGCGGCGGACTGCGTGACACTGCTGCTACCGCTCTGGAGGAAAGCGCAAGTGCATGCCCGCATTCGAGACGAGGACTGACTCCCCTGGGGAGACTCCAGAAGTACCCCAAGATCCATGTCAGCCCTGGAGAGGAATCCTCAGGTTCCGGTCCCGACTCCACACAAGGTCTTAGGCCCCGGCATCGACGGGAGAGGAATCCCGAGACGCCCCCGAGGAACTCGCATGGGGACTGGCCTTTCCTGAGGCCACCAGAGCGGGTCCCTGAGGTCCCCGTCGTAAGTCGAGAGCACCTGCCGCAACTCGAGAAAATCCAGGAGGTTTAGCCCTCCAGGCGAGATGAGGCCCATTTCCGCTGAGGCTTCTCGAGGCCAATCACATCTAACCACTGGAACTTCCAAAGGGTCCTTCACACCCTTGCTGCAACTCAAGAAGTTCCCCGACATACCCTTCTCCACTCGAGAGGAAGCACGTGGTGTCCCGCACACATCCAGGGGAGCCCCGTTTCCGCCTCCTAGCTCGAGATGAGGGATCCTTTCCCTGTTTCGTAGGGAAAGAATTCCCGGCGTTCCCGTCGCATCTCAAGAGGAGGCGCTCTCCACAGGAAAGGCGAGAGGAACTCCAGGGTCGTGCCACCATTCCAAGAGTCCCCCAGATGTGTCAGCCCATTCCAGAGGAACCTGTTTTCCCTGCACTGCCTTGACATTCAAGCCGAGGATCGACTCCCACCACGTGTGCACGTGGGACAGCCCTGTGGGAAAGCCTCGTGGGAAAGCCTCGTGGGAAAGACTCGAGGGAAAACCATAGATCCTTTGATCCACGCGGCGGACTGCGTGACACTGCTGCTACCGCTCTGGAGGAAAGCGCAAGTGCATGCCCGCATTCGAGACGAGGACTGACTCCCCTGGAGAGACTCCAGAAGTACCCCAAGATCCATGTCAGCACTGGAGAGGAATCCTCAGGTTCCGGCCCCGACTCCACACAAGGTCTTAGGCCCCGGCATCGACGGGAGAGGAATCCCGAGAGGCCCCCGAGGAACTCGCATGGGGACTGGCCTTTCCTGAGGCCACCAGAGCGGGTCCCTGAGGTCCCCGTCGTAAGTCGAGAGCACCTGCCGCAACTCGAGAAAATCCAGGAGGTTTTGCCCTCCAGGCGAGATGAGGCCCATTTCTGCTGAGGCTTCTCGAGGCCAATCACATCTAAGCACTGGAACTTCCAAAGGGTCCTTCACACCATTGCTGCAACTCAAGAAGTTCCCCGACATACCCGTCTCCACACGAGAGGAAGCACGTGGGGTCCCTCACACATCCTGGGGAGCCCCGTTTCCGCCTCCTAGCTCGAGATGAGTGATCCTTCCCTGTTTCGTAGGAAAGAATTCCCGGCGTTCCCGTCGCATCTCAAGAGGAGGCGCTCTCCACAGGAAAGGCGAGAGGAACTCCAGGGTCGTGACACCATTCCAAGAGTCCCCCAGATGTGTCAGTCCATTCCAGAGGAACCTGTTTTCCCTGCACTGCCTTGACGTTCAAGCCGAGGATCGACTCCCACCACGTGTGCACGTGGGACAGCCCTGTGGGAAAGCCTCGTGGGAAAGCCTCGTGGGAAAGACTCGAGGGAAAACCATAGATCCTTTGATCCACGCACCAGACTGCGTGACACTGCTGCTACCGCTCTGGAGGAAAGCGCAAGTGCATGCCCGCATTCGAGACGAGGACTGACTCCCCTGGGGAGACTCCAGAAGTACCCCAAGATCCATGTCAGCACTGGAGAGGAATCCTCAGGTTCCGGCCCCGACTCCACACAAGGTCTTAGGCCCCGGCATCGACGGGAGAGGAATCCCGAGAGGCCCCCGAGGAACTCGCATGGGGACTGGCCTTTCCTGAGGCCACCAGAGCGGGTCCCTGAGGTCCCCGTCGTAAGTCGAGAGCACCTGCCGCAACTCGAGAAAATCCAGGAGGTTTTGCCCTCCAGGCGAGATGAGGCCCATTTCCGCTGAGGCTTCTCGAGGCTAATCACGTCTAACCAGTGGAACTTCCAAAGGGTCCTTCACACCCTTGCTGCAACTCAAGAAGTTCCCCGACATACCCGTCTCCACTCGAGAGGAAGCACGTGGGTCCCGCACACATACAGGGGAGCCCCGTTTCCGCCTCCTAACTCGAGATGAGGGATCCTTTCCCTGTTTCAAAGGGAAAGAATCCCCGGCGTTCCCGTCGCATCTCAAGAGGAGGCGCTCTCCACAGGAAAGGCGAGAGGAACTGAAGGGTCGTGCCACCATTCCAAGAGTCCCCCAGATGTGTCAGTCCATTCCAGAGGAACCTGTTTTCCCTGAACTGCCTTGACGTTCAAGCCGAGGATCGACTCCCACCACGTGTGCACGTGGGACAGCCCTGTGGGAAAGCCTCGTGGGAACGCCTCGTGGGAAAGACTCGAGGGAAAACCATAGATCCTTTGATCCACGCGGCGGACTGCGTGACACTGCTGCTACCGCTCTGGAGGAAAGCGCAAGTGCATGCCCGCATTCGAGACGAGGACTGACTCCCCTGGGGAGACTCCAGAAGTACCCCAAGATCCATGTCAGCACTGGAGAGGAATCCTCAGGTTCCGGCCCCGACTCCACACAAGGTCTTAGGCCCCGGCATCGACGGGAGAGGAATCCCGAGAGGCCCCCGAGGAACTCGCATGGGGACTGGCCTTTCCTGAGGCCACCAGAGCGGGTCCCTGAGGTCCCCGTCGTAAGTCGAGAGCACCTGCCGCAACTCGAGAAAATCCAGGAAGTTTTGCCCTCCAGGCGAGATGAGGCCCATTTCCGCTGAGGCTTCTCGAGGCTAATCACGTCTAACCACTGGAACTTCCAAAGGGTCCTTCACACCCTTGCTGCAACTCAAGAAGTTCCCCGACATACCCGTCTCCACTCGAGAGGAAGCACGTGGGTCCCGCACACATCCAGGGGAGCCCCGTTTCCGCCTCCTAGCTCGAGATGAGGGATCCTTTCCCTGTTTCATAGGGAAAGAATTCCCGGCGTTCCCGTCGCATCTCAAGAGGAGGCGCTCTCCACAGGAAAGGCGAGAGGAACTCCAGGGTCGTGCCACCATTCCAAGAGTCCCCCAGATGTGTCAGTCCATTCCAGAGGAACCTGTTTTCCCTGCACTGCCTTGACGTTCAAGCCGAGGATCGACTCCCACCACGTGTGCACGTGGGACAGCCCTGTGGGAAAGCCTCGTGGGAAAGCCTCGTGGGAAAGACTCGAGGGAAAACCATAGATCCTTTGATCCACGTACCAGACTGCGTGACACCGCTGCTACCGCTCTGGAGGAAAGCGCAAGTGCATGCCCGCATTCGAGACGAGGACTGACTCCCCTGGGGAGACTCCAGAAGTACCCCAAGATCCATGTCAGCACTGGAGAGGAATCCTCAGGTTCCGGCCCCGACTCCACACAAGGTCTTAGGCCCCGGCATCGACGGGAGAGGAATCCCGAGAGGCCCCCGAGGAACTCGCATGGGGACTGGCCTTTCCTGAGGCCACCAGAGCGGGTCCCTGAGGTCCCCGTCGTAAGTCGAGAGCACCTGCCGCAACTCGAGAAAATCCAGGAGGTTTTGTCCTCCAGGCGAGATGAGGCCCATTTCCGCTTAGGCTTCTCGAGGCCAATCACATCTAACCACTGGAACTTCCAAAGGGTCCTTCACACCCTTGCTGCAACTCAAGAAGTTCCCCGACATACCCGTCTCCACTCGAGAGGAAGCACGTGGTGTCCCCCACTCATCCAGGGGAGCCCCGTTTCGCCTCCTAGCTCGAGATGAGGGATCCTTTCCCTGTTTCGTAGGGAAAGAATTCCCGGCATTCCCGTCGCATCTCAAGAGGAGGCGCTCTCCACAGGAAAGGCGAGAGGAACTCCAGGGTCGTGCCACCATTCCAAGAGTCCCCCAGATGTGTCAGTCCATTCCAGAGGAACCTGTTTTCCCTGCACTGCCTTGACGTTCAAGCCGAGGATCGACTCCCACCACGTGTGCACGTGGGACAGCCCTGTGGGAAAGCCTCGTGGGAAAGCCTCGTGGGAAAGACTCGAGGGAAAACCATAGATCCTTTGATCCACGCGGCAGACTGCGTGACACTGCTGCTACCGCTCAGGAGGAAAGCGCAAGTGCATGCCCGCATTCGAGACGAGGACTGACTCCCCTGGGGAGACTCCAGAAGTACCCCAAGATCCATGTCAGCACTGGAGAGGAATCCTCAGGTTCCGGCCCCGACTCCACACAAGGTCTTAGGCCCTGGCATCGACGGGAGAGGAATCCCGAGAGGCCCCCGAGGAACTTGCATGGGGACTGGCCTTTCCTGAGGCCACCAGAGCGGTTCTCAGAGGTCCCCGTGGTAAGTCGAGAGCACCTGCCACAACTCGAGAAAATCCAGGAGGTTTTGCCCTCCAGGCGAGATGAGGCCCATTTCCGCTGAGGCTTCTCGAGGCCAATCACATCTAACCACTGGAACTTCCAAAGGGTCCTTCACACCATTGCTGCAACTCAAGAAGTTCCCCGACATACCCGTCTCCACTCGAGAGGAAGCACGTGAGTTCCCGCACACATCCAGGTGAGCCCCGTTTCCGCCTCCTAGCTCGAGATGAGGGATCCTTTCCCTGTTTCGTAGGGAAAGAATTCCCGGCGTTCCCGTCGCATCTCAAGAGGAGGCGCTCTCCACAGGAAAGGCGAGAGGAACTCCAGGGTCGAGACACCATTCCAAGAGTCCCCCAGATGTGTCAGTCCATTCCAGAGGAACCTGTTTTCCCTGCACTGCCTTGACGTTCAAGCCGAGGATCGACTCCCACCACGTGTGCACGTGGGACATACCTGTGGGAAAGCCTCGTGGGAAAGCCTCGTGGGAAAGACTCGAGGGAAAACCATAGATCCTTTGATCCACGCGGCGGAATGCGTGACACTGCTGCTACCGCTCTGGAGGAAAGCGCAAGTGCATGCCCGCATTCGAGACGAGGACTGACTCCCCTGGGGAGACTCCAGAAGTACCCCAAGATCCATGTCAGCACTGGAGAGGAATCCTCAGGTTCCGGCCCCGACTCCACAGAAGGGCTTAGGCCCCGGCATCGACGGGAGAGGAATCCTGAGACGCCCCCGAGGAACTCGCATGGGGACTGGCCTTTCCTGAGGCCACCAGAGCGGGTCCCTGAGGTCCCCGTCGTAAGTCGAGAGCACCTGCCGCAACTCGAGAAAATCCAGGAGGTTTTGCCCTCCAGGCGAGATGAGGCCCATTTCCGCTGAGGCTTCTCGAGGCCAATCATATCTAACCACTGGAACTTCCAAAGGGTCCTTCACACCCTTGCTGCAACTCAAGAAGTTCCCCGACATACCCGTCTGCACTCGAGAGGAAGCACGTGGTGTCCCGCACACATCCAGGGGAGCCGCGTTTCCGCCTCCTAGCTCGAGATGAGGGATCCTTTCCCTGTTTCGTAGGGAAAGAATTCCCGGCGTTCCCGTCGCATCTCAAGAGGAGGCGCTCTCCACAGGAAAGGCGAGAGGAACTCCAGGGTCGTGCCACCATTCCAAGAGTCCCCCAGATGTGTCAGTCCATTCCAGAGGAACCTGTTTCCCCTGCACTGCCTTGACGTTCAAGCCGAGGATCGACTCCCACCACGTGTGCACTTGGGACAGCCCTGTGGGAAAGCCTCGTGGGAAAGCCTCGTGGGAAAGACTCGAGGGAAAACCATAGATCCTTTGATCCACGCGGCGGACTGCGTGACACTGCTGCTACCGCTCTGGAGGAAAGCGCAATGCATGCCCGCATTCGAGACGAGGACTGACTCCCCTGGGGAGACGCCAGAAGTACCCCAAGATCCATGTCTGCACTGGAGAGGAATCCTCAGGTTCCGGCCCCGACTCCACACAAGGTCTTAGGCCCCGGCATCGACGGGAGAGGAATCCCGAGACGCCCCCGAGGAACTCGCATGGGGACTGGCCTTTCCTGAGGCCACCAGAGCGGTTCCCTGAGGTCCCCGTCGTAAGTCGAGAGTACCTGCCGCAACTCTAGAAAATCCAGGAGGTTTTGCCCTCCAGGTGAGATGAGGCCCATTTCCGCTGAGGCTTCTCGAGGCCAATCACATCTAACCACTGGAACTTCCAAAGGGTCCTTCACACCCTTGCTGCAACTCAAGAAGTTCCCCGACATACCCGTCTCCACTCGAGAGGAAGCACGTGCGGTCCCGCACACATCCAGGGGAGCTCCGTTTCCGCCTCCTAGCTCGAGATGAGGGATCCTTTCCCTGTTTCGTAGGGAAAGAATTCCCGGCGTTCCCGTCGCATCTCAAGAGGAGGCGCTCTCCACAGGAAAGGCGAGAGGAACTCCAGGGTCGAGACACCATTCCAAGAGTCCCCCAGATGTGTCAGTCCATTCCAGAGGAACCTGTTTTCCCTGCACTGCCTTGACGTTCAAGCCGAGGATCGACTCCCACCATGTGTGCACGTGGGACAGCCCTGTGGGAAAGCCTCGTGGGAAAGCCTCGTGGGAAAGACTCGAGGGAAAACCATAGATCCTTTGATCCACGCCGCGGACTGCGTGACACTGCTGCTACCGCTCTGGAGGAAAGCGCAAGTGCATGCCCGCATTCGAGACGAGGACTGACTCCCCTGGGGAGACTCCAGAAGTACCCCAAGATCCATGTCAGCACTGGAGAGGAATCCTCAGGTTCCGGCCCCGACTCCACACAAGGTCTTAGGCCCCGGGATCGCCGGGAGAGGAATCCCGAGAGGCCCCCGAGGAACTCGCATGGGGACTGGCCTTTCCTGAGGCCACCAGAGCGGGTCGCTGAGGTCCCCGTCGTAAGTCGAGAGCACCTGCCACAACTCGAGAAAATCCAGGAGGTTTTGCCCTCCAGGCGAGATGAGGCCCATTTCCGCTGAGGCTTCTCGAGGCCAATCACATCTAACCACTGGAACTTCCAAAGGGTCCTTCACACCCTTGCTGCAACTCAAGAAGTTCCCCGACATACCCGTCTCCACTCGAGAGGAAGCCCGTGGGTCCTGCACACATCCAGGGTAGCCCCGTTTCCGCCTCCTAGCTCGAGATGAGGGATCCTTTCCCTGTTTCATAGGGAAAGAATTCCCGGCGTTCCCGTCGCATCTCAAGAGGAGGCGCTCTCCACAGGAAAGGCGAGAGGAACTCCAGGGTCGTGCCACCATTCCAAGAGTCCCCCAGATGTGTCAGTCCATTCCAGAGGAACCTGTTTTCCCTGCACTGCCTTGACGTTCAAGCCGAGGATCGACTCCCACCACGTGTGCACGTGGGACAGCCCTGTGGGAAAGCCTCGTGGGAAAGCCTCGTGGGAAAGACTCGAGGGAAAACCATAGATCCTTTGATCCACGCGGCGGACTGCGTGACACTGCTGCTACCGCTCTGGAGGAAAGCGCAAGTGCATGCCCGCATTCGAGACGAGGACTGACTCCTCTGGGGAGACTCCAGAAGTACCCCAAGATCCATGTCAGCACTGGACAGGAATTCTCAGGTTCCGGCCCTGACTCCACCCAAGGTCTTAGGCCCCGGCATCGACGGGAGAGGAATCCCGAGACGCCCCCGAGGAACTCGCATGGGGACTGGCCTTTCCAGAGGCCACCAGAGCGGTTCCCTGAGGTCCCCGTCGTAAGTCGAGAGCACCTGCCGCAACTCTAGAAAATCCAGGAGGTTTTGCCCTCCAGGTGAGATGAGGCCCATTTCCGCTGAGGCTTCTCGAGGCCAATCACATCTAACCACTGGAACTTCCAAAGGGTCCTTCACACCATTGCTGCAACTCAAGAAGTAACCCGACATACCCGTCTCCACTCGAGAGGAAGCACGTGGGGTCCCGCACACATCCAGGGGAGCCCCGTTTCCGCCTCCTAGCTCGAGATGAGGGATCCTTTCCCTGTTTCGTAGGGAAAGAATTCCCGGGGTTCCCGTCGCATCTCAAGAGGAGGCGCTCTCCACAGGATAGGCGATAGGAACTCCAGGGTCGTGCCACGATTCCAAGAGTCCCCCAGATGTGTCAGTCCATTCCAGAGGAACCTGTTTTCCCTGCACTGCCTTGACGTTCAAGCCGAGGATCGACTGCCACCACGTGTGCACGTGGGACAGCCCTGTGGGACAGCCCTGTGTGAAAGCCTCGTGGGAAAGCCTCGTGGGAAAGACTCGAGGGAAAACCATAGATCCTTTGATCCACTAGGCGGACTGCGTGACACTGCTGCTACCGCTCTGGAGGAAAGCGCAAGTGCATGCCCGCACTCGAGACGAGGACTGACTACCCTGGGGAGACTCCAGAAGTACCCCAAGATCCATGTCAGCACTGGAGAGGAATCCTCAGGTTCCGGCCCCGACTCCACACAAGGTCTTAGGCCCCGGCATCGACGGGAGAGGAATCCCGAGAGGCCCCCGAGGAACTCGCATGGGGACTGGCCTTTCCTGAGGCCACCAGAGCGGTTCCCTGAGGTCCCCGTCGTAAGTCGAGAGCACCTGCCGCAACTCGAGAAAATCCAGGAGGTTTTGCCCTCCAGGCGAGATGAGGCCCATTTCCGCTGAGGCTTCTCGAGGCCAATCACATCTAACCACTTGAACTTCCAAAGGGTCCTTCACACCATTGCTGCATCTCAAGAAGTTCCCCGACATACCCGTCTCCACTCGAGAGGAAGCACGTAGGGTCAATCACACATCCAGGGGAGCCCTGTTTCCGCCTCCTAGCTCGAGATGAGGGATCCTTCCCTTTTTCGTAGGGAAAGAATTCCCGGCGTTCCCGTCGCATCTCAAGAGGAGGCGCTCTCCACAGGAAAGGCGAGAGGAACTCCAGGGTCGTGCCACCATTCCAAAAGTCCCCAAGATGTGTCAGTCCATTCCAGAGGAACCTGTTTTCCCTGCACTGCCTTGACGTTCAAGCCGAGGATCGACTCCCACCACGTGTGCACGTGGGACAGCCCTGTGGGAAAGCCTCGTGGGAAAGCCTCGTGGGAAAGACTCGAGGGAAAACCATAGATCCTTTGATCCACGCGGCGGACTGCGTGACACTGCTGCTACCGCTCTGGAGGAAAGCGCAAGTGCATGCCCGCATTCGAGACGAGGACTGAGTCCCCTGGGGAGACTCCAGAAGTACCCCAAGATCCATGTCAGCACTGGAGAGGAATCCTCAGGTTCCGGCCCCGACTCCACACAAGGTCTTAGGCCCCGGCATCGACGGGAGAGGAATCCCGAGAGGCCCCCGAGGAACTCGCATGGGGACTGGCCTTTCCTGAGGCCACCAGAGCGGGTCCCTGAGGTCCCCGTCGTAAGTCGAGAGCACCTGCCGCAACTCGAGAAAATCCAGGAGGTTTTGCCCTCCAGGCGAGATGAGGCCCATTTCCGCTGAGGCTTCTCGAGGCTAATCACGTCTAACCAGTGGAACTTCCAAAGGGTCCTTCACACCCTTGCTGCAACTCAAGAAGTTCCCCGACATACCCGTCTCCACTCGAGAGGAAGCACGTGGGTCCCGCACACATACAGGGGAGCCCCGTTTCCGCCTCCTAACTCGAGATGAGGGATCCTTTCCCTGTTTCAAAGGGAAAGAATCCCCGGCGTTCCCGTCGCATCTCAAGAGGAGGCGCTCTCCACAGGAAAGGCGAGAGGAACTGAAGGGTCGTGCCACCATTCCAAGAGTCCCCCAGATGTGTCAGTCCATTCCAGAGGAACCTGTTTTCCCTGAACTGCCTTGACGTTCAAGCCGAGGATCGACTCCCACCACGTGTGCACGTGGGACAGCCCTGTGGGAAAGCCTCGTGGGAACGCCTCGTGGGAAAGACTCGAGGGAAAACCATAGATCCTTTGATCCACGCGGCGGACTGCGTGACACTGCTGCTACCGCTCTGGAGGAAAGCGCAAGTGCATGCCCGCATTCGAGACGAGGACTGACTCCCCTGGGGAGACTCCAGAAGTACCCCAAGATCCATGTCAGCACTGGAGAGGAATCCTCAGGTTCTGGCCCCGACTCCACACAAGGTCTTAGGCCCCGGCATCGACGGGAGAGGAATCCCGAGAGGCCCCCGAGGAACTCGCATGGGGACTGGCCTTTCCTGAGGCCACCAGAGCGGGTCCCTGAGGACCCCGTCGTAAGTCGAGAGCACCTGCCGCAACTCGAGAAAATCCAGGAGGTTTTGCCCTCCAGGCGAGATGAGGCCCATTTCCGCTGAGGCTTCTCGAGGCTAATCACGTCTAACCACTGGAATTTCCAAAGGGTCCTTCACACCCTTGCTGCAACTCAAGAAGTTCCCCGACATACCCGTCTCCACTCGAGAGGAAGCACGTGGGTCCCGCACACATCCAGGGGAGCCCCGTTTCCGCCTCCTAGCTCGAGATGAGGGATCCTTTCCCTGTTTCATAGGGAAAGAATTCCCGGCGTTCCCGTCGCATCTCAAGAGGAGGCGCTCTCCACAGGAAAGGCGAGAGGAACTCCAGGGTCGTGCCACCATTCCAAGAGTCCCCCAGATGTGTCAGTCCATTCCAGAGGAACCTGTTTTCCCTGCACTGCCTTGACGTTCAAGCCGAGGATCGACTCCCACCACGTGTGCACGTGGGACAGCCCTGTGGGAAAGCCTCGTGGGAAAGCCTCGTGGGAAAGACTCGAGGGAAAACCATAGATCCTTTGATCCACGTACCAGACTGCGTGACACCGCTGCTACCGCTCTGGAGGAAAGCGCAAGTGCATGCCCGCATTCGAGACGAGGACTGACTCCCCTGGGGAGACTCCAGAAGTACCCCAAGATCCATGTCAGCACTGGAGAGGAATCCTCAGGTTCCGGCCCCGACTCCACACAAGGTCTTAGGCCCCGGCATCGACGGGAGAGGAATCCCGAGAGGCCCCCGAGGAACTCGCATGGGGACTGGCCTTTCCTGAGGCCACCAGAGCGGGTCCCTGAGGTCCCCGTCGTAAGTCGAGAGCACCTGCCGCAACTCGAGAAAATCCAGGAGGTTTTGTCCTCCAGGCGAGATGAGGCCCATTTCCGCTTAGGCTTCTCGAGGTCAATCACATCTAACCACTGGAACTTCCAAAGGGTCCTTCACACCCTTGCTGCAACTCAAGAAGTTCCCCGACATACCCGTCTCCACTCGAGAGGAAGCACGTGGTGTCCCGCACACATCCAGGGGAGCCCCGTTTCGCCTCCTAGCTCGAGATGAGGGATCCTTTCCCTGTTTCGTAGGGAAAGAATTCCCGGCATTCCCGTCGCATCTCAAGAGGAGGCGCTCTCCACAGGAAAGGCGAGAGGAACTCCAGGGTCGTGCCACCATTCCAAGAGTCCCCCAGATGTGTCAGTCCATTCCAGAGGAACCTGTTTTCCCTGCACTGCCTTGACGTTCAAGCCGAGGATCGACTCCCACCACGTGTGCACGTGGGACAGCCCTGTGGGAAAGCCTCGTGGGAAATCCTCGTGGGAAAGACTCGAGGGAAAACCATAGATCCTTTGATCCACGCGGCAGACTGCGTGACACTGCTGCTACCGCTCAGGAGGAAAGCGCAAGTGCATGCCCGCATTCGAGACGAGGACTGACTCCCCTGGGGAGACTCCAGAAGTACCCCAAGATCCATGTCAGCACTGGAGAGGAATCCTCAGGTTCCGGCCCCGACTCCACACAAGGTCTTAGGCCCTGGCATCGACGGGAGAGGAATCCCGAGAGGCCCCCGAGGAACTTGCATGGGGACTGGCCTTTCCTGAGGCCACCAGAGCGGTTCTCAGAGGTCCCCGTGGTAAGTCGAGAGCACCTGCCACAACTCGAGAAAATCCAGGAGGTTTTGCCCTCCAGGCGAGATGAGGCCCATTTCCGCTGAGGCTTCTCGAGGCCAATCACATCTAACCACTGGAACTTCCAAAGGGTCCTTCACACCATTGCTGCAACTCAAGAAGTTCCCCGACATACCCGTCTCCACTCGAGAGGAAGCACGTGAGTTCCCGCACACATCCAGGTGAGCCCCGTTTCCGCCTCCTAGCTCGAGATGAGGGATCCTTTCCCTGTTTCGTAGGGAAAGAATTCCCGGCGTTCCCGTCGCATCTCAAGAGGAGGCGCTCTCCACAGGAAAGGCGAGAGGAACTCCAGGGTCGAGACACCATTCCAAGAGTCCACCAGATGTGTCAGTCCATTCCAGAGGAACCTGTTTTCCCTGCACTGCCTTGACGTTCAAGCCGAGGATCGACTCCCACCACGTGTGCACGTGGGACATACCTGTGGGAAAGCCTCGTGGGAAAGCCTCGTGGGAAAGACTCGAGGGAAAACCATAGATCCTTTGATCCACGCGGCGGAATGCGTGACACTGCTGCTACCGCTCTGGAGGAAAGCGCAAGTGCATGCCCGCATTCGAGACGAGGACTGACTCCCCTGGGGAGACTCCAGAAGTACCCCAAGATCCATGTCAGCACTGGAGAGGAATCCTCAGGTTCCGGCCCCGACTCCACACAAGGTCTTAGGCCCCGGCATCGACGGGAGAGGAATCCCGAGAGGCCCCCGAGGAACTCGCATGGGGACTGGCCTTTCCTGAGGCCACCAGAGCGGGTCCCTGAGGTCCCCGTCGTAAGTCGAGAGCACCTGCCGCAACTCGAGAAAATCCAGGAGGTTTTGTCCTCCAGGCGAGATGAGGCCCATTTCCGCTTAGGCTTCTCGAGGTCAATCACATCTAACCACTGGAACTTCCAAAGGGTCCTTCACACCCTTGCTGCAACTCAAGAAGTTCCCCGACATACCCGTCTCCACTCGAGAGGAAGCACGTGGTGTCCCGCACACATCCAGGGGAGCCCCGTTTCGCCTCCTAGCTCGAGATGAGGGATCCTTTCCCTGTTTCGTAGGGAAAGAATTCCCGGCATTCCCGTCGCATCTCAAGAGGAGGCGCTCTCCACAGGAAAGGCGAGAGGAACTCCAGGGTCGTGCCACCATTCCAAGAGTCCCCCAGATGTGTCAGTCCATTCCAGAGGAACCTGTTTTCCCTGCACTGCCTTGACGTTCAAGCCGAGGATCGACTCCCACCACGTGTGCACGTGGGACAGCCCTGTGGGAAAGCCTCGTGGGAAATCCTCGTGGGAAAGACTCGAGGGAAAACCATAGATCCTTTGATCCACGCGGCAGACTGCGTGACACTGCTGCTACCGCTCAGGAGGAAAGCGCAAGTGCATGCCCGCATTCGAGACGAGGACTGACTCCCCTGGGGAGACTCCAGAAGTACCCCAAGATCCATGTCAGCACTGGAGAGGAATCCTCAGGTTCCGGCCCCGACTCCACACAAGGTCTTAGGCCCTGGCATCGACGGGAGAGGAATCCCGAGAGGCCCCCGAGGAACTTGCATGGGGACTGGCCTTTCCTGAGGCCACCAGAGCGGTTCTCAGAGGTCCCCGTGGTAAGTCGAGAGCACCTGCCACAACTCGAGAAAATCCAGGAGGTTTTGCCCTCCAGGCGAGATGAGGCCCATTTCCGCTGAGGCTTCTCGAGGCCAATCACATCTAACCACTGGAACTTCCAAAGGGTCCTTCACACCATTGCTGCAACTCAAGAAGTTCCCCGACATACCCGTCTCCACTCGAGAGGAAGCACGTGAGTTCCCGCACACATCCAGGTGAGCCCCGTTTCCGCCTCCTAGCTCGAGATGAGGGATCCTTTCCCTGTTTCGTAGGGAAAGAATTCCCGGCGTTCCCGTCGCATCTCAAGAGGAGGCGCTCTCCACAGGAAAGGCGAGAGGAACTCCAGGGTCGAGACACCATTCCAAGAGTCCACCAGATGTGTCAGTCCATTCCAGAGGAACCTGTTTTCCCTGCACTGCCTTGACGTTCAAGCCGAGGATCGACTCCCACCACGTGTGCACGTGGGACATACCTGTGGGAAAGCCTCGTGGGAAAGCCTCGTGGGAAAGACTCGAGGGAAAACCATAGATCCTTTGATCCACGCGGCGGAATGCGTGACACTGCTGCTACCGCTCTGGAGGAAAGCGCAAGTGCATGCCCGCATTCGAGACGAGGACTGACTCCCCTGGGGAGACTCCAGAAGTACCCCAAGATCCATGTCAGCACTGGAGAGGAATCCTCAGGTTCCGGCCCCGACTCCACACAAGGTCTTAGGCCCCGGCATCGACGGGAGAGGAATCCCGAGACGCCCCCGAGGAACTCGCATGGGGACTGGCCTTTCCTGAGGCCACCAGAGCGGGTCCCTGAGGTCCCCGTCGTAAGTCGAGAGCACCTGCCGCAACTCGAGAAAATCCAGGAGGTTTTGCCCTCCAGGCGAGATGAGGCCCATTTCCGCTGAGGCTTCTCGAGGCCAATCACATCTAACCACTGGAACTTCCAAAGGGTCCTTCACACCCTTGCTGCAACTCAAGAAGTTCCACGACATACCCGTCTCCACTCGAGAGGAAGCACGTGGTGTCCCGCAAACATCCATGGGAGCCCCGTTTCCGCCTCCTAGCTCGAGATGAGGGATCCTTTCCCTGTTTCGTAGAGAAAGATTTCCCGGCGTTCCCGTCGCATCTCAAGAGGAGGCGCTCTCCACAGGAAAGGCGAGAGGAACTCCAGGGTCGTGCCACCATTCCAAGAGTCCCCCAGATGTGTCAGCCCATTCCAGAGGAACCTGTTTTCCCTGCACTGCCTTGACGTTCAAGCCGAGGATCGACTCCCACCACGTGTGCACGTGGGACAGCCCTGTGGGAAAGCCTCGTGGGAAAGCCTCGTGGGAAAGACTCGAGGGAAAACCATAGATCCTTTGATCCACGTGGCGGACTGCGTGACACTGCTGCTACCGCTCTGGAGGAAAGCGCAAGTGCATGCCCGCATTCGAGACGAGGACTGACTCCCCTGGGGAGACTCCAGAAGTACCCCAAGATCCATGTCAGCACTGGAGAGGAATCCTCAGGTTCCGGCCCCGACTCCACAGAAGGGCTTAGGCCCCGGCATCGACGGGAGAGGAATCCTGAGACGCCCCCGAGGAACTCGCATGGGGACTGGCCTTTCCTGAGGCCACCAGAGCGGGTCCCTGAGGTCCCCGTCGTAAGTCGAGAGCACCTGCCGCAACTCGAGAAAATCCAGGAGGTTTTGCCCTCCAGGCGAGATGAGGCCCATTTCCGCTGAGGCTTCTCGAGGCCAATCACATCTAACCACTGGAACTTCCAAAGGGTCCTTCACACCCTTGCTGCAACTCAAGAAGTTCCCCGACATACCCGTCTGCACTCGAGAGGAAGCACGTGGTGTCCCGCACACATCCAGGGGAGCCGCGTTTCCGCCTCCTAGCTCGAGATGAGGGATCCTTTCCCTGTTTCGTAGGGAAAGAATTCCCGGCGTTCCCGTCGCATCTCAAGAGGAGGCGCTCTCCACAGGAAAGGCGAGAGGAACTCCAGGGTCGTGCCACCATTCCAAGAGTCCCCCAGATGTGTCAGTCCATTCCAGAGGAACCTGTTTCCCCTGCATTGCCTTGACGTTCAAGCCGAGGATCGACTCCCACCACGTGTGCACTTGGGACAGCCCTGTGGGAAAGCCTCGTGGGAAAGCCTCGTGGGAAAGACTCGAGGGAAAACCATAGATCCTTTGATCCACGCGGCGGACTGCGTGACACTGCTGCTACCGCTCTGGAGGAAAGCGCAATGCATGCCCGCATTCGAGACGAGGACTGACTCCCCTGGGGAGACGCCAGAAGTACCCCAAGATCCATGTCTGCACTGGAGAGGAATCCTCAGGTTCCGGCCCCGACTCCACACAAGGTCTTAGGCCCCGGCATCGACGGGAGAGGAATCCCGAGACGCCCCCGAGGAACTCGCATGGGGACTGGCCTTTCCTGAGGCCACCAGAGCGGTTCCCTGAGGTCCCCGTCGTAAGTCGAGAGTACCTGCCGCAACTCTAGAAAATCCAGGAGGTTTTGCCCTCCAGGTGAGATGAGGCCCATTTCCGCTGAGGCTTCTCGAGGCCAATCACATCTAACCACTGGAACTTCCAAAGGGTCCTTCACACCCTTGCTGCAACTCAAGAAGTTCCCCGACATACCCGTCTCCACTCGAGAGGAAGCACGTGCGGTCCCGCACACATCCAGGGGAGCTCCGTTTCCGCCTCCTAGCTCGAGATGAGGGATCCTTTCCCTGTTTCGTAGGGAAAGAATTCCCGGCGTTCCCGTCGCATCTCAAGAGGAGGCGCTCTCCACAGGAAAGGCGAGAGGAACTCCAGGGTCGAGACACCATTCCAAGAGTCCCCCAGATGTGTCAGTCCATTCCAGAGGAACCTGTTTTCCCTGCACTGCCTTGACGTTCAAGCCGAGGATCGACTCCCACCATGTGTGCACGTGGGACAGCCCTGTGGGAAAGCCTCGTGGGAAAGCCTCGTGGGAAAGACTCGAGGGAAAACCATAGATCCTTTGATCCACGCCGCGGACTGCGTGACACTGCTGCTACCGCTCTGGAGGAAAGCGCAAGTGCATGCCCGCATTCGAGACGAGGACTGACTCCCCTGGGGAGACTCCAGAAGTACCCCAAGATCCATGTCAGCACTGGAGAGGAATCCTCAGGTTCCGGCCCCGACTCCACACAAGGTCTTAGGCCCCGGGATCGCCGGGAGAGGAATCCCGAGAGGCCCCCGAGGAACTCGCATGGGGACTGGCCTTTCCTGAGGCCACCAGAGCGGGTCGCTGAGGTCCCCGTCGTAAGTCGAGAGCACCTGCCACAACTCGAGAAAATCCAGGAGGTTTTGCCCTCCAGGCGAGATGAGGCCCATTTCCGCTGAGGCTTCTCGAGGCCAATCACATCTAACCACTGGAACTTCCAAAGGGTCCTTCACACCCTTGCTGCAACTCAAGAAGTTCCCCGACATACCCGTCTCCACTCGAGAGGAAGCCCGTGGGTCCTGCACACATCCAGGGTAGCCCCGTTTCCGCCTCCTAGCTCGAGATGAGGGATCCTTTCCCTGTTTCATAGGGAAAGAATTCCCGGCGTTCCCGTCGCATCTCAAGAGGAGGCGCTCTCCACAGGAAAGGCGAGAGGAACTCCAGGGTCGTGCCACCATTCCAAGAGTCCCCCAGATGTGTCAGTCCATTCCAGAGGAACCTGTTTTCCCTGCACTGCCTTGACGTTCAAGCCGAGGATCGACTCCCACCACGTGTGCACGTGGGACAGCCCTGTGGGAAAGCCTCGTGGGAAAGCCTCGTGGGAAAGACTCGAGGGAAAACCATAGATCCTTTGATCCACGCGGCGGACTGCGTGACACTGCTGCTACCGCTCTGGAGGAAAGCGCAAGTGCATGCCCGCATTCGAGACGAGGACTGACTCCTCTGGGGAGACTCCAGAAGTACCCCAAGATCCATGTCAGCACTGGACAGGAATTCTCAGGTTCCGGCCCTGACTCCACCCAAGGTCTTAGGCCCCGGCATCGACGGGAGAGGAATCTCGAGGGGCCCCCGAGGAACTCGCATGGGGACTGGCCTTTCCTGAGGCCACCAGAGCGGTTCCCTGAGGTCCCCGTCGTAAGTCGAGAGCACGTGCCGCAACTCGAGAAAATCCCGGAGGTTTTGCCCTCCAGGCGAGATGAGGCCCATTTCCGCTGAGGCTTCTCGAGGCCAATCACATCTAACCACTGGAACTTCCAAAGGGTCCTTCACACCCTTGCTGCAACTCAAGAAGTTCCCCGACATACCCGTCTCCACTCGAGAGGAAGCACGTGCGGTCCCGCACACATCCAGGTGAGCCCCGTTTCCGCCTCCTAGCTCGAGATGAGGGATCCTTTCCCTGTTTCGTAGGGAAAGAATTCCCGGCGTTCCCGTCGCATCTCAAGAGGAGGCGCTCTCCACAGGAAAGGCGAGAGGAACTCCAGGGTCGAGACACCATTCCAAGAGTCCCCCAGATGTGTCAGTCCATTCCAGAGGAACCTGTTTTCCCTGTAGTGCCTTGACGTTCAAGCCGAGGATCGACTCCCACCACGTGTGCACGTGGGACAGCCCTGTGGGAAAGCCTCGTGGGAAAGCCTCGTGGGAAAGACTCGAGGGAAAACCATAGATCCTTTGATCCACGCGGCGGACTGCGTGACACTGCTGCTACCGCTCTGGAGGAAAGCGCAATGCATGCCCGCATTCGAGACGAGGACTGACTCCCCTGGGGAGACTCCAGAAGTACCCCAAGATCCATGTCAGCACTGGAGAGGAATCCTCAGGTTCCGGCCCCGGCTCAACACAAGGTCTTAGGACCCGGCATCGACGGGAGAGGAATCCCGAGATGCCCCCGAGGAACTCGCATGGGGACTGGCCTTTCCTGAGGCCACCAGAGCGGTTCCCTGAGGTCCCCGTCGTAAGTCGAGAGCACCTGCCGCAACTCTAGAAAATCCAGGAGGTTTTGCCCTCCAGGTGAGATGAGGCCCATTTCCGCTGAGGCTTCTCGAGGCCAATCACATCTAACCACTGGAACTTCCAAAGGGTCCTTCACACCATTGCTGCAACTCAAGAAGTTCCCCGACATACCCGTCTCCACTCGAGAGGAAGCACGTGGGGTCCCGCACACATCCAGGGGAGCCCCGTTTCCGCCTCCTAGCTCGAGATGAGGGATCCTTTCCCTGTTTCGTAGGGAAAGAATTCCCGGGGTTCCCGTCGCATCTCAAGAGGAGGCGCTCTCCACAGGATAGGCGATAGGAACTCCAGGGTCGTGCCACGATTCCAAGAGTCCCCCAGATGTGTCAGTCCATTCCAGAGGAACCTGTTTTCCCTGCACTGCCTTGACGTTCAAGCCGAGGATCGACTGCCACCACGTGTGCACGTGGGACAGCCCTGTGGGACAGCCCTGTGTGAAAGCCTCGTGGGAAAGCCTCGTGGGAAAGACTCGAGGGAAAACCATAGATCCTTTGATCCACGCGGCGGACTGCGTGACACTGCTGCTACCGCTCTGGAGGAAAGCGCAAGTGCATGCCCGCACTCGAGACGAGGACTGACTACCCTGGGGAGACTCCAGAAGTACCCCAAGATCCATGTCAGCACTGGAGAGGAATCCTCAGGTTCCGGCCCCGACTCCACACAAGGTCTTAGGCCCCGGCATCGACGGGAGAGGAATCCCGAGACGCCCCCGAGGAACTCGCATGGGGACTGGCCTTTCCTGAGGCCACCAGAGCAGTTCCCTGAGGTCCCCGTCGTAAGTCGAGAGCACCTGCCCCAACTCGAGAAAATCCAGGAGGTTTTGCCCTCCAGGCCAGATGAGGCCCATTTCCGCTGAGGCTTCTCGAGGCCAATCACATCTAACCACTGGAACTTCCAAAGGGACATTCACACCATTACTGCAACTCAAGAAGTTCCCCGACATACCCGTCTCCACTCGAGAGGAAGCACGTGGTGTCCCGCACACATCAAGGGGAGCCCCGTTTCCGCCTCCTAGCTCGAGATGAGGGATCCTTTCCCTGTTTCGTAGGGAAAGAATTCCCGGCGTTCCCGTCGCATCTCAAGAGGAGGCGCTCTCCACAGGAAAGGCGAGAGGAACTCCAGGGTCGTGCCACCATTCCAAAAGTCCCCAAGATGTGTCAGTCCATTCCAGAGGAACCTGTTTTCCCTGCACTGCCTTGACGTTCAAGCCGAGGATCGACTCCCACCACGTGTGCACGTGGGACAGCCCTGTGGGAAAGCCTCGTGGGAAAGCCTCGTGGGAAAGACTCGAGGGAAAACCATAGATCCTTTGATCCACGCGGCGGACTGCGTGACACTGCTGCTACCGCTCTGGAGGAAAGCTCAAGTGCATGCCTGCATTCGAGACGAGGACTGACTCCCCTGGGGAGACTCCAGAAGTACCCCAAGATCCATGTCAGCACTGGAGAGGAATCCTCAGGTTCCGGCCCCGACTCCACACAAGGTCTTAGGCCCCGGGATCGCCGGGAGAGGAATCCCGAGAGGCCCCCGAGGAACTCGCATGGGGACTGGCCTTTCCTGAGGCCACCAGAGCGGGTCCCTGAGGTTCCCGTCGTAAGTCGAGAGCACCTGCCGCAACTCGAGAAAATCCAGGAGGTTTTGCCCTCCAGGCGAGATGAAGCCAATTTCCGCTGAGGCTTCTCGAGGCCAATCACATCTAACCACTGGAACTTCCAAAGGGTCCTTCACACCCTTGCTGCAACTCAAGAAGTTCCCCGACATTCCCGTCTCCACTCGAGAGGAAGCACGTGGGGTCCCGCACACATCCAGGGGAGCCCCGTTTCCGCCTCCTAGCTCGAGATGAGGGATCCTTTCCCTGTTTCGTAGGGAAAGAATTCCCGGCGTTCCCGTCGCATCTCAAGAGGAGGCGCTCTCCACAGGAAAGGCGAGAGGAACTCCAGGGTCGTGCCACCATTCCAAGTGTCCCCCAGATGTGTCAGTCCATTCCAGAGGAACCTGTTTTCCCTGCACTGCCTTGACGTTCAAGCCGAGGATCGACTCCCACCACGTGTGCACGTGGGACAGCCCTGTGGGAAAGCCTCTTGGGAAAGCCCCGTGGGAAAGACTCGAGGGACAACCATAGATCCTTTGATCCACGCGGCGGACTGCGTGACACTGCTGCTACCGCTCTGGAGGAAAGCGCAAGTGCATGCCCGCATTCGAGACGAGGACTGACTCCCCTGGGGAGACTCCAGAAGTACCCCAAGATCCATGTCAGCGCTGGAGAGGAATCCTCAGGTTCCGGCCCCGACTCCACACAAGGTCTTAGGCCCCGGCATCGACGGGAGAGGAATGCCGAGAGGCCCCCGAGGAACTCGCATGGGGACTGGCCTTTCCTGAGGTCACCAGAGCGGGTCCCTGAGGTCCCCGTCGTAAGTCGAGAGCACCTGCCGCAACTCGAGAAAATCCAGGAGGTTTTGCCCTCCAGGCGAGATGAGGCCCATTTCCGCTGAGGCTTCTCGAGGCTAATCACGTCTAACCACTGGAACTTCCAAAGGGTCCTTCACACCCTTGCTGCAACTCAAGAAGTTCCCCGACATACCCGTCTCCACTCGAGAGGAAGCACGTGGGGTCCCGCACACATCCAGGGGAGCCCCGTTTCCGCCTCCTAGCTCGAGATGAGGGATCCTTTCCCTGTTCCTTAGGGAAAGAATTCCCGGCGTTCCCGTCGCATCTCAAGAGGAGGCGCTCTCAACAGGAAAGGCGAGAGGAACTCCAGGGTCGTGGCACCATTCCAAGAGACCCCCAGATGTGTCAGTCCATTCCAGAGGAACCTGTTTTCCCTGCACTGCCTTGACGTTCAAGCCGAGGATCCACTCCCACCACGTGTGCACGTGGGACAGCCCTGTGGGAAAGCCTCGTGGGAAAGCCTCGTGGGAAAGACTCGAGGGAAAACCATAGATCCTTTGATCCACGCGGCGGACTGCGTGACACTGCTGCTACCGCTCTGGAGGAAAGCGCAAGTGCATGCCCGCATTCGAGACGAGGACTGACTCCTCTGGGGAGACTCCAGAAGTACCCCAAGATCCATGTCAGCACTGGACAGGAATTCTCAGGTTCCGGCCCTGACTCCACCCAAGGTCTTAGGCCCCGGCATCGACGGGAGAGGAATCTCGAGGGGCCCCCGAGGAACTCGCATGGGGACTGGCCTTTCCTGAGGCCACCAGAGCGGTTCCCTGAGGTCCCCGTCGTAAGTCGAGAGCACGTGCCGCAACTCGAGAAAATCCCGGAGGTTTTGCCCTCCAGGCGAGATGATGCCCATTTCCGCTGAGGCTTCTCGAGGCCAATCACATCTAACCACTGGAACTTCCAAAGGGTCCTTCACACCCTTGCTGCAACTCAAGAAGTTCCCCGACATACCCGTCTCCACTCGAGAGGAAGCACGTGCGGTCCCGCACACATCCAGGTGAGCCCCGTTTCCGCCTCCTAGCTCGAGATGAGGGATCCTTTCCCTGTTTCGTAGGGAAAGAATTCCCGGCGTTCCCGTCGCATCTCAAGAGGAGGCGCTCTCCACAGGAAAGGCGAGAGGAACTCCAGGGTCGAGACACCATTCCAAGAGTCCCCCAGATGTGTCAGTCCATTCCAGAGGAACCTGTTTTCCCTTCACTGCCTTGACGTTCAAGCCGAGGATCGACTCCCACCACGTGTGCACGTGGGACAGCCCTGTGGGAAAGCCTCGTGGGAAAGCCTCGTGGGAAAGACTCGAGGGAAAACCATAGATCCTTTGATCCACGCGGCGGACTGCGTGACACTGCTGCTACCGCTCTGGAGGAAAGCGCAATGCATGCCCGCATTCGAGACGAGGACTGACTCCCCTGGGGAGACTCCAGAAGTACCCCAAGATCCATGTCAGCACTGGAGAGGAATCCTCAGGTTCCGGCCCCGGCTCAACACAAGGTCTTAGGACCCGGCATCGACGGGAGAGGAATCCCGAGACGCCCCCGAGGAACTCGCATGGGGACTGGCCTTTCCTGAGGCCACCAGAGCGGTTCCCTGAGGTCCCCGTCGTAAGTCGAGAGCACCTGCCGCAACTCTAGAAAATCCAGGAGGTTTTGCCCTCCAGGTGAGATGAGGCCCATTTCCGCTGAGGCTTCTCGAGGCCAATCACATCTAACCACTGGAACTTCCAAAGGGTCCTTCACACCCTTGCTGCAACTCAAGAAGTAACCCGACATACCCGTCTCCACTCGAGAGGAAGCACGTGGGGTCCCGCACACATCCAGGGGAGCCCCGTTTCCGCCTCCTAGCTCGAGATGAGGGATCCTTTCCCTGTTTCGTAGGGAAAGAATTCCCGGGGTTCCCGTCGCATCTCAAGAGGAGGCGCTCTCCACAGGATAGGCGATAGGAACTCCAGGGTCGTGCCACGATTCCAAGAGTCCCCCAGATGTGTCAGTCCATTCCAGAGGAACCTGTTTTCCCTGCACTGCCTTGACGTTCAAGCCGAGGATCGACTGCCACCACGTGTGCACGTGGGACAGCCCTGTGGGACAGCCCTGTGTGAAAGCCTCGTGGGAAAGCCTCGTGGGAAAGACTCGAGGGAAAACCATAGATCCTTTGATCCACGCGGCGGACTGCGTGACACTGCTGCTACCGCTCTGGAGGAAAGCGCAAGTGCATGCCCGCACTCGAGACGAGGACTGACTACCCTGGGGAGACTCCAGAAGTACCCCAAGATCCATGTCAGCACTGGAGAGGAATCCTCAGGTTCCGGCCCCGACTCCACACAAGGTCTTAGGCCCCGGCATCGACGGGAGAGGAATCCCGAGACGCCCCCGAGGAACTCGCATGGGGACTGGCCTTTCCTGAGGCCACCAAAGCAGTTCCCTGAGGTCCCCGTCGTAAGTCGAGAGCACCTGCCCCAACTCGAGAAAATCCAGGAGGTTTTGCCCTCCAGGCCAGATGAGGCCCATTTCCGCTGAGGCTTCTCGAGGCCAATCACATCTAACCACTGGAACTTCCAAAGGGACATTCACACCATTGCTGCAACTCAAGAAGTTCCCCGACATACCCGTCTCCACTCGAGAGGAAGCACGTGGTGTCCCGCACACATCAAGGGGAGCCCCGTTTCCGCCTCCTAGCTCGAGATGAGGGATCCTTTCCCTGTTTCGTAGGGAAAGAATTCCCGGCGTTCCCGTCGCATCTCAAGAGGAGGCGCTCTCCACAGGAAAGGCGAGAGGAACTCCAGGGTCGTGCCACCATTCCAAAAGTCCCCAAGATGTGTCAGTCCATTCCAGAGGAACCTGTTTTCCCTGCACTGCCTTGACGTTCAAGCCGAGGATCGACTCCCACCACGTGTGCACGTGGGACAGCCCTGTGGGAAAGCCTCGTGGGAAAGCCTCGTGGGAAAGACTCGAGGGAAAACCATAGATCCTTTGATCCACGCGGCGGACTGCGTGACACTGCTGCTACCGCTCTGGAGGAAAGCGCAAGTGCATGCCTGCATTCGAGACGAGGACTGACTCCCCTGGGGAGACTCCAGAAGTACCCCAAGATCCATGTCAGCACTGGAGAGGAATCCTCAGGTTCCGGCCCCGACTCCACACAAGGTCTTAGGCCCCGGGATCGCCGGGAGAGGAATCCCGAGAGGCCCCCGAGGAACTCGCATGGGGACTGGCCTTTCCTGAGGCCACCAGAGCGGGTCCCTGAGGTTCCCGTCGTAAGTCGAGAGCACCTGCCGCAACTCGAGAAAATCCAGGAGGTTTTGCCCTCCAGGCGAGATGAAGCCAATTTCCGCTGAGGCTTCTCGAGGCCAATCACATCTAACCACTGGAACTTCCAAAGGGTCCTTCACACCCTTGCTGCAACTCAAGAAGTTCCCCGACATTCCCGTCTCCACTCGAGAGGAAGCACGTGGGGTCCCGCACACATCCAGGGGAGCCCCGTTTCCGCCTCCTAGCTCGAGATGAGGGATCCTTTCCCTGTTTCGTAGGGAAAGAATTCCCGGCGTTCCCGTCGCATCTCAAGAGGAGGCGCTCTCCACAGGAAAGGCGAGAGGAACTCCAGGGTCGTGCCACCATTCCAAGTGTCCCCCAGATGTGTCAGTCCATTCCAGAGGAACCTGTTTTCCCTGCACTGCCTTGACGTTCAAGCCGAGGATCGACTCCCACCACGTGTGCACGTGGGACAGCCCTGTGGGAAAGCCTCTTGGGAAAGCCCCGTGGGAAAGACTCGAGGGACAACCATAGATCCTTTGATCCACGCGGCGGACTGCGTGACACTGCTGCTACCGCTCTGGAGGAAAGCGCAAGTGCATGCCCGCATTCGAGACGAGGACTGACTCCCCTGGGGAGACTCCAGAAGTACCCCAAGATCCATGTCAGCACTGGAGAGGAATCCTCAGGTTCCGGCCCCGACTCCACACAAGGTCTTAGGCCCCGGCATCGACGGGAGAGGAATGCCGAGAGGCCCCCGAGGAACTCGCATGGGGACTGGCCTTTCCTGAGGTCACCAGAGCGGGTCCCTGAGGTCCCCGTCGTAAGTCGAGAGCACCTGCCGCAACTCGAGAAAATCCAGGAGGTTTTGCCCTCCAGGCGAGATGAGGCCCATTTCCGCTGAGGCTTCTCGAGGCTAATCACGTCTAACCACTGGAACTTCCAAAGGGTCCTTCACACCCTTGCTGCAACTCAAGAAGTTCCCCGACATACCCGTCTCCACTCGAGAGGAAGCACGTGGGGTCCCGCACACATCCAGGGGAGCCCCGTTTCCGCCTCCTAGCTCGAGATGAGGGATCCTTTCCCTGTTCCTTAGGGAAAGAATTCCCGGCGTTCCCGTCGCATCTCAAGAGGAGGCGCTCTCAACAGGAAAGGCGAGAGGAACTCCAGGGTCGTGGCACCATTCCAAGAGACCCCCAGATGTGTCAGTCCATTCCAGAGGAACCTGTTTTCCCTGCACTGCCTTGACGTTCAAGCCGAGGATCCACTCCCACCACGTGTGCACGTGGGACAGCCCTGTGGGAAAGCCTCGTGGGAAAGCCTCGTGGGAAAGACTCGAGGGAAAACCATAGATCCTTTGATCCACGCGGCGGACTGCGTGACACTGCTGCCACCGCTCTGGAGGAAAGCGCAAGTGCATGCCCGCATTCGAGACGAGGACTGACTCCCCTGGGGAGACTCCAGAAGTACCCCAAGATCCATGTCAGCACTGGAGAGGAATCCTCAGGTTCCGGCCCCGACTCCACACAAGGTCTTAGGCCCCGGCATCGACGGGAGAGGAATCCCGAGAGGCCCCCGAGGAACTCGCATGGGGACTGGCCTTTCCTGAGGCCACCAGAGCGGGTCCCTGAGGTCCCCGTCGTAAGTCGAGAGCACCTGCCGCAACTCGAGAAAATCCAGGAGGTTTTGCCCTCCAGGCGAGATGAGGCCCATTTCCGCTGAGGCTTCTCGAGGCCAATCACATCTAACCACTGGAACTTCCAAAGGGTCCTTCACACCCTTGCTGCAACTCAAGAAGTTCCCCGACATACCCGTCTCCACTCGAGAGGAAGCACGTGGGTCCCGCACACATCCAGGGGAGCCACGTTTCCTCCTCCTAGCTCGAGATGAGGGATCCTTTCCCTGTTTCGCAGGGAAAGAATTCCCGGCGTTCCCGTCGCATCTCAAGAGGAGGCGCTCTCCACAGGAAAGGTGAGAGGAACTCCAGGGTCGTGCCACCATTCCAAGAGTCCCCCAGATGTGTCAGTCCATTCCAGAGGAACCTGTTTTCCCTGCACTGCCTTGACGTTCAAGCCGAGGATCGACTCCCACCACGTGTGCACGTGGGACAGCCCTGTGGGAAAGCCTCGTGGGAAAGCCTCGTGGGAAAGCCTCGAGGGAAAACCATAGATTCTTTGATCCACGCGGCGGACTGCGTGACTCTGCTGCTACCGCTCTGAAGGAAAGCGCAAGTGCATGCCCGCATTCGAGACGAGGACTGACTCCCCTGGGGAGACTCCAGAAGTACCCCAAGATCCATGTCAGCACTGGAGAGGAATCCTCAGGTTCCGGCCCCGACTCCATACAAGGCCTTAGGCCCCGGCATCGACGGGAGAGGAATCCCGAGAGGCCCCCGCGGAACTCGCATGGGGACTGGCCTTTCCTGAGGCCACCAGAGCGGTTCCCTGAGGTCCCCGTCGTAAGTCGAGAGCACGTGCCGCAACTCGAGAAAATCCAGGAGGTTTTGCCCTCCAGGCGAGATGAGGCCCATTTCCAATGAGGCTTCTCGAGGCCAATCACATCTAACCACTGGAACTTCCAAAGGGTCCTTCACACCATTGCTGCAACTCAAGAAGTTCCCCGACATACCAGTCTCCACTCGAGAGGAAGCACGTGGGGTCCCGCACACATCCAGGGGAGCCCCGTTTCCGCCTCCTAGCACGAGATGAGGGATCCTTTCCCTGTTTCGTAGGGAAAGAATTCCCGGCGATCCCGTCGCATCTCAAGAGGAGGCGCTCTCCACATTAAAGGCGAGAGGAACTCCAGGGTCGTGCCACTATTCCAAGAGTCCCCCAGATGTGTCAGTCCATTCCAGAGGAACCTGTTTTCCCTGCACTGCCTTGACGTTCAAGCCGAGGATCGACTCCCACCACGTGTGCACGTGGGACAGCCCTGTGGGAAAGCCTCGTGGGAAAGCCTCGTGGGAAAGACTCGAGGGAAAACCATAGATCCTTTGATCCACGCGGCGGACTGCGTGACACGGCTGCTTACGCTCTGGAGGAAAGCGCAAGTGCATGCCCGCATTCGAGACGAGGACTGACTTCCTTGGGGAGACTCCAGAAGTACCCCAAGATCCATGTCAGCACTGGAGAGGAATCCTCAGGTTCCGGCCCCGACTCCACACAAGGTCTTAGGCCCCGGCATCGACGGGAGAGGAATCCCGAGAGGCCCCCGAGGAACTCGCATGGGGACTGGCCTTTCCTGAGGCCACCAGAGCGGGTCCCTGAGGTCCCCGTCGTAAGTCGAGAGCACCTGCCGCAACTCGAGAAAATCCAGGAGGTTTTGCCCTCCAGGCGAGATGAGGCCCATTTCCGCTGAGGCTTCTCGAGGCCAATCACATCTAACCACTGGACTTCCAAAGGGTCATTCACACCATTGCTGCAACTCAAGAAGTTCCCCGAAATACCCGTCTCCACTCGAGAAGAAGCACGTGGGGTCCCGCACACATCCAGGGGAGCCCCGTTTCCGCCTCCTAGCTCGAGATGAGGGATCCTTTCCCTGTTTCGTAGGGAAAGAATTCCCGGCGTTCCCGTCGCATCTCAAGAGGAGGCGCTCTCCACAGGAAAGGCGATAGGAACTCCAGGGTCGTGACACCATTCCAAGAGTCCCCCAGATGTGTCAGTCCATTCCAGAGGAACCTTTTTCCGTGCACTGCCTTGACGTTCAAGCCGAGGATCGACTCCCACCACGTGTGCACGTGGGACAGCCCTGTGGGAAAGCCTCGTGGGAAAGCCTCGTGGGAAAGACTCGGGGGAAAACCATAGATCCTTTGATCCACGCGGCGGACTGCGTGACACTGCTGCTACCGCTCTGGAGGAAAGCGCAAGTGCATACCCGCATTCGAGACGAGGACTGACTCCCCTGGGGAGACTCCAGAAGTACCCCAAGATCCATGTCAGCACTGGAGAGGAATCCTCAGGTTCCGGCTCCGACTCCACACAAGGTCTTAGGCCCCGGCATCGACGGGAGAGGAATCCCGAGAGGCCCCCGAGGAACTCGCATGGGGACTGGTCTTTCCTGAGGCTACCAGAGCGGGTCCCTGAGGTCCCCGTCGTAAGTCGAGAGCACCTGCCACAACTCGAGAAAATCCAGGAGGTTTTGCCCTCCAGGCGAGATGAGGCCCATTTCCGCTGAGGCTTCTCGAGGCCAATCACATCTAACCACTGGACTTCCAAAGGGTCCTTCACACCATTGCTGCAACTCAAGAAGTTCCCCGAAATACCCGTCTCCACTCGAGAGGAAGCACGTGGGGTCCCGCACACATCCTGGGGTGCCCCGTTTCGCCTCCTAGCTCGAGATGAGGGATCCTTTCCCTGTTTCGTAGGGAAAGAATTCCCGGCGTTCCCGTCGCATCTCAAGAGGAGGCGCTCTCCACAGGAAAGGCGAGAGGAACTCCAGGGTCGTGCCACCATTCCAAGAGTCCCCCAGATGTGTCAGTCCATTCCAGAGGAACCTGTTTTCCCTGCACTGCCTTGACGTTCAAGCCGAGGATCCACTCCCACCACGTGTGCACGTGGGACAGCCCTGTGGGAAAGCCTCGTGGGAAAGCCTCGTGGGAAAGACTCGAGGGAAAACCATAGATCCTTTGATCCACGCGGCGGACTGCGTGACACTGCTGCTACCGCTCTGGAGGAAAGCGCAAGTGCATGCCCGCATTCGAGACGAGGACTGACTCCCCTGGGGAGACTCCAGAAGTACCCCAAGATCCATGTCAGCACTGGAGAGGAATCCTCAGGTTCCGGCCCCGACTCCACACAAGGTCTTAGGCCCCGGGATCGACGGGAGAGGAATCCCGAGAGGCCCCCGTGGAACTCGCATGGGGACTGGCCTTGCCTGAGGCCACCAGAGGGGGTCCCTGAGGTCCCCGTCGTAAGTCGAGAGCACCTGCCGCAACTCGAGAAAATCCAGGAGGTTTTGCCCTCCAGGCGAGATGAGGCCCATTTCCGCTGAGGCTTCTCGAGGCCAATCACATCTAACCACTGGAACTTCCAAAGGGTCCTTCAAACCATTGCTGCAACTCAAGAAGTTCCCCGACATACCCGTCTCCACTCGAGAGGAAGCACGTGGGGTCCCTCACACATCCAGTGGAGCCCCGTTTCCGCTTCCTAGCTCGAGATGAGGGGTCCTTCCCTGTTTCGTAGGGAAAGAATTCCCGGCGTTTCCGTCGCATCTCAAGAGGAGGCGCTCTCCACAGGAAAGGCTAGAGGAACTCCAGGGTCGTGACACCATTCCAAGAGTCCCCCAGATGTGTCAGTCCATTCCAGAGGAACCTGTTTTCCCTGCACTGCCTTGACGTTCAAGCCGAGGATCCACTCCCACCACGTGTTCACGTGGGACAGCCCTGTGGGAAAGCCTCGTGGGAAAGCCTCGTGGGAAAGACTCGAGGGAAAATCATAGATCCTTTGATCCACGCGGCGGACTGCGTGACACTGCTGCTACCGCTCTGGAGGAAAGCGCAAGTGCATGCCCCCATTCGAGACCAGGACTGAGTCCCCTGGGGGACTCCAGAAGTACCCCAAGATCCATGACAGTACTGGAGAGGAATCCTCAGGTTCCGGCCCCGGCTCCACACAAGGTCTTAGGCCCCGGCATCGACGGGAGAGGAATCCCGAGAGGCCCCCGAGGAACTCGCATGGGGACTGGCCTTTCCTGAGGCCACCAGAGCGGGTCCCTGAGGTCCCCGTTGTAAGTCGAGAGCACCTGCCGCAACTCGAGAAAATCCACGAGGTTTTGCCCTCCAGGCGAGATGAGGCCCATTTCCGCTGAGGCTTCTAGAGGCTAATCACGTCTAAATACTGGAACTTCCAACGGGTCCTTCACACCCTTGCTGCGACTAAAGAAGTTCCCCAACATACCCGTCTCCACTCCAGAGGAAGCACGTGGGGTCCCGCACACATCCAGGGGAGCACCGTTTCCGCCTCCTAGATCGAGATGAGGGATCCTTTCCCTGTTTCATAGGGAAAGAATTCCCGGCGTTCCCGTCGCATCTCAAGAGTAGGTGCTCTCCACAGGAAAGGGGAGAGGAACTCCAGGGTCGTGCCACCATTCCAAGAGACCCCCAGATATGTCAGTCCATTATAGAGGAACCTGTTTTCCCTGCATTGCCTTGATGTTCAAGCCGAGGATCGACTCCCACCACGTGTGCACGTGGGACAGCACTATGGGAAAACCTCGTGGGAAAGCCTCGTGGGAAAGACTCGAGGGAAAAGCATAGATCCTTTGATCCACGCGGCGGACTGCGTGACACTTCTGCTACCGCTCTGGAGGAAAGCGCAAGTGCATGCCCGCATTCGAGACGAGGACTGACTCCCCTGGGGAGACTCCAGAAGTACCCCAAGATCCATGTCAGCACTGGAGAGGAATCCTCAGTTTCCGGCCCCGACTCCACACAAGGTCTTAGGCCCCGGCATCGACGGGAGAGGAATCCCGAGAGGCCCCCGAGGAACTCGCATGGGGACTGGCCTTGCCTGAGGCCACCAGAGGGGGTCCCTGAGGTCCCCGTCGTAAGTCGAGAGCACCTGCCGCAACTCGAGACAATCCAGGAGGTTTTGCCCTCCAGGCGAGATGAGGCCCATTTCCGCTGAGGCTTCTCGAGGCCAATCACATCTAACCACTGGAACTTCCAAAGGGTCCTTCACACCCTTGCTGCAACTCAAGAAGTTCCCCGACATACCCGTCTCCACTCGAGAGGAAGCACGTGGGGTCCCGCACACATCCAGGGGAGCCCCGTTTCGCCTCCTAGCTCGAGATGAGGGATCCTTTCCCTGTTTCGTAGGGAAAGAATTCCCGGCGTTCCCGTCGCATCTCAAGAGGAGGCGCTCTCCACAGGAAAGGCGAGAGGAACTCCAGGGTCTTGCCACCATTCCAAGAGTCCCCCAGATGTGTCAGTCCATTCCAGAGGAACCTGTTTTCCCTGCACTGCCTTGACGTTCAAGCCGAGGATCGACTCCCACCACGTGTGCACGTGGGACAGCCCTGTGGGAAAGCCTCGTGGGAAAGCCTCGTGGGAAAGACTCGGGGGAAAACCATAGATCCTTTGATCCACGCGGCGGACTGCGTGACACTGCTGCTACCGCTCTGGAGGAAAGCGCAAGTGCATACCCGCATTCGAGACGAGGACTGACTCCCCTGGGGAGACTCCAGAAGTACCCCAAGATCCATGTCAGCACTGGAGAGGAATCCTCAGGTTCCGGCTCCGACTCCACACAAGGTCTTAGGCCCCGGCATCGACGGGAGAGGAATCCCGAGAGGCCCCCGAGGAACTCGCATGGGGACTGGTCTTTCCTGAGGCCACCAGAGCGGGTCCCTGAGGTCCCCGTCGTAAGTCGAGAGCACCTGCCGCAACTCGAGAAAATCCAGGAGGTTTTGCCCTCCAGGCGAGATGAGGCCCATTTCCGCTGAGGCTTCTCGAGGCCAATCACATCTAACCACTGGACTTCCAAAGGGTCCTTCACACCATTGCTGCAACTCAAGAAGTTCCCCGAAATACCCGTCTCCACTCGAGAGGAAGCACGTGGGGTCCCGCACACATCCTGGGGTGCCCCGTTTCGCCTCCTAGCTCGAGATGAGGGATCCTTTCCCTGTTTCGTAGGGAAAGAATTCCCGGCGTTCCCGTCGCATCTCAAGAGGAGGCGCTCTCCACAGGAAAGGCGAGAGGAACTCCAGGGTCGTGCCACCATTCCAAGAGTCCCCCAGATGTGTCAGGCCATTCCAGAGGAACCTGTTTTCCCTGCACTGCCTTGACGTTCAAGCCGAGGATCCACTCCCACCACGTGTTCACGTGGGACAGCCCTGTGGGAAAGCCTCGTGGGAAAGCCTCGTGGGAAAGACTCGAGGGAAAATCATAGATCCTTTGATCCACGCGGCGGACTGCGTGACACTGCTGCTACCGCTCTGGAGGAAAGCGCAAGTGCATGCCCCCATTCGAGACCAGGACTGAGTCCCCTGGGGGACTCCAGAAGTACCCCAAGATCCATGACAGTACTGGAGAGGAATCCTCAGGTTCCGGCCCCGGCTCCACACAAGGTCTTAGGCCCCGGCATCGACGGGAGAGGAATCCCGAGAGGCCCCCGAGGAACTCGCATGGGGACTGGCCTTTGCTGAGGCCACCAGAGCGGGTCCCTGAGGTCCCCGTCGTAAGTCGAGAGCACCTGCCGCAACTCGAGAAAATCCAGGAGGTTTTGCCCTCCAGGCGAGATGAGGCCCATTTCCGCTGAGGCTTCTAGAGGCTAATCACGTCTAAATACTGGAACTTCCAACGGGTCCTTCACACCCTTGCTGCGACTAAAGAAGTTCCCCAACATACCCGTCTCCACTCCAGAGGAAGAACGTGGGGTCCCGCACACATCCAGGGGAGCACCGTTTCCGCCTCCTAGATCGAGATGAGGGATCCTTTCCCTGTTTCATAGGGAAAGAATTCCCGGCGTTCCCGTCGCATCTCAAGAGTAGGTGCTCTCCACAGGAAAGGGGAGAGGAACTCCAGGGTCGTGCCACCATTCCAAGAGACCCCCAGATATGTCAGTCCATTATAGAGGAACCTGTTTTCCCTGCATTGCCTTGATGTTCAAGCCGAGGATCGACTCCCACCACGTGTGCACGTGGGACAGCACTGTGGGAAAACCTCGTGGGAAAGCCTCGTGGGAAAGACTCGAGGGAAAAGCATAGATCCTTTGATCCACGCGGCGGACTGCGTGACACTTCTGCTACCGCTCTGGAGGAAAGCGCAAGTGCATGCCCGCATTCGAGACGAGGACTGACTCCCCTGGGGAGACTCCAGAAGTACCCCAAGATCCATGTCAGCACTGGAGAGGAATCCTCAGGTTCCGGCCCCGACTCCACACAAGGTCTTAGGCCCCGGCATCGACGGGAGAGGAATCCCGAGAGGCCCCCGAGGAACTCGCATGGGGACTGGCCTTTCCTGAGGCCACCAGAGCGGGTCCCTGAGGTCCCCGTCGTAAGTCGAGAGCACCTGCCGCAACTCGAGAAAATCCAGGAGGTTTTGCCCTCCAGGCGAGATGAGGCCCATTTCCGCTGAGGCTTCTCGAGGCTAATCACATCTAACCACTGGAACATCCAAAGGGTCCTTCACACCCTTGCTGCAACTCAAGAAGGTCCCCGACATACCCGTCTCCACTCGAGAGGAAGCACGTGGTGTCCCGCACACATCCAGGGGAGCCCCGTTTCCGCCTCCTAGCTCGAGATGAGGGATCCTTTCCCTGTTTCGTAGGGAAAGAATTCCCGGCGTTCCCGTCGCATCTCAAGAGGAGGCGCTCTCCACAGGAAAGGCGAGAGGAACTCCAGGGTCATGCCACCATTCCAAGAGTCCCCCAGATGTGTCAGTCCATTCCAGAGGAACCTGTTTTCCCTGCACTGCCTTGACGTTCAAGCCGAGGATCGACTCCCACCACGTGTGCACGTGGGACAGCCCTGTGGGAAAGCCTCGTGGGAAAGCCTCGTGGGAAAGACTCGAGGGAAAACCATAGATCCTTTGATCCACGCGGCAGACTGCGTGACACTGCTGCTACCGCTCTGGAGGAAAGCGCAAGTGCATGCCCGCATTCGAGACGAGGACTGACTCCCCTGGGGAGACTCCAGAAGTACCCCAAGATCCATGTCAGCAGTGGAGAGGAATCCTCAGGTTCCGGCCCCGACTCCACACAAGGTCTTAGGCCCCGGCATCGACGGGAGAGGAATCCCGAGAGGCCCCCGAGGAACTCGCATGGGGACTGGCCTTTCCTGAGGCCACCAGAGCGGGTCCCTGAGGTCCCCGTCATAAGTCGAGAGCACCTGCCGCAACTCGAGAAAATCCAGGAGGTTTTGCCCTCCAGGCGAGATGAGGCCCATTTCCGCTGAGGCTTCTCGAGGCTAATCACCTCTAACCACTGGAACTTCCAAAGGGTCCTTCACACCCTTGCTGCAACTCAAGAAGTTCCCCGAAATACCCGTATCCACTCGAGAGGAAGCACGAGGGTCCCGCACACATCCAGGGGAGCCCCGTTTCCGCCTCCTAGCTTGAGATGAGGGATCCTTTCACTGTTTCGTAGGGAAAGAATTCCCGGCGTTCCCGTAGCATCTCAAGAGGAGGCGCTCTCCACAGGAAAGGCGAGAGGAACTCCAGGGTCGTGCCACCATTCCAAGAGTCCCCCAGATGTGTCAGTCCATTCCAGAGGAACCTGTTTTCCCTGCAAACCCTTGACGTTCAAGCCGAGGATCGACTCCCACCACGTGTGCACGTGGGACAGCCCTGTGGGAAAGCCTCGTGGGAAAGCCTCATGGGAAAGACTCGAGGGAAAACCATAGATCCTTTGATCCACGCGGCGGACTGCGTGACACGGCTGCTTACGCTCTGGAGGAAAGCGCAAGTGCATGCCCGCATTCGAGACGAGGACTGATTCCCCTGGGGAGACTCCAGAAGTACCCCAAGATCCATGTCAGCACTGGAGAGGAATCCTCAGGTTCCGGCCCCGACTCCACACAAGGTCGAAGGCCCGGCATCGACGGGAGAGGAATCCCGAGAGGCCCCCGAGGAACTCGCATGGGGACTCGCCTTTCCTGAGGCCACCAGAGCGAGTCCCTGAGGTCCCCGTCGTAAGTCGAGAGCACCTGCCGCAACTCGAGAAAATCCAGGAGGTTTTGCCCTCCAGGCGAGATGAGGCCCATTTCCGCTGAGGCTTCTCGAGGCCAATCACATCTAACCACTGGAACTTTCAAAGGGTCCTTCACACCCTTGCTGCAACTCAAGAAGTTCCCCAACATACCCGTCTGCACTCGAGAGGAAGCACGTGGTGTCCCGCACACATCCAGGGGAGCCCCGTTTCAGCCTCCTAGCTCGAGATGAGGTATCCTTTCCCTGTTTCATAGGGAAAGAATTCCCGGCGTTCCCGTTGCATCTCAAGAGGAGGCGCTCTCCACAGGAAAGGCGAGAGGAACTCCAGGGTCGAGACACCATTCCAAGAGTCCCCCAGATGTGTCAGTCCATTCCAGAGGAACCTGTTTTCCCTGCACTGCCTTGACGTTCAAGCCGAGGATCGACTCCCACCACGTGTGCACGTGGGACAGCCCTGTGGGAAAGCCTCGTGGGAAAACCTCGTGGGAAAACTCGAGGGAAAACCATAGATCCTTTGATCCACGCGGCGGACTGCGTGACACGGCTGCTACCGCTCTGGAGGAAAGCGCAAGTGCATGCCCGCATTCGAGACGAGGACTGACTTCCTTGGGGAGACTCCAGAAGTACCCCAAGATCCATGTCAGCACTGGAGAGGAATCCTCAGGTTCCGGCCCCGACTCCACACAAGGTCTTAGGCCCCGGCATCGACGGGAGAGGAATCCCGAGAGGCCCCCGAGGAACTCGCATGGGGACTGGCCTTTCCTGAGGCCACCAGAGCGGGTCCCTGAGGTCCCCGTCGTAAGTCGAGAGCACCTGCGGCAACTCGAGAAAATTCAGGAGGTTTTGCCCTCCAGGCGTGATGAGGCCCATTTCCACTGAGGCTTCTCGAGTCCAATCACATCTAACCACTGGAACTTCCAAAGGGTCCTTCACACCCTTGCTGCAACTCAAGAAGTTCCCCGACATACCCGTCTGCACTCGAGAGGAAGCACGTGGTGTCCCGCACACATCCAGGGGAGCCCCGTTTCCGCCTCCTAGCTCGAGATGAGGGATCCTTTCCCTGTTTCGTAGGGAAAGAATTCCCGGCGTTCCCGTCGCATCTCAAGAGGAGGCGCTCTCCACAGGAAAGGCGAGAGGAACTCCAGGGTCGTGCCACCATTCCGAGCGTCCCCCAGATGTATCAGCCCATTCCAGAGGAACCTGTTTTCCCTGCACTGCCTTGACGTTCAAGCCGAGGATCGACTCCCACCACGTGTGCACGTGGGACAGCCCTGTGGGAAAGCCTCGTGGGAAAGCCTCGTGGGAAAGACTCGAGGGAAAACCATAGATCCTTTGATCCACGCGGCGGACTGCGTGACACTGCTGCTACCGCTCTGGAGGAAAGCGCAAGTGCATGCCCACATTCGAGACGAGGACTGACTCCCCTGGGGAGACTCCAGAAGTACCCCAAGATCCATGTCAGCACTGGAGAGGAATCCTCAGGTTCCGGCCCCGACTCCACACAAGGGCTTAGGCCCCGGCATCGACGGGAGAGGAATCCCGAGACGTCCCCGAGGAACTCGCATGGGGACTGGCCTTTCCTGAGGCCACCAGAGCGGGTCCCTGAGGTCCCCGTGGTAAGTCGAGAGCACCTGCCGCAACTCGAGAAAATCCAGGAGGTTTTGCATTCCAGGCGAGATGAGGCCCATTTCCGCTGAGGCTTCTCGAGGCCAATCACGTCTAACCACTGGAACTTTCAGAGGGTCCTTCACACCCTTGCTGCAACTCAAGAAGTTCCCCGACATACCCGTCTCCACTCGAGAGGAAGCACGTGGGGTCCCGCACACATCCAGGGGAGCCCCGTTTCCGCCTCCTAGCTCGAGATGAGGGATCCTGTCCCTGTTTCGTAGGGAAAGAATTCCCGGCGTTCCCGTCGCAACTCAAGAGGTGGCGCTCTCCACAGGAAAGGCGAGAGGAACTCCAGGGTCGGGGCACAATTCCAAGAGACCCCCAGATGTGTCAGTCCATTCCAGATGAACCTGTTTTCCGTGCACTGCCTTGACGTTCAAGCCGAGGATCGACTCCCACCACGTGTGCACGTGGGACAGCCCTGTGGGAAAGCCTCGGGGGAAAGCCTCGTGGGAAAGACTCGAGGGAAAACCATAGATCCTTTGATCCACGCGGCGGACTGCGTGACACTGCTGCTACCGCTCTGGAGGAAAGCGCAAGTGCATGCCCGCATTTGAGACGAGGACTGACTCCCCTGGGGAGACTCCAGAAGTACCCCAAGATCCATGTCAGCACTGGAGAGGAATACTCAGGTTCCGGCCCCGACTCCACACAAGGTCGTAGGCCCGGCATCGACGGGAGAGGAATCCCGAGAGGCCCCTGAGGAACTCGCATGGGGACTGGCCTTTCCTGAGGCCACCAGAGCGGGTCCCTGAGGTCCCCGTCGTAAGTCGAGAGCACCTGCCGCAACTCGAGAAAATCCAGGAGGTTTTGCCCTCCAGGCGAGATGAGGCCCATTTCCGCTGAGGCTTCTCGAGGCCAATCACATCTAACCACTGGACTTCCAAAGGGTCATTCACACCATTGCTGCAACTCAAGAAGTTCCCCGACATACCCGTCTCCACTCGAGAAGAAGCACGTGGGGTCCCGCACACATCCAGGGGAGCCCCGTTTCCGCCTCCTAGCTCGAGATGAGGGATCCTTTCCCTGTTTCGTAGGGAAAGAATTCCCGGCGTTCCCGTCGCATCTCAAGAGGAGGCGCTCTCCACAGGAAAGGCGATAGGAACTCCAGGGTCGTGACACCATTCCAAGAGTCCCCCAGATGTGTCAGTCCATTCCAGAGGAACCTTTTTCCCTGCACTGCCTTGACGTTCAAGCCGAGGATCGACTCCCACCACGTGTGCACGTGGGACAGCCCTGTGGGAAAGCCTCGTGGGAAATCCTCGTGGAAAAGACTCGAGGGAAAACCATAGATCCTTTGATCCACGCGGCGGACTGCGTGACACTGCTGCTACCGCTCTGGAGGAAAGCGCAAGTGCATGCCCGCATTCGAGACGAGGACTGACTCCCCTGGGGAGACTCCAGAAGTACCCCAAGATCCATGTCAGCACTGGAGAGGAATCCTCAGGTTCCGGCCCCGACTCCACACAAGGTCTTAGGCCCCGGCATCGACGGGAGAGGAATCCCGAGAGGCCCCCGTGGAACTCGCATGGGGACTGGCCTTGCCTGAGGCCACCAGAGGGGGTCCCTGAGGTCCCCGTCGTAAGTCGAGAGCACCTGTCGCAACTCGAGACAATCCAGGAGGTTTTGCCCTCCAGGCGAGATGAGGCCCATTTCCGCTGAGGCTTCTCGAGGCCAATCACATCTAACCACTGGAACTTCCAAAGGGTCCTTCACACCCTTGCTGCAACTCAAGAAGTTCCCCGACATACCCGTCTCCACTCGAGAGGAAGCACGTGGGGTCCCGCACACATCCAGGGGAGCCCCGTTTCGCCTCCTAGCTCGAGATGAGGGATCCTTTCCCTGTTTCGTAGGGAAAGAATTCCCGGCGTTCCCGTCGCATCTCAAGAGGAGGCGCTCTCCACAGGAAAGGCGAGAGGAACTCCAGGGTCGTGCCACCATTCCAAGAGTCCCCCAGATGTGTCAGTCCATTCCAGAGGAACCTGTTTTCCCTGCACTGCCTTGACGTTCAAGCCGAGGATCGACTCCCACCACGTGTGCACGTGGGACAGCCCTGTGGGAAAGCCTCGTGGGAAAGCCTCGTGGGAAAGACTCGGGGGAAAACCATAGATCCTTTGATCCACGCGGCGGACTGCGTGACACTGCTGCTACCGCTCTGGAGGAAAGCGCAAGTGCATACCCGCATTCGAGACGAGGACTGACTCCCCTGGGGAGACTCCAGAAGTACCCCAAGATCCATGTCAGCACTGGAGAGGAATCCTCAGGTTCCGGCCCCGACTCCACACAAGGTCTTAGGCCCCGGCATCGACGGGAGAGGAATCCCGAGAGGCCCCCGAGGAACTCGCATGGGGACTGGCCTTTCCTGAGGCCACCAGAGCGGGTCCCTGAGGTCCCCGTCGTAAGTCGAGAGCACCTGCCGCAACTCGAGAAAATCCAGGAGGTTTTGCCCTCCAGGCGAGATGAGGCCCATTTCCACTGAGGCTTCTCGAGTCCAATCACATCTAACCACTGGAACTTCCAAAGGGTCCTTCACACCCTTGCTGCAACTCAAGAAGTTCCCCGACATACCCGTCTGCACTCGAGAGGAAGCACGTGGTGTCCCGCACACATCCAGGGGAGCCCCGTTTCCGCCTCCTAGCTCGAGATGAGGGATCCTTTCCCTGTTTCGTAGGGAAAGAATTCCCGGCGTTCCCGTCGCATCTCAAGAGGAGGCGCTCTCCACAGGAAAGGCGAGAGGAACTCCAGGGTCGTGCCACCATTCCGAGCGTCCCCCAGATGTATCAGCCCATTCCAGAGGAACCTGTTTTCCCTGCACTGCCTTGACGTTCAAGCCGAGGATCGACTCCCACCACGTGTGCACGTGGGACAGCCCTGTGGGAAAGCCTCGTGGGAAAGCCTCGTGGGAAAGACTCGAGGGAAAACCATAGATCCTTTGATCCACGCGGCGGACTGCGTGACACTGCTGCTACCGCTCTGGAGGAAAGCGCAAGTGCATGCCCACATTCGAGACGAGGACTGACTCCCCTGGGGAGACTCCAGAAGTACCCCAAGATCCATGTCAGCACTGGAGAGGAATCCTCAGGTTCCGGCCCCGACTCCACACAAGGGCTTAGGCCCCGGCATCGACGGGAGAGGAATCCCGAGACGTCCCCGAGGAACTCGCATGGGGACTGGCCTTTCCTGAGGCCACCAGAGCGGGTCCCTGAGGTCCCCGTGGTAAGTCGAGAGCACCTGCCGCAACTCGAGAAAATCCAGGAGGTTTTGCATTCCAGGCGAGATGAGGCCCATTTCCGCTGAGGCTTCTCGAGGCCAATCACGTCTAACCACTGGAACTTTCAGAGGGTCCTTCACACCCTTGCTGCAACTCAAGAAGTTCCCCGACATACCCGTCTCCACTCGAGAGGAAGCACGTGGGGTCCCGCACACATCCAGGGGAGCCCCGTTTCCGCCTCCTAGCTCGAGATGAGGGATCCTTTCCCTGTTTCGTAGGGAAAGAATTCCCGGCGTTCCCGTCGCAACTCAAGAGGTGGCGCTCTCCACAGGAAAGGCGAGAGGAACTCCAGGGTCGGGGCACAATTCCAAGAGACCCCCAGATGTGTCAGTCCATTCCAGATGAACCTGTTTTCCGTGCACTGCCTTGACGTTCAAGCCGAGGATCGACTCCCACCACGTGTGCACGTGGGACAGCCCTGTGGGAAAGCCTCGGGGGAAAGCCTCGTGGGAAAGACTCGAGGGAAAACCATAGATCCTTTGATCCACGCGGCGGACTGCGTGACACTGCTGCTACCGCTCTGGAGGAAAGCGCAAGTGCATGCCCGCATTCGAGACGAGGACTGACTCCCCTGGGGAGACTCCAGAAGTACCCCAAGATCCATGTCAGCACTGGAGAGGAATACTCAGGTTCCGGCCCCGACTCCACACAAGGTCGTAGGCCCGGCATCGACGGGAGAGGAATCCCGAGAGGCCCCCGAGGAACTCGCATGGGGACTGGCCTTTCCTGAGGCCACCAGAGCGGGTCCCTGAGGTCCCCGTCGTAAGTCGAGAGCACCTGCCGCAACTCGAGAAAATCCAGGAGGTTTTGCCCTCCAGGCGAGATGAGGCCCATTTCCGCTGAGGCTTCTCGAGGCCAATCACATCTAACCACTGGACTTCCAAAGGGTCATTCACACCATTGCTGCAACTCAAGAAGTTCCCCGACATACCCGTCTCCACTCGAGAAGAAGCACGTGGGGTCCCGCACACATCCAGGGGAGCCCCGTTTCCGCCTCCTAGCTCGAGATGAGGGATACTTTCCCTGTTTCGTAGGGAAAGAATTCCCGGCGTTCCCGTCGCATCTCAAGAGGAGGCGCTCTCCACAGGAAAGGCGATAGGAACTCCAGGGTCGTGACACCATTCCAAGAGTCCCCCAGATGTGTCAGTCCATTCCAGAGGAACCTTTTTCCCTGCACTGCCTTGACGTTCAAGCCGAGGATCGACTCCCACCACGTGTGCACGTGGGACAGCCCTGTGGGAAAGCCTCGTGGGAAATCCTCGTGGAAAAGACTCGAGGGAAAACCATAGATCCTTTGATCCACGCGGCGGACTGCGTGACACTGCTGCTACCGCTCTGGAGGAAAGCGCAAGTGCATGCCCGCATTCGAGACGAGGACTGACTCCCCTGGGGAGACTCCAGAAGTACCCCAAGATCCATGTCAGCACTGGAGAGGAATCCTCAGGTTCCGGCCCCGACTCCACACAAGGTCTTAGGCCCCGGCATCGACGGGAGAGGAATCCCGAGAGGCCCCCGTGGAACTCGCATGGGGACTGGCCTTGCCTGAGGCCACCAGAGGGGGTCCCTGAGGTCCCCGTCGTAAGTCGAGAGCACCTGTCGCAACTCGAGACAATCCAGGAGGTTTTGCCCTCCAGGCGAGATGAGGCCCATTTCCGCTGAGGCTTCTCGAGGCCAATCACATCTAACCACTGGAACTTCCAAAGGGTCCTTCACACCCTTGCTGCAACTCAAGAAGTTCCCCGACATACCCGTCTCCACTCGAGAGGAAGCACGTGGGGTCCCGCACACATCCAGGGGAGCCCCGTTTCGCCTCCTAGCTCGAGATGAGGGATCCTTTCCCTGTTTCGTAGGGAAAGAATTCCCGGCGTTCCCGTCGCATCTCAAGAGGAGGCGCTCTCCACAGGAAAGGCGAGAGGAACTCCAGGGTCGTGCCACCATTCCAAGAGTCCCCCAGATGTGTCAGTCCATTCCAGAGGAACCTGTTTTCCCTGCACTGCCTTGACGTTCAAGCCGAGGATCGACTCCCACCACGTGTGCACGTGGGACAGCCCTGTGGGAAAGCCTCGTGGGAAAGCCTCGTGGGAAAGACTCGGGGGAAAACCATAGATCCTTTGATCCACGCGGCGGACTGCGTGACACTGCTGCTACCGCTCTGGAGGAAAGCGCAAGTGCATACCCGCATTCGAGACGAGGACTGACTCCCCTGGGGAGACTCCAGAAGTACCCCAAGATCCATGTCAGCACTGGAGAGGAATCCTCAGGTTCCGGCCCCGACTCCACACAAGGTCTTAGGCCCCGGCATCGACGGGAGAGGAATCCCGAGAGGCCCCCGAGGAACTCGCATGGGGACTGGCCTTTCCTGAGGCCACCAGAGCGGGTCCCTGAGGTCCCCGTCGTAAGTCGAGAGCACCTGCCGCAACTCGAGAAAATCCAGGAGGTTTTGCCCTCCAGGCGAGATGAGGCCCATTTCCGCTGAGGCTTCTCGAGGCCAATCACATCTAACCACTGGACTTCCAAAGGGCCCTTCACACCATTGCTGCAACTCAAGAAGTTCCCGGAAATACCCGTCTCCACTCGAGAGGAAGCACGTGGGGTCCCGCACACATCCAGGGGAGCCCCGTTTCCGCCTCCTAGCTCGAGATGAGGGATCCTTTCCCTGTTTCGTAGGGAAAGATTTCCCGGCGTTCCCGTCGCATCTCAAGAGGAGGCGCTCTCCACAGGAAAGGCGATAGGAACTCGAGGGTCGTGACACCATTCCAAGAGTCCCCCAGATGTGTCAGTCCATTCCAGAGGAACCTGTTTTCCCTGCACTGCCTTGACGTTCAAGCCGAGGATCGACTCCCACAACGTGTGCACGTGGGACAGCCTTGTGGGAAAGCCTCGTGGGAAAGCCTCGTGGGAAAGACTCGAGGGAAAACCATAGATCCTTTGATCCACGCGGCGGACTGCGTGACACTGCTGCTACCGCTCTGGAGGAAAGCGCAAGTGCATGCCCGCATTCGAGACGAGGACTGACTCCCCTGGGGAGACTCCAGAAGTACCCCAAGATCCATGTCAGCACTCGAGAGGAATCCTCAGGTTCCGGCCCCGACTCCACACAAGGTCTTAGGCCCCGGCATCGACAGGAGAGGAATCCCGAGAGGCCCCCGAGGAACTCCCATGGGGACTGGCCTTGCCTGAGGCCACCAGAGGGGGTCCCTGAGGTCCCCGTCGTAAGTCGAGAGCACCTGCCGCAACTCGAGAAAATCCAGGAGGTTTTGCCCTCCAGGCGAGATGAGGCCCATTTCCGCTGAGGCTTCTCGAGGCCAATCACATCTAACCACTGGAACTTCCAAAGGGTCCTTCACACCCTTGCTGCAACTCAAGAAGTTCCCCGACATACCCGTCTCCACTCGAGAGGAAGCACGTGGGGTCCCGCACACATCCTGGGGTGCCCCGTTTCGCCTCCTAGCTCGAGATGAGGGATCCTTTCCCTGTTTCGTAGGGAAAGAATTCCCGGCGTTCCCGTCGCATCTCAAGAGGAGGCGCTCTCCACAGGAAAGGCGAGAGGAACTCCAGGGTCGTGCCACCATTCCAAGAGTCCCCCAGATGTGTCAGTCCATTCCAGAGGAACCTGTTTTCCCTTCACTGCCTTGACGTTCAAGCCGAGGATCGACTCCCACCACGTGTGCACGTGGGACAGCCCTGTGGGAAAGCCTCGTGGGAAAGCCTCGTGGGAAAGACTCGAGGGAAAACCATAGATCCTTTGATCCACGCGGCGGACTGCGTGACACTGCTGCTACCGCTCTGGAGGAAAGCGCAAGTGCATGCCCGCATTCGAGACGAGGACTGACTCACCTGGGGAGACTCCAGAAGTACCCCAAGATCCATGTCAGCACTGGAGAGGAATCCTCAGGTTCCGGCCCCGACTCCACACAAGGTCTTAGGCCCCGGCATCGACGGGAGAGGAATCCCGAGAGGCCCCCGTGGAACTCGCATGGGGACTGGCCTTGCCTGAGGCCACCAGAGGGGGTCCCTGAGGTCCCCGTCGTAAGTCGAGAGCACCTGCCGCAACTCGAGAAAATCCAGGAGGTTTTGCCCTCCAGGCGAGATGAGGCCCATTTCCGCTGAGGCTTCTCGAGGCCAATCACATCTAACCACTGGAACTTCCAAAGGGTCCTTCACACCCTTGCTGCAACTCAAGAAGTTCCCCGACATACCCGTCTCCACTCGAGAGGAAGCACGTGGGGTCCCGCACACATCCAGGGGAGCCCCGTTTCGCCTCCTAGCTCGAGATGAGGGATCCTTTCCCTGTTTCGTAGGGAAAGAATTCCCGGCGTTCCCGTCGCATCTCAAGAGGAGGCGCTCTCCACAGGAAAGGCGAGAGGAACTCCAGGGTCGTGACACCATTCCAAGAGTCCCCCAGATTTGTCAGTCCATTCCAGAGGAACCTTTTTTCCCTGCACTGCCTTGACGTTCAAGCCGAGGATCGACTCCCACCACGTGTGCACGTGGGACAGCCCTGTGGGAACGCCTCGTGGGAAAGCCTCGTGGGAAAGACTCGAGGGAAAACCATTGATCCTTTGATCCACGCGGCGGAATGCGTGACACGGCTGCTTACGCTCTGGAGGAAAGCGCAAGTGCATGCCCGCATTCGAGACGAGGACTGACTTCCTTGGGGAGACTCCAGAAGTACCCCAAGATCCATGTCAGCACTGGAGAGGAATCCTCAGGTTCCGGCCCCGACTCCACACAATGTCTTAGGCCCCGGCATCGACGGGAGAGGAATCCCGATAGGCCCCCGAGGAACTCGCATGGGGACTGGCCTTTCCTGAGGCCACCAGAGCGGGTCCCTGAGGTCCCCGTGGTAAGTCGAGAGCACCTGCCGCAACTCGAGAAAATCCAGGAGGTTTTGCATTCCAGGCGAGATGAGGCCCATTTCCGCTGAGGCTTCTCGAGGCCAATCACATCTAACCACTGGAACTTTCAGAGGGTCCTTCACACCCTTGCTGCAACTCAAGAAGTTCCCCGACATACCCGTCTCCACTCGAGAGGAAGCACGTGGGGTCCCGCACACATCCAGGGGAGCCCCGTTTCCGCCTCCTAGCTCGAGATGAGGGATCCTTTCCCTGTTTCGTAGGGAAAGAATTCTCGGCGTTCCCGTCGCATCTCAAGAGGAGGCGCTCTCCACAGGAAAGGCGAGAGGAACTCCAGGGTCGTGACACCATTCCAAGAGTCCCCCAGATGTGTCAGTCCATTCCAGATGAACCTGTTTTCCGTGCACTGCCTTGACGTTCAAGCCGAGGATCGACTCCCACCACGTGTCCACGTGGGACAGCCCTGTGGGAAAGCCTCGGGGGAAAGCCTCGTGGGAAAGACTCGAGGGAAAACCATAGATCCTTTGATCCACGCGGCGGACTGCGTGACACTGCTGCTACCGCTCTGGAGGAAAGCGCAAGTGCATGCCCGCATTCGAGACGAGGACTGACTCCCCTGGGGAGACTCCAGAAGTACCCCAAGATCCATGTCAGCACTGGAGAGGAATCCTCAGGTTCCGGCCCCGACTCCACACAAGGTCTTAGGCCCCGGCATCGACGGGAGAGGAATCCCGAGAGGCCCCCGAGGAACTCGCATGGGGACTGGCCTTTCCTGAGGCCACCAGAGCGGGTCCCTGAGGTCCCCGTCGTAAGTCGAGAGCACCTGCCGCAACTTGAGAAAATCCAGGAGGTTTTGCCCTCCAGGCGAGATGAGGCCCATTTCCGCTGAGGCTTCTCGAGGCTAATCACATCTAACCACTGGAACATCCAAAGGGTCCTTCACACCCTTGCTGCAACTCAAGAAGTTCCCCGACATACCCGTCTCCACTCGAGAGGAAGCACGTGGGGTCCCGCACACATCCAGGGGAGCCCCGTTTCCGCCTCCTAGCTCGAGATGAGGGATCCTTTCCCTGTTTCGTAGGGAAAGAATTCCCGGCGTTCCCGTCGCATCTCAAGAGGAGGCGCTCTCCACAGGAAAGGGGAGAGGAACTCCAGGGTCGTGCCACTATTCCAAGAGTCCCCCAGATGTGTCAGTCCATTCCAGAGGAACCTGTTTTCCCTGCACTGCCTTGACGTTCAAGCCGAGGATCGACTCCCACCACGTGTGCACGTGGGACAGCCCTGTGGGAAAGCCTCGTGGGAAAGCCTCGTGGGAAAGACTCGAGGGAAAACCATAGATCCTTTGACCCACGCGGCGGACTGCGTGACACTGCTGCTACCGCTCTGGAGGAAAGCACAAGTGCATGCCCGCATTCGAGACAAGGACTGACTCCCCTGGGGAGACTCCAGAAGTACCCCAAGATCCATGTCAGCACTGGAGAGGAATCCTCAGTTTCCGGCCTCGACTCCACACAAGGTCATAGGCCCTGGCATCGACGGGAGAGGAATCCCGAGAGGCCCCCGAGGAACTCGCATGGGGACTGGCCTTTCCTGAGGCCTCCAGAGCGGTTCCCTGAGGTCCCCGTCCTAAGTCGAGAGCACCTGCCCCAACTCGAGAAAATCCAGGAGGTTTTGCCCTCCAGGCGAGATGAGGCCCATTTCCGCTGAGGCTTCTCGAGGCCAATCACATCTAACCACTGGAACTTCCAAAGGGTCCTTCAAACCATTGCTGCAACTCAAGAAGTTCCCCGACATACCCGTCTCCACTCGAGAGGAAGCACGTGGGGTCCCTCAAACATCCAGTGGAGCCCCGTTTCCGCTTCCTAGCTCGAGATGAGGGATCCTTCCCTGTTTCGTAGGGAAAGAATTCCCGGCGTTTCCGTCGCATCTCAAGAGGAGGCGCTCTCCACAGGAAAGGCGAGAGGAACTCCAGGGTCGTGACACCATTCCAAGAGTCCCCCAGATGTGTCAGTCCATTCCAGAGGAACCTGTTTTCCCTGCACTGCCTTGACGTTCAAGCCGAGGATCGACTCCCACCACGTGTGCACGTGGGACAGCCCTGTGGGAAAGCCTCGTGGGAAAGCCTCGTGGGAAAGACTCGAGGGAAAACCATAGATCCTTTGATCCACGCGGCGGACTGCGTGACACTGCTGCTACCGCTCTGGAGGAAAGCGCAAGTGCATGCCCCCATTCGAGACCAGGACTGACTCCCCTGGGGGACTCCAGAAGTACCCCAAGATCCATGACAGTACTGGAGAGGAATCCTCAGGTTCCGGCCCCGGCTCCACACAAGGTCTTAGGCCCCGGCATCGATGGGAGAGGAATCCCGAGAGGCCCCCGAGGAACTCGCATGGGGACTGGCCTTTCCTGAGGCCACCAGAGCGGGTCCCTGAGGTCCCCGTCGTAAGTCGAGAGCACCTGCCGCAACTCGAGAAAATCCAGGAGGTTTTGCCCTCCAGGCGAGATGAGGCCCTTTTCCGCTGAGGCTTCTGGAGGCTAATCACGTCTAACCACTGGAACTTCCAAAGGGTCCTTCACACCATTGCTGCAAATCAAAAAGTTCCCCGACATACCCGTCTCACTCGAGAGGAAGCACCTGGGTCCCGCACACATCCAGGGGAGCCCCGTTTCCGGCTCCTAGCTCGAGATGAGGGATCCTTTACCTGTTTCGTAGGGAAAGAATTCCCGGCGTTCCCATCGTATCTCAAGATGAGGCGCTCTCCACAGGAAAGGCGATAGGAACTCCAGGGTTGTGACACCATTCCAAGAGTCCCCCAGATGTGTCAGTCCATTCCAGAGGAACCTGTTTTCCCTGCACTGCCTTGACTTTCAAGCCGAGGATCGACTCCCAACACGTGTGCACGTGGGACAGCCCTGTGGGAAAGCCTCGTGGGAAAGCCTCGTGGGAAAGACTCGAGGGAAAACCATAGATGCTTTGATCCACGCGGCAGACTGCGTGACACTGCTGCTACCGCTCTGGAGGAAAGCGCAAGTGCATGCCCGCATTCGAGACGAGGACTGACTCCCCTGGGGAGACTCCAGAAGTACCCCAAGATCCATGTCAGCACTGGAGAGGAATCCTCAGGTTCCGGCCCCGACACCACACAAGGTCTTAGGCACCGGCATCGATGGGAGAGGAATCCCCAGAGGCCCCCGAGGAACTCGCATGGGGACTGGCCTTTCCTGAGGCCACCAGAGCGGGTCCCTGAGGTCCATGTCGTAAGTCGAGAGCACCTGCCGCAACTCGAGAAAATCCAGGAGGTTTTGCCCTCCAGGCGAGATGAGGCCCATTTCCGCTGAGGCTTCTAGAGGCTAATCACGTCTAAATACTGGAACTTCCAACGGGTCCTTCACACCCTTGCTGCGACTAAAGAAGTTCCCCAACATACCCATCTCCACTCCAGAGGAAGCACGTGGGGTCCCGCACACATCCAGGGGAGCACCGTTTCCGCCTCCTAGATCGAGATGAGGGATCCTTTCCCTGTTTCATAGGGAAAGAATTCCCGGCGTTCCCGTCGCATCTCAAGAGGAGGTGCTCTCCACAGGAAAGGGGAGAGGAACTCCAGGGTCGTGCCACCATTCCAAGAGACCCCCAGATATGTCAGTCCATTATAGAGGAACCTGTTTTCCCTGCATTGCCTTGATGTTCAAGCCGAGGATCGACTCCCACCACGTGTGCACGTGGGACAGCCCTGTGGGAAAACCTCGTGGGAAAGCCTCGTGGGAAAGACTCGAGGGAAAAGCATAGATCCTTTGATCCACGCGGCGGACTACGTGACAATGCTGCTACCGCTCTGGAGGAAAGCGCAAGTGCATGCCCGCATTCGAGACGAGGACTGACTCCCCTGGGGAGACTCCAGAAGTACCCCAAGATCCATGTCAGCAGTGGAGAGGAATCCTCAGGTTCCGGCCCCGACTCCACACAAGGTCTTAGGCCCCGGCATCGACGGGAGAGGAATCCCGAGAGGCCCCCGAGGAACTCGCATGGGGACTGGCCTTTCCTGAGGCCACCAGAGCGGGTCCCTGAGGTCCCCGTCGTAAGTCGAGAGCACCTGCCGCAACTCGAGAAAATCCAGGAGGTTTTGCCCTCCAGGCGAGATGAGGCCCATTTCCGCTGAGGCTTCTCGAGGCTAATCACCTCTAACCACTGGAACTTCCAAAGGGTCCTTCACAACCTTGCTGCAACTCAAGAAGTTCCCCGACATACCCGTCTCCACTCGAGAGGAAGCACGAGGGTCCCGCACACATCCAGGGGAGCCCCGTTTCCGCCTCCTAGCTTGAGATGAGGGATCCTTTCACTGTTTCGTAGGGAAAGAATTCCCGGCGTTCCCGTAGCATCTCAAGAGGAGGCGCTCTCCACAGGAAAGGCGAGAGGAACTGAAGGGTCGTGCCACCATTCCAAGAGTCCCCCAGATGTGTCAGTCCATTCCAGAGGAACCTGTTTTCCCTGCACTGCCTTGACGTTCAAGCCAAGGATCGACTCCCACCACGTGTGCACGTGGGACAGCCCTGTGGGAAAGCCTCGTGGGAAAGCCTCGTGTAAAAGACTCGAGGGAAAACCATAGATCCTTTGATCCACGCGGCGGACTGCGTGACACTGCTGCTACCGCTCTGGAGGAAAGTGCAAGTGCATGCCCGCATTCGAGACGAGGACTGACTCCCCTGGGGAGACTCCAGAAGTACCCCAAGATCCATGTCAGCACTGGAGAGGAATCCTCAGGTTCCGGCCCCGACTCCACACAAGGTCTTAGGCCCCGGCATCGACGGGAGAGGAATCCCGAGAGGCCCCCGAGGAACTCGCATGGGGACTGGCCTTTCCTGAGGCCACCAGAGCGGGTCCCTGAGGTCCCCGTCGTAAGTCGAGAGCACCTGCCGCAACTCGAGAAAATCCAGGAAGTTTTGCCCTCCAGGCGAGATGAGGCCCATTTCCGCTGAGGCTTCTCGAGCCTAATCACGTCTAACCACTGGAACTTCCAAAGGGTCCTTCACACCCTTGTTGCAACTGAAGCAGATCCGCGACATACCCGTCTCCACTCGAGAGGAAGCACGTGGGGTCCCGCACACATCCAGGGGAGCCCCTTTTCCGCCTCGTAGCTCGAGATGAGGGATCCTTTCCCTGTTTCGTAGGGAACAAATTCCCGGCGTTCCCGTCGCATCTCAAGAGGAGGCGCTCTCCACAGGAAAGGCGAGAGGAACTCCAGGGTCATGCCACCATTCCAAGAGTCCCCCAGATGTGTCAGTCCATTCCAGAGGAACGTGTTTTCCCTGCATTACCTTGACGTTCAAGCCGAGGATCGAGTCCCACCACGTGTGCACGTGGGACAGCCCTGTGGAAAGCCTCGTGGGAAAGCCTCGTGGGAAAGACTCGAGGGAAAACCATAGATCCTTTGATCCACGCGGCGGACTGCGTGACACTGCTGCTACCGCTCTGGAGGAAAGCGCAAGTGCATGCCCGCATTCGAGACGAGCACTGACTCCCCTGGGGAGACTCCAGAAGTACCCCAAGATCCATGTCAGCACTGGAGAGGAATCCTCAGGTTCCGGCCCGGACTCCACACAAGGTCTTAGGCCACGGCATCGACGGGAGAGGAATCCCGAGAGGCCCCCGAGGAACTCGCATGGGGACTGGCCTTTCCTGAGGTCACCAGAGCGGGTCCCTGAGGTCCCCGTCGTAAGTCGAGAGCACATGCCGCAACTCGAGAAAATCCAAGAGGTTTTGCCCTCCAGGCGAGATGAGGCCCATTTCCGCTGAGGCTTCTCGAGGCTAATCACATCTAACCACTGGAACTTCCAAAGGGTCCTTCACACCCTTGCTGCAACTCTAGAAGTTCCCCGACATACCCGTCTCCACTCAAGAGGAAGCACGAGGGTCCCTCACACATCCAGGGGAGCCCCGTTTCCGCCTCCTAGCTCGAGATGAGGGATCCTTTCCCTGTTTCGTAGGGAAAGAATTGCCGGCGTTCCCGTCGCATCTCAAGAGGAGGCGCTCCCACAGAAAAGGCGAGAGGAACTCCACGGTCGTGCGACCATTTCAAGAGACCCCAGATGTGTCTGTCCATTACAGAGGAACCTGTTTTCCCTGCACTGCCTTGATGTTCAAGCCGAGGATCGAGTCCCAACACATGTGCTCGTTGGACAGCCCAGTGGGAAAGCCTCGTGGGAAAGCCTCGTGGGAAAGACTCGAGGGAAAACCATAGATCCTTTGATCCACGCGGCGGACTGTGTGACACTGCTGCTACCGCTCTGGAGGAAAGCGCAAGTGCATGCCCGCATTCGAGACGAGGACTGACTCCCCTGGGGAGACTCCAGAAGTACCCCAAGATCCATGTCAGCACTGGAGAGGAATCCTCAGGTTCCGGCCCCGACTCCACACAAGGTCTTAGGCCCCGGCATCGACGGGAGAGGAATCCCGAGAGGCCCCCGAGGAACTCGCATGGGGACTGGCCTTTCCTGAGGCCACCAGAGCGGGTCCCTGAGGTCCCCGTCGTAAGTCGAGAGCACCTGCCGCAACTCGAGAAAATCCAGGAGGTTTTGCCCTCCAGGCGAGATGAGGCCCATTTCCGCTGAGGCTTCTCGAGGCCAATCACGTCTAACCACTGGAACTTCCAAAGGGTCCTTCACACCCTTGCTGCAACTCAAGAAGTTCCCCGACATACCCGTCTCCACTCGAGAGGAAGCACGTGGGGTCCCGCACACATCCAGGGGAGCCCCGTTTCCGCCTCCTAGCTCGAGATGAGGGATCCTTTCCCTGTTTCGTAGGGAAAGAATTCCCGGCGTTCCCGTCACATCTCAAGAGGAGGCGCTCTACACAGGAAAGGCGAGAGGAACTCCAGGGTCGTGCCACCATTCCAAGAGTCCCCCAGATGTGTCAGTCCATTCCAGAGGAACCTGTTTTCCCTGCACTGCCTTGACGTTCAAGCCGAGGATCGACTCCCACCACGTGTGCACGTGGGACAGCCCTGTGGGAAAGCCTCGTGGGAAAGCCTCGTGGGAAAGACTCGAGGGAAAACCATAGATCCTTTGATCCACGCGGCGGACTGCGTGACACTGCTGCTACCGCTCTGGAGGAAAGCGCAAGTGCATGCCCGCATTCGAGACGAGGACTGACTCCCCTGGGGAGACTCCAGAAGTACCCCAAGATCCATGTCAGCACTGGAGAGGAATCCTCAGGTTCCGGCCCCGACTCCACACAAGGTCTTAGGCCCCGGCATCGACGGGAGAGGAATCCCGAGAGGCCCCCGAGGAACTCGCATGGGGACTGGCCTTTCCTGAGGCCACCAGAGCGGGCCCCTGAGGTCCCCGTCGTAAGTCGAGAGCACCTGCCGCAACTCGAGAAAATCCAGGAGGTTTTGCCCTCCAGGCGAGGTGAGGCCCATTTCCGCTGAGGCTTCTCGAGGCCAATCACATCTAACCACTGGAACTTCCAAAGGGTCCTGCACACCATTGCTGCAACTCAAGAAGTTCCCCGACATACCCGTCTCCACTCGAGAGGAAGCACGTGGGTCCCGCACACATCCTGGGGAGTCCCGTTTCCGCCTCCTAGCTCGAGATGAGGGATCCTTTCCCTGTTTCGCAGGGAAAGAATTCCCGGCGTTCCCCTCGCATCTCAAGAGGAGGTGCTCTCCACAGGAAAGGCGAGAGGAACTCCAGGGTCGTGCCACCATTCCAAGAGTCCCCCAGATGTGTCAGTCCATTCCAGAGGAACCTGTTTTCCCTGCACTGCCTTGACGTTCAAGCCGAGGATCGACTCCCACCACGTGTGCACGTGGGACAGCCTCGTGGGAAAGCCTCGTGGGAAAGACTCGAGGGAAAACCATAGATCCTTTGATCCACGCGGCGGACTGCGTGACACTGCTGCTACCGCTCCGGAGGAAAGCGCAAGTGCATGCCCGCATTCGAGACGAGGACTGACTCCCCTGGGGAGACTCCAGAAGTACCCCAAGATCCATGTCAGCACTAGAGAGGAATCCTCAGGTTCCCGCCCCGACTCCACACAAGGTCTTAGGCCCCGGCATCGCCGGGAGAGGATTCCCGAGAGGCCCCCGAGGAACTCGCATGGGGACTGGCCTTTCGTGAGGCCACCAGAGCGGGTCCCTGAGGTCCCCGTCGTAAGTCGAGAGCACCTGCCGCAACTCGAGAAAATCCAGGAGGTTTTGCCCTCCAGGCGAGATGAGGCCCATTTCCGCTGAGGCTTCTCGAGGCTAATCACGTCTAACCACTGGAACTTCCAAAGGGTCCTTCACACCCTTGCTGCAACTCAAGAAGTTCCCCGACATACCCGTCTCCACTCGAGAGGAAGCACGTGGGGTCCCGCACACATCCAGGTGAGCCCCGTTTCGCCTCCTAGCTCGAGATGAGGGATCCTTTCCCTGTTTCGTAGGGAAAGAATTCCCGGCATTCCCGTCGCATCTCAAGAGGAGGCGCTCTCCACAGGAAAGGCGAGAGGAACTCCAGGGTCGTGCCACCATTCCAAGAGTCCCCCAGATGTGTCAGTCCATTCCAGAGGAACCTGTTTTCCCTGCACTGCCTTGACGTTCAAGCCGAGGATCGACTCCCACCACGTGTGCACGTGGGACAGCCCTGTGGGAAAGCCTCGTGGGAAAGCCTCCTGGGAAAGACTCGAGGGAAAACCATAGATCCTTTGATCCACGCGGCGGACTGCGTGACACTGCTGCTACCGCTCTGGAGGAAGCGCAAGTGCATGCCCGCATTCGAGACGAGGACTGACTCCCCTGGGGAGACTCCAGAAGTACCCCAAGATCCATGTCAGCACTGGAGAGGAATCCTCAGGTTCCGGCCCCGACTCCACACAAGGTCTTAGGCCCCGGCATCGACGGGAGAGGAATCCCGAGAGGCCCCCGAGGAACTCGCATGGGGACTGGCCTTTCCTGAGGCCACCAGAGCGGTTCCCTGAGGTCGACGTCGTAAGTCGAAAGCACCTGCCGCAACTCGAGAAAATCCAGGAGGTTTTGCCCTCCAGGCGAGATGAGGCCCATTTTCGCTGAGGCTTCTCGAGGCCAATCACATCTAACCACTGGAACTTACAAAGGGTCCTTCACACCATTGCTGCAACTCAAGAAGTTCCCCGACATACCCGTCTCCACTCGAGAGGAAGCACGTGGGTTCCGGCACACATCCAGGGGAGCCCCGTTTCCGCCTCCTAGCTCGAGATGAGGGATCCTTTCCCTGTTTCGTAGGGAAAGAATTCCCGGCGTTCCCGTCGCATCTCAAGAGTAGGCGCTCTCCACAGGAAAGGCGAGAGGAACTCCAGGGTCGTGCCACCATTCCAAGAGTCCCCCAGATGTGTCAGTCCATTCCAGAGGAACGTGTTTTCCCTGCACTACCTTGACGTTCAAGCCGAGGATCGAGTCCCACCACGTGTGCACGTGGGACAGCCCTGTGGAAAGCCTCGTGGGAAAGCCTCGTGGGAAAGACTCGAGGGAAAACCATAGATCCTTTGATCCACGCGGCGGACTGCGGACACTGCTGCTACCGCTCTGGAGGAAAGCGCAAGTGCATGCCCGCATTCGAGACGAGGACTGACTCCCCTGGGGAGACTCCAGAAGTACCCCAAGATCCATGTCAGCACTGGAGAGGAATCCTCAGGTTCCGGCCCCGACTCCACACAAGGTCTTAGGCCCCGGCATCGACGGGAGAGGAATCCCGAGAGGCCCCCGAGGAACTCGCATGGGGACTGGCCTTTCCTGAGGTCACCAGAGCGGGTCCCTGAGGTCCCCGTCGTACGTCGAGAGCACATGCCGCAACTCGAGAAAATCCAGGAGGTTTTGCCCTCCAGGCGAGATGAGGCCCATTTCCGCTGAGGCTTCTCGAGGCTAATCACATCTAACCACTGGAATTTCCAAAGGGTCCTTCACACCCTTGCTGCAACTCTAGAAGTTCCCCGACATACCCGTCTCCACTCAAGAGGAAGCACGAGGGTCCCTCACACATCCAGGGGAGCCCCGTTTCCGCCTCCTAGCTCGAGATGATGGATCCTTTCCCTGTTTCGTAGGGAAAGAATTCCCGGCGTTACCGTCGCATCTCAAGAGGAGGCGCTCCCACAGAAAAGGCGAGAGGAACTCCAGGGTCGTGCGACCATTCCAAGAGACCCCAGATGTGTCTGTCAATTGCAGAGGAACCTGTTTTCCCTGCACTGCCTTGATGTTCAAGCCGAGGATCGACTCCCACCACGTGTGCTCGTTGGACAGCCCAGTGGGAAAGCCTCGTGGGAAAGCCTCGTGGGAAAGACTCGAGGGAAAACCATAGATCCTTTGATCCACGCGGCGGACTGTGTGACACTGCTGCTACCGCTCTGGAGGAAAGCGCAAGTGCATGCCCGCATTCGAGACGAGGACTGACTCCCCTGGGGAGACTCCAGAAGTACCCCAAGATCCATGTCAGCACTGGAGAGGAATCCTCAGGTTCCGGCCCCGACTCCACACAAGGTCTTAGGCCCCGGCATCGACGGGAGAGGAATCCCGAGAGGCCCCCGAGGAACTCGCATGGGGACTGGCCTTTCCTGAGGCCACCAGAGCGGGTCCCTGAGGTCCCCGTCGTAAGTCGAGAGCACCTGCCGCAACTCGAGAAAATCCAGGAGGTTTTCACCTCCAGGCGAGATGAGGCCCATTTCCGCTGAGGCCTCTCGAGGCTAATCAAGTCTAACCACTGGAACTTCCAAAGGGTCCTTCACACCCTTTCTGCAACTCAAGAAGTTCCCCGACATACCCGTCTCCACTCGAGAGGAAGCACGTGGGTCCCGCACACATCCAGGGGAGCCCCGTTTCCGCCTCCTAGCTCGAGATGAGGGATCCTTTCCCTGTTTCGTAGGGAAAGAATTCCGGCGTTCCCGTCGCATCTCAAGAGGAGGCGCTCTCCACAGGAAAGGCGAGAGGAACTCCAGGGTCGTGACACCATTCCAAGAGTCCCCCAGATGTGTCAGTCCATTCCAGAGGAACCTGTTTTTCCTGCACTGCCTTGACGTTCAAGCCGAGGATCGACTCCCACCACGTGTGCACGTGGGACAGACCTGTGGGAAAGCCTTGTGGGAAAGCCTCGTGGGAAAGACTCGAGGGAAAACCATTGACCTTTTGATCCACGCGGCGGACTGCGTGACACTGCTGCTACCGCTCTGGAGGAAAGCGCAAGTGCATGCCCGCATTCGAGACGAGGACTGACTCCCCTGGGGAGACTCCAGAAGTACCCCAAGATCCATGTCAGCACTGGAGAGGAATCCTCAAGTTCCGGCCCCGACTCCACACAAGGTCTTAGGCCCCGGCATCGACGGGAGAGGAATCCCGAGAGGCCCCCGAGGAACTCGCATGGCGACTGGCCTTTCCTGAGGCCACCAGAGGGGGTCCCTGAGGTCCCCGTCGAAAGTCGAGAGCACCAGCCGCAACTCGAGAAAATCCAGGAGGTTTTGCCCTCCAGGCGAGATGAGGCCCATTTCCGCTGAGGCTTCTCGAGGCCAATCACATCTAACCACTGGAACTTCCAAAGGGTCCTTCACACCCTTGCTGCAACTCAAGAGGTTCCCCGACATACCAGTCTGCACTCGAGAGGAAGCACGTGGTGTCCCGCACACATCCAGGGGAGCCCCGTTTCCGCCTCCTAACTCGAGATGAGGGATCCTTTCCCTGTTTCGTAGGGAAAGAATTCCCGGGGTTCCCGTCGCATCTCAAGAGGAGGCGCTCTCCACAGGAAAGGAGAGAGGAACTCCAGGGTCATGCCACCATTCCAAGAGTCCACCAGATGTGTCAGTCCATTCCAGAGGAACCTGTTTTCCCTGCACTGCCTTGACGTTCAAGCCGAGGATCGACTCCCACCACGTGTGCACGTGGGACAGCCCTGTGGGAAAGCCTCGTGGGAAAGCCTCGTGGGAAAGACTCGAGGGAAAATCATAGATCCTTTGATCCACGCGGCGGACTGCGTGACACTGCTGCTACCGCTCTGGAGGAAAGCGCAAGTGCATGCCCACATTCGAGACGAGGACTGACTCCCCTGGGGAGACTCCAGAAGTACCCCAAGATCCATGTCAGCACTGGAGAGGAATCCTCAGGTTCCGGCCCCGACTCCACACAAGGTCTTAGGCCCCTCATCGACGGGAGAGGAATCCTGAGAGGCCCCCGAGGAACTCGCATGGGGACTGGCCTTTCCTGAGGCCACCAGAGCGGGTCCCTGAGGTCCCCATCGTAAGTCGAGAGCACCTTCCGCAACTCGAGAAAATCCAGGAGGATTTGCCCTCCAGGCGAGATGAGGCCCATTTCCGCTGAGGCTTCTCGAGGCTAATCATATCTAACCACTGGAACTTCCAAAGGGTCCTTCACACCCTTGCTGCAACTCAAGCAGTTCCGCGACATACCCGTCTCCACTCGAGAGGAAGCACGTGGGGTCCCCCACACATCCAGGGGAGCCCCGTTTCCGCCTCCTAGCTCGAGATGAGGGATCCTTTCCCTGTTTCGTAGGGAAAGAATTCCCGGCGTTCCCGTCGCAACTCAAGAGGTGGCGCTCTCCACAGGAAAGGCGAGAGGAACTCCAGGGTCGGGGCACCATTCCAAGAGACCCCCAGATGTGTCAGTCCATTCCAGAGGAACCTGTTTTCCCTGCACTGCCTTGACGTTCAAGCCGAGGATCGACTCCCACCACGTGTGCACGTGGGACAGCCCTGTGGGAAAGCCTCGTGGGAAAGCCTCGTGGGAAAGACTCGAGGGAAAACCATAGATCCTTTGATCCACGCGGCGGACTGCGTGACACTGCTGCTACCGCTCTGGAGGAAAGCGCAAGTGCATGCCCGCATTCGAGACGAGGACTGACTCCCCTGGGGAGACTCCAGAAGTACCCCAAGATCCATGTCAGCACTGGAGAGGAATCCTCAGATTGTGGCCCCGACTCCACACAAGGTCTTAGGCCCCGGCATCGACGGGAGAGGAATCCCGAGAGGCCCCCGAGGAACTCGCATGGGGACTGGCCTTTCCTGAGGCCACCAGAGCGGGTCCCTGAGGTCCCCGTCGTAAGTCGAGAGCACCTGCCGCAACTCGAGAAAATCCAGGAGGTTTTGCCCTCCAGGCGAGATGAGGCCCATTTCCGCTGAGGCTTCTCGAGCCTCATCACGTCTAACCACTGGAACTTCCAAAGGGTCCTTCACACCCTTGCTGCAACTCAAGAAGTTCCCCGACATACCCGTCTCCACTCGAGAGGAAGTACGTGGGGTCCCGCACACATCCAGGGGAGCCCCGTTTCCGCCTCCTAGTTCGAGATGAGGGATCCTTTCCCTGTTTCGTAGGGAAAGAATTCCCGGCGTTCCCGTCGCATCTCAAGAGGAGGCGCTCTCCACAGGAAAGGCGAGAGGAACTCCAGGGTCGTGCCACCATTCCAAGAGTTCCCCAGATGTGTCCGTCCATTCCAGAGGAACCTGTTTTCACTGCACTGCCTTTACTTTCAAGCCGAGGATCGACTCCCACCACGTGTGCACGTGGGACAGCCCTGTGGGAAAGCCTCGTGGGAAAGCCTCGTGGGAATGACTCGGGGGAAAACCATAGATCCTTTGATCCACGCGGCGGACTGCGTGACACTGCTGTTACCGCTCTGGAGGAAAGCACAAGTGCATGCCCGCATTCGAGACGAGGACTGACTCTCCTGGGGAGACTCCAGAAGTACCCCAAGATCCATGTCAGCACTGGAGAGGAATCCTCAGGTTCCGGCCCCGACTCCACACAAGGTCTTCGGCGCCGGCATCGACGGGAGAGGAATCCCGAGAGGCCCCCGAGGAACTCACATGGGGACTGGCCTTTCCTGAGGCCACCAGAGCGGGTCCCTGACGTCCCCGTCGTAAGTCGAGAGCACCTGCCGCAACTCGAGAAAATCCAGGAGGTTTTGCCTTCCAGGCGAGATGAGGCCCATTTCCGCTGAGGCTTCTCGAGGCCAATCACATCTAAACACTGGAACTTCCAAAGGGTCCTTCACACCCTTGCTGCAACTCAAGAAGTTCCCCGACATACCCGTCTGCACTCGAGAGGAAGCACGTGCGGTCCCGCAAACATCCAGGGGAGCCCCATTTCCGCCTCCTAGCTCGAGATGAGGGATCCTTTCTCTGTTTCGTAGGGAACGAATTCCCGGCGTTCCCGTCGCATCTCAAGAGGAGGCGCTCTCCACAGGAAAGGCGAGAGGAACTCCAGGGTCGTGCCACCATTCCAAGAGTCCCCCAGATGTGTCAGTCCATTCCAGAGGAACGTGTTTTCCCTGCACTACCTTGACGTTCAAGCCGAGGATCGAGTCCCACCACGTGTGCACGTGGGACAGCCCTGTGGAAAGCCTCGTTGGAAAGCCTCGTTGTAAAGACTCGAGGGAAAACCATAGATCCTTTGATCCACGCGGCGGACTGCGGACACTGCTGCTACCGCTCTGGAGGAAAGCGCAAGTGCATGCCCGCATTCGAGACGAGGACGGACTCCCCGGGGGAGTCTCCAGAAGTACCCCAAGATCCATGTCAGAACTGGAGAGGAATCCTCAGGTTCCGGCCCCGACTCCACACAAGGTCTTAGGCCCCGGCATCGAAGGGAGAGGAAACCCGAGAGGCCCCCAAGGAACTCGCATGGGGACTGGCCTTTCCTGAGGTCACCAGAGCGGGTCCCTGAGGTCCCCGTCGTACGTCGAGAGCACATGCCGCAACTCGAGAAAATCCAGGAGGTTTTGCCCTCCAGGCGAGATGAGGCCCATTTCCGCTGAGGCTTCTCGAGGCTAATCACATCTAACAACTGGAATTTCCAAAGGGTCCTTCACACCCTTGCTGCAACTCTAGAAGTTCCCCGACATACCCGTCTCCACTCAAGAGGAAGCACGAGGGTCCCTCACACATCCAGGGGAGCCCCGTTTCCGCCTCCTAGCTCGAGATGAGGGATCCTTTCCCTGTTTCCTAGGGAACGAATTCCCGGCGTTCCCGTCGCATCTCAAGAGGAGGCGCTCTCCACAGGAAAGGCGAGAGGAACTCCAGGGTCGTGCCACCATTCCAAGAGTCCCCCAGATGTGTCAGTCCATTCCAGAGGAACGTGTTTTCCCTGCATTACCTTGACGTTCAAGCCGAGGATCGAGTCCCACCACGTGTGCACGTGGGACAGCCCTGTGGAAAGCCTCGTGGGAAAGCCTCGTGGGAAAGACTCGAGGAAAAACCATAGATCCTTTGATCCACGCGGCGGACTTCGTGACACTGCTGCTACCGCTCTGGAGGAAAGCGCAAGTGCATGCCGCATTCGAGACGAGGATTGACTCCCCTGGGGAGACTCCAGAAGTACCCCAAGATCCATGTCAGCACTGGAGAGGAATCCTCAGGTTCCGGCCCCGACTCCACACAAGGTCTTAGGCCCCGGCATCGAAGGGAGAGGAATCCAGAGAGGCCCCCGAGGAACTCGCATGGGGACTGGCCTTTCCTGAGGTCACCAGAGCGGGTCCCTGAGGTCCCCGTCGTAAGTCGAGAGCACATGCCGCAACTCTAGAAAATCCAGGAGGTTTTGCCCTCCAGGCGAGATGAGGCCCATTTCCGCTGAGGCTTCTCGAGGCTAATCACATCTAACCACTGGAACTTCCAAAGGGTCCTTCACACCCTTGCTGCAACTCTAGAAGTTCCCCGACATACCCGTCTCCACTCAAGAGGAAGCACGAGGGTCCCTCACACATCCAGGGGAGCCCCGTTTCCGCCTCCTAGCTCGAGATGAGGGATCCTTTCCCTGTTTCGTAGGGAAAGAATTCCCGGCGTTCCCGTCGCATCTCAAGAGGAGGCGCTCCCACAGAAAAGGCGAGAGGAACTCCAGGGTCGTGCGACCATTCCAAGAGACCCCAGATGTGTCTGTCCATTACAGAGGAACCTGTTTTCCCTGCACTGCCTTGACGTTCAAGCCGAGGATCGACTCCCACCACGTGTGCTCGTTGGACAGCCCAGTGGGAAAGCCTCGTGGGAAAGCCTTGTGGGAAAGACTCGAGGGAAAACCATAGATCCTTTGATCCACGCGGCGGACTGCGTGACACTGCTGCTACCGCTCTGGAGGAAAGCGCAAGTGCATGCCCGCATTCGAGACGAGGACTGACTCCCCTGGGGAGACTCCAGAAGTACCCCAAGATCCATGTCAGCACTGAAGAGGAATCCTCAGGTTCCGGCCCCGACTCCACACAAGGTCTTAGGCCCCGGCATCGACGGGAGAGGAATGCCGAGAGGCCCCCGAGGAACTCGCATGGGGACTGGCTTTTCCTGAGGCCACCAGAGCGGGTCCCTGAGGTCCCCATCGTCAGACGAGATCACCTGCCGCAACTCGAGAAAATCCAGGAGGTTTTGCCCTCCAGGCGAGATGAGGCCCATTTCCGCTGAGGCTTCTCGAGGCTAATCACGTCTAACCACTGGAACTTCCAAAGGGTCCTTCACACCCTTGCTGCAACTCAAGAAGTTCCCCGACATACCCGTCTCCACTCGAGAGGAAGCACGTGGGGTCCCGCACACATCCAGGGGAGCCCCGTTTCCGCCTCCTAGCTCGAGATGAGGGATCCTTTCCCTGATTCGTAGGGAAAGAATTCCCGGCGTTCCCGTCGCATCTCAAGAGGAGGCGCTCTCCACAGGAAAGGCGAGAGGAACTCCAGGGTCGTGCCACCATTCCAAGAGTCCCCCAGATGTGTCAGTCCATTCCAGAGGAACCTGTTTTCCCTGCACTGCCTTGACGTTCAAGCCGAGGATCGACTCCCACCACGTGTGCACGTGGGACAGCCCTGTGGGAAAGCCTCGTGGGAAAGCCTCGTGGGAAAGACTCGAGGGAAAACCATAGATCCTTTGATCCACGCGGCGGACTGCGTGACACTGCTGCTACCGCTCTGGAGGAAAGCGCAAGTGCATGCCCGCATTCGAGACGAGGACTGACTCCCCTGGGAGACTCCAGAAGTACCCCAAGATCCATGTCAGCACTGGAGAGGAATCCTCAGTTTCCGGCCCCGACTCCACACAAGGTCTTAGGCCCCGGCATCGACGGGAGAGGAATCCCGAGAGGCCCCCGAGGAACTCGCATGGGGACTGGCCTTTCCTGAGGCCACCATAGCGGGTCCTTGAGGTCCCCGTCGTAAGTCGAGAGCACCTGCCGCAACTCGAGAAAATCCAGGAAGTTTTGCCCTCCACTCGAGATGAGGCCCATTTCCGCTGAGGCTTCTCGAGGCTAATCACATCTAACCACTGGAACTTCCAAAGGGTCCTTCACACCCTTGCTGCAACTCAAGAAGTTCCCCGACATACCCGTCTCCACTCGAGAGGAAGCACGTGGGGTCCCGCACACATCCAGGGGAGCCCCGTTTCCGCCTCCTAGCTCGAGATGAGGGATCCTTTCCCTGTTTCGTAGGGAAAGAATTCCCGGCGTTCCCGTCGCATCTCAAGAGGAGGCGCTCTCCACAGGAAAGGCGAGAGGAACTCCAGGGTCGTGCCACCATTCCAAGAGTCCCCCAGATGTGTCAGTCCATTCCAGAGGAACCTGTTTTCCCTGCACTGCCTTGACGTTCAAGCCGAGGATCGACTCCCACCACGTGTGCACGTGGGACAGCCCTGTGGGAAAGCCTCGTGGGAAAGCCTCGTGGGAAAGACTCGAGGGAAAACCATAGATGCTTTGATCCACGCGGCAGACTGCGTGACACTGCTGCTACCGCTCTGGAGGAAAGCGCAAGTGCATGCCCGCATTCGAGACGAGGACTGACTCCCCTGGGGAGACTCCAGAAGTACCCCAAGATCCATGTCAGCACTGGAGAGGAATCCTCAGGTTCCGGCCCCGACACCACACAAGGTCTTAGGCACCGGCATCGATGGGAGAGGAATCCCCAGAGGCCCCCGAGGAACTCGCATGGGGACTGGCCTTTCCTGAGGCCACCAGAGCGGGTCCCTGAGGTCCATGTCGTAAGTCGAGAGCACCTGCCGCAACTCGAGAAAATCCAGGAGGTTTTGCCCTCCAGGCGAGATGAGGCCCATTTCCGCTGAGGCTTCTAGAGGCTAATCACGTCTAAATACTGGAACTTCCAACGGGTCCTTCACACCCTTGCTGCGACTAAAGAAGTTCCCCAACATACCCATCTCCACTCCAGAGGAAGCACGTGGGGTCCCGCACACATCCAGGGGAGCACCGTTTCCGCCTCCTAGATCGAGATGAGGGATCCTTTCCCTGTTTCATAGGGAAAGAATTCCCGGCGTTCCCGTCGCATCTCAAGAGGAGGTGCTCTCCACAGGAAAGGGGAGAGGAACTCCAGGGTCGTGCCACCATTCCAAGAGACCCCCAGATATGTCAGTCCATTATAGAGGAACCTGTTTTCCCTGCATTGCCTTGATGTTCAAGCCGAGGATCGACTCCCACCACGTGTGCACGTGGGACAGCCCTGTGGGAAAACCTCGTGGGAAAGCCTCGTGGGAAAGACTCGAGGGAAAAGCATAGATCCTTTGATCCACGCGGCGGACTACGTGACAATGCTGCTACCGCTCTGGAGGAAAGCGCAAGTGCATGCCCGCATTCGAGACGAGGACTGACTCCCCTGGGGAGACTCCAGAAGTACCCCAAGATCCATGTCAGCAGTGGAGAGGAATCCTCAGGTTCCGGCCCCGACTCCACACAAGGTCTTAGGCCCCGGCATCGACGGGAGAGGAATCCCGAGAGGCCCCCGAGGAACTCGCATGGGGACTGGCCTTTCCTGAGGCCACCAGAGCGGGTCCCTGAGGTCCCCGTCGTAAGTCGAGAGCACCTGCCGCAACTCGAGAAAATCCAGGAGGTTTTGCCCTCCAGGCGAGATGAGGCCCATTTCCGCTGAGGCTTCTCGAGGCTAATCACCTCTAACCACTGGAACTTCCAAAGGGTCCTTCACAACCTTGCTGCAACTCAAGAAGTTCCCCGACATACCCGTCTCCACTCGAGAGGAAGCACGAGGGTCCCGCACACATCCAGGGGAGCCCCGTTTCCGCCTCCTAGCTTGAGATGAGGGATCCTTTCACTGTTTCGTAGGGAAAGAATTCCCGGCGTTCCCGTAGCATCTCAAGAGGAGGCGCTCTCCACAGGAAAGGCGAGAGGAACTGAAGGGTCGTGCCACCATTCCAAGAGTCCCCCAGATGTGTCAGTCCATTCCAGAGGAACCTGTTTTCCCTGCACTGCCTTGACGTTCAAGCCAAGGATCGACTCCCACCACGTGTGCACGTGGGACAGCCCTGTGGGAAAGCCTCGTGGGAAAGCCTCGTGTAAAAGACTCGAGGGAAAACCATAGATCCTTTGATCCACGCGGCGGACTGCGTGACACTGCTGCTACCGCTCTGGAGGAAAGTGCAAGTGCATGCCCGCATTCGAGACGAGGACTGACTCCCCTGGGGAGACTCCAGAAGTACCCCAAGATCCATGTCAGCACTGGAGAGGAATCCTCAGGTTCCGGCCCCGACTCCACACAAGGTCTTAGGCCCCGGCATCGACGGGAGAGGAATCCCGAGAGGCCCCCGAGGAACTCGCATGGGGACTGGCCTTTCCTGAGGCCACCAGAGCGGGTCCCTGAGGTCCCCGTCGTAAATCGAGAGCACCTGCCGCAACTCGAGAAAATCCAGGAAGTTTTGCCCTCCAGGCGAGATGAGGCCCATTTCCGCTGAGGCTTCTCGAGCCTAATCACGTCTAACCACTGGAACTTCCAAAGGGTCCTTCACACCCTTGTTGCAACTGAAGCAGATCCGCGACATACCCGTCTCCACTCGAGAGGAAGCACGTGGGGTCCCGCACACATCCAGGGGAGCCCCTTTTCCGCCTCGTAGCTCGAGATGAGGGATCCTTTCCCTGTTTCGTAGGGAACAAATTCCCGGCGTTCCCGTCGCATCTCAAGAGGAGGCGCTCTCCACAGGAAAGGCGAGAGGAACTCCAGGGTCATGCCACCATTCCAAGAGTCCCCCAGATGTGTCAGTCCATTCCAGAGGAACGTGTTTTCCCTGCATTACCTTGACGTTCAAGCCGAGGATCGAGTCCCACCACGTGTGCACGTGGGACAGCCCTGTGGAAAGCCTCGTGGGAAAGCCTCGTGGGAAAGACTCGAGGGAAAACCATAGATCCTTTGATCCACGCGGCGGACTGCGTGACACTGCTGCTACCGCTCTGGAGGAAAGCGCAAGTGCATGCCCGCATTCGAGACGAGCACTGACTCCCCTGGGGAGACTCCAGAAGTACCCCAAGATCCATGTCAGCACTGGAGAGGAATCCTCAGGTTCCGGCCCGGACTCCACACAAGGTCTTAGGCCACGGCATCGACGGGAGAGGAATCCCGAGAGGCCCCCGAGGAACTCGCATGGGGACTGGCCTTTCCTGAGGTCACCAGAGCGGGTCCCTGAGGTCCCCGTCGTAAGTCGAGAGCACATGCCGCAACTCGAGAAAATCCAAGAGGTTTTGCCCTCCAGGCGAGATGAGGCCCATTTCCGCTGAGGCTTCTCGAGGCTAATCACATCTAACCACTGGAACTTCCAAAGGGTCCTTCACACCCTTGCTGCAACTCTAGAAGTTCCCCGACATACCCGTCTCCACTCAAGAGGAAGCACGAGGGTCCCTCACACATCCAGGGGAGCCCCGTTTCCGCCTCCTAGCTCGAGATGAGGGATCCTTTCCCTGTTTCGTAGGGAAAGAATTGCCGGCGTTCCCGTCGCATCTCAAGAGGAGGCGCTCCCACAGAAAAGGCGAGAGGAACTCCACGGTCGTGCGACCATTTCAAGAGACCCCAGATGTGTCTGTCCATTACAGAGGAACCTGTTTTCCCTGCACTGCCTTGATGTTCAAGCCGAGGATCGAGTCCCAACACGTGTGCTCGTTGGACAGCCCAGTGGGAAAGCCTCGTGGGAAAGCCTCGTGGGAAAGACTCGAGGGAAAACCATAGATCCTTTGATCCACGCGGCGGACTGTGTGACACTGCTGCTACCGCTCTGGAGGAAAGCGCAAGTGCATGCCCGCATTCGAGACGAGGACTGACTCCCCTGGGGAGACTCCAGAAGTACCCCAAGATCCATGTCAGCACTGGAGAGGAATCCTCAGGTTCCGGCCCCGACTCCACACAAGGTCTTAGGCCCCGGCATCGACGGGAGAGGAATCCCGAGAGGCCCCCGAGGAACTCGCATGGGGACTGGCCTTTCCTGAGGCCACCAGAGCGGGTCCCTGAGGTCCCCGTCGTAAGTCGAGAGCACCTGCCGCAACTCGAGAAAATCCAGGAGGTTTTGCCCTCCAGGCGAGATGAGGCCCATTTCCGCTGAGGCTTCTCGAGGCCAATCACGTCTAACCACTGGAACTTCCAAAGGGTCCTTCACACCCTTGCTGCAACTCAAGAAGTTCCCCGACATACCCGTCTCCACTCGAGAGGAAGCACGTGGGGTCCCGCACACATCCAGGGGAGCCCCGTTTCCGCCTCCTAGCTCGAGATGAGGGATCCTTTCCCTGTTTCGTAGGGAAAGAATTCCCGGCGTTCCCGTCACATCTCAAGAGGAGGCGCTCTACACAGGAAAGGCGAGAGGAACTCCAGGGTCGTGCCACCATTCCAAGAGTCCCCCAGATGTGTCAGTCCATTCCAGAGGAACCTGTTTTCCCTGCACTGCCTTGACGTTCAAGCCGAGGATCGACTCCCACCACGTGTGCACGTGGGACAGCCCTGTGGGAAAGCCTCGTGGGAAAGCCTCGTGGGAAAGACTCGAGGGAAAACCATAGATCCTTTGATCCACGCGGCGGACTGCGTGACACTGCTGCTACCGCTCTGGAGGAAAGCGCAAGTGCATGCCCGCATTCGAGACGAGGACTGACTCCCCTGGGGAGACTCCAGAAGTACCCCAAGATCCATGTCAGCACTGGAGAGGAATCCTCAGGTTCCGGCCCCGACTCCACACAAGGTCTTAGGCCCCGGCATCGACGGGAGAGGAATCCCGAGAGGCCCCCGAGGAACTCGCATGGGGACTGGCCTTTCCTGAGGCCACCAGAGCGGGCCCCTGAGGTCCCCGTCGTAAGTCGAGAGCACCTGCCGCAACTCGAGAAAATCCAGGAGGTTTTGCCCTCCAGGCGAGGTGAGGCCCATTTCCGCTGAGGCTTCTCGAGGCCAATCACATCTAACCACTGGAACTTCCAAAGGGTCCTGCACACCATTGCTGCAACTCAAGAAGTTCCCCGACATACCCGTCTCCACTCGAGAGGAAGCACGTGGGTCCCGCACACATCCTGGGGAGTCCCGTTTCCGCCTCCTAGCTCGAGATGAGGGATCCTTTCCCTGTTTCGCAGGGAAAGAATTCCCGGCGTTCCCCTCGCATCTCAAGAGGAGGTGCTCTCCACAGGAAAGGCGAGAGGAACTCCAGGGTCGTGCCACCATTCCAAGAGTCCCCCAGATGTGTCAGTCCATTCCAGAGGAACCTGTTTTCCCTGCACTGCCTTGACGTTCAAGCCGAGGATCGACTCCCACCACGTGTGCACGTGGGACAGCCTCGTGGGAAAGCCTCGTGGGAAAGACTCGAGGGAAAACCATAGATCCTTTGATCCACGCGGCGGACTGCGTGACACTGCTGCTACCGCTCCGGAGGAAAGCGCAAGTGCATGCCCGCATTCGAGACGAGGACTGACTCCCCTGGGGAGACTCCAGAAGTACCCCAAGATCCATGTCAGCACTAGAGAGGAATCCTCAGGTTCCCGCCCCGACTCCACACAAGGTCTTAGGCCCCGGCATCGCCGGGAGAGGATTCCCGAGAGGCCCCCGAGGAACTCGCATGGGGACTGGCCTTTCGTGAGGCCACCAGAGCGGGTCCCTGAGGTCCCCGTCGTAAGTCGAGAGCACCTGCCGCAACTCGAGAAAATCCAGGAGGTTTTGCCCTCCAGGCGAGATGAGGCCCATTTCCGCTGAGGCTTCTCGAGGCTAATCACGTCTAACCACTGGAACTTCCAAAGGGTCCTTCACACCCTTGCTGCAACTCAAGAAGTTCCCCGACATACCCGTCTCCACTCGAGAGGAAGCACGTGGGGTCCCGCACACATCCAGGTGAGCCCCGTTTCGCCTCCTAGCTCGAGATGAGGGATCCTTTCCCTGTTTCGTAGGGAAAGAATTCCCGGCATTCCCGTCGCATCTCAAGAGGAGGCGCTCTCCACAGGAAAGGCGAGAGGAACTCCAGGGTCGTGCCACCATTCCAAGAGTCCCCCAGATGTGTCAGTCCATTCCAGAGGAACCTGTTTTCCCTGCACTGCCTTGACGTTCAAGCCGAGGATCGACTCCCACCACGTGTGCACGTGGGACAGCCCTGTGGGAAAGCCTCGTGGGAAAGCCTCCTGGGAAAGACTCGAGGGAAAACCATAGATCCTTTGATCCACGCGGCGGACTGCGTGACACTGCTGCTACCGCTCTGGAGGAAGCGCAAGTGCATGCCCGCATTCGAGACGAGGACTGACTCCCCTGGGGAGACTCCAGAAGTACCCCAAGATCCATGTCAGCACTGGAGAGGAATCCTCAGGTTCCGGCCCCGACTCCACACAAGGTCTTAGGCCCCGGCATCGACGGGAGAGGAATCCCGAGAGGCCCCCGAGGAACTCGCATGGGGACTGGCCTTTCCTGAGGCCACCAGAGCGGTTCCCTGAGGTCGACGTCGTAAGTCGAAAGCACCTGCCGCAACTCGAGAAAATCCAGGAGGTTTTGCCCTCCAGGCGAGATGAGGCCCATTTTCGCTGAGGCTTCTCGAGGCCAATCACATCTAACCACTGGAACTTACAAAGGGTCCTTCACACCATTGCTGCAACTCAAGAAGTTCCCCGACATACCCGTCTCCACTCGAGAGGAAGCACGTGGGTTCCGGCACACATCCAGGGGAGCCCCGTTTCCGCCTCCTAGCTCGAGATGAGGGATCCTTTCCCTGTTTCGTAGGGAAAGAATTCCCGGCGTTCCCGTCGCATCTCAAGAGTAGGCGCTCTCCACAGGAAAGGCGAGAGGAACTCCAGGGTCGTGCCACCATTCCAAGAGTCCCCCAGATGTGTCAGTCCATTCCAGAGGAACGTGTTTTCCCTGCACTACCTTGACGTTCAAGCCGAGGATCGAGTCCCACCACGTGTGCACGTGGGACAGCCCTGTGGAAAGCCTCGTGGGAAAGCCTCGTGGGAAAGACTCGAGGGAAAACCATAGATCCTTTGATCCACGCGGCGGACTGCGGACACTGCTGCTACCGCTCTGGAGGAAAGCGCAAGTGCATGCCCGCATTCGAGACGAGGACTGACTCCCCTGGGGAGACTCCAGAAGTACCCCAAGATCCATGTCAGCACTGGAGAGGAATCCTCAGGTTCCGGCCCCGACTCCACACAAGGTCTTAGGCCCCGGCATCGACGGGAGAGGAATCCCGAGAGGCCCCCGAGGAACTCGCATGGGGACTGGCCTTTCCTGAGGTCACCAGAGCGGGTCCCTGAGGTCCCCGTCGTACGTCGAGAGCACATGCCGCAACTCGAGAAAATCCAGGAGGTTTTGCCCTCCAGGCGAGATGAGGCCCATTTCCGCTGAGGCTTCTCGAGGCTAATCACATCTAACCACTGGAATTTCCAAAGGGTCCTTCACACCCTTGCTGCAACTCTAGAAGTTCCCCGACATACCCGTCTCCACTCAAGAGGAAGCACGAGGGTCCCTCACACATCCAGGGGAGCCCCGTTTCCGCCTCCTAGCTCGAGATGATGGATCCTTTCCCTGTTTCGTAGGGAAAGAATTCCCGGCGTTACCGTCGCATCTCAAGAGGAGGCGCTCCCACAGAAAAGGCGAGAGGAACTCCAGGGTCGTGCGACCATTCCAAGAGACCCCAGATGTGTCTGTCAATTGCAGAGGAACCTGTTTTCCCTGCACTGCCTTGATGTTCAAGCCGAGGATCGACTCCCACCACGTGTGCTCGTTGGACAGCCCAGTGGGAAAGCCTCGTGGGAAAGCCTCGTGGGAAAGACTCGAGGGAAAACCATAGATCCTTTGATCCACGCGGCGGACTGTGTGACACTGCTGCTACCGCTCTGGAGGAAAGCGCAAGTGCATGCCCGCATTCGAGACGAGGACTGACTCCCCTGGGGAGACTCCAGAAGTACCCCAAGATCCATGTCAGCACTGGAGAGGAATCCTCAGGTTCCGGCCCCGACTCCACACAAGGTCTTAGGCCCCGGCATCGACGGGAGAGGAATCCCGAGAGGCCCCCGAGGAACTCGCATGGGGACTGGCCTTTCCTGAGGCCACCAGAGCGGGTCCCTGAGGTCCCCGTCGTAAGTCGAGAGCACCTGCCGCAACTCGAGAAAATCCAGGAGGTTTTCACCTCCAGGCGAGATGAGGCCCATTTCCGCTGAGGCCTCTCGAGGCTAATCAAGTCTAACCACTGGAACTTCCAAAGGGTCCTTCACACCCTTTCTGCAACTCAAGAAGTTCCCCGACATACCCGTCTCCACTCGAGAGGAAGCACGTGGGTCCCGCACACATCCAGGGGAGCCCCGTTTCCGCCTCCTAGCTCGAGATGAGGGATCCTTTCCCTGTTTCGTAGGGAAAGAATTCCGGCGTTCCCGTCGCATCTCAAGAGGAGGCGCTCTCCACAGGAAAGGCGAGAGGAACTCCAGGGTCGTGACACCATTCCAAGAGTCCCCCAGATGTGTCAGTCCATTCCAGAGGAACCTGTTTTTCCTGCACTGCCTTGACGTTCAAGCCGAGGATCGACTCCCACCACGTGTGCACGTGGGACAGACCTGTGGGAAAGCCTTGTGGGAAAGCCTCGTGGGAAAGACTCGAGGGAAAACCATTGACCTTTTGATCCACGCGGCGGACTGCGTGACACTGCTGCTACCGCTCTGGAGGAAAGCGCAAGTGCATGCCCGCATTCGAGACGAGGACTGACTCCCCTGGGGAGACTCCAGAAGTACCCCAAGATCCATGTCAGCACTGGAGAGGAATCCTCAAGTTCCGGCCCCGACTCCACACAAGGTCTTAGGCCCCGGCATCGACGGGAGAGGAATCCCGAGAGGCCCCCGAGGAACTCGCATGGCGACTGGCCTTTCCTGAGGCCACCAGAGGGGGTCCCTGAGGTCCCCGTCGAAAGTCGAGAGCACCAGCCGCAACTCGAGAAAATCCAGGAGGTTTTGCCCTCCAGGCGAGATGAGGCCCATTTCCGCTGAGGCTTCTCGAGGCCAATCACATCTAACCACTGGAACTTCCAAAGGGTCCTTCACACCCTTGCTGCAACTCAAGAGGTTCCCCGACATACCCGTCTGCACTCGAGAGGAAGCACGTGGTGTCCCGCACACATCCAGGGGAGCCCCGTTTCCGCCTCCTAACTCGAGATGAGGGATCCTTTCCCTGTTTCGTAGGGAAAGAATTCCCGGGGTTCCCGTCGCATCTCAAGAGGAGGCGCTCTCCACAGGAAAGGAGAGAGGAACTCCAGGGTCATGCCACCATTCCAAGAGTCCACCAGATGTGTCAGTCCATTCCAGAGGAACCTGTTTTCCCTGCACTGCCTTGACGTTCAAGCCGAGGATCGACTCCCACCACGTGTGCACGTGGGACAGCCCTGTGGGAAAGCCTCGTGGGAAAGCCTCGTGGGAAAGACTCGAGGGAAAATCATAGATCCTTTGATCCACGCGGCGGACTGCGTGACACTGCTGCTACCGCTCTGGAGGAAAGCGCAAGTGCATGCCCACATTCGAGACGAGGACTGACTCCCCTGGGGAGACTCCAGAAGTACCCCAAGATCCATGTCAGCACTGGAGAGGAATCCTCAGGTTCCGGCCCCGACTCCACACAAGGTCTTAGGCCCCTCATCGACGGGAGAGGAATCCTGAGAGGCCCCCGAGGAACTCGCATGGGGACTGGCCTTTCCTGAGGCCACCAGAGCGGGTCCCTGAGGTCCCCATCGTAAGTCGAGAGCACCTTCCGCAACTCGAGAAAATCCAGGAGGATTTGCCCTCCAGGCGAGATGAGGCCCATTTCCGCTGAGGCTTCTCGAGGCTAATCATATCTAACCACTGGAACTTCCAAAGGGTCCTTCACACCCTTGCTGCAACTCAAGCAGTTCCGCGACATACCCGTCTCCACTCGAGAGGAAGCACGTGGGGTCCCCCACACATCCAGGGGAGCCCCGTTTCCGCCTCCTAGCTCGAGATGAGGGATCCTTTCCCTGTTTCGTAGGGAAAGAATTCCCGGCGTTCCCGTCGCAACTCAAGAGGTGGCGCTCTCCACAGGAAAGGCGAGAGGAACTCCAGGGTCGGGGCACCATTCCAAGAGACCCCCAGATGTGTCAGTCCATTCCAGAGGAACCTGTTTTCCCTGCACTGCCTTGACGTTCAAGCCGAGGATCGACTCCCACCACGTGTGCACGTGGGACAGCCCTGTGGGAAAGCCTCGTGGGAAAGCCTCGTGGGAAAGACTCGAGGGAAAACCATAGATCCTTTGATCCACGCGGCGGACTGCGTGACACTGCTGCTACCGCTCTGGAGGAAAGCGCAAGTGCATGCCCGCATTCGAGACGAGGACTGACTCCCCTGGGGAGACTCCAGAAGTACCCCAAGATCCATGTCAGCACTGGAGAGGAATCCTCAGATTGTGGCCCCGACTCCACACAAGGTCTTAGGCCCCGGCATCAACGGGAGAGGAATCCCGAGAGGCCCCCGAGGAACTCGCATGGGGACTGGCCTTTCCTGAGGCCACCAGAGCGGGTCCCTGAGGTCCCCGTCGTAAGTCGAGAGCACCTGCCGCAACTCGAGAAAATCCAGGAGGTTTTGCCCTCCAGGCGAGATGAGGCCCATTTCCGCTGAGGCTTCTCGAGCCTAATCACGTCTAACCACTGGAACTTCCAAAGGGTCCTTCACACCCTTGCTGCAACTCAAGAAGTTCCCCGACATACCCGTCTCCACTCGAGAGGAAGTACGTGGGGTCCCGCACACATCCAGGGGAGCCCCGTTTCCGCCTCCTAGTTCGAGATGAGGGATCCTTTCCCTGTTTCGTAGGGAAAGAATTCCCGGCGTTCCCGTCGCATCTCAAGAGGAGGCGCTCTCCACAGGAAAGGCGAGAGGAACTCCAGGGTCGTGCCACCATTCCAAGAGTTCCCCAGATGTGTCCGTCCATTCCAGAGGAACCTGTTTTCACTGCACTGCCTTTACTTTCAAGCCGAGGATCGACTCCCACCACGTGTGCACGTGGGACAGCCCTGTGGGAAAGCCTCGTGGGAAAGCCTCGTGGGAATGACTCGGGGGAAAACCATAGATCCTTTGATCCACGCGGCGGACTGCGTGACACTGCTGCTACCGCTCTGGAGGAAAGCACAAGTGCATGCCCGCATTCGAGACGAGGACTGACTCTCCTGGGGAGACTCCAGAAGTACCCCAAGATCCATGTCAGCACTGGAGAGGAATCCTCAGGTTCCGGCCCCGACTCCACACAAGGTCTTCGGCGCCGGCATCGACGGGAGAGGAATCCCGAGAGGCCCCCGAGGAACTCACATGGGGACTGGCCTTTCCTGAGGCCACCAGAGCGGGTCCCTGACGTCCCCGTCGTAAGTCGAGAGCACCTGCCGCAACTCGAGAAAATCCAGGAGGTTTTGCCTTCCAGGCGAGATGAGGCCCATTTCCGCTGAGGCTTCTCGAGGCCAATCACATCTAAACACTGGAACTTCCAAAGGGTCCTTCACACCCTTGCTGCAACTCAAGAAGTTCCCCGACATACCCGTCTGCACTCGAGAGGAAGCACGTGCGGTCCCGCAAACATCCAGGGGAGCCCCATTTCCGCCTCCTAGCTCGAGATGAGGGATCCTTTCTCTGTTTCGTAGGGAACGAATTCCCGGCGTTCCCGTCGCATCTCAAGAGGAGGCGCTCTCCACAGGAAAGGCGAGAGGAACTCCAGGGTCATGCCACCATTCCAAGAGTCCCCCAGATGTGTCAGTCCATTCCAGAGGAACGTGTTTTCCCTGCACTACCTTGACGTTCAAGCCGAGGATCGAGTCCCACCACGTGTGCACGTGGGACAGCCCTGTGGAAAGCCTCGTTGGAAAGCCTCGTTGTAAAGACTCGAGGGAAAACCATAGATCCTTTGATCCACGCGGCGGACTGCGGACACTGCTGCTACCGCTCTGGAGGAAAGCGCAAGTGCATGCCCGCATTCGAGACGAGGACTGACTCCCCTGGGGAGTCTCCAGAAGTACCCCAAGATCCATGTCAGAACTGGAGAGGAATCCTCAGGTTCCGGCCCCGACTCCACACAAGGTCTTAGGCCCCGGCATCGAAGGGAGAGGAAACCCGAGAGGCCCCCAAGGAACTCGCATGGGGACTGGCCTTTCCTGAGGTCACCAGAGCGGGTCCCTGAGGTCCCCGTCGTACGTCGAGAGCACATGCCGCAACTCGAGAAAATCCAGGAGGTTTTGCCCTCCAGGCGAGATGAGGCCCATTTCCGCTGAGGCTTCTCGAGGCTAATCACATCTAACAACTGGAATTTCCAAAGGGTCCTTCACACCCTTGCTGCAACTCTAGAAGTTCCCCGACATACCCGTCTCCACTCAAGAGGAAGCACGAGGGTCCCTCACACATCCAGGGGAGCCCCGTTTCCGCCTCCTAGCTCGAGATGAGGGATCCTTTCCCTGTTTCCTAGGGAACGAATTCCCGGCGTTCCCGTCGCATCTCAAGAGGAGGCGCTCTCCACAGGAAAGGCGAGAGGAACTCCAGGGTCGTGCCACCATTCCAAGAGTCCCCCAGATGTGTCAGTCCATTCCAGAGGAACGTGTTTTCCCTGCATTACCTTGACGTTCAAGCCGAGGATCGAGTCCCACCACGTGTGCACGTGGGACAGCCCTGTGGAAAGCCTCGTGGGAAAGCCTCGTGGGAAAGACTCGAGGAAAAACCATAGATCCTTTGATCCACGCGGCGGACTTCGTGACACTGCTGCTACCGCTCTGGAGGAAAGCGCAAGTGCATGCCGCATTCGAGACGAGGATTGACTCCCCTGGGGAGACTCCAGAAGTACCCCAAGATCCATGTCAGCACTGGAGAGGAATCCTCAGGTTCCGGCCCCGACTCCACACAAGGTCTTAGGCCCCGGCATCGAAGGGAGAGGAATCCAGAGAGGCCCCCGAGGAACTCGCATGGGGACTGGCCTTTCCTGAGGTCACCAGAGCGGGTCCCTGAGGTCCCCGTCGTAAGTCGAGAGCACATGCCGCAACTCTAGAAAATCCAGGAGGTTTTGCCCTCCAGGCGAGATGAGGCCCATTTCCGCTGAGGCTTCTCGAGGCTAATCACATCTAACCACTGGAACTTCCAAAGGGTCCTTCACACCCTTGCTGCAACTCTAGAAGTTCCCCGACATACCCGTCTCCACTCAAGAGGAAGCACGAGGGTCCCTCACACATCCAGGGGAGCCCCGTTTCCGCCTCCTAGCTCGAGATGAGGGATCCTTTCCCTGTTTCGTAGGGAAAGAATTCCCGGCGTTCCCGTCACATCTCAAGAGGAGGCGCTCCCACAGAAAAGGCGAGAGGAACTCCAGGGTCGTGCGACCATTCCAAGAGACCCCAGATGTGTCTGTCCATTACAGAGGAACCTGTTTTCCCTGCACTGCCTTGACGTTCAAGCCGAGGATCGACTCCCACCACGTGTGCTCGTTGGACAGCCCAGTGGGAAAGCCTCGTGGGAAAGCCTTGTGGGAAAGACTCGAGGGAAAACCATAGATCCTTTGATCCACGCGGCGGACTGCGTGACACTGCTGCTACCGCTCTGGAGGAAAGCGCAAGTGCATGCCCGCATTCGAGACGAGGACTGACTCCCCTGGGGAGACTCCAGAAGTACCCCAAGATCCATGTCAGCACTGAAGAGGAATCCTCAGGTTCCGGCCCCGACTCCACACAAGGTCTTAGGCCCCGGCATCGACGGGAGAGGAATGCCGAGAGGCCCCCGAGGAACTCGCATGGGGACTGGCTTTTCCTGAGGCCACCAGAGCGGGTCCCTGAGGTCCCCATCGTCAGACGAGATCACCTGCCGCAACTCGAGAAAATCCAGGAGGTTTTGCCCTCCAGGCGAGATGAGGCCCATTTCCGCTGAGGCTTCTCGAGGCTAATCACGTCTAACCACTGGAACTTCCAAAGGGTCCTTCACACCCTTGCTGCAACTCAAGAAGTTCCCCGACATACCCGTCTCCACTCGAGAGGAAGCACGTGGGGTCCCGCACACATCCAGGGGAGCCCCGTTTCCGCCTCCTAGCTCGAGATGAGGGATCCTTTCCCTGATTCGTAGGGAAAGAATTCCCGGCGTTCCCGTCGCATCTCAAGAGGAGGCGCTCTCCACAGGAAAGGCGAGAGGAACTCCAGGGTCGTGCCACCATTCCAAGAGTCCCCCAGATGTGTCAGTCCATTCCAGAGGAACCTGTTTTCCCTGCACTGCCTTGACGTTCAAGCCGAGGATCGACTCCCACCACGTGTGCACGTGGGACAGCCCTGTGGGAAAGCCTCGTGGGAAAGCCTCGTGGGAAAGACTCGAGGGAAAACCATAGATCCTTTGATCCACGCGGCGGACTGCGTGACACTGCTGCTACCGCTCTGGAGGAAAGCGCAAGTGCATGCCCGCATTCGAGACGAGGACTGACTCCCCTGGGAGACTCCAGAAGTACCCCAAGATCCATGTCAGCACTGGAGAGGAATCCTCAGTTTCCGGCCCCGACTCCACACAAGGTCTTAGGCCCCGGCATCGACGGGAGAGGAATCCCGAGAGGCCCCCGAGGAACTCGCATGGGGACTGGCCTTTCCTGAGGCCACCATAGCGGGTCCTTGAGGTCCCCGTCGTAAGTCGAGAGCACCTGCCGCAACTCGAGAAAATCCAGGAAGTTTTGCCCTCCACTCGAGATGAGGCCCATTTCCGCTGAGGCTTCTCGAGGCTAATCACATCTAACCACTGGAACTTCCAAAGGGTCCTTCACACCCTTGCTGCAACTCAAGAAGTTCCCCGACATACCCGTCTCCACTCGAGAGGAAGCACGTGGGGTCCCGCACACATCCAGGGGAGCCCCGTTTCCGCCTCCTAGCTCGAGATGAGGGATCCTTTCCCTGTTTCGTAGGGAAAGAATTCCCGGCGTTCCCGTCGCATCTCAAGAGGAGGCGCTCTCCACAGGAAAGGCGAGAGGAACTCCAGGGTCGTGCCACCATTCCAAGAGTCCCCCAGATGTGTCAGTCCATTCCAGAGGAACCTGTTTTCCCTGCACTGCCTTGACGTTCAAGCCGAGGATCGACTCCCACCACGTGTGCACGTGGGACAGCCCTGTGGGAAAGCCTCGTGGGAAAGACTCGAGGGAAAACCTAAGATACTTGAATCCACGCGGCGGACTGCGTGACACTGCTGCTACCGCTCTGGAGGAAAGCGCAAGTGCATGCCCGCATTCGAGACGAGGACTGACTCCCCTGGGGAGACTCCAGAAGTACCCCAAGATCCATGTCAGCACTGGAGAGGAATCCTCAGGTTCCGGCCCCGACTCCACACAAGGTCTTAGGCCCCGGGATCGCCGGGAGAGGAATCCCGAGAGGCCCCCGAGGAACTCGCATGGGGACTGGCCTTTCCTGAGGCCACCAGAGCGGGTCCCTGAGGTTCCCGTCGTAAGTCGAGAGCACCTGCCGCAACTCGAGAAAATCCAGGAGGTTTTGCCCTCCAGGCGAGATGAAGCCAATTTCCGCTGAGGCTTCTCGAGGCCAATCACATCTAACCACTGGAACTTCCAAAGGGTCCTTCACACCCTTGCTGCAACTCAAGAAGTTCCCCGACATTCCCGTCTCCACTCGAGAGGAAGCACGTGGGGTCCCGCACACATCCAGGGGAGCCCCGTTTCCGCCTCCTAGCTCGAGATGAGGGATCCTTTCCCTGTTTCGTAGGGAAAGAATTCCCGGCGTTCCCGTCGCATCTCAAGAGGAGGCGCTCTCCACAGGAAAGGCGAGAGGAACTCCAGGGTCGTGCCACCATTCCAAGTGTCCCCCAGATGTGTCAGTCCATTCCAGAGGAACCTGTTTTCCCTGCACTGCCTTGACGTTCAAGCCGAGGATCGACTCCCACCACGTGTGCACGTGGGACAGCCCTGTGGGAAAGCCTCTTGGGAAAGCCCCGTGGGAAAGACTCGAGGGACAACCATAGATCCTTTGATCCACGCGGCGGACTGCGTGACACTGCTGCTACCGCTCTGGAGGAAAGCGCAAGTGCATGCCCGCATTCGAGACGAGGACTGACTCCCCTGGGGAGACTCCAGAAGTACCCCAAGATCCATGTCAGCGCTGGAGAGGAATCCTCAGGTTCCGGCCCCGACTCCACACAAGGTCTTAGGCCCCGGCATCGACGGGAGAGGAATGCCGAGAGGCCCCCGAGGAACTCGCATGGGGACTGGCCTTTCCTGAGGTCACCAGAGCGGGTCCCTGAGGTCCCCGTCGTAAGTCGAGAGCACCTGCCGCAACTCGAGAAAATCCAGGAGGTTTTGCCCTCCAGGCGAGATGAGGCCCTTTTCCGCTGAGGCTTCTCGAGGCCAATCACGTCTAACCACTGGAACTTCCAAAGGGTCCTTCACACCCTTGCTGCAACTCAAGAAGTTCCCCGACATACCCGTCTCCACTCGAGAGGAAGCACGTGGGGTCCCGCACACATCCAGGGGAGCCCCGTTTCCGCCTCCTAGCTCGAGATGAGGGATCCTTTCCCTGTTCCTTAGGGAAAGAATTCCCGGCGTTCCCGTCGCATCTCAAGAGGAGGCGCTCTCAACAGGAAAGGCGAGAGGAACTCCAGGGTCGTGGCACCATTCCAAGAGACCCCCAGATGTGTCAGTCCATTCCAGAGGAACCTGTTTTCCCTGCACTGCCTTGACGTTCAAGCCGAGGATCCACTCCCACCACGTGTGCACGTGGGACAGCCCTGTGGGAAAGCCTCGTGGGAAAGCCTCGTGGGAAAGACTCGAGGGAAAACCATAGATCCTTTGATCCACGCCGCGGACTGCGTGACACTGCTGCTACCGCTCTGGAGGAAAGCGCAAGTGCATGCCCGCATTCGAGACGAGGACTGACTCCCCTGGGGAGACTCCAGAAGTACCCCAAGATCCATGTCAGCACTGGAGAGGAATCCTCAGGTTCCGGCCCCGACTCCACACAAGGTCTTAGGCCCCGGGATCGCCGGGAGAGGAATCCCGAGAGGCCCCCGAGGAACTCGCATGGGGACTGGCCTTTCCTGAGGCCACCAGAGCGGGTCGCTGAGGTCCCCGTCGTAAGTCGAGAGCACCTGCCACAACTCGAGAAAATCCAGGAGGTTTTGCCCTCCAGGCGAGATGAGGCCCATTTCCGCTGAGGCTTCTCGAGGCCAATCACGTCTAACCACTGGAACTTCCAAAGGGTCCTTCACACCCTTGCTGCAACTCAAGAAGTTCCCCGACATACCCGTCTCCACTCGAGAGGAAGCCCGTGGGTCCTGCACACATCCAGGGTAGCCCCGTTTCCGCCTCCTAGCTCGAGATGAGGGATCCTTTCCCTGTTTCATAGGGAAAGAATTCCCGGCGTTCCCGTCGCATCTCAAGAGGAGGCGCTCTCCACAGGAAAGGCGAGAGGAACTCCAGGGTCGTGCCACCATTCCAAGAGTCCCCCAGATGTGTCAGTCCATTCCAGAGGAACCTGTTTTCCCTGCACTGCCTTGACGTTCAAGCCGAGGATCGACTCCCACCACGTGTGCACGTGGGACAGCCCTGTGGGAAAGCCTCGTGGGAAAGCCTCGTGGGAAAGACTCGAGGGAAAACCATAGATCCTTTGATCCACGCGGCGGACTGCGTGACACTGCTGCTACCGCTCTGGAGGAAAGCGCAAGTGCATGCCCGCATTCGAGACGAGGACTGACTCCTCTGGGGAGACTCCAGAAGTACCCCAAGATCCATGTCAGCACTGGACAGGAATTCTCAGGTTCCGGCCCTGACTCCACCCAAGGTCTTAGGCCCCGGCATCGACGGGAGAGGAATCTCGAGGGGCCCCCGAGGAACTCGCATGGGGACTGGCCTTTCCTGAGGCCACCAGAGCGGTTCCCTGAGGTCCCCGTCGTAAGTCGAGAGCACCTGCCGCAACTCGAGAAAATCCCGGAGGTTTTGCCCTCCAGGCGAGATGAGGCCCATTTCCGCTGAGGCTTCTCGAGGCCAATCACATCTAACCACTGGAACTTCCAAAGGGTCCTTCACACCCTTGCTGCAACTCAAGAAGTTCCCCGACATACCCGTCTCCACTCGAGAGGAAGCACGTGCGGTCCCGCACACATCCAGGTGAGCCCCGTTTCCGCCTCCTAGCTCGAGATGAGGGATCCTTTCCCTGTTTCGTAGGGAAAGAATTCCCGGCGTTCCCGTCGCATCTCAAGAGGGGGCGCTCTCCACAGGAAAGGCGAGAGGAACTCCAGGGTCGAGACACCATTCCAAGAGTCCCCCAGATGTGTCAGTCCATTCCAGAGGAACCTGTTTTCCCTTCACTGCCTTGACGTTCAAGCCGAGGATCGACTCCCACCACGTGTGCACGTGGGACAGCCCTGTGGGAAAGCCTCGTGGGAAAGCCTCGTGGGAAAGACTCGAGGGAAAACCATAGATCCTTTGATCCACGCGGCGGACTGCGTGACACTGCTGCTACCGCTCTGGAGGAAAGCGCAATGCATGCCCGCATTCGAGACGAGGACTGACTCCCCTGGGGAGACTCCAGAAGTACCCCAAGATCCATGTCAGCACTGGAGAGGAATCCTCAGGTTCCGGCCCCGGCTCAACACAAGGTCTTAGGACCCGATATCGACGGGAGAGGAATCCCGAGACGCCCCCGAGGAACTCGCATGGGGTCTGGCCTTTCCTGAGGCCACCAGAGCGGTTCCCTGAGGTCCCCGTCGTAAGTCGAGAGCACCTGCCGCAACTCTAGAAAATCCAGGAGGTTTTGCCCTCCAGGTGAGATGAGGCCCATTTCCGCTGAGGCTTCTCGAGGCCAATCACATCTAACCACTGGAACTTCCAAAGGGTCCTTCACACCATTGCTGCAACTCAAGAAGTAACCCGACATACCCGTCTCCACTCGAGAGGAAGCACGTGGGGTCCCGCACACATCCAGGGGAGCCCCGTTTCCGCCTCCTAGCTCGAGATGAGGGATCCTTTCCCTGTTTCGTAGGGAAAGAATTCCCGGGGTTCCCGTCGCATCTCAAGAGGAGGCGCTCTCCACAGGATAGGCGATAGGAACTCCAGGGTCGTGCCACGATTCCAAGAGTCCCCCAGATGTGTCAGTCCATTCCAGAGGAACCTGTTTTCCCTGCACTGCCTTGACGTTCAAGCCGAGGATCGACTGCCACCACGTGTGCACGTGGGACAGCCCTGTGGGACAGCCCTGTGTGAAAGCCTCGTGGGAAAGCCTCGTGGGAAAGACTCGAGGGAAAACCATAGATCCTTTGATCCACGCGGCGGACTGCGTGACACTGCTGCTACCGCTCTGGAGGAAAGCGCAAGTGCATGCCCGCACTCGAGACGAGGACTGACTACCCTGGGGAGACTCCAGAAGTACCCCAAGATCCATGTCAGCACTGGAGAGGAATCCTCAGGTTCCGGCCCCGACTCCACACAAGGTCTTAGGCCCCGGCATCGACGGGAGAGGAATCCCGAGACGCCCCCGAGGAACTCGCATGGGGACTGGCCTTTCCTGAGGCCACCAAAGCAGTTCCCTGAGGTCCCCGTCGTAAGTCGAGAGCACCTGCCCCAACTCGAGAAAATCCAGGAGGTTTTGCCCTCCAGGACAGATGAGGCCCATTTCCGCTGAGGCTTCTCGAGGCCAATCACATCTAACCACTGGAACTTCCAAAGGGACATTCACACCATTGCTGCAACTCAAGAAGTTCCCCGACATACCCGTCTCCACTCGAGAGGAAGCACGTGGTGTCCCGCACACATCCAGGGGAGCCCCGTTTCCGCCTCCTAGCTCGAGATGAGGGATCCTTTCCCTGTTTCGTAGGGAAAGAATTCCCGGCGTTCCCGTCGCATCTCAAGAGGAGGCGCTCTCCACAGGAAAGGCGAGAGGAACTCCAGGGTCGTGCCACCATTCCAAAAGTCCCCAAGATGTGTCAGTCCATTCCAGAGGAACCTGTTTTCCCTGCACTGCCTTGACGTTCAAGCCGAGGATCGACTCCCACCACGTGTGCACGTGGGACAGCCCTGTGGGAAAGCCTCGTGGGAAAGCCTCGTGGGAAAGACTCGAGGGAAAACCATAGATCCTTTAATCCACGCGGCGGACTGCGTGACACTGCTGCTACCGCTCTGGAGGAAAGCGCAAGTGCATGCCTGCATTCGAGACGAGGACTGACTCCCCTGGGGAGACTCCAGAAGTACCCCAAGATCCATGTCAGCACTGGAGAGGAATCCTCAGGTTCCGGCCCCGACTCCACACAAGGTCTTAGGCCCCGGGATCGCCGGGAGAGGAATCCCGAGAGGCCCCCGAGGAACTCGCATGGGGACTGGCCTTTCCTGAGGCCACCAGAGCGGGTCCCTGAGGTTCCCGTCGTAAGTCGAGAGCACCTGCCGCAACTCGAGAAAATCCAGGAGGTTTTGCCCTCCAGGCGAGATGAAGCCAATTTCCGCTGAGGCTTCTCGAGGCCAATCACATCTAACCACTGGAACTTCCAAAGGGTCCTTCACACCCTTGCTGCAACTCAAGAAGTTCCCCGACATTCCCGTCTCCACTCGAGAGGAAGCACGTGGGGTCCCGCACACATCCAGGGGAGCCCCGTTTCCGCCTCCTAGCTCGAGATGAGGGATCCTTTCCCTGTTTCGTAGGGAAAGAATTCCCGGCGTTCCCGTCGCATCTCAAGAGGAGGCGCTCTCCACAGGAAAGGCGAGAGGAACTCCAGGGTCGTGCCACCATTCCAAGTGTCCCCCAGATGTGTCAGTCCATTCCAGAGGAACCTGTTTTCCCTGCACTGCCTTGACGTTCAAGCCGAGGATCGACTCCCACCACGTGTGCACGTGGGACAGCCCTGTGGGAAAGCCTCTTGGGAAAGCCCCGTGGGAAAGACTCGAGGGACAACCATAGATCCTTTGATCCACGCGGCGGACTGCGTGACACTGCTGCTACCGCTCTGGAGGAAAGCGCAAGTGCATGCCCGCATTCGAGACGAGGACTGACTCCCCTGGGGAGACTCCAGAAGTACCCCAAGATCCATGTCAGCACTGGAGAGGAATCCTCAGGTTCCGGCCCCGACTCCACACAAGGTCTTAGGCCCCGGCATCGACGGGAGAGGAATGCCGAGAGGCCCCCGAGGAACTCGCATGGGGACTGGCCTTTCCTGAGGTCACCAGAGCGGGTCCCTGAGGTCCCCGTCGTAAGTCGAGAGCACCTGCCGCAACTCGAGAAAATCCAGGAGGTTTTGCCCTCCAGGCGAGATGAGGCCCATTTCCGCTGAGGCTTCTCGAGGCTAATCACGTCTAACCACTGGAACTTCCAAAGGGTCCTTCACACCCTTGCTGCAACTCAAGAAGTTCCCCGACATACCCGTCTCCACTCGAGAGGAAGCACGTGGGGTCCCGCACACATCCAGGGGAGCCCCGTTTCCGCCTCCTAGCTCGAGATGAGGGATCCTTTCCCTGTTCCTTAGGGAAAGAATTCCCGGCGTTCCCGTCGCATCTCAAGAGGAGGCGCTCTCAACAGGAAAGGCGAGAGGAACTCCAGGGTCGTGGCACCATTCCAAGAGACCCCCAGATGTGTCAGTCCATTCCAGAGGAACCTGTTTTCCCTGCACTGCCTTGACGTTCAAGCCGAGGATCCACTCCCACCACGTGTGCACGTGGGACAGCCCTGTGGGAAAGCCTCGTGGGAAAGCCTCGCGGGAAAGACTCGAGGGAAAACCATAGATCCTTTGATCCACGCGGCGGACTGCGTGACACTGCTGCTACCGCTCTGGAGGAAAGCGCAAGTGCATGCCCGCATTCGAGACGAGGACTGACTCCCCTGGGGAGACTCCAGAAGTACCCCAAGATCCATGTCAGTACTGGAGAGGAATCCTCAGGTTCCGGCCCTGACTCCACACAAGGTCTTAGGCCCCGGCATCGACGGGAGAGGAATCCCGAGAGGCCCCCGAGGAACTCGAATGGGGACTGGCATTTCCTGAGGCCACCAGAGCGGGTCCCTGAGGTCCCCGTCGTAAGTCGAGAGCACCTGCCGCAACTCGAGAAAATCCAGGAGGTTTTGCCCTCCAGGCGAGATGAGGCCCATTTCCGCTGAGGCTTCTCGAGGCTAATCACGTCTAACCACTGGAACTTCCAAAGGGTCCTTCACACCCTTGCTGCAACTCAAGAAGTTCCCCGACATACCCGTCTCCACTCGAGAGGAAGCACGTGGGGTCCCGCACACATCCAGGGGAGCCTCGTTTCCGCCTCCTAGCTCGAGATGAGGGATCCTTTCCCTGTTTCGTAGGGAAAGAATTCCCGGCGTTCACGTCGCATCTCAAGAAGAGGCGCTCTCCACAGGAAAGGCGAGAGGAACTCCAGGGTCGTGCCACCATTCCAAGAGTCCCCCAGATGTGTCAGTCCATTCCAGAGGAACCTGTTTTCCCTGCACTGCCTTGACGTTCAAGCCGAGGATCCACTCCCACCACGTGTGCACGTGGGACAGCCCTGTGGGAAAGCCTCGTGGGAAAGCCTCGTGGGAAAGACTCGAGGGAAAACCATAGATCCTTTGATCCACGCGGCGGACTGCGTGAACCTGCTGCTACCGCTCTGGAGGAAAGCGCAAGTGCATGCCCGCATTCGAGACGAGGACTGACTCCCCTGGGGAGACTCCAGAAGTACCCCAAGATCCATGTCAGCACTGGAGAGGAATCCTCAGGTTCCGGCCCCGACTCCACACAAGGTCTTAGGCCCCGGCATCGACAGGAGAGGAATTCCGAGAGGCCCCCGAGGAACTCGCATGGGGACTGGCCTTTCCTGAGGCCACCAGAGCGGTTCCCTGAGGTCCCCATCGTAAGTCGAGAGCACCTGCCGCAACTCGAGAAAATCCAGGAGGTTTTGCCCTCCAGGCCAGATGAGGCCCATTTCCGCTGAGGCTTCTCGAGGCCAATCACATCTAACCACTGGAACTTCCAAAGGGTCCTTCACACCATTGCTGCAACTCAAGAAGTTCCCCGACATACCCGTCTCCACTCGAGAGGAAGCACGTGGGGTCCCTCACACATCCAGGGGAGCCCCGTTTCCGCCTCCTAGCTCGAGATGAGGGATCCTTTCCCTGTTTCATAGGGAAAGAATTCCCGGCGTTCCCGTCGCATCTCAAGAGGAGGCGCTCTCCACAGGAAAGGCGAGAGGAACTCCAGGGTCGTGCCACCATTCCAAGAGTCCCCCAGATGTGTCAGTCCATTCCAGAGGAACCTGTTTTCCCTGCACTGCCTTGACGTTCAAGCCGAGGATCCACTCCCACCACGTGTGCACGTGGGACAGCCCTGTGGGAAAGCCTCGTGGGAAAGCCTCGTGGGAAAGACTCGAGGGAAAACCATAGATCCTTTGATCCACGCGGCGGACTGCGTGACACTGCTGCCACCGCTCTGGAGGAAAGCGCAAGTGCATGCCCGCATTCGAGACGAGGACTGACTCCCCTGGGGAGAGTCCAGAAGTACCCCAAGATCCATGTCAGCACTGGAGAGGAATCCTCAGGTTCCGGCCCCGACTCCACACAAGGTCTTAGGCCCCGGCATCGACGGGAGAGGAATCCCGAGAGGCCCCCGAGGAACTCGCATGGGGACTGGCCTTTCCTGAGGCCACCAGAGCGGGTCCCTGAGGTCCCCGTCGTAAGTCGAGAGCACCTGCCGCAACTCGAGAAAATCCAGGAGGTTTTGCCCTCCAGGCGAGATGAGGCCCATTTCCGCTGAGGCTTCTCGAGGCCAATCACATCTAACCACTGGAACTTCCAAAGGGTCCTTCACACCCTTGCTGCAACTCAAGAAGTTCCCCGACATACCCGTCTCCACTCGAGAGGAAGCACGTGGGTCCCGCACACATCCAGGGGAGCCACGTTTCCTCCTCCTAGCTCGAGATGAGGGATCCTTTCCCTGTTTCGCAGGGAAAGAATTCCCGGCGTTCCCGTCGCATCTCAAGAGGAGGCGCTCTCCACAGGAAAGGTGAGAGGAACTCCAGGGTCGTGCCACCATTCCAAGAGTCCCCCAGATGTGTCAGTCCATTCCAGAGGAACCTGTTTTCCCTGCACTGCCTTGACGTTCAAGCCGAGGATCGACTCCCACCACGTGTGCACGTGGGACAGCCCTGTGGGAAAGCCTCGTGGGAAAGCCTCGTGGGAAAGCCTCGAGGGAAAACCATAGATTCTTTGATCCACGCGGCGGACTGCGTGACTCTGCTGCTACCGCTCTGAAGGAAAGCGCAAGTGCATGCCCGCATTCGAGACGAGGACTGACTCCCCTGGGGAGACTCCAGAAGTACCCCAAGATCCATGTCAGCACTGGAGAGGAATCCTCAGGTTCCGGCCCCGACTCCATACAAGGTCTTAGGCCCCGGCATCGACGGGAGAGGAATCCCGAGAGGCCCCCGCGGAACTCGCATGGGGACTGGCCTTTCCTGAGGCCACCAGAGCGGTTCCCTGAGGTCCCCGTCGTAAGTCGAGAGCACGTGCCGCAACTCGAGAAAATCCAGGAGGTTTTGCCCTCCAGGCGAGATGAGGCCCATTTCCAATGAGGCTTCTCGAGGCCAATCACATCTAACCACTGGAACTTCCAAAGGGTCCTTCACACCATTGCTGCAACTCAAGAAGTTCCCCGACATACCAGTCTCCACTCGAGAGGAAGCACGTGGGGTCCCGCACACATCCAGGGGAGCCCCGTTTCCGCCTCCTAGCTCGAGATGAGGGATCCTTTCCCTGTTTCGTAGGGAAAGAATTCCCGGCGTTCCCGTCGCATCTCAAGAGGAGGCGCTCTCCACATTAAAGGCGAGAGGAACTCCAGGGTCGTGCCACTATTCCAAGAGTCCCCCAGATGTGTCAGTCCATTCCAGAGGAACCTGTTTTCCCTGCACTGCCTTGACGTTCAAGCCGAGGATCGACTCCCACCACGTGTGCACGTGGGACAGCCCTGTGGGAAAGCCTCGTGGGAAAGCCTCGTGGGAAAGACTCGAGGGAAAACGATAGATCCTTTGATCCAGGCGGCGGACTGCGTGACACGGCTGCTTACGCTCTGGAGGAAAGCGCAAGTGCATGCCCGCATTCGAGACGAGGACTGACTTCCTTGGGGAGACTCCAGAAGTACCCCAAGATCCATGTCAGCACTGGAGAGGAATCCTCAGGTTCCGGCCCCGACTCCACACAAGGTCTTAGGCCCCGGCATCGACGGGAGAGGAATCCCGAGAGGCCCCCGAGGAACTCGCATGGGGACTGGCCTTTCCTGAGGCCACCAGAGCGGGTCCCTGAGGTCCCCGTCGTAAGTCGAGAGCACCTGCCGCAACTCGAGAAAATCCAGGAGGTTTTGCCCTCCAGGCGAGATGAGGCCCATTTCCGCTGAGGCTTCTCGAGGCCAATCACATCTAACCACTGGACTTCCAAAGGGTCATTCACACCATTGCTGCAACTCAAGAAGTTCCCCGAAATACCCGTCTCCACTCGAGAAGAAGCACGTGGGGTCCCGCACACATCCAGGGGAGCCCCGTTTCCGCCTCCTAGCTCGAGATGAGGGATCCTTTCCCTGTTTCGTAGGGAAAGAATTCCCGGCGTTCCCGTCGCATCTCAAGAGGAGGCGCTCTCCACAGGAAAGGCGATAGGAACTCCAGGGTCGTGACACCATTCCAAGAGTCCCCCAGATGTGTCAGTCCATTCCAGAGGAACCTTTTTCCCTGCACTGCCTTGACGTTCAAGCCGAGGATCGACTCCCACCACGTGTGCACGTGGGACAGCCCTGTGGGAAAGCCTCGTGGGAAAGCCTCGTGGGAAAGACTCGGGGGAAAACCATAGATCCTTTGATCCACGCGGCGGACTGCGTGACACTGCTGCTACCGCTCTGGAGGAAAGCGCAAGTGCATACCCGCATTCGAGACGAGGACTGACTCCCCTGGGGAGACTCCAGAAGTACCCCAAGATCCATGTCAGCACTGGAGAGGAATCCTCAGGTTCCGGCTCCGACTCCACACAAGGTCTTAGGCCCCGGCATCGACGGGAGAGGAATCCCGAGAGGCCCCCGAGGAACTCGCATGGGGACTGGTCTTTCCTGAGGCTACCAGAGCGGGTCCCTGAGGTCCCCGTCGTAAGTCGAGAGCACCTGCCACAACTCGAGAAAATCCAGGAGGTTTTGCCCTCCAGGCGAGATGAGGCCCATTTCCGCTGAGGCTTCTCGAGGCCAATCACATCTAACCACTGGACTTCCAAAGGGTCCTTCACACCATTGCTGCAACTCAAGAAGTTCCCCGAAATACCCGTCTCCACTCGAGAGGAAGCACGTGGGGTCCCGCACACATCCTGGGGTGCCCCGTTTCGCCTCCTAGCTCGAGATGAGGGATCCTTTCCCTGTTTCGTAGGGAAAGAATTCCCGGCGTTCCCGTCGCATCTCAAGAGGAGGCGCTCTCCACAGGAAAGGCGAGAGGAACTCCAGGGTCGTGCCACCATTCCAAGAGTCCCCCAGATGTGTCAGTCCATTCCAGAGGAACCTGTTTTCCCTTCACTGCCTTGACGTTCAAGCCGAGGATCGACTCCCACCACGTGTGCACGTGGGACAGCCCTGTGGGAAAGCCTCGTGGGAAAGCCTCGTGGGAAAGACTCGAGGGAAAACCATAGATCCTTTGATCCACGCGGCGGACTGCGTGACACTGCTGCTACCGCTCTGGAGGAAAGCGCAAGTGCATGCCCGCATTCGAGACGAGGACTGACTCCCCTGGGGAGACTCCAGAAGTACCCCAAGATCCATGTCAGCACTGGAGAGGAATCCTCAGGTTCCGGCCCCGACTCCACACAAGGTCTTAGGCCCCGGGATCGACGGGAGAGGAATCCCGAGAGGCCCCCGTGGAACTCGCATGGGGACTGGCCTTGCCTGAGGCCACCAGAGGGGGTCCCTGAGGTCCCCGTCGTAAGTCGAGAGCACCTGCCGCAACTCGAGAAAATCCAGGAGGTTTTGCCCTCCAGGCGAGATGAGGCCCATTTCCGCTGAGGCTTCTCGAGGCCAATCACATCTAACCACTGGAACTTCCAAAGGGTCCTTCAAACCATTGCTGCAACTCAAGAAGTTCCCCGACATACCCGTCTCCACTCGAGAGGAAGCACGTGGGGTCCCTCACACATCCAGTGGAGCCCCGTTTCCGCTTCCTAGCTCGAGATGAGGGATCCTTCCCTGTTTCGTAGGGAAAGAATTCCCGGCGTTTCCGTCGCATCTCAAGAGGAGGCGCTCTCCACAGGAAAGGCTAGAGGAACTCCAGGGTCGTGACACCATTCCAAGAGTCCCCCAGATGTGTCAGTCCATTCCAGAGGAACCTGTTTTCCCTGCACTGCCTTGACGTTCAAGCCGAGGATCCACTCCCACCACGTGTTCACGTGGGACAGCCCTGTGGGAAAGCCTCGTGGGAAAGCCTCGTGGGAAAGACTCGAGGGAAAATCATAGATCCTTTGATCCACGCGGCGGACTGCGTGACACTGCTGCTACCGCTCTGGAGGAAAGCGCAAGTGCATGCCCCCATTCGAGACCAGGACTGAGTCCCCTGGGGGACTCCAGAAGTACCCCAAGATCCATGACAGTACTGGAGAGGAATCCTCAGGTTCCGGCCCCGGCTCCACACAAGGTCTTAGGCCCCGGCATCGACGGGAGAGGAATCCCGAGAGGCCCCCGAGGAACTCGCATGGGGACTGGCCTTTCCTGAGGCCACCAGAGCGGGTCCCTGAGGTCCCCGTTGTAAGTCGAGAGCACCTGCCGCAACTCGAGAAAATCCAGGAGGTTTTGCCCTCCAGGCGAGATGAGGCCCATTTCCGCTGAGGCTTCTAGAGGCTAATCACGTCTAAATACTGGAACTTCCAACGGGTCCTTCACACCCTTGCTGCGACTAAAGAAGTTCCCCAACATACCCGTCTCCACTCCAGAGGAAGCACGTGGGGTCCCGCACACATCCAGGGGAGCACCGTTTCCGCCTCCTAGATCGAGATGAGGGATCCTTTCCCTGTTTCATAGGGAAAGAATTCCCGGCGTTCCCGTCGCATCTCAAGAGTAGGTGCTCTCCACAGGAAAGGGGAGAGGAACTCCAGGGTCGTGCCACCATTCCAAGAGACCCCCAGATATGTCAGTCCATTATAGAGGAACCTGTTTTCCCTGCATTGCCTTGATGTTCAAGCCGAGGATCGACTCCCACCACGTGTGCACGTGGGACAGCACTATGGGAAAACCTCGTGGGAAAGCCTCGTGGGAAAGACTCGAGGGAAAAGCATAGATCCTTTGATCCACGCGGCGGACTGCGTGACACTTCTGCTACCGCTCTGGAGGAAAGCGCAAGTGCATGCCCGCATTCGAGACGAGGACTGACTCCCCTGGGGAGAGTCCAGAAGTACCCCAAGATCCATGTCAGCACTGGAGAGGAATCCTCAGTTTCCGGCCCCGACTCCACACAAGGTCTTAGGCCCCGGCATCGACGGGAGAGGAATCCCGAGAGGCCCCCGAAGAACTCGCATGGGGACTGGCCTTGCCTGAGGCCACCAGAGGGGGTCCCTGAGGTCCCCGTCGTAAGTCGAGAGCACCTGCCGCAACTCGAGACAATCCAGGAGGTTTTGCCCTCCAGGCGAGATGAGGCCCATTTCCGCTGAGGCTTCTCGAGGCCAATCACATCTAACCACTGGAACTTCCAAAGGGTCCTTCACACCCTTGCTGCAACTCAAGAAGTTCCCCGACATACCCGTCTCCACTCGAGAGGAAGCACGTGGGGTCCCGCACACATCCAGGGGAGCCCCGTTTCGCCTCCTAGCTCGAGATGAGGGATCCTTTCCCTGTTTCGTAGGGAAAGAATTCCCGGCGTTCCCGTCGCATCTCAAGAGGAGGCGCTCTCCACAGGAAAGGCGAGAGGAACTCCAGGGTCTTGCCACCATTCCAAGAGTCCCCCAGATGTGTCAGTCCATTCCAGAGGAACCTGTTTTCCCTGCACTGCCTTGACGTTCAAGCCGAGGATCGACTCCCACCACGTGTGCACGTGGGACAGCCCTGTGGGAAAGCCTCGTGGGAAAGCCTCGTGGGAAAGACTCGGGGGAAAACCATAGATCCTTTGATCCACGCGGCGGACTGCGTGACACTGCTGCTACCGCTCTGGAGGAAAGCGCAAGTGCATACCCGCATTCGAGACGAGGACTGACTCCCCTGGGGAGACTCCAGAAGTACCCCAAGATCCATGTCAGCACTGGAGAGGAATCCTCAGGTTCCGGCTCCGACTCCACACAAGGTCTTAGGCCCCGGCATCGACGGGAGAGGAATCCCGAGAGGCCCCCGAGGAACTCGCATGGGGACTGGTCTTTCCTGAGGCCACCAGAGCGGGTCCCTGAGGTCCCCGTCGTAAGTCGAGAGCACCTGCCGCAACTCGAGAAAATCCAGGAGGTTTTGCCCTCCAGGCGAGATGAGGCCCATTTCCGCTGAGGCTTCTCGAGGCCAATCACATCTAACCACTGGACTTCCAAAGGGTCCTTCACACCATTGCTGCAACTCAAGAAGTTCCCCGAAATACCCGTCTCCACTCGAGAGGAAGCACGTGGGGTCCCGCACACATCCTGGGGTGCCCCGTTTCGCCTCCTAGCTCGAGATGAGGGATCCTTTCCCTGTTTCGTAGGGAAAGAATTCCCGGCGTTCCCGTCGCATCTCAAGAGGAGGCGCTCTCCACAGGAAAGGCGAGCGGAACTCCAGGGTCGTGCCACCATTCCAAGAGTCCCCCAGATGTGTCAGGCCATTCCAGAGGAACCTGTTTTCCCTGCACTGCCTTGACGTTCAAGCCGAGGATCCACTCCCACCACGTGTTCACGTGGGACAGCCCTGTGGGAAAGCCTCGTGGGAAAGCCTCGTGGGAAAGACTCGAGGGAAAATCATAGATCCTTTGATCCACGCGGCGGACTGCGTGACACTGCTGCTACCGCTCTGGAGGAAAGCGCAAGTGCATGCCCCCATTCGAGACCAGGACTGAGTCCCCTGGGGGACTCCAGAAGTACCCCAAGATCCATGACAGTACTGGAGAGGAATCCTCAGGTTCCGGCCCCGGCTCCACACAAGGTCTTAGGCCCCGGCATCGACGGGAGAGGAATCCCGAGAGGCCCCCGAGGAACTCGCATGGGGACTGGCCTTTGCTGAGGCCACCAGAGCGGGTCCCTGAGGGCCCCGTCGTAAGTCGAGAGCACCTGCCGCAACTCGAGAAAATCCAGGAGGTTTTGCCCTCCAGGCGAGATGAGGCCCATTTCCGCTGAGGCTTCTAGAGGCTAATCACGTCTAAATACTGGAACTTCCAACGGGTCCTTCACACCCTTGCTGCGACTAAAGAAGTTCCCCAACATACCCGTCTCCACTCCAGAGGAAGCACGTGGGGTCCCGCACACATCCAGGGGAGCACCGTTTCCGCCTCCTAGATCGAGATGAGGGATCCTTTCCCTGTTTCATAGGGAAAGAATTCCCGGCGTTCCCGTCGCATCTCAAGAGTAGGTGCTCTCTACAGGAAAGGGGAGAGGAACTCCAGGGTCGTGCCACCATTCCAAGAGACCCCCAGATATGTCAGTCCATTATAGAGGAACCTGTTTTCCCTGCATTGCCTTGATGTTCAAGCCGAGGATCGACTCCCACCACGTGTGCACGTGGGACAGCACTGTGGGAAAACCTCGTGGGAAAGCCTCGTGGGAAAGACTCGAGGGAAAAGCATAGATCCTTTGATCCACGCGGCGGACTGCGTGACACTTCTGCTACCGCTCTGGAGGAAAGCGCAAGTGCATGCCCGCATTCGAGACGAGGACTGACTCCCCTGGGGAGACTCCAGAAGTACCCCAAGATCCATGTCAGCACTGGAGAGGAATCCTCAGGTTCCGGCCCCGACTCCACACAAGGTCTTAGGCCCCGGCATCGACGGGAGAGGAATCCCGAGAGGCCCCCGAGGAACTCGCATGGGGACTGGCCTTTCCTGAGGCCACCAGAGCGGGTCCCTGAGGTCCCCGTCGTAAGTCGAGAGCACCTGCCGCAACTCGAGAAAATCCAGGAGGTTTTGCCCTCCAGGCGAGATGAGGCCCATTTCCGCTGAGGCTTCTCGAGGCTAATCACATCTAACCACTGGAACATCCAAAGGGTCCTTCACACCCTTGCTGCAACTCAAGAAGGTCCCCGACATACCCGTCTCCACTCGAGAGGAAGCACGTGGTGTCCCGCACACATCCAGGGGAGCCCCGTTTCCGCCTCCTAGCTCGAGATGAGGGATCCTTTCCCTGTTTCGTAGGGAAAGAATTCCCGGCGTTCCCGTCGCATCTCAAGAGGAGGCGCTCTCCACAGGAAAGGCGAGAGGAACTCCAGGGTCATGCCACCATTCCAAGAGTCCCCCAGATGTGTCAGTCCATTCCAGAGGAACCTGTTTTCCCTGCACTGCCTTGACGTTCAAGCCGAGGATCGACTCCCACCACGTGTGCACGTGGGACAGCCCTGTGGGAAAGCCTCGTGGGAAAGCCTCGTGGGAAAGACTCGAGGGAAAACCATAGATCCTTTGATCCACGCGGCAGACTGCGTGACACTGCTGCTACCGCTCTGGAGGAAAGCGCAAGTGCATGCCCGCATTCGAGACGAGGACTGACTCCCCTGGGGAGACTCCAGAAGTACCCCAAGATCCATGTCAGCAGTGGAGAGGAATCCTCAGGTTCCGGCCCCGACTCCACACAAGGTCTTAGGCCCCGGCATCGACGGGAGAGGAATCCCGAGAGGCCCCCGAGGAACTCGCATGGGGACTGGCCTTTCCTGAGGCCACCAGAGCGGGTCCCTGAGGTCCCCGTCATAAGTCGAGAGCACCTGCCGCAACTCGAGAAAATCCAGGAGGTTTTGCCCTCCAGGCGAGATGAGGCCCATTTCCGCTGAGGCTTCTCGAGGCTAATCACCTCTAACCACTGGAACTTCCAAAGGGTCCTTCACACCCTTGCTGCAACTCAAGAAGTTCCCCGAAATACCCGTATCCACTCGAGAGGAAGCACGAGGGTCCCGCACACATCCAGGGGAGCCCCGTTTCCGCCTCCTAGCTTGAGATGAGGGATCCTTTCACTGTTTCGTAGGGAAAGAATTCCCGGCGTTCCCGTAGCATCTCAAGAGGAGGCGCTCTCCACAGGAAAGGCGAGAGGAACTCCAGGGTCGTGCCACCATTCCAAGAGTCCCCCAGATGTGTCAGTCCATTCCAGAGGAACCTGTTTTCCCTGCAAACCCTTGACGTTCAAGCCGAGGATCGACTCCCACCACGTGTGCACGTGGGACAGCCCTGTGGGAAAGCCTCGTGGGAAAGCCTCATGGGAAAGACTCGAGGGAAAACCATAGATCCTTTGATCCACGCGGCGGACTGCGTGACACGGCTGCTTACGCTCTGGAGGAAAGCGCAAGTGCATGCCCGCATTCGAGACGAGGACTGATTCCCCTGGGGAGACTCCAGAAGTACCCCAAGATCCATGTCAGCACTGGAGAGGAATCCTCAGGTTCCGGCCCCGACTCCACACAAGGTCGTAGGCCCGGCATCGACGGGAGAGGAATCCCGAGAGGCCCCCGAGGAACTCGCATGGGGACTCGCCTTTCCTGAGGCCACCAGAGCGAGTCCCTGAGGTCCCCGTCGTAAGTCGAGAGCACCTGCCGCAACTCGAGAAAATCCAGGAGGTTTTGCCCTCCAGGCGAGATGAGGCCCATTTCCGCTGAGGCTTCTCGAGGCCAATCACATCTAACCACTGGAACTTTCAAAGGGTCCTTCACACCCTTGCTGCAACTCAAGAAGTTCCCCAACATACCCGTCTGCACTCGAGAGGAAGCACGTGGTGTCCCGCACACATCCAGGGGAGCCCCGTTTCAGCCTCCTAGCTCGAGATGAGGTATCCTTTCCCTGTTTCATAGGGAAAGAATTCCCGGCGTTCCCGTTGCATCTCAAGAGGAGGCGCTCTCCACAGGAAAGGCGAGAGGAACTCCAGGGTCGAGACACCATTCCAAGAGTCCCCCAGATGTGTCAGTCCATTCCAGAGGAACCTGTTTTCCCTGCACTGCCTTGACGTTCAAGCCGAGGATCGACTCCCACCACGTGTGCACGTGGGACAGCCCTGTGGGAAAGCCTCGTGGGAAAACCTCGTGGGAAAACTCGAGGGAAAACCATAGATCCTTTGATCCACGCGGCGGACTGCGTGACACGGCTGCTACCGCTCTGGAGGAAAGCGCAAGTGCATGCCCGCATTCGAGACGAGGACTGACTTCCTTGGGGAGACTCCAGAAGTACCCCAAGATCCATGTCAGCACTGGAGAGGAATCCTCAGGTTCCGGCCCCGACTCCACACAAGGTCTTAGGCCCCGGCATCGACGGGAGAGGAATCCCGAGAGGCCCCCGAGGACCTCGCATGGGGACTGGCCTTTCCTGAGGCCACCAGAGCGGGTCCCTGAGGTCCCCGTCGTAAGTCGAGAGCACCTGCGGCAACTCGAGAAAATTCAGGAGGTTTTGCCCTCCAGGCGTGATGAGGCCCATTTCCACTGAGGCTTCTCGAGTCCAATCACATCTAACCACTGGAACTTCCAAAGGGTCCTTCACACCCTTGCTGCAACTCAAGAAGTTCCCCGACATACCCGTCTGCACTCGAGAGGAAGCACGTGGTGTCCCGCACACATCCAGGGGAGCCCCGTTTCCGCCTCCTAGCTCGAGATGAGGGATCCTTTCCCTGTTTCGTAGGGAAAGAATTCCCGGCGTTCCCGTCGCATCTCAAGAGGAGGCGCTCTCCACAGGAAAGGCGAGAGGAACTCCAGGGTCGTGCCACCATTCCGAGCGTCCCCCAGATGTATCAGCCCATTCCAGAGGAACCTGTTTTCCCTGCACTGCCTTGACGTTCAAGCCGAGGATCGACTCCCACCACGTGTGCACGTGGGACAGCCCTGTGGGAAAGCCTCGTGGGAAAGCCTCGTGGGAAAGACTCGAGGGAAAACCATAGATCCTTTGATCCACGCGGCGGACTGCGTGACACTGCTGCTACCGCTCTGGAGGAAAGCGCAAGTGCATGCCCACATTCGAGACGAGGACTGACTCCCCTGGGGAGTCTCCAGAAGTACCCCAAGATCCATGTCAGCACTGGAGAGGAATCCTCAGGTTCCGGCCCCGACTCCACACAAGGGCTTAGGCCCCGGCATCGACGGGAGAGGAATCCCGAGACGTCCCCGAGGAACTCGCATGGGGACTGGCCTTTCCTGAGGCCACCAGAGCGGGTCCCTGAGGTCCCCGTGGTAAGTCGAGAGCACCTGCCGCAACTCGAGAAAATCCAGGAGGTTTTGCATTCCAGGCGAGATGAGGCCCATTTCCGCTGAGGCTTCTCGAGGCCAATCACGTCTAACCACTGGAACTTTCAGAGGGTCCTTCACACCCTTGCTGCAACTCAAGAAGTTCCCCGACATACCCGTCTCCACTCGAGAGGAAGCACGTGGGGTCCCGCACACATCCAGGGGAGCCCCGTTTCCGCCTCCTAGCTCGAGATGAGGGATCCTTTCCCTGTTTCGTAGGGAAAGAATTCCCGGCGTTCCCGTCGCAACTCAAGAGGTGGCGCTCTCCACAGGAAAGGCGAGAGGAACTCCAGGGTCGGGGCACAATTCCAAGAGACCCCCAGATGTGTCAGTCCATTCCAGATGAACCTGTTTTCCGTGCACTGCCTTGACGTTCAAGCCGAGGATCGACTCCCACCACGTGTGCACGTGGGACAGCCCTGTGGGAAAGCCTCGGGGGAAAGCCTCGTGGGAAAGACTCGAGGGAAAACCATAGATCCTTTGATCCACGCGGCGGACTGCGTGACACTGCTGCTACCGCTCTGGAGGAAAGCGCAAGTGCATGCCCGCATTTGAGACGAGGACTGACTCCCCTGGGGAGACTCCAGAAGTACCCCAAGATCCATGTCAGCACTGGAGAGGAATACTCAGGTTCCGGCCCCGACTCCACACAAGGTCGTAGGCCCGGCATCGACGGGAGAGGAATCCCGAGAGGCCCCCGAGGAACTCGCATGGGGACTGGCCTTTCCTGAGGCCACCAGAGCGGGTCCCTGAGGTCCCCGTCGTAAGTCGAGAGCACCTGCCGCAACTCGAGAAAATCCAGGAGGTTTTGCCCTCCAGGCGAGATGAGGCCCATTTCCGCTGAGGCTTCTCGAGGCCAATCACATCTAACCACTGGACTTCCAAAGGGTCATTCACACCATTGCTGCAACTCAAGAAGTTCCCCGACATACCCGTCTCCACTCGAGAAGAAGCACGTGGGGTCCCGCACACATCCAGGGGAGCCCCGTTTCCGCCTCCTAGCTCGAGATGAGGGATCCTTTCCCTGTTTCGTAGGGAAAGAATTCCCGGCGTTCCCGTCGCATCTCAAGAGGAGGCGCTCTCCACAGGAAAGGCGATAGGAACTCCAGGGTCGTGACACCATTCCAAGAGTCCCCCAGATGTGTCAGTCCATTCCAGAGGAACCTTTTTCCCTGCACTGCCTTGACGTTCAAGCCGAGGATCGACTCCCACCACGTGTGCACGTGGGACAGCCCTGTGGGAAAGCCTCGTGGGAAATCCTCGTGGAAAAGACTCGAGGGAAAACCATAGATCCTTTGATCCACGCGGCGGACTGCGTGACACTGCTGCTACCGCTCTGGAGGAAAGCGCAAGTGCATGCCCGCATTCGAGACGAGGACTGACTCCCCTGGGGAGACTCCAGAAGTACCCCAAGATCCATGTCAGCACTGGAGAGGAATCCTCAGGTTCCGGCCCCGACTCCACACAAGGTCTTAGGCCCCGGCATCGACGGGAGAGGAATCCCGAGAGGCCCCCGTGGAACTCGCATGGGGACTGGCCTTGCCTGAGGCCACCAGAGGGGGTCCCTGAGGTCCCCGTCGTAAGTCGAGAGCACCTGTCGCAACTCGAGACAATCCAGGAGGTTTTGCCCTCCAGGCGAGATGAGGCCCATTTCCGCTGAGGCTTCTCGAGGCCAATCACATCTAACCACTGGAACTTCCAAAGGGTCCTTCACACCCTTGCTGCAACTCAAGAAGTTCCCCGACATACCCGTCTCCACTCGAGAGGAAGCACGTGGGGTCCCGCACACATCCAGGGGAGCCCCGTTTCGCCTCCTAGCTCGAGATGAGGGATCCTTTCCCTGTTTCGTAGGGAAAGAATTCCCGGCGTTCCCGTCGCATCTCAAGAGGAGGCGCTCTCCACAGGAAAGGCGAGAGGAACTCCAGGGTCGTGCCACCATTCCAAGAGTCCCCCAGATGTGTCAGTCCATTCCAGAGGAACCTGTTTTCCCTGCACTGCCTTGACGTTCAAGCCGAGGATCGACTCCCACCACGTGTGCACGTGGGACAGCCCTGTGGGAAAGCCTCGTGGGAAAGCCTCGTGGGAAAGACTCGGGGGAAAACCATAGATCCTTTGATCCACGCGGCGGACTGCGTGACACTGCTGCTACCGCTCTGGAGGAAAGCGCAAGTGCATACCCGCATTCGAGACGAGGACTGACTCCCCTGGGGAGACTCCAGAAGTACCCCAAGATCCATGTCAGCACTGGAGAGGAATCCTCAGGTTCCGGCCCCGACTCCACACAAGGTCTTAGGCCCCGGCATCGACGGGAGAGGAATCCCGAGAGGCCCCCGAGGAACTCGCATGGGGACTGGCCTTTCCTGAGGCCACCAGAGCGGGTCCCTGAGGTCCCCGTCGTAAGTCGAGAGCACCTGCCGCAACTCGAGAAAATCCAGGAGGTTTTGCCCTCCAGGCGAGATGAGGCCCATTTCCGCTGAGGCTTCTCGAGGCCAATCACATCTAACCACTGGACTTCCAAAGGGCCCTTCACACCATTGCTGCAACTCAAGAAGTTCCCGGAAATACCCGTCTCCACTCGAGAGGAAGCACGTGGGGTCCCGCACACATCCAGGGGAGCCCCGTTTCCGCCTCCTAGCTCGAGATGAGGGATCCTTTCCCTGTTTCGTAGGGAAAGATTTCCCGGCGTTCCCGTCGCATCTCAAGAGGAGGCGCTCTCCACAGGAAAGGCGATAGGAACTCGAGGGTCGTGACACCATTCCAAGAGTCCCCCAGATGTGTCAGTCCATTCCAGAGGAACCTGTTTTCCCTGCACTGCCTTGACGTTCAAGCCGAGGATCGACTCCCACAACGTGTGCACGTGGGACAGCCTTGTGGGAAAGCCTCGTGGGAAAGCCTCGTGGGAAAGACTCGAGGGAAAACCATAGATCCTTTGATCCACGCGGCGGACTGCGTGACACTGCTGCTACCGCTCTGGAGGAAAGCGCAAGTGCATGCCCGCATTCGAGACGAGGACTGACTCCCCTGGGGAGACTCCAGAAGTACCCCAAGATCCATGTCAGCACTCGAGAGGAATCCTCAGGTTCCGGCCCCGACTCCACACAAGGTCTTAGGCCCCGGCATCGACAGGAGAGGAATCCCGAGAGGCCCCCGAGGAACTCCCATGGGGACTGGCCTTGCCTGAGGCCACCAGAGGGGGTCCCTGAGGTCCCCGTCGTAAGTCGAGAGCACCTGCCGCAACTCGAGAAAATCCAGGAGGTTTTGCCCTCCAGGCGAGATGAGGCCCATTTCCGCTGAGGCTTCTCGAGGCCAATCACATCTAACCACTGGAACTTCCAAAGGGTCCTTCACACCCTTGCTGCAACTCAAGAAGTTCCCCGACATACCCGTCTCCACTCGAGAGGAAGCACGTGGGGTCCCGCACACATCCTGGGGTGCCCCGTTTCGCCTCCTAGCTCGAGATGAGGGATCCTTTCCCTGTTTCGTAGGGAAAGAATTCCCGGCGTTCCCGTCGCATCTCAAGAGGAGGCGCTCTCCACAGGAAAGGCGAGAGGAACTCCAGGGTCGTGCCACCATTCCAAGAGTCCCCCAGATGTGTCAGTCCATTCCAGAGGAACCTGTTTTCCCTGCACTGCCTTGACGTTCAAGCCGAGGATCGACTCCCACCACGTGTGCACGTGGGACAGCCCTGTGGGAAAGCCTCGTGGGAAAGCCTCGTGGGAAAGACTCGAGGGAAAACCATAGATCCTTTGATCCACGCGGCGGACTGCGTGACACTGCTGCTACCGCTCTGGAGGAAAGCGCAAGTGCATGCCCGCATTCGAGACGAGGACTGACTCACCTGGGGAGACTCCAGAAGTACCCCAAGATCCATGTCAGCACTGGAGAGGAATCCTCAGGTTCCGGCCCCGACTCCACACAAGGTCTTAGGCCCCGGCATCGACGGGAGAGGAATCCCGAGAGGCCCCCGTGGAACTCGCATGGGGACTGGCCTTGCCTGAGGCCACCAGAGGGGGTCCCTGAGGTCCCCGTCGTAAGTCGAGAGCACCTGCCGCAACTCGAGAAAATCCAGGAGGTTTTGCCCTCCAGGCGAGATGAGGCCCATTTCCGCTGAGGCTTCTCGAGGCCAATCACATCTAACCACTGGAACTTCCAAAGGGTCCTTCACACCCTTGCTGCAACTCAAGAAGTTCCCCGACATACCCGTCTCCACTCGAGAGGAAGCACGTGGGGTCCCGCACACATCCAGGGGAGCCCCGTTTCGCCTCCTAGCTCGAGATGAGGGATCCTTTCCCTGTTTCGTAGGGAAAGAATTCCCGGCGTTCCCGTCGCATCTCAAGAGGAGGCGCTCTCCACAGGAAAGGCGAGAGGAACTCCAGGGTCGTGACACCATTCCAAGAGTCCCCCAGATTTGTCAGTCCATTCCAGAGGAACCTTTTTTCCCTGCACTGCCTTGACGTTCAAGCCGAGGATCGACTCCCACCACGTGTGCACGTGGGACAGCCCTGTGGGAACGCCTCGTGGGAAAGCCTCGTGGGAAAGACTCGAGGGAAAACCATTGATCCTTTGATCCACGCGGCGGACTGCGTGACACTGCTGCTACCGCTCTGGAGGAAAGCGCAAGAGCATGCCCGCATTCGAGACGAGGACTGACTCCCCTGGGGAGACTCCAGAAGTACCCCAAGATCCATGTCAGCACTGGAGAGGAATCCTCAGGTTCCGGCCTCGACTCCACACAAGGTCATAGGCCCTGGCATCGACGGGAGAGGAATCCCGAGAGGCCCCCGAGGAACTCGCATGGGGACTGGCCTTTCCTGAGGCCTCCAGAGCGGTTCCCTGAGGTCCCCGTCCTAAGTCGAGAGCACCTGCCGCAACTCGAGAAAATCCAGGAGGTTTTGCCCTCCAGGCGAGATGAGGCCCATTTCCGCTGAGGCTTCTCGAGGCCAATCACATCTAACCACTGGAACTTCCAAAGGGTCCTTCAAACCATTGCTGCAACTCAAGAAGTTCCCCGACATACCCGTCTCCACTCGAGAGGAAGCACGTGGGGTCCCTCACACATCCAGTGGAGCCCCGTTTCCGCTTCCTAGCTCGAGATGAGGGATCCTTCCCTGTTTCGTAGGGAAAGAATTCCCGGCGTTTCCGTCGCATCTCAAGAGGAGGCGCTCTCCACAGGAAAGGCGAGAGGAACTCCAGGGTCGTGACACCATTCCAAGAGTCCCCCAGATGTGTCAGTCCATTCCAGAGGAACCTGTTTTCCCTGCACTGCCTTGACGTTCAAGCCGAGGATCGACTCCCACCACGTGTGCACGTGGGACAGCCCTGTGGGAAAGCCTCGTGGGAAAGCCTCGTGGGAAAGACTCGAGGGAAAACCATAGATCCTTTGATCCACGCGGCGGAATGCGTGACACGGCTGCTTACGCTCTGGAGGAAAGCGCAAGTGCATGCCCGCATTCGAGACGAGGACTGACTTCCTTGGGGAGACTCCAGAAGTACCCCAAGATCCATGTCAGCACTGGAGAGGAATCCTCAGGTTCCGGCCCCGACTCCACACAATGTCTTAGGCCCCGGCATCGACGGGAGAGGAATCCCGATAGGCCCCCGAGGAACTCGCATGGGGACTGGCCTTTCCTGAGGCCACCAGAGCGGGTCCCTGAGGTCCCCGTGGTAAGTCGAGAGCACCTGCCGCAACTCGAGAAAATCCAGGAGGTTTTGCATTCCAGGCGAGATGAGGCCCATTTCCGCTGAGGCTTCTCGAGGCCAATCACATCTAACCACTGGAACTTTCAGAGGGTCCTTCACACCCTTGCTGCAACTCAAGAAGTTCCCCGACATACCCGTCTCCACTCGAGAGGAAGCACGTGGGGTCCCGCACACATCCAGGGGAGCCCCGTTTCCGCCTCCTAGCTCGAGATGAGGGATCCTTTCCCTGTTTCGTAGGGAAAGAATTCTCGGCGTTCCCGTCGCATCTCAAGAGGAGGCGCTCTCCACAGGAAAGGCGAGAGGAACTCCAGGGTCGTGACACCATTCCAAGAGTCCCCCAGATGTGTCAGTCCATTCCAGATGAACCTGTTTTCCGTGCACTGCCTTGACGTTCAAGCCGAGGATCGACTCCCACCACGTGTCCACGTGGGACAGCCCTGTGGGAAAGCCTCGGGGGAAAGCCTCGTGGGAAAGACTCGAGGGAAAACCATAGATCCTTTGATCCACGCGGCGGACTGCGTGACACTGCTGCTACCGCTCTGGAGGAAAGCGCAAGTGCATGCCCGCATTCGAGACGAGGACTGACTCCCCTGGGGAGACTCCAGAAGTACCCCAAGATCCATGTCAGCACTGGAGAGGAATCCTCAGGTTCCGGCCCCGACTCCACACAAGGTCGTAGGCCCGGCATCGACGGGAGAGGAATCCCGAGAGGCCCCCGAGGAACTCGCATGGGGACTGGCCTTTCCTGAGGCCTCCAGAGCGGTTCCCTGAGGTCTCCGTCCTAAGTCGAGAGCACCTGCCGCAACTCGAGAAAATCCAGGAGGTTTTGCCCTCCAGGCGAGATGAGGCTCATTTCCGCTGAGGCTTCTCGAGGCCAATCACATCTAACCACTGGAACTTCCAAAGGGTCCTTCAAACCATTGCTGCAACTCAAGAAGTTCCCCGACATACCCGTCTCCACTCGAGAGGAAGCACGTGGGGTCCCTCACACATCCATTGGAGCCCCGTTTCCGCTTCCTAGCTCGAGATGAGGGATCCTTCCCTGTTTCGTAGGGAAAGAATACCCGGCGTTTCCGTCGCATCTCAAGAGGAGGCGCTCTCCACAGGAAAGGCTAGAGGAACTCCAGGGTCGTGACACCATTCCAAGAGTCCCCCAGATGTGTCAGTCCATTCCAGAGGAACCTGTTTTCCCTGCACTGCCTTGACGTTCAAGCCGAGGATCCACTCCCACCACGTGTTCACGTGGGACAGCCCTGTGGGAAAGCCTCGTGGGAAAGCCTCGTGGGAAAGACTCGAGGGAAAATCATAGATCCTTTGATCCACGCGGCGGACTGCGTGACACTGCTGCTACCGCTCTGGAGGAAAGCGCAAGTGCATGCCCCCATTCGAAACCAGGACTGAGTCCCCTGGGGGACTCCAGAAGTACCCCAAGATCCATGACAGTACTGGAGAGGAATCCTCAGGTTCCGGCCCCGGCTCCACACAAGGTCTTAGGCCCCGGCATCGACGGGAGAGGAATCCCGAGAGGCCCCCGAGGAACTCGCATGGGGACTGGCCTTTCCTGAGGCCACCAGAGCGGGTCCCTGAGGTCCCCGTCGTAAGTCGAGAGCACCTGCCGCAACTCGAGAAAATCCAGGAGGTTTTGCCCTCCAGGCGAGATGAGGCCCATTTCCGCTGAGGCTTCTCGAGGCCAATCACATCTAACCACTGGAACTTCCAAAGGGTCCTTCACACCATTGCTGCAACTCAAGAAGTTCACCGACATACCCGTCTCCACTCGAGAGGAAGCACGTGGGGTCCCGCACACATCCAGGGGAGCCCCGTTTCCGGCTCCTAGGTCGAGATGAGGGATCCTTTCCCTGTTTCGTAGGGAAAGAATTCCCGGCGTTCCCGTCGCATCTCAAGAGGAGGCGCTCTCCACAGGAAAGGCGAGAGGAACTCCAGGGTCGTGACACCATTCCAAGAGTCCCCCAGATGTGTCAGTCCATTCCAGAGGAAACTATTTTCCCTGCACTGCCTTGACGTTCAAGCCGAGGATCGACTCCCACCACGTGTGCACGTGGGACAGCCCTGTGGGAAAGCCTCGTGGGAAAGCCTTGTGGGAAAGACTCGAGGGAAAACCATAGATCCTATGATCCACGCGGCGGACTACGTGACACTGCTGCTACCGCTCTGGAGGAAAGCGCAAGTGCATGCCCGCATTCGAGACGAGGACTGACTCCCCTGGGGAGACTCCAGAAGTACCCCAAGATCCATGTCAGCACTGGAGAGGAATCCTCAGGTTCCGGCCCCGACTCCACACAAGGTCTTAGGCCCCGGCATCGACGGGAGAGGAATCCCGAGAGGCCCCCGAGGAACTCGCATGGGGACTGGCCTTTCCTGAGGCCACCAGAGCGGGTCCCTGAGGTCCCCGTCGTAAGTCGAGAGCACCTGCCGCAACTTGAGAAAATCCAGGAGGTTTTGCCCTCCAGGCGAGATGAGGCCCATTTCCGCTGAGGCTTCTCGAGGCTAATCACATCTAACCACTGGAACATCCAAAGGGTCCTTCACACCCTTGCTGCAACTCAAGAAGTTCCCCGACATACCCGTCTCCACTCGAGAGGAAGCACGTGGGGTCCCGCACACATCCAGGGGAGCCCCGTTTCCGCCTCCTAGCTCGAGATGAGGGATCCTTTCCCTGTTTCGTAGGGAAAGAATTCCCGGCGTTCCCGTCGCATCTCAAGAGGAGGCGCTCTCCACAGGAAAGGGGAGAGGAACTCCAGGGTCGTGCCACTATTCCAAGAGTCCCCCAGATGTGTCAGTCCATTCCAGAGGAACCTGTTTTCCCTGCACTGCCTTGACGTTCAAGCCGAGGATCGACTCCCACCACGTGTGCACGTGGGACAGCCCTGTGGGAAAGCCTCGTGGGAAAGCCTCGTGGGAAAGACTCGAGGGAAAACCATAGATCCTTTGACCCACGCGGCGGACTGCGTGACACTGCTGCTACCGCTCTGGAGGAAAGCACAAGTGCATGCCCGCATTCGAGACAAGGACTGACTCCCCTGGGGAGACTCCAGAAGTACCCCAAGATCCATGTCAGCACTGGAGAGGAATCCTCAGTTTCCGGCCTCGACTCCACACAAGGTCATAGGCCCTGGCATCGACGGGAGAGGAATCCCGAGAGGCCCCCGAGGAACTCGCATGGGGACTGGCCTTTCCTGAGGCCTCCAGAGCGGTTCCCTGAGGTCCCCGTCCTAAGTCGAGAGCACCTGCCCCAACTCGAGAAAATCCAGGAGGTTTTGCCCTCCAGGCGAGATGAGGCCCATTTCCGCTGAGGCTTCTCGAGGCCAATCACATCTAACCACTGGAACTTCCAAAGGGTCCTTCAAACCATTGCTGCAACTCAAGAAGTTCCCCGACATACCCGTCTCCACTCGAGAGGAAGCACGTGGGGTCCCTCAAACATCCAGTGGAGCCCCGTTTCCGCTTCCTAGCTCGAGATGAGGGATCCTTCCCTGTTTCGTAGGGAAAGAATTCCCGGCGTTTCCGTCGCATCTCAAGAGGAGGCGCTCTCCACAGGAAAGGCGAGAGGAACTCCAGGGTCGTGACACCATTCCAAGAGTCCCCCAGATGTGTCAGTCCATTCCAGAGGAACCTGTTTTCCCTGCACTGCCTTGACGTTCAAGCCGAGGATCGACTCCCACCACGTGTGCACGTGGGACAGCCCTGTGGGAAAGCCTCGTGGGAAAGCCTCGTGGGAAAGACTCGAGGGAAAACCATAGATCCTTTGATCCACGCGGCGGACTGCGTGACACTGCTGCTACCGCTCTGGAGGAAAGCGCAAGTGCATGCCCCCATTCGAGACCAGGACTGACTCCCCTGGGGGACTCCAGAAGTACCCCAAGATCCATGACAGTATTGGAGAGGAATCCTCAGGTTCCGGCCCCGGCTCCACACAAGGTCTTAGGCCCCGGCATCGACGGGAGAGGAATCCCGAGAGGCCCCCGAGGAACTCGCATGGGGACTGGCCTTTCCTGAGGCCACCAGAGCGGGTCCCTGAGGTCCCCGTCGTAAGTCGAGAGCACCTGCCGCAACTCGAGAAAATCCAGGAGGTTTTGCCCTCCAGGCGAGATGAGGCCCTTTTCCGCTGAGGCTTCTGGAGGCTAATCACGTCTAACCACTGGAACTTCCAAAGGGTCCTTCACACCATTGCTGCAAATCAAAAAGTTCCCCGACATACCCGTCTCACTCGAGAGGAAGCACCTGGGTCCCGCACACATCCAGGGGAGCCCCGTTTCCGGCTCCTAGCTCGAGATGAGGGATCCTTTACCTGTTTCGTAGGGAAAGAATTCCCGGCGTTCCCATCGTATCTCAAGAGGAGGCGCTCTCCACAGGAAAGGCGATAGGAACTCCAGGGTCGTGACACCATTCCAAGAGTCCCCCAGATGTGTCAGTCCATTCCAGAGGAACCTGTTTTCCCTGCACTGCCTTGACTTTCAAGCCGAGGATCGACTCCCACCACGTGTGCACGTGGGACAGCCCTGTGGGAAAGCCTCGTGGGAAAGCCTCGTGGGAAAGACTCGAGGGAAAACCATAGATGCTTTGATCCACGCGGCAGACTGCGTGACACTGCTGCTACCGCTCTGGAGGAAAGCGCAAGTGCATGCCCGCATTCGAGACGAGGACTGACTCCCCTGGGGAGACTCCAGAAGTACCCCAAGATCCATGTCAGCACTGGAGAGGAATCCTCAGGTTCCGGCCCCGACACCACACAAGGTCTTAGGCACCGGCATCGATGGGAGAGGAATCCCCAGAGGCCCCCGAGGAACTCGCATGGGGACTGGCCTTTCCTGAGGCCACCAGAGCGGGTCCCTGAGGTCCATGTCGTAAGTCGAGAGCACCTGCCGCAACTCGAGAAAATCCAGGAGGTTTTGCCCTCCAGGCGAGATGAGGCCCATTTCCGCTGAGGCTTCTAGAGGCTAATCACGTCTAAATACTGGAACTTCCAACGGGTCCTTCACACCCTTGCTGCGACTAAAGAAGTTCCCCAACATACCCATCTCCACTCCAGAGGAAGCACGTGGGGTCCCGCACACATCCAGGGGAGCACCGTTTCCGCCTCCTAGATCGAGATGAGGGATCCTTTCCCTGTTTCATAGGGAAAGAATTCCCGGCGTTCCCGTCGCATCTCAAGAGGAGGTGCTCTCCACAGGAAAGGGGAGAGGAACTCCAGGGTCGTGCCACCATTCCAAGAGACCCCCAGATATGTCAGTCCATTATAGAGGAACCTGTTTTCCCTGCATTGCCTTGATGTTCAAGCCGAGGATCGACTCCCACCACGTGTGCACGTGGGACAGCCCTGTGGGAAAACCTCGTGGGAAAGCCTCGTGGGAAAGACTCGAGGGAAAAGCATAGATCCTTTGATCCACGCGGCGGACTACGTGACAATGCTGCTACCGCTCTGGAGGAAAGCGCAAGTGCATGCCCGCATTCGAGACGAGGACTGACTCCCCTGGGGAGACTCCAGAAGTACCCCAAGATCCATGTCAGCAGTGGAGAGGAATCCTCAGGTTCCGGCCCCGACTCCACACAAGGTCTTAGGCCCCGGCATCGACGGGAGAGGAATCCCGAGAGGCCCCCGAGGAACTCGCATGGGGACTGGCCTTTCCTGAGGCCACCAGAGCGGGTCCCTGAGGTCCCCGTCGTAAGTCGAGAGCACCTGCCGCAACTCGAGAAAATCCAGGAGGTTTTGCCCTCCAGGCGAGATGAGGCCCATTTCCGCTGAGGCTTCTCGAGGCTAATCACCTCTAACCACTGGAACTTCCAAAGGGTCCTTCACAACCTTGCTGCAACTCAAGAAGTTCCCCGACATACCCGTCTCCACTCGAGAGGAAGCACGAGGGTCCCGCACACATCCAGGGGAGCCCCGTTTCCGCCTCCTAGCTTGAGATGAGGGATCCTTTCACTGTTTCGTAGGGAAAGAATTCCCGGCGTTCCCGTAGCATCTCAAGAGGAGGCGCTCTCCACAGGAAAGGCGAGAGGAACTGAAGGGTCGTGCCACCATTCCAAGAGTCCCCCAGATGTGTCAGTCCATTCCAGAGGAACCTGTTTTCCCTGCACTGCCTTGACGTTCAAGCCAAGGATCGACTCCCACCACGTGTGCACGTGGGACAGCCCTGTGGGAAAGCCTCGTGGGAAAGCCTCGTGTAAAAGACTCGAGGGAAAACCATAGATCCTTTGATCCACGCGGCGGACTGCGTGACACTGCTGCTACCGCTCTGGAGGAAAGTGCAAGTGCATGCCCGCATTCGAGACGAGGACTGACTCCCCTGGGGAGACTCCAGAAGTACCCCAAGATCCATGTCAGCACTGGAGAGGAATCCTCAGGTTCCGGCCCCGACTCCACACAAGGTCTTAGGCCCCGGCATCGACGGGAGAGGAATCCCGAGAGGCCCCCGAGGAACTCGCATGGGGACTGGCCTTTCCTGAGGCCACCAGAGCGGGTCCCTGAGGTCCCCGTCGTAAGTCGAGAGCACCTGCCGCAACTCGAGAAAATCCAGGAAGTTTTGCCCTCCAGGCGAGATGAGGCCCATTTCCGCTGAGGCTTCTCGAGCCTAATCACGTCTAACCACTGGAACTTCCAAAGGGTCCTTCACACCCTTGTTGCAACTGAAGCAGATCCGCGACATACCCGTCTCCACTCGAGAGGAAGCACGTGGGGTCCCGCACACATCCAGGGGAGCCCCTTTTCCGCCTCGTAGCTCGAGATGAGGGATCCTTTCCCTGTTTCGTAGGGAACAAATTCCCGGCGTTCCCGTCGCATCTCAAGAGGAGGCGCTCTCCACAGGAAAGGCGAGAGGAACTCCAGGGTCATGCCACCATTCCAAGAGTCCCCCAGATGTGTCAGTCCATTCCAGAGGAACGTGTTTTCCCTGCATTACCTTGACGTTCAAGCCGAGGATCGAGTCCCACCACGTGTGCACGTGGGACAGCCCTGTGGAAAGCCTCGTGGGAAAGCCTCGTGGGAAAGACTCGAGGGAAAACCATAGATCCTTTGATCCACGCGGCGGACTGCGTGACACTGCTGCTACCGCTCTGGAGGAAAGCGCAAGTGCATGCCCGCATTCGAGACGAGCACTGACTCCCCTGGGGAGACTCCAGAAGTACCCCAAGATCCATGTCAGCACTGGAGAGGAATCCTCAGGTTCCGGCCCGGACTCCACACAAGGTCTTAGGCCACGGCATCGACGGGAGAGGAATCCCGAGAGGCCCCCGAGGAACTCGCATGGGGACTGGCCTTTCCTGAGGTCACCAGAGCGGGTCCCTGAGGTCCCCGTCGTAAGTCGAGAGCACATGCCGCAACTCGAGAAAATCCAAGAGGTTTTGCCCTCCAGGCGAGATGAGGCCCATTTCCGCTGAGGCTTCTCGAGGCTAATCACATCTAACCACTGGAACTTCCAAAGGGTCCTTCACACCCTTGCTGCAACTCTAGAAGTTCCCCGACATACCCGTCTCCACTCAAGAGGAAGCACGAGGGTCCCTCACACATCCAGGGGAGCCCCGTTTCCGCCTCCTAGCTCGAGATGAGGGATCCTTTCCCTGTTTCGTAGGGAAAGAATTGCCGGCGTTCCCGTCGCATCTCAAGAGGAGGCGCTCCCACAGAAAAGGCGAGAGGAACTCCACGGTCGTGCGACCATTTCAAGAGACCCCAGATGTGTCTGTCCATTACAGAGGAACCTGTTTTCCCTGCACTGCCTTGATGTTCAAGCCGAGGATCGAGTCCCAACACGTGTGCTCGTTGGACAGCCCTGTGGGAAAGCCTCGTGGGAAAGCCTCGTGGGAAAGACTCGAGGGAAAACCATAGATCCTTTGATCCACGCGGCGGACTGTGTGACACTGCTGCTACCGCTCTGGAGGAAAGCGCAAGTGCATGCCCGCATTCGAGACGAGGACTGACTCCCCTGGGGAGACTCCAGAAGTACCCCAAGATCCATGTCAGCACTGGAGAGGAATCCTCAGGTTCCGGCCCCGACTCCACACAAGGTCTTAGGCCCCGGCATCGACGGGAGAGGAATCCCGAGAGGCCCCCGAGGAACTCGCATGGGGACTGGCCTTTCCTGAGGCCACCAGAGCGGGTCCCTGAGGTCCCCGTCGTAAGTCGAGAGCACCTGCCGCAACTCGAGAAAATCCAGGAGGTTTTGCCCTCCAGGCGAGATGAGGCCCATTTCCGCTGAGGCTTCTCGAGGCCAATCACGTCTAACCACTGGAACTTCCAAAGGGTCCTTCACACCCTTGCTGCAACTCAAGAAGTTCCCCGACATACCCGTCTCCACTCGAGAGGAAGCACGTGGGGTCCCGCACACATCCAGGGGAGCCCCGTTTCCGCCTCCTAGCTCGAGATGAGGGATCCTTTCCCTGTTTCGTAGGGAAAGAATTCCCGGCGTTCCCGTCACATCTCAAGAGGAGGCGCTCTACACAGGAAAGGCGAGAGGAACTCCAGGGTCGTGCCACCATTCCAAGAGTCCCCCAGATGTGTCAGTCCATTCCAGAGGAACCTGTTTTCCCTGCACTGCCTTGACGTTCAAGCCGAGGATCGACTCCCACCACGTGTGCACGTGGGACAGCCCTGTGGGAAAGCCTCGTGGGAAAGCCTCGTGGGAAAGACTCGAGGGAAAACCATAGATCCTTTGATCCACGCGGCGGACTGCGTGACACTGCTGCTACCGCTCTGGAGGAAAGCGCAAGTGCATGCCCGCATTCGAGACGAGGACTGACTCCCCTGGGGAGACTCCAGAAGTACCCCAAGATCCATGTCAGCACTGGAGAGGAATCCTCAGGTTCCGGCCCCGACTCCACACAAGGTCTTAGGCCCCGGCATCGACGGGAGAGGAATCCCGAGAGGCCCCCGAGGAACTCGCATGGGGACTGGCCTTTCCTGAGGCCACCAGAGCGGGCCCCTGAGGTCCCCGTCGTAAGTCGAGAGCACCTGCCGCAACTCGAGAAAATCCAGGAGGTTTTGCCCTCCAGGCGAGGTGAGGCCCATTTCCGCTGAGGCTTCTCGAGGCCAATCACATCTAACCACTGGAACTTCCAAAGGGTCCTGCACACCATTGCTGCAACTCAAGAAGTTCCCCGACATACCCGTCTCCACTCGAGAGGAAGCACGTGGGTCCCGCACACATCCTGGGGAGTCCCGTTTCCGCCTCCTAGCTCGAGATGAGGGATCCTTTCCCTGTTTCGCAGGGAAAGAATTCCCGGCGTTCCCCTCGCATCTCAAGAGGAGGTGCTCTCCACAGGAAAGGCGAGAGGAACTCCAGGGTCGTGCCACCATTCCAAGAGTCCCCCAGATGTGTCAGTCCATTCCAGAGGAACCTGTTTTCCCTGCACTGCCTTGACGTTCAAGCCGAGGATCGACTCCCACCACGTGTGCACGTGGGACAGCCTCGTGGGAAAGCCTCGTGGGAAAGACTCGAGGGAAAACCATAGATCCTTTGATCCACGCGGCGGACTGCGTGACACTGCTGCTACCGCTCTGGAGGAAAGCGCAAGTGCATGCCCGCATTCGAGACGAGGACTGACTCCCCTGGGGAGACTCCAGAAGTACCCCAAGATCCATGTCAGCACTAGAGAGGAATCCTCAGGTTCCCGCCCCGACTCCACACAAGGTCTTAGGCCCCGGCATCGCCGGGAGAGGATTCCCGAGAGGCCCCCGAGGAACTCGCATGGGGACTGGCCTTTCGTGAGGCCACCAGAGCGGGTCCCTGAGGTCCCCGTCGTAAGTCGAGAGCACCTGCCGCAACTCGAGAAAATCCAGGAGGTTTTGCCCTCCAGGCGAGATGAGGCCCATTTCCGCTGAGGCTTCTCGAGGCCAATCACATCTAACCACTGGAACTTCCAAAGGGTCCTTCAAACCATTGCTGCAACTCAAGAAGTTCCCCGACATACCCGTCTCCACTCGAGAGGAAGCACGTGGGGTCCCTCAAACATCCAGTGGAGCCCCGTTTCCGCTTCCTAGCTCGAGATGAGGGATCCTTCCCTGTTTCGTAGGGAAAGAATTCCCGGCGTTTCCGTCGCATCTCAAGAGGAGGCGCTCTCCACAGGAAAGGCGAGAGGAACTCCAGGGTCGTGACACCATTCCAAGAGTCCCCCAGATGTGTCAGTCCATTCCAGAGGAACCTGTTTTCCCTGCACTGCCTTGACGTTCAAGCCGAGGATCGACTCCCACCACGTGTGCACGTGGGACAGCCCTGTGGGAAAGCCTCGTGGGAAAGCCTCGTGGGAAAGACTCGAGGGAAAACCATAGATCCTTTGATCCACGCGGCGGACTGCGTGACACTGCTGCTACCGCTCTGGAGGAAAGCGCAAGTGCATGCCCCCATTCGAGACCAGGACTGACTCCCCTGGGGGACTCCAGAAGTACCCCAAGATCCATGACAGTATTGGAGAGGAATCCTCAGGTTCCGGCCCCGGCTCCACACAAGGTCTTAGGCCCCGGCATCGACGGGAGAGGAATCCCGAGAGGCCCCCGAGGAACTCGCATGGGGACTGGCCTTTCCTGAGGCCACCAGAGCGGGTCCCTGAGGTCCCCGTCGTAAGTCGAGAGCACCTGCCGCAACTCGAGAAAATCCAGGAGGTTTTGCCCTCCAGGCGAGATGAGGCCCTTTTCCGCTGAGGCTTCTGGAGGCTAATCACGTCTAACCACTGGAACTTCCAAAGGGTCCTTCACACCATTGCTGCAAATCAAAAAGTTCCCCGACATACCCGTCTCACTCGAGAGGAAGCACCTGGGTCCCGCACACATCCAGGGGAGCCCCGTTTCCGGCTCCTAGCTCGAGATGAGGGATCCTTTACCTGTTTCGTAGGGAAAGAATTCCCGGCGTTCCCATCGTATCTCAAGAGGAGGCGCTCTCCACAGGAAAGGCGATAGGAACTCCAGGGTTGTGACACCATTCCAAGAGTCCCCCAGATGTGTCAGTCCATTCCAGAGGAACCTGTTTTCCCTGCACTGCCTTGACTTTCAAGCCGAGGATCGACTCCCACCACGTGTGCACGTGGGACAGCCCTGTGGGAAAGCCTCGTGGGAAAGCCTCGTGGGAAAGACTCGAGGGAAAACCATAGATGCTTTGATCCACGCGGCAGACTGCGTGACACTGCTGCTACCGCTCTGGAGGAAAGCGCAAGTGCATGCCCGCATTCGAGACGAGGACTGACTCCCCTGGGGAGACTCCAGAAGTACCCCAAGATCCATGTCAGCACTGGAGAGGAATCCTCAGGTTCCGGCCCCGACACCACACAAGGTCTTAGGCACCGGCATCGATGGGAGAGGAATCCCCAGAGGCCCCCGAGGAACTCGCATGGGGACTGGCCTTTCCTGAGGCCACCAGAGCGGGTCCCTGAGGTCCATGTCGTAAGTCGAGAGCACCTGCCGCAACTCGAGAAAATCCACGAGGTTTTGCCCTCCAGGCGAGATGAGGCCCATTTCCGCTGAGGCTTCTAGAGGCTAATCACGTCTAAATACTGGAACTTCCAACGGGTCCTTCACACCCTTGCTGCGACTAAAGAAGTTCCCCAACATACCCATCTCCACTCCAGAGGAAGCACGTGGGGTCCCGCACACATCCAGGGGAGCACCGTTTCCGCCTCCTAGATCGAGATGAGGGATCCTTTCCCTGTTTCATAGGGAAAGAATTCCCGGCGTTCCCGTCGCATCTCAAGAGGAGGTGCTCTCCACAGGAAAGGGGAGAGGAACTCCAGGGTCGTGCCACCATTCCAAGAGACCCCCAGATATGTCAGTCCATTATAGAGGAACCTGTTTTCCCTGCATTGCCTTGATGTTCAAGCCGAGGATCGACTCCCACCACGTGTGCACGTGGGACAGCCCTGTGGGAAAACCTCGTGGGAAAGCCTCGTGGGAAAGACTCGAGGGAAAAGCATAGATCCTTTGATCCACGCGGCGGACTACGTGACAATGCTGCTACCGCTCTGGAGGAAAGCGCAAGTGCATGCCCGCATTCGAGACGAGGACTGACTCCCCTGGGGAGACTCCAGAAGTACCCCAAGATCCATGTCAGCAGTGGAGAGGAATCCTCAGGTTCCGGCCCCGACTCCACACAAGGTCTTAGGCCCCGGCATCGACGGGAGAGGAATCCCGAGAGGCCCCCGAGGAACTCGCATGGGGACTGGCCTTTCCTGAGGCCACCAGAGCGGGTCCCTGAGGTCCCCGTCGTAAGTCGAGAGCACCTGCCGCAACTCGAGAAAATCCAGGAGGTTTTGCCCTCCAGGCGAGATGAGGCCCATTTCCGCTGAGGCTTCTCGAGGCTAATCACCTCTAACCACTGGAACTTCCAAAGGGTCCTTCACAACCTTGCTGCAACTCAAGAAGTTCCCCGACATACCCGTCTCCACTCGAGAGGAAGCACGAGGGTCCCGCACACATCCAGGGGAGCCCCGTTTCCGCCTCCTAGCTTGAGATGAGGGATCCTTTCACTGTTTCGTAGGGAAAGAATTCCCGGCGTTCCCGTAGCATCTCAAGAGGAGGCGCTCTCCACAGGAAAGGCGAGAGGAACTGAAGGGTCGTGCCACCATTCCAAGAGTCCCCCAGATGTGTCAGTCCATTCCAGAGGAACCTGTTTTCCCTGCACTGCCTTGACGTTCAAGCCAAGGATCGACTCCCACCACGTGTGCACGTGGGACAGCCCTGTGGGAAAGCCTCGTGGGAAAGCCTCGTGTAAAAGACTCGAGGGAAAACCATAGATCCTTTGATCCACGCGGCGGACTGCGTGACACTGCTGCTACCGCTCTGGAGGAAAGTGCAAGTGCATGCCCGCATTCGAGACGAGGACTGACTCCCCTGGGGAGACTCCAGAAGTACCCCAAGATCCATGTCAGCACTGGAGAGGAATCCTCAGGTTCCGGCCCCGACTCCACACAAGGTCTTAGGCCCCGGCATCGACGGGAGAGGAATCCCGAGAGGCCCCCGAGGAACTCGCATGGGGACTGGCCTTTCCTGAGGCCACCAGAGCGGGTCCCTGAGGTCCCCGTCGTAAGTCGAGAGCACCTGCCGCAACTCGAGAAAATCCAGGAAGTTTTGCCCTCCAGGCGAGATGAGGCCCATTTCCGCTGAGGCTTCTCGAGCCTAATCACGTCTAACCACTGGAACTTCCAAAGGGTCCTTCACACCCTTGTTGCAACTGAAGCAGATCCGCGACATACCCGTCTCCACTCGAGAGGAAGCACGTGGGGTCCCGCACACATCCAGGGGAGCCCCTTTTCCGCCTCGTAGCTCGAGATGAGGGATCCTTTCCCTGTTTCGTAGGGAACAAATTCCCGGCGTTCCCGTCGCATCTCAAGAGGAGGCGCTCTCCACAGGAAAGGCGAGAGGAACTCCAGGGTCATGCCACCATTCCAAGAGTCCCCCAGATGTGTCAGTCCATTCCAGAGGAACGTGTTTTCCCTGCATTACCTTGACGTTCAAGCCGAGGATCGAGTCCCACCACGTGTGCACGTGGGACAGCCCTGTGGAAAGCCTCGTGGGAAAGCCTCGTGGGAAAGACTCGAGGGAAAACCATAGATCCTTTGATCCACGCGGCGGACTGCGTGACACTGCTGCTACCGCTCTGGAGGAAAGCGCAAGTGCATGCCCGCATTCGAGACGAGCACTGACTCCCCTGGGGAGACTCCAGAAGTACCCCAAGATCCATGTCAGCACTGGAGAGGAATCCTCAGGTTCCGGCCCGGACTCCACACAAGGTCTTAGGCCACGGCATCGACGGGAGAGGAATCCCGAGAGGCCCCCGAGGAACTCGCATGGGGACTGGCCTTTCCTGAGGTCACCAGAGCGGGTCCCTGAGGTCCCCGTCGTAAGTCGAGAGCACATGCCGCAACTCGAGAAAATCCAAGAGGTTTTGCCCTCCAGGCGAGATGAGGCCCATTTCCGCTGAGGCTTCTCGAGGCTAATCACATCTAACCACTGGAACTTCCAAAGGGTCCTTCACACCCTTGCTGCAACTCTAGAAGTTCCCCGACATACCCGTCTCCACTCAAGAGGAAGCACGAGGGTCCCTCACACATCCAGGGGAGCCCCGTTTCCGCCTCCTAGCTCGAGATGAGGGATCCTTTCCCTGTTTCGTAGGGAAAGAATTGCCGGCGTTCCCGTCGCATCTCAAGAGGAGGCGCTCCCACAGAAAAGGCGAGAGGAACTCCACGGTCGTGCGACCATTTCAAGAGACCCCAGATGTGTCTGTCCATTACAGAGGAACCTGTTTTCCCTGCACTGCCTTGATGTTCAAGCCGAGGATCGAGTCCCAACACGTGTGCTCGTTGGACAGCCCTGTGGGAAAGCCTCGTGGGAAAGCCTCGTGGGAAAGACTCGAGGGAAAACCATAGATCCTTTGATCCACGCGGCGGACTGTGTGACACTGCTGCTACCGCTCTGGAGGAAAGCGCAAGTGCATGCCCGCATTCGAGACGAGGACTGACTCCCCTGGGGAGACTCCAGAAGTACCCCAAGATCCATGTCAGCACTGGAGAGGAATCCTCAGGTTCCGGCCCCGACTCCACACAAGGTCTTAGGCCCCGGCATCGACGGGAGAGGAATCCCGAGAGGCCCCCGAGGAACTCGCATGGGGACTGGCCTTTCCTGAGGCCACCAGAGCGGGTCCCTGAGGTCCCCGTCGTAAGTCGAGAGCACCTGCCGCAACTCGAGAAAATCCAGGAGGTTTTGCCCTCCAGGCGAGATGAGGCCCATTTCCGCTGAGGCTTCTCGAGGCCAATCACGTCTAACCACTGGAACTTCCAAAGGGTCCTTCACACCCTTGCTGCAACTCAAGAAGTTCCCCGACATACCCGTCTCCACTCGAGAGGAAGCACGTGGGGTCCCGCACACATCCAGGGGAGCCCCGTTTCCGCCTCCTAGCTCGAGATGAGGGATCCTTTCCCTGTTTCGTAGGGAAAGAATTCCCGGCGTTCCCGTCACATCTCAAGAGGAGGCGCTCTACACAGGAAAGGCGAGAGGAACTCCAGGGTCGTGCCACCATTCCAAGAGTCCCCCAGATGTGTCAGTCCATTCCAGAGGAACCTGTTTTCCCTGCACTGCCTTGACGTTCAAGCCGAGGATCGACTCCCACCACGTGTGCACGTGGGACAGCCCTGTGGGAAAGCCTCGTGGGAAAGCCTCGTGGGAAAGACTCGAGGGAAAACCATAGATCCTTTGATCCACGCGGCGGACTGCGTGACACTGCTGCTACCGCTCTGGAGGAAAGCGCAAGTGCATGCCCGCATTCGAGACGAGGACTGACTCCCCTGGGGAGACTCCAGAAGTACCCCAAGATCCATGTCAGCACTGGAGAGGAATCCTCAGGTTCCGGCCCCGACTCCACACAAGGTCTTAGGCCCCGGCATCGACGGGAGAGGAATCCCGAGAGGCCCCCGAGGAACTCGCATGGGGACTGGCCTTTCCTGAGGCCACCAGAGCGGGCCCCTGAGGTCCCCGTCGTAAGTCGAGAGCACCTGCCGCAACTCGAGAAAATCCAGGAGGTTTTGCCCTCCAGGCGAGGTGAGGCCCATTTCCGCTGAGGCTTCTCGAGGCCAATCACATCTAACCACTGGAACTTCCAAAGGGTCCTGCACACCATTGCTGCAACTCAAGAAGTTCCCCGACATACCCGTCTCCACTCGAGAGGAAGCACGTGGGTCCCGCACACATCCTGGGGAGTCCCGTTTCCGCCTCCTAGCTCGAGATGAGGGATCCTTTCCCTGTTTCGCAGGGAAAGAATTCCCGGCGTTCCCCTCGCATCTCAAGAGGAGGTGCTCTCCACAGGAAAGGCGAGAGGAACTCCAGGGTCGTGCCACCATTCCAAGAGTCCCCCAGATGTGTCAGTCCATTCCAGAGGAACCTGTTTTCCCTGCACTGCCTTGACGTTCAAGCCGAGGATCGACTCCCACCACGTGTGCACGTGGGACAGCCTCGTGGGAAAGCCTCGTGGGAAAGACTCGAGGGAAAACCATAGATCCTTTGATCCACGCGGCGGACTGCGTGACACTGCTGCTACCGCTCTGGAGGAAAGCGCAAGTGCATGCCCGCATTCGAGACGAGGACTGACTCCCCTGGGGAGACTCCAGAAGTACCCCAAGATCCATGTCAGCACTAGAGAGGAATCCTCAGGTTCCCGCCCCGACTCCACACAAGGTCTTAGGCCCCGGCATCGCCGGGAGAGGATTCCCGAGAGGCCCCCGAGGAACTCGCATGGGGACTGGCCTTTCGTGAGGCCACCAGAGCGGGTCCCTGAGGTCCCCGTCGTAAGTCGAGAGCACCTGCCGCAACTCGAGAAAATCCAGGAGGTTTTGCCCTCCAGGCGAGATGAGGCCCATTTCCGCTGAGGCTTCTCGAGGCCAATCACATCTAACCACTGGAACTTCCAAAGGGTCCTTCAAACCATTGCTGCAACTCAAGAAGTTCCCCGACATACCCGTCTCCACTCGAGAGGAAGCACGTGGGGTCCCTCAAACATCCAGTGGAGCCCCGTTTCCGCTTCCTAGCTCGAGATGAGGGATCCTTCCCTGTTTCGTAGGGAAAGAATTCCCGGCGTTTCCGTCGCATCTCAAGAGGAGGCGCTCTCCACAGGAAAGGCGAGAGGAACTCCAGGGTCGTGACACCATTCCAAGAGTCCCCCAGATGTGTCAGTCCATTCCAGAGGAACCTGTTTTCCCTGCACTGCCTTGACGTTCAAGCCGAGGATCGACTCCCACCACGTGTGCACGTGGGACAGCCCTGTGGGAAAGCCTCGTGGGAAAGCCTCGTGGGAAAGACTCGAGGGAAAACCATAGATCCTTTGATCCACGCGGCGGACTGCGTGACACTGCTGCTACCGCTCTGGAGGAAAGCGCAAGTGCATGCCCCCATTCGAGACCAGGACTGACTCCCCTGGGGGACTCCAGAAGTACCCCAAGATCCATGACAGTATTGGAGAGGAATCCTCAGGTTCCGGCCCCGGCTCCACACAAGGTCTTAGGCCCCGGCATCGACGGGAGAGGAATCCCGAGAGGCCCCCGAGGAACTCGCATGGGGACTGGCCTTTCCTGAGGCCACCAGAGCGGGTCCCTGAGGTCCCCGTCGTAAGTCGAGAGCACCTGCCGCAACTCGAGAAAATCCAGGAGGTTTTGCCCTCCAGGCGAGATGAGGCCCTTTTCCGCTGAGGCTTCTGGAGGCTAATCACGTCTAACCACTGGAACTTCCAAAGGGTCCTTCACACCATTGCTGCAAATCAAAAAGTTCCCCGACATACCCGTCTCACTCGAGAGGAAGCACCTGGGTCCCGCACACATCCAGGGGAGCCCCGTTTCCGGCTCCTAGCTCGAGATGAGGGATCCTTTACCTGTTTCGTAGGGAAAGAATTCCCGGCGTTCCCATCGTATCTCAAGAGGAGGCGCTCTCCACAGGAAAGGCGATAGGAACTCCAGGGTTGTGACACCATTCCAAGAGTCCCCCAGATGTGTCAGTCCATTCCAGAGGAACCTGTTTTCCCTGCACTGCCTTGACTTTCAAGCCGAGGATCGACTCCCACCACGTGTGCACGTGGGACAGCCGTGTGGGAAAGCCTCGTGGGAAAGCCTCGTGGGAAAGACTCGAGGGAAAACCATAGATGCTTTGATCCACGCGGCAGACTGCGTGACACTGCTGCTACCGCTCTGGAGGAAAGCGCAAGTGCATGCCCGCATTCGAGACGAGGACTGACTCCCCTGGGGAGACTCCAGAAGTACCCCAAGATCCATGTCAGCACTGGAGAGGAATCCTCAGGTTCCGGCCCCGACACCACACAAGGTCTTAGGCACCGGCATCGATGGGAGAGGAATCCCCAGAGGCCCCCGAGGAACTCGCATGGGGACTGGCCTTTCCTGAGGCCACCAGAGCGGGTCCCTGAGGTCCATGTCGTAAGTCGAGAGCACCTGCCGCAACTCGAGAAAATCCAGGAGGTTTTGCCCTCCAGGCGAGATGAGGCCCATTTCCGCTGAGGCTTCTAGAGGCTAATCACGTCTAAATACTGGAACTTCCAACGGGTCCTTCACACCCTTGCTGCGACTAAAGAAGTTCCCCAACATACCCATCTCCACTCCAGAGGAAGCACGTGGGGTCCCGCACACATCCAGGGGAGCACCGTTTCCGCCTCCTAGATCGAGATGAGGGATCCTTTCCCTGTTTCATAGGGAAAGAATTCCCGGCGTTCCCGTCGCATCTCAAGAGGAGGTGCTCTCCACAGGAAAGGGGAGAGGAACTCCAGGGTCGTGCCACCATTCCAAGAGACCCCCAGATATGTCAGTCCATTATAGAGGAACCTGTTTTCCCTGCATTGCCTTGATGTTCAAGCCGAGGATCGACTCCCACCACGTGTGCACGTGGGACAGCCCTGTGGGAAAACCTCGTGGGAAAGCCTCGTGGGAAAGACTCGAGGGAAAAGCATAGATCCTTTGATCCACGCGGCGGACTACGTGACAATGCTGCTACCGCTCTGGAGGAAAGCGCAAGTGCATGCCCGCATTCGAGACGAGGACTGACTCCCCTGGGGAGACTCCAGAAGTACCCCAAGATCCATGTCAGCAGTGGAGAGGAATCCTCAGGTTCCGGCCCCGACTCCACACAAGGTCTTAGGCCCCGGCATCGACGGGAGAGGAATCCCGAGAGGCCCCCGAGGAACTCGCATGGGGACTGGCCTTTCCTGAGGCCACCAGAGCGGGTCCCTGAGGTCCCCGTCGTAAGTCGAGAGCACCTGCCGCAACTCGAGAAAATCCAGGAGGTTTTGCCCTCCAGGCGAGATGAGGCCCATTTCCGCTGAGGCTTCTCGAGGCTAATCACCTCTAACCACTGGAACTTCCAAAGGGTCCTTCACAACCTTGCTGCAACTCAAGAAGTTCCCCGACATACCCGTCTCCACTCGAGAGGAAGCACGAGGGTCCCGCACACATCCAGGGGAGCCCCGTTTCCGCCTCCTAGCTTGAGATGAGGGATCCTTTCACTGTTTCGTAGGGAAAGAATTCCCGGCGTTCCCGTAGCATCTCAAGAGGAGGCGCTCTCCACAGGAAAGGCGAGAGGAACTGAAGGGTCGTGCCACCATTCCAAGAGTCCCCCAGATGTGTCAGTCCATTCCAGAGGAACCTGTTTTCCCTGCACTGCCTTGACGTTCAAGCCAAGGATCGACTCCCACCACGTGTGCACGTGGGACAGCCCTGTGGGAAAGCCTCGTGGGAAAGCCTCGTGTAAAAGACTCGAGGGAAAACCATAGATCCTTTGATCCACGCGGCGGACTGCGTGACACTGCTGCTACCGCTCTGGAGGAAAGTGCAAGTGCATGCCCGCATTCGAGACGAGGACTGACTCCCCTGGGGAGACTCCAGAAGTACCCCAAGATCCATGTCAGCACTGGAGAGGAATCCTCAGGTTCCGGCCCCGACTCCACACAAGGTCTTAGGCCCCGGCATCGACGGGAGAGGAATCCCGAGAGGCCCCCGAGGAACTCGCATGGGGACTGGCCTTTCCTGAGGCCACCAGAGCGGGTCCCTGAGGTCCCCGTCGTAAGTCGAGAGCACCTGCCGCAACTCGAGAAAATCCAGGAAGTTTTGCCCTCCAGGCGAGATGAGGCCCATTTCCGCTGAGGCTTCTCGAGCCTAATCACGTCTAACCACTGGAACTTCCAAAGGGTCCTTCACACCCTTGTTGCAACTGAAGCAGATCCGCGACATACCCGTCTCCACTCGAGAGGAAGCACGTGGGGTCCCGCACACATCCAGGGGAGCCCCTTTTCCGCCTCGTAGCTCGAGATGAGGGATCCTTTCCCTGTTTCGTAGGGAACAAATTCCCGGCGTTCCCGTCGCATCTCAAGAGGAGGCGCTCTCCACAGGAAAGGCGAGAGGAACTCCAGGGTCATGCCACCATTCCAAGAGTCCCCCAGATGTGTCAGTCCATTCCAGAGGAACGTGTTTTCCCTGCATTACCTTGACGTTCAAGCCGAGGATCGAGTCCCACCACGTGTGCACGTGGGACAGCCCTGTGGAAAGCCTCGTGGGAAAGCCTCGTGGGAAAGACTCGAGGGAAAACCATAGATCCTTTGATCCACGCGGCGGACTGCGTGACACTGCTGCTACCGCTCTGGAGGAAAGCGCAAGTGCATGCCCGCATTCGAGACGAGCACTGACTCCCCTGGGGAGACTCCAGAAGTACCCCAAGATCCATGTCAGCACTGGAGAGGAATCCTCAGGTTCCGGCCCGGACTCCACACAAGGTCTTAGGCCACGGCATCGACGGGAGAGGAATCCCGAGAGGCCCCCGAGGAACTCGCATGGGGACTGGCCTTTCCTGAGGTCACCAGAGCGGGTCCCTGAGGTCCCCGTCGTAAGTCGAGAGCACATGCCGCAACTCGAGAAAATCCAAGAGGTTTTGCCCTCCAGGCGAGATGAGGCCCATTTCCGCTGAGGCTTCTCGAGGCTAATCACATCTAACCACTGGAACTTCCAAAGGGTCCTTCACACCCTTGCTGCAACTCTAGAAGTTCCCCGACATACCCGTCTCCACTCAAGAGGAAGCACGAGGGTCCCTCACACATCCAGGGGAGCCCCGTTTCCGCCTCCTAGCCCGAGATGAGGGATCCTTTCCCTGTTTCGTAGGGAAAGAATTGCCGGCGTTCCCGTCGCATCTCAAGAGGAGGCGCTCCCACAGAAAAGGCGAGAGGAACTCCACGGTCGTGCGACCATTTCAAGAGACCCCAGATGTGTCTGTCCATTACAGAGGAACCTGTTTTCCCTGCACTGCCTTGATGTTCAAGCCGAGGATCGAGTCCCAACACGTGTGCTCGTTGGACAGCCCTGTGGGAAAGCCTCGTGGGAAAGCCTCGTGGGAAAGACTCGAGGGAAAACCATAGATCCTTTGATCCACGCGGCGGACTGTGTGACACTGCTGCTACCGCTCTGGAGGAAAGCGCAAGTGCATGCCCGCATTCGAGACGAGGACTGACTCCCCTGGGGAGACTCCAGAAGTACCCCAAGATCCATGTCAGCACTGGAGAGGAATCCTCAGGTTCCGGCCCCGACTCCACACAAGGTCTTAGGCCCCGGCATCGACGGGAGAGGAATCCCGAGAGGCCCCCGAGGAACTCGCATGGGGACTGGCCTTTCCTGAGGCCACCAGAGCGGGTCCCTGAGGTCCCCGTCGTAAGTCGAGAGCACCTGCCGCAACTCGAGAAAATCCAGGAGGTTTTGCCCTCCAGGCGAGATGAGGCCCATTTCCGCTGAGGCTTCTCGAGGCCAATCACGTCTAACCACTGGAACTTCCAAAGGGTCCTTCACACCCTTGCTGCAACTCAAGAAGTTCCCCGACATACCCGTCTCCACTCGAGAGGAAGCACGTGGGGTCCCGCACACATCCAGGGGAGCCCCGTTTCCGCCTCCTAGCTCGAGATGAGGGATCCTTTCCCTGTTTCGTAGGGAAAGAATTCCCGGCGTTCCCGTCACATCTCAAGAGGAGGCGCTCTACACAGGAAAGGCGAGAGGAACTCCAGGGTCGTGCCACCATTCCAAGAGTCCCCCAGATGTGTCAGTCCATTCCAGAGGAACCTGTTTTCCCTGCACTGCCTTGACGTTCAAGCCGAGGATCGACTCCCACCACGTGTGCACGTGGGACAGCCCTGTGGGAAAGCCTCGTGGGAAAGCCTCGTGGGAAAGACTCGAGGGAAAACCATAGATCCTTTGATCCACGCGGCGGACTGCGTGACACTGCTGCTACCGCTCTGGAGGAAAGCGCAAGTGCATGCCCGCATTCGAGACGAGGACTGACTCCCCTGGGGAGACTCCAGAAGTACCCCAAGATCCATGTCAGCACTGGAGAGGAATCCTCAGGTTCCGGCCCCGACTCCACACAAGGTCTTAGGCCCCGGCATCGACGGGAGAGGAATCCCGAGAGGCCCCCGAGGAACTCGCATGGGGACTGGCCTTTCCTGAGGCCACCAGAGCGGGCCCCTGAGGTCCCCGTCGTAAGTCGAGAGCACCTGCCGCAACTCGAGAAAATCCAGGAGGTTTTGCCCTCCAGGCGAGGTGAGGCCCATTTCCGCTGAGGCTTCTCGAGGCCAATCACATCTAACCACTGGAACTTCCAAAGGGTCCTGCACACCATTGCTGCAACTCAAGAAGTTCCCCGACATACCCGTCTCCACTCGAGAGGAAGCACGTGGGTCCCGCACACATCCTGGGGAGTCCCGTTTCCGCCTCCTAGCTCGAGATGAGGGATCCTTTCCCTGTTTCGCAGGGAAAGAATTCCCGGCGTTCCCCTCGCATCTCAAGAGGAGGTGCTCTCCACAGGAAAGGCGAGAGGAACTCCAGGGTCGTGCCACCATTCCAAGAGTCCCCCAGATGTGTCAGTCCATTCCAGAGGAACCTGTTTTCCCTGCACTGCCTTGACGTTCAAGCCGAGGATCGACTCCCACCACGTGTGCACGTGGGACAGCCTCGTGGGAAAGCCTCGTGGGAAAGACTCGAGGGAAAACCATAGATCCTTTGATCCACGCGGCGGACTGCGTGACACTGCTGCTACCGCTCTGGAGGAAAGCGCAAGTGCATGCCCGCATTCGAGACGAGGACTGACTCCCCTGGGGAGACTCCAGAAGTACCCCAAGATCCATGTCAGCACTGGAGAGGAATCCTCAGGTTCCGGCCCCGACTCCACACAAGGTCTTAGGCCCCGGCATCGACGGGAGAGGAATCCCGAGAGGCCCCCGAGGAACTCGCATGGGGACTGGCCTTTCCTGAGGCCACCAGAGCGGGTCCCTGAGGTCCCCGTCGTAAGTCGAGAGCACCTGCCGCAACTCGAGAAAATCCAGGAGGTTTTGCCCTCCAGGCGAGATGAGGCCCATTTCCGCTGAGGCTTCTCGAGGCCAATCACGTCTAACCACTGGAACTTCCAAAGGGTCCTTCACACCCTTGCTGCAACTCAAGAAGTTCCCCGACATACCCGTCTCCACTCGAGAGGAAGCACGTGGGGTCCCGCACACATCCAGGGGAGCCCCGTTTCCGCCTCCTAGCTCGAGATGAGGGATCCTTTCCCTGTTTCGTAGGGAAAGAATTCCCGGCGTTCCCGTCACATCTCAAGAGGAGGCGCTCTACACAGGAAAGGCGAGAGGAACTCCAGGGTCGTGCCACCATTCCAAGAGTCCCCCAGATGTGTCAGTCCATTCCAGAGGAACCTGTTTTCCCTGCACTGCCTTGACGTTCAAGCCGAGGATCGACTCCCACCACGTGTGCACGTGGGACAGCCCTGTGGGAAAGCCTCGTGGGAAAGCCTCGTGGGAAAGACTCGAGGGAAAACCATAGATCCTTTGATCCACGCGGCGGACTGCGTGACACTGCTGCTACCGCTCTGGAGGAAAGCGCAAGTGCATGCCCGCATTCGAGACGAGGACTGACTCCCCTGGGGAGACTCCAGAAGTACCCCAAGATCCATGTCAGCACTGGAGAGGAATCCTCAGGTTCCGGCCCCGACTCCACACAAGGTCTTAGGCCCCGGCATCGACGGGAGAGGAATCCCGAGAGGCCCCCGAGGAACTCGCATGGGGACTGGCCTTTCCTGAGGCCACCAGAGCGGGCCCCTGAGGTCCCCGTCGTAAGTCGAGAGCACCTGCCGCAACTCGAGAAAATCCAGGAGGTTTTGCCCTCCAGGCGAGGTGAGGCCCATTTCCGCTGAGGCTTCTCGAGGCCAATCACATCTAACCACTGGAACTTCCAAAGGGTCCTGCACACCATTGCTGCAACTCAAGAAGTTCCCCGACATACCCGTCTCCACTCGAGAGGAAGCACGTGGGTCCCGCACACATCCTGGGGAGTCCCGTTTCCGCCTCCTAGCTCGAGATGAGGGATCCTTTCCCTGTTTCGCAGGGAAAGAATTCCCGGCGTTCCCCTCGCATCTCAAGAGGAGGTGCTCTCCACAGGAAAGGCGAGAGGAACTCCAGGGTCGTGCCACCATTCCAAGAGTCCCCCAGATGTGTCAGTCCATTCCAGAGGAACCTGTTTTCCCTGCACTGCCTTGACGTTCAAGCCGAGGATCGACTCCCACCACGTGTGCACGTGGGACAGCCTCGTGGGAAAGCCTCGTGGGAAAGACTCGAGGGAAAACCATAGATCCTTTGATCCACGCGGCGGACTGCGTGACACTGCTGCTACCGCTCTGGAGGAAAGCGCAAGTGCATGCCCGCATTCGAGACGAGGACTGACTCCCCCGGGGAGACTCCAGAAGTACCCCAAGATCCATGTCAGCACTAGAGAGGAATCCTCAGGTTCCCGCCCCGACTCCACACAAGGTCTTAGGCCCCGGCATCGCCGGGAGAGGATTCCCGAGAGGCCCCCGAGGAACTCGCATGGGGACTGGCCTTTCGTGAGGCCACCAGAGCGGGTCCCTGAGGTCCCCGTCGTAAGTCGAGAGCACCTGCCGCAACTCGAGAAAATCCAGGAGGTTTTGCCCTCCAGGCGAGATGAGGCCCATTTCCGCTGAGGCTTCTCGAGGCTAATCACGTCTAACCACTGGAACTTCCAAAGGGTCCTTCACACCCTTGCTGCAACTCAAGAAGTTCCCCGACATACCCGTCTCCACTCGAGAGGAAGCACGTGGGGTCCCGCACACATCCAGGTGAGCCCCGTTTCGCCTCCTAGCTCGAGATGAGGGATCCTTTCCCTGTTTCGTAGGGAAAGAATTCCCGGCATTCCCGTCGCATCTCAAGAGGAGGCGCTCTCCACAGGAAAGGCGAGAGGAACTCCAGGGTCGTGCCACCATTCCAAGAGTCCCCCAGATGTGTCAGTCCATTCCAGAGGAACCTGTTTTCCCTGCACTGCCTTGACGTTCAAGCCGAGGATCGACTCCCACCACGTGTGCACGTGGGACAGCCCTGTGGGAAAGCCTCGTGGGAAAGCCTCCTGGGAAAGACTCGAGGGAAAACCATAGATCCTTTGATCCACGCGGCGGACTGCGTGACACTGCTGCTACCGCTCTGGAGGAAGCGCAAGTGCATGCCCGCATTCGAGACGAGGACTGACTCCCCTGGGGAGACTCCAGAAGTACCCCAAGATCCATGTCAGCACTGGAGAGGAATCCTCAGGTTCCGGCCCCGACTCCACACAAGGTCTTAGGCCCCGGCATCGACGGGAGAGGAATCCCGAGAGGCCCCCGAGGAACTCGCATGGGGACTGGCCTTTCCTGAGGCCACCAGAGCGGGTCCCTGAGGTCCCCGTCGTAAGTCGAGAGCACCTGCCGCAACTCGAGAAAATCCAGGAGGTTTTGCCCTCCAGGCGAGATGAGGCCCATTTCCGCTGAGGCTTCTCGAGCCTAATCACGTCTAACCACTGGAACTTCCAAAGGGTCCTTCACACCCTTGCTGCAACTCAAGAAGTTCCCCGACATACCCGTCTCCACTCGAGAGGAAGTACGTGGGGTCCCGCACACATCCAGGGGAGCCCCGTTTCCGCCTCCTAGTTCGAGATGAGGGATCCTTTCCCTGTTTCGTAGGGAAAGAATTCCCGGCGTTCCCGTCGCATCTCAAGAGGAGGCGCTCTCCACAGGAAAGGCGAGAGGAACTCCAGGGTCGTGCCACCATTCCAAGAGTTCCCCAGATGTGTCCGTCCATTCCAGAGGAACCTGTTTTCACTGCACTGCCTTTACTTTCAAGCCGAGGATCGACTCCCACCACGTGTGCACGTGGGACAGCCCTGTGGGAAAGCCTCGTGGGAAAGCCTCGTGGGAATGACTCGGGGGAAAACCATAGATCCTTTGATCCACGCGGCGGACTGCGTGACACTGCTGCTACCGCTCTGGAGGAAAGCGCAAGTGCATGCCCGCATTCGAGACGAGGACTGACTCTCCTGGGGAGACTCCAGAAGTACCCCAAGATCCATGTCAGCACTGGAGAGGAATCCTCAGGTTCCGGCCCCGACTCCACACAAGGTCTTCGGCGCCGGCATCGACGGGAGAGGAATCCCGAGAGGCCCCCGAGGAACTCACATGGGGACTGGCCTTTCCTGAGGCCACCAGAGCGGGTCCCTGACGTCCCCGTCGTAAGTCGAGAGCACCTGCCGCAACTCGAGAAAATCCAGGAGGTTTTGCCTTCCAGGCGAGATGAGGCCCATTTCCGCTGAGGCTTCTCGAGGCCAATCACATCTAAACACTGGAACTTCCAAAGGGTCCTTCACACCCTTGCTGCAACTCAAGAAGTTCCCCGACATACCCGTCTGCACTCGAGAGGAAGCACGTGCGGTCCCGCAAACATCCAGGGGAGCCCCATTTCCGCCTCCTAGCTCGAGATGAGGGATCCTTTCTCTGTTTCGTAGGGAACGAATTCCCGGCGTTCCCGTCGCATCTCAAGAGGAGGCGCTCTCCACAGGAAAGGCGAGAGGAACTCCAGGGTCGTGCCACCATTCCAAGAGTCCCCCAGATGTGTCATTCCATTCCAGAGGAACGTGTTTTCCCTGCACTACCTTGACGTTCAAGCCGAGGATCGAGTCCCACCACGTGTGCACGTGGGACAGCCCTGTGGAAAGCCTCGTTGGAAAGCCTCGTTGTAAAGACTCGAGGGAAAACCATAGATCCTTTGATCCACGCGGCGGACTGCGGACACTGCTGCTACCGCTCTGGAGGAAAGCGCAAGTGCATGCCCGCATTCGAGACGAGGACTGACTCCCCTGGGGAGTCTCCAGAAGTACCCCAAGATCCATGTCAGAACTGGAGAGGAATCCTCAGGTTCCGGCCCCGACTCCACACAAGGTCTTAGGCCCCGGCATCGAAGGGAGAGGAAACCCGAGAGGCCCCCGAGGAACTCGCATGGGGACTGGCCTTTCCTGAGGTCACCAGAGCGGGTCCCTGAGGTCCCCGTCGTACGTCGAGAGCACATGCCGCAACTCGAGAAAATCCAGGAGGTTTTGCCCTCCAGGCGAGATGAGGCCCATTTCCGCTGAGGCTTCTCGAGGCTAATCACATCTAACAACTGGAATTTCCAAAGGGTCCTTCACACCCTTGCTGCAACTCTAGAAGTTCCCCGACATACCCGTCTCCACTCAAGAGGAAGCACGAGGGTCCCTCACACATCCAGGGGAGCCCCGTTTCCGCCTCCTAGCTCGAGATGAGGGATCCTTTCCCTGTTTCCTAGGGAACGAATTCCCGGCGTTCCCGTCGCATCTCAAGAGGAGGCGCTCTCCACAGGAAAGGCGAGAGGAACTCCAGGGTCGTGCCACCATTCCAAGAGTCCCCCAGATGTGTCAGTCCATTCCAGAGGAACGTGTTTTCCCTGCACTGCCTTGACGTTCAAGCCGAGGATCGAGTCCCACCACGTGTGCACGTGGGACAGCCCTGTGGAAAGCCTCGTGGGAAAGCCTCGTGGGAAAGACTCGAGGAAAAACCATAGATCCTTTGATCCACGCGGCGGACTTCGTGACACTGCTGCTACCGCTCTGGAGGAAAGCGCAAGTGCATGCCGCATTCGAGACGAGGATTGACTCCCCTGGGGAGACTCCAGAAGTACCCCAAGATCCATGTCAGCACTGGAGAGGAATCCTCAGGTTCCGGCCCCGACTCCACACAAGGTCTTAGGCCCCGGCATCGAAGGGAGAGGAATCCAGAGAGGCCCCCGAGGAACTCGCATGGGGACTGGCCTTTCCTGAGGTCACCAGAGCGGGTCCCTGAGGTCCCCGTCGTAAGTCGAGAGCACATGCCGCAACTCTAGAAAATCCAGGAGGTTTTGCCCTCCAGGCGAGATGAGGCCCATTTCCGCTGAGGCTTCTCGAGGCTAATCACATCTAACCACTGGAACTTCCAAAGGGTCCTTCACACCCTTGCTGCAACTCTAGAAGTTCCCCGACATACCCGTCTCCACTCAAGAGGAAGCACGAGGGTCCCTCACACATCCAGGGGAGCCCCGTTTCCGCCTCCTAGCTCGAGATGAGGGATCCTTTCCCTGTTTCGTAGGGAAAGAATTCCCGGCGTTCCCGTCGCATCTCAAGAGGAGGCGCTCCCACAGAAAAGGCGAGAGGAACTCCAGGGTCGTGCGACCATTCCAAGAGACCCCAGATGTGTCTGTCCATTACAGAGGAACCTGTTTTCCCTGCACTGCCTTGACGTTCAAGCCGAGGATCGACTCCCACCACGTGTGCTCGTTGGACAGCCCAGTGGGAAAGCCTCGTGGGAAAGCCTTGTGGGAAAGACTCGAGGGAAAACCATAGATCCTTTGATCCACGCGGCGGACTGCGTGACACTGCTGCTACCGCTCTGGAGGAAAGCGCAAGTGCATGCCCGCATTCGAGACGAGGACTGACTCCCCTGGGGAGACTCCAGAAGTACCCCAAGATCCATGTCAGCACTGAAGAGGAATCCTCAGGTTCCGGCCCCGACTCCACACAAGGTCTTAGGCCCCGGCATCGACGGGAGAGGAATGCCGAGAGGCCCCCGAGGAACTCGCATGGGGACTGGCTTTTCCTGAGGCCACCAGAGCGGGTCCCTGAGGTCCCCATCGTCAGACGAGATCACCTGCCGCAACTCGAGAAAATCCAGGAGGTTTTGCCCTCCAGGCGAGATGAGGCCCATTTCCGCTGAGGCTTCTCGAGGCTAATCACGTCTAACCACTGGAACTTCCAAAGGGTCCTTCACACCCTTGCTGCAACTCAAGAAGTTCCCCGACATACCCGTCTCCACTCGAGAGGAAGCACGTGGGGTCCCGCACACATCCAGGGGAGCCCCGTTTCCGCCTCCTAGCTCGAGATGAGGGATCCTTTCCCTGATTCGTAGGGAAAGAATTCCCGGCGTTCCCGTCGCATCTCAAGAGGAGGCGCTCTCCACAGGAAAGGCGAGAGGAACTCCAGGGTCGTGCCACCATTCCAAGAGTCCCCCAGATGTGTCAGTCCATTCCAGAGGAACCTGTTTTCCCTGCACTGCCTTGACGTTCAAGCCGAGGATCGACTCCCACCACGTGTGCACGTGGGACAGCCCTGTGGGAAAGCCTCGTGGGAAAGCCTCGTGGGAAAGACTCGAGGGAAAACCATAGATCCTTTGATCCACGCGGCGGACTGCGTGACACTGCTGCTACCGCTCTGGAGGAAAGCGCAAGTGCATGCCCGCATTCGAGACGAGGACTGACTCCCCTGGGAGACTCCAGAAGTACCCCAAGATCCATGTCAGCACTGGAGAGGAATCCTCAGTTTCCGGCCCCGACTCCACACAAGGTCTTAGGCCCCGGCATCGACGGGAGAGGAATCCCGAGAGGCCCCCGAGGAACTCGCATGGGGACTGGCCTTTCCTGAGGCCACCATAGCGGGTCCCTGAGGTCCCCGTCGTAAGTCGAGAGCACCTGCCGCAACTCGAGAAAATCCAGGAAGTTTTGCCCTCCACTCGAGATGAGGCCCATTTCCGCTGAGGCTTCTCGAGGCTAATCACATCTAACCACTGGAACTTCCAAAGGGTCCTTCACACCCTTGCTGCAACTCAAGAAGTTCCCCGACATACCCGTCTCCACTCGAGAGGAAGCACGTGGGGTCCCGCACACATCCAGGGGAGCCCCGTTTCCGCCTCCTAGCTCGAGATGAGGGATCCTTTCCCTGTTTCGTAGGGAAAGAATTCCCGGCGTTCCCGTCGCATCTCAAGAGGAGGCGCTCTCCACAGGAAAGGCGAGAGGAACTCCAGGGTCGTGCCACCATTCCAAGAGTCCCCCAGATGTGTCAGTCCATTCCAGAGGAACCTGTTTTCCCTGCACTGCCTTGACGTTCAAGCCGAGGATCGACTCCCACCACGTGTGCACGTGGGACAGCCCTGTGGGAAAGCCTCGTGGGAAAGACTCGAGGGAAAACCTAAGATACTTGAATCCACGCGGCGGACTGCGTGACACTGCTGCTACCGCTCTGGAGGAAAGCGCAAGTGCATGCCCGCATTCGAGACGAGGACTGACTCCCCTGGGGAGACTCCAGAAGTACCCCAAGATCCATGTCAGCACTGGAGAGGAATCCTCAGGTTCCGGCCCCGACTCCACACAAGGTCTTAGGCCCCGGCATCGACGGGAGAGGAATCCCGAGAGGCCCCCGAGGAACTCGCATGGGGACTGGCCTTTCCTGAGGCCACCAGAGCGGGTCCCTGAGGTCCCCGTCGTAAGTCGAGAGCACCTGCCGCAACTCGAGAAAATCCAGGAGGTTTTGCCCTCCAGGCGAGATGAGGCCCATTTCCGCTGAGGCTTCTCGAGCCTAATCACGTCTAACCACTGGAACTTCCAAAGGGTCCTTCACACCCTTGCTGCAACTCAAGAAGTTCCCCGACATACCCGTCTCCACTCGAGAGGAAGCACGTGGGGTCCCGCACACATCCAGGGGAGCCCCGTTTCCGCCTCCTAGCTCGAGATGAGGGATCCTTTCCCTGTTTCGTAGGGAAAGAATTCCCGGCGTTCACGTCGCATCTCAAGAGGAGGCGCTCTCCACATGAAAGGCGAGAGGAACTCCAGGGTCGTGCCACCATTCCAAGAGTCCCCCAGATGTGTCAGTCCATTCCAGAGGAACCTGTTTTCCCTGCACTGCCTTGACGTTCAAGCCGAAGATCGACTCCCACCACGTGTGCACGTGGGACAGCCCTGTGGGAAAGCCTCGTGGGAAAGCCTCGTGGGAAAGACTCGAGGGAAAACCATAGATCCTTTGATCCACGCGGCGGACTGCGTGACACTGCTGCTACCGCTCTGGAGGAAAGCACAAGTGCATGCCCGCATTTGAGACGAGGACTGACTCCCCTGGGGAGACTCCAGAAGTACCCCAAGATCCATGTCAGCACTGGAGAGGAATCCTCAGGTTCCGGCCCCGACTCCACACAAGGTCTTAGGCCCCGGCATCGACGGGAGAGGAATGACGAGAGGCCCCCGAGGAACTCGCATGGGGACTGGCCTTTCCTGAGGCCACCAGAGCGGGTCCCTGAGGTCTCCATCGTAAGTCGAGAGCACCTGCCGCAACTCGAGAAAATCCAGGAGGTTTTGCCCTCCAGGCGAGATGAGGCCCATTTCCGCTGAGGCTTCTCGAGGCCAATCACATCTAACCACTGGAACTTCCAAAGGGTCCTTCACACCCTTGCTGCAACTGAAGCAGTTCCGCGACATACCCGTCTCCACTCGAGAGGAAGCACGTGGGGTCCCGCACACATCCAGGGGAGCCCCTTTTCCGCCTCCTAGCTCGAGATGAGGGATCCTTTCCCTGTTTCGTAGGGAAAGAATTCCCGGCGTTCCCGTCGTATCTCAAGAGGTGGCGCTCTCCACAGGAAAGGCGAGAGGAACTCCAGGGTCGTGGCACCATTCCAAGAGACCCCCAGATGTGTCAGTCCATTCCAGAGGAACCTGTTTTCCCTGCACTGCCTTGACGTTCAAGCCGAGGATCCACTCCCACCACGTGTGCACGTGGGACAGCCCTGTGGGAAACCCTCGTGGGAAAGCCTCGTGGGAAAGACTCGAGGGAAAACCATAGATCCTTTGATCCACGCGGCGGACTGCTTGACACTGCTGCTACCGCTCTGGAGGAAAGCGCAAGTGCATGCCCGCATTCGAGACGAGGACTGACTCCCCTGGGGAGACTCCAGAAGTACCCCAAGATCCATGTCAGCACTGGGGAGGAATCCTCAGGTTCCGGCCCCGACTCCACACAAGGTCTTAGGCCCCGGCATCGACGGGAGAGGAATGCCGAGAGGCCCCCGAGGAACTCGCATGGGGACTGGCCTTTCCTGAGGCCACCAGAGCGGGTCCCTGAGGTCCCCGTCGTAAGTCGAGAGCACCTGCCGCAACTCGAGAAAATCCAGGAGGTTTTGCCCTCCAGGCGAGATGAGGCCCTTTTCCGCTGAGGCTTCTCGAGGCCAATCACGTCTAACCACTGGAACTTCCAAAGGGTCCTTCACACCCTTGCTGCAACTCAAGAAGTTCCCCGACATTACCGTCTCCACTCGAGAGGAAGCACGTGGGGTCCCACACACATCCAGGGGAGCCCCGTTTCCGCCTCCTAGCTCGAGATGAGGGATCCTTTCCCTGTTTCGTAGGGAAAGAATTCCCGGCGTTCCCGTCGCATCTCAAGAGGAGGCGCTCTCCACAGGAAAGGCGAGAGGAACTCCAGGGTCGTGCCACCATTCCAAGAGTCCCCCAGATGTGTCAGTCCATTCCAGAGGAACCTGTTTTCCCTGCACTTCCTTGACGTTCAAGCCGAGGATCGACTCCCACCAGGTGCGCACGTGGGACAGCCCTGTGGGAAAGCCTCGTGGGAAAGCCTCGTGGGAAAGACTCGAGGGAAAACCATAGATCCTTTGATCCACGCGGCGGACTGAGTGACACTGCTGCTACCGCTCTGGAGGAAAGCGCAAGTGCATGTCCGCATTCGAGACGAGGACTGACTCCCCTGGGGAGACTCCAAAAGTACCCCAAGATCCATGTCAGCACTGGGGAGGAATCCTCAGGTTCCGGCCCCGACTCCACACAAGGTCTTAGGCCCCGGCATCGACGGGAGAGGAATCCCGAGAGGCCCCCGAGGAACTCGCATGGGGACTGGCCTTTCCTGAGGCCACCAGAGCGGGTCCCTGAGGTCCCCGTCGTAAGTCGAGAGCACCTGCCGCAACTCGAGAAAATCCAGGAGGTTTTGCCCTCCAGGCGAGATGAGGCCCATTTCCGCTGAGGCTTCTCGAGGCTAATCACGTCTAACCACTGGAACTTCCAAAGGGTCTTTCACACCCTTGCTGCAACTCAAGAAGTTCCCCGACATACCCGTCTCCACTCGAGAGGAAGCACGTGGGTTCCCGCACACACCCAGGGGAGCCCCGTTTCCGCCTCCTAGCTCGAGATGAGGGATCCTTTCCCTGTTTCGTAGGGAAAGAATTCCCGGCGTTCCCGTCGCATCTCAAGAGGAGGCGCTCTCCACAGGAAAGGCGAGAGGAACTCCAGGGTCGTGCCACCATTCCAAGAGTCCCCCAGACGTGTCAGTCCATTCCAGAGGAACCAATTTTCCCTGCACTGCCTTGACGTTCAAGCCGAGGATCCACTCCCACCACGTGTGCACGTGGGACAGCCCTGTGGGAAAGCCTCGTGGGAAAGCCTCGCGGGAAAGACTCGAGGGAAAACCATAGATCCTTTGATCCACGCGGCGGACTGCGTGACACTGCTGCTACCGCTCTGGAGGAAAGCGCAAGTGCATGCCCGCATTCGAGACGAGGACTGACTCCCCTGGGGAGACTCCAGAAGTACCCCAAGATCCATGTCAGTACTGGAGAGGAATCCTCAGGTTCCGGCCCCGACTCCACACAAGGTCTTAGGCCCCGGCATCGACGGGAGAGGAATCCCGAGAGGCCCCCGAGGAACTCGCATGGGGACTGGCATTTCCTGAGGCCACCAGAGCGGGTCCCTGAGGTCGCCGTCGTAAGTCGAGAGCACCTGCCGCAACTCGAGAAAATCCAGGAGGTTTTGCCCCCCAGGCGAGATGAGGCCCATTTCCGCTGAGGCTTCTCGAGGCTAATCACGTCTAACCACTTGAACTTCCACAGGGTCCTTCACACCCTTGCTGCAACTCAAGAAGTTCCCCGACATACCCGTCTCCACTCGAGAGGAAGCACGTGGGGTCCCGCACACATCCAGGGGAGCCCCGTTTCCGCCTCCTAGCTCGAGATGAGGGATCCTTTCCCTGTTTCGTAGGGAAAGAATTCCCGGCGTTCCCGTCGCATCTCAAGAGGAGGCGCTCTCCACAGGAAAGGCGAGAGGAACTCCAGGGTCGTGCCACCATTCCAAGAGTCCCCCAGATGTGTCAGTCCATTCCAGAGGAACCTGTTTTCCCTGCACTGCCTTGACGTTCAAGCCGAGGATCGACTCCCACAACGTGTGCACGTGGGACAGCCCTGTGGGAAAGCCTCGTGGGAAAGACTCGAGGGAAAACCATAGATCCTTTGATCCACGCGGCGGACTGCGTGACACTGCTGCTACCGCTCTGGAGGAAAGCACATTGCATGCCCGCATTCGAGACGAGGACTGACTCCCCTGGGGAGACTCCAGAAGTACCCCAAGATCCATGTCAGCACTGGAGAGGAATCCTCAGGTTCCGGCCCCGACTCCACACAAGGTCTTAGGCCCCGGCTTCGACGGGAGAGGAATCCCGAGAGGCCCCCGAGGAACTCGCATGGGGACTGGCCTTTCCTGAGGCCACCAGAGCGGGTCCCTGAGGTCCCCGTCGTAAGTCGAGAGCACCTGCCGCAACTCGAGAAAATCCAGGAGGTTTTGCCCTCCAGGCGAGATGAGGCCCATTTCCGCTGAGGCTTCTCTAGGCCAATCACATCTAACCACTAGAACTTCCAAAGGGTCCTTCACACCATTGCTGCAACTCAAGAAGTTCCCCGACATACCCGTCTCCACTCGAGAGGAAGCACGTGGGGTCCCGCACACATCCAGGGGAGCCCCGTTTCCGCCTCCTAGCTCGAGATGAGGGATCCTTTCCCTGTTTCGTAGGGAAAGAATTCCCGGCGTTCCCGTCGCATCTCAGGAGGAGGCGCTCTCCACAGGAAAGGCGAGAGGAACTCCAGGGTCGTGACACCATTCCAAGAGTCCCCCAGATGTGTCAGTCCATTCCAGAGGAACCTGTGTTCCCTGCACTGCCTTGACGTTCAAGCCGAGGATCGACTCCCACCACGTGTGCACGTGGGACAGCCCTGTGGGAAAGCCTCGGGGGAAAGCCTCGTGGGAAAGACTCGAGGGAAAACCATAGATCCTTTGATCCACGCGGCGGACTGCGTGACACTGCTGCTACCGCTCTGGAGGAAAGCGCAAGTGCATGCCCGCATTCGAGACGAGGACTGACTCCCCTGGGGAGACTCCAGAAGTACCCCAAGATCCATGTCAGCACTGGAGAGGAATCCTCAGGTTCCGGCCCCGACTCCACACAAGGTCTTAGGGCCCGGCATCGACGGGAGAGGAATCCCGAGAGGCCCCCGAGGAACTCGCATGGGGACTGGCCTTTCCTGAGGCCACCAGAGCGGGTCCCTGAGGTCCCCGTCGTAAGTCGAGAGCACCTGCCGCAACTCGAGAAAATCCAGGAGGTTTTGCCCTCCAGGCGAGATGAGGCCCATTTCCGCTGAGGCTTCTCGAGGCCAATCACATCTAACCACTGCAACTTTCAGAGGGTCCTTCACACCCTTGCTGCAACTCAAGAAGTTCCCCGACATACCCGTCTGCACTCGAGAGGAAGCACGTGGTGTCCCGCACACATCCAGGGGAGCCCCGTTTCCGCCTCCTAGCTCGAGATGAGGGATCCTTTCCCTGTTTCGTAGGGAAAGAATTCCCGGCGTTCCCGTCGCATCTCAAGAGGAGGCGCTCTCCACAGGAAAGGCGAGAGGAACTCCAGGGTCGTGCCACCATTCCAAGAGTCCCCCAGATGTGTCAGTCCATTCCAGAGGAACCTGTTTTCCCTTCACTGCCTTGACGTTCAAGCCGAGGATCGACTCCCACCACGTGTGCACGTGGGACAGCCCTGTGGGAAAGCCTCGTGGGAAAGCCTCGTGGGAAAGACTCGAGGGAAAACCATAGATCCTTTGATCCACGCGGCGGACTGCGTGACACTGCTGCTACCGCTCTGGAGGAAAGCGCAAGTGCATGCCCGCATTCGAGACGAGGACTGACTCCCCTGGGGAGACTCCAGAAGTACCCCAAGATCCATGTCAGCACTGGAGAGGAATCCTCAGGTTCCGGCCCCGACTCCACACAAGGTCTTAGGCCCCGGCATCGACGGGAGAGGAATCCCGAGAGGCCCCCGTGGAACTCGCATGGGGACTGGCCTTGCCTGAGGCCACCAGAGGGGGTCCCTGAGGTCCCCGTCGTAAGTCGAGAGCACCTGCCGCAACTCGAGAAAATCCAGGAGGTTTTGCCCTCCAGGCGAGATGAGGCCCATTTCCGCTGAGGCTTCTCGAGGCCAATCACATCTAACCACTGGAACTTCCAAAGGGTCCTTCACACCCTTGCTGCAACTCAAGAAGTTCCCCGACATACCCGTCTCCACTCGAGAGGAAGCACGTGGGGTCCCGCACACATCCAGGGGAGCCCCGTTTCGCCTCCTAGCTCGAGATGAGGGATCCTTTCCCTGTTTCGTAGGGAAAGAATTCCCGGCGTTCCCGTCGCATCTCAAGAGGAGGCGCTCTCCACAGGAAAGGCGAGAGGAACTCCAGGGTCGTGACACCATTCCAAGAGTCCCCCAGATTTGTCAGTCCATTCCAGAGGAACCTTTTTTCCCTGCACTGCCTTGACGTTCAAGCCGAGGATCCACTCCCACCACGTGTGCACGTGGGACAGCCCTGTGGGAACGCCTCGTGGGAAAGCCTCGTGGGAAAGACTCGAGGGAAAACCATAGATCCTTTGATCCACGCGGCGGACTGCGTGACACTGCTGCTACAGCTCTGGAGGAAAGCGCAAGAGCATGCCCGCATTCGAGACAAGGACTGACTCCCCTGGGGAGACTCCAGAAGTACCCCAAGATCCATGTCAGCACTGGAGAGGAATCCTCAGGTTCCGGCCTCGACTCCACACAAGGTCATAGGCCCTGGCATCGACGGGAGAGGAATCCCGAGAGGCCCCCGAGGAACTCGCATGGGGACTGGCCTTTCCTGAGGCCTCCAGAGCGGTTCCCTGAGGTCCCCGTCCTAAGTCGAGAGCACCTGCCCCAACTCGAGAAAATCCAGGAGGTTTTGCCCTCCAGGCGAGATGAGGCCCATTTCCGCTGAGGCTTCTCGAGGCCAATCACATCTAACCACTGGAACTTCCAAAGGGTCCTTCAAACCATTGCTGCAACTCAAGAAGTTCCCCGACATACCCGTCTCCACTCGAGAGGAAGCACGTGGGGTCCCTCACACATCCAGTGGAGCCCCGTTTCCGCTTCCTAGCTCGAGATGAGGGATCCTTCCCTGTTTCGTAGGGAAAGAATTCCCGGCGTTTCCGTCGCATCTCAAGAGGAGGCGCTCTCCACAGGAAAGGCGAGAGGAACTCCAGGGTCGTGACACCATTCCAAGAGTCCCCCAGATGTGTCAGTCCATTCCAGAGGAACCTGTTTTCCCTGCACTGCCTTGACGTTCAAGCCGAGGATCGACTCCCACCACGTGTGCACGTGGGACAGCCCTGTGGGAAAGCCTCGTGGGAAAGCCTCGTGGGAAAGACTCGAGGGAAAACCATAGATCCTTTGATCCACGCGGCGGAATGCGTGACACGGCTGCTTACGCTCTGGAGGAAAGCGCAAGTGCATGCCCGCATTCGAGACGAGGACTGACTTCCTTGGGGAGACTCCAGAAGTACCCCAAGATCCATGTCAGCACTGGAGAGGAATCCTCAGGTTCCGGCCCCGACTCCACACAAGGTCGTAGGCCCGGCATCGACGGGAGAGGAATCCCGAGAGGCCCCCGAGGAACTCGCATGGGGACTGGCCTTTCCTGAGGCCACCAGAGCGGGTCCCTGAGGTCCCCGTCGTAAGTCGAGAGCACCTGCCGCAACTCGAGAAAATCCAGGAGGTTTTGCCCTCCAGGCGAGATGAGGCCCATTTCCGCTGAGGCTTCTCGAGGCCAATCACATCTAACCACTGGAACTTTCAGAGGGTCCTTCACACCCTTGCTGCAACTCAAGAAGTTCCCCGACATACCCGTCTCCACTCGAGAGGAAGCACGTGGGGTCCCGCACACATCCAGGGGAGCCCCTTTTCCGCCTCCTAGCTCGAGATGAGGGATCCTTTCCCTGTTTCGTAGGGAAAGAATTCCCGGCGTTCCCGTCGCATCTCAAGAGGAGGCGCTCTCCACAGGAAAGGCGAGAGGAACTCCCGGGTCGTGACACCATTCCAAGAGTCCCCCAGATGTGTCAGTCCATTCCAGATGAACCTGTTTTCCGTGCACTGCCTTGACGTTCAAGCCGAGGATCGACTCCCACCACGTGTGCACGTGGGACAGCCCTGTGGGAAAGCCTCGGGGGAAAGCCTCGTGGGAAAGACTCGAGGGAAAACCATAGATCCTTTGATCCACGCGGCGGACTGCGTGACACTGCTGCTACCGCTCTGGAGGAAAGCGCAAGTGCATGCCCGCATTCGAGACGAGGACTGACTCACCTGGGGAGACTCCAGAAGTACCCCAAGATCCATGTCAGCACTGGAGAGGAATCCTCAGGTTCCGGCCCCGACTCCACACAAGGTCGTAGGCCCGGCATCGACGGGAGAGGAATCCCGAGAGGCCCCCGAGGAACTCGCATGGGGACTGGCCTTTCCTGAGGCCACCAGAGCGGGTCCCTGAGGTCCCCGTCGTAAGTCGAGAGCACCTGCCGCAACTCGAGAAAATCCAGGAGGTTTTGCCCTCCAGGCGAGATGAGGCCCATTTCCGCTGAGGCTTCTCGAGGCCAATCACATCTAACCACTGGACTTCCAAAGGGTCATTCACACCATTGCTGCAACTCAAGAAGTTCCCCGAAATACCCGTCTCCACTCGAGAAGAAGCACGTGGGGTCCCGCACACATCCAGGGGAGCCCCGTTTCCGCCTCCTAGCTCGAGATGAGGGATCCTTTCCCTGTTTCGTAGGGAAAGATTTCCCGGCGTTCCCGTCGCATCTCAAGAGGAGGCGCTCTCCACAGGAAAGGCGATAGGAACTCGAGGGTCGTGACACCATTCCAAGAGTCCCCCAGATGTGTCAGTCCATTCCAGAGGAACCTGTTTTCCCTGCACTGCCTTGACGTTCAAGCCGAGGATCGACTCCCACCACGTGTGCACGTGGGACAGCCTTGTGGGAAAGCCTCGTGGGAAAGCCTCGTGGAAAAGACTCGAGGGAAAACCATAGATCCTTTGATCCACGCGGCGGACTGCGTGACACTGCTGCTACCGCTCTGGAGGAAAGCGCAAGTGCATGCCCGCATTCGAGACGAGGACTGACTCCCCTGGGGAGACTCCAGAAGTACCCCAAGATCCATGTCAGCACTCGAGAGGAATCCTCAGGTTCCGGCCCCGACTCCACACAAGGTCTTAGGCCCCGGCATCGACAGGAGAGGAATCCCGAGAGGCCCCCGAGGAACTCCCATGGGGACTGGCCTTGCCTGAGGCCACCAGAGGGGGTCCCTGAGGTCCCCGTCGTAAGTCGAGAGCACCTGCCGCAACTCGAGAAAATCCAGGAGGTTTTGCCCTCCAGGCGAGATGAGGCCCATTTCCGCTGAGGCTTCTCGAGGCCAATCACATCTAACCACTGGAACTTCCAAAGGGTCCTTCACACCCTTGCTGCAACTCAAGAAGTTCCCCGACATACCCGTCTCCACTCGAGAGGAAGCACGTGGGGTCCCGCACACATCCTGGGGTGCCCCGTTTCGCCTCCTAGCTCGAGATGAGGGATCCTTTCCCTGTTTCGTAGGGAAAGAATTCCCGGCGTTCCCGTCGCATCTCAAGAGGAGGCGCTCTCCACAGGAAAGGCGAGAGGAACTCCAGGGTCGTGCCACCATTCCAAGAGTCCCCCAGATGTGTCAGTCCATTCCAGAGGAACCTGTTTTCCCTGCACTGCCTTGACGTTCAAGCCGAGGATCGACTCCCACCACGTGTGCACGTGGGACAGCCCTGTGGGAAAGCCTCGTGGGAAAGCCTCGTGGGAAAGACTCGAGGGAAAACCATAGATCCTTTGATCCACGCGGCGGACTGCGTGACACTGCTGCTACCGCTCTGGAGGAAAGCGCAAGTGCATGCCCGCATTCGAGACGAGGACTGACTCACCTGGGGAGACTCCAGAAGTACCCCAAGATCCATGTCAGCACTGGAGAGGAATCCTCAGGTTCCGGCCCCGACTCCACACAAGGTCTTAGGCCCCGGCATCGACGGGAGAGGAATCCCGAGAGGCCCCCGTGGAACTCGCATGGGGACTGGCCTTGCCTGAGGCCACCAGAGGGGGTCCCTGAGGTCCCCGTCGTAAGTCGAGAGCACCTGCCGCAACTCGAGAAAATCCAGGAGGTTTTGCCCTCCAGGCGAGATGAGGCCCATTTCCGCTGAGGCTTCTCGAGGCCAATCACATCTAACCACTGGAACTTCCAAAGGGTCCTTCACACCCTTGCTGCAACTCAAGAAGTTCCCCGACATACCCGTCTCCACTCGAGAGGAAGCACGTGGGGTCCCGCACACATCCAGGGGAGCCCCGTTTCGCCTCCTAGCTCGAGATGAGGGATCCTTTCCCTGTTTCGTAGGGAAAGAATTCCCGGCGTTCCCGTCGCATCTCAAGAGGAGGCGCTCTCCACAGGAAAGGCGAGAGGAACTCCAGGGTCGTGACACCATTCCAAGAGTCCCCCAGATGTGTCAGTCCATTCCAGAGGAACCTGTTTTCCCTGCACTGCCTTGACGTTCAAGCCGAGGATCGACTCCCACCACGTGTGCACGTGGGACAGCCCTGTGGGAACGCCTCGTGGGAAAGCCTCGTGGGAAAGACTCGAGGGAAAACCATAGATCCTTTGATCCACGCGGCGGACTGCGTGACACTGCTGCTACCGCTCTGGAGGAAAGCGCAAGAGCATGCCCGCATTCGAGACGAGGACTGACTCCCCTGGGGAGACTCCAGAAGTACCCCAAGATCCATGTCAGCACTGGAGAGGAATCCTCAGGTTCCGGCCTCGACTCCACACAAGGTCATAGGCCCTGGCATCGACGGGAGAGGAATCCCGAGAGGCCCCCGAGGAACTCGCATGGGGACTGGCCTTTCCTGAGGCCTCCAGAGCGGTTCCCTGAGGTCTCCGTCCTAAGTCGAGAGCACCTGCCGCAACTCGAGAAAATCCAGGAGGTTTTGCCCTCCAGGCGAGATGAGGCTCATTTCCGCTGAGGCTTCTCGAGGCCAATCACATCTAACCACTGGAACTTCCAAAGGGTCCTTCAAACCATTGCTGCAACTCAAGAAGTTCCCCGACATACCCGTCTCCACTCGAGAGGAAGCACGTGGGGTCCCTCACACATCCATTGGAGCCCCGTTTCCGCTTCCTAGCTCGAGATGAGGGATCCTTCCCTGTTTCGTAGGGAAAGAATTCCCGGCGTTTCCGTCGCATCTCAAGAGGAGGCGCTCTCCACAGGAAAGGCTAGAGGAACTCCAGGGTCGTGACACCATTCCAAGAGTCCCCCAGATGTGTCAGTCCATTCCAGAGGAACCTGTTTTCCCTGCACTGCCTTGACGTTCAAGCCGAGGATCCACTCCCACCACGTGTTCACGTGGGACAGCCCTGTGGGAAAGCCTCGTGGGAAAGCCTCGTGGGAAAGACTCGAGGGAAAATCATAGATCCTTTGATCCACGCGGCGGACTGCGTGACACTGCTGCTACCGCTCTGGAGGAAAGCGCAAGTGCATGCCCCCATTCGAAACCAGGACTGAGTCCCCTGGGGGACTCCAGAAGTACCCCAAGATCCATGACAGTACTGGAGAGGAATCCTCAGGTTCCGGCCCCGGCTCCACACAAGGTCTTAGGCCCCGGCATCGACGGGAGAGGAATCCCGAGAGGCCCCCGAGGAACTCGCATGGGGACTGGCCTTTCCTGAGGCCACCAGAGCGGGTCCCTGAGGTCCCCGTCGTAAGTCGAGAGCACCTGCCGCAACTCGAGAAAATCCAGGAGGTTTTGCCCTCCAGGCGAGATGAGGCCCATTTCCGCTGAGGCTTCTCGAGGCTAATCACGTCTAACCACTGGAACTTCCAAAGGGTCCTTCACACCATTGCTGCAAATCAAAAAGTTCCCCGACATACCCGTCTCACTCGAGAGGAAGCACCTGGGTCCCGCACACATCCAGGGGAGCCCCGTTTCCGGCTCCTAGCTCGAGATGAGGGATCCTTTACCTGTTTCGTAGGGAAAGAATTCCCGGCGTTCCCATCGTATCTCAAGAGGAGGCGCTCTCCACAGGAAAGGCGATAGGAACTCCAGGGTTGTGACACCATTCCAAGAGTCCCCCAGATGTGTCAGTCCATTCCAGAGGAACCTGTTTTCCCTGCACTGCCTTGACTTTCAAGCCGAGGATCGACTCCCACCACGTGTGCACGTGGGACAGCCCTGTGGGAAAGCCTCGTGGGAAAGCCTCGTGGGAAAGACTCGAGGGAAAACCATAGATGCTTTGATCCACGCGGCAGACTGCGTGACACTGCTGCTACCGCTCTGGAGGAAAGCGCAAGTGCATGCCCGCATTCGAGACGAGGACTGACTCCCCTGGGGAGACTCCAGAAGTACCCCAAGATCCATGTCAGCACTGGAGAGGAATCCTCAGGTTCCGGCCCCGACACCACACAAGGTCTTAGGCACCGGCATCGATGGGAGAGGAATCCCCAGAGGCCCCCGAGGAACTCGCATGGGGACTGGCCTTTCCTGAGGCCACCAGAGCGGGTCCCTGAGGTCCATGTCGTAAGTCGAGAGCACCTGCCGCAACTCGAGAAAATCCAGGAGGTTTTGCCCTCCAGGCGAGATGAGGCCCATTTCCGCTGAGGCTTCTAGAGGCTAATCACGTCTAAATACTGGAACTTCCAACGGGTCCTTCACACCCTTGCTGCGACTAAAGAAGTTCCCCAACATACCCATCTCCACTCCAGAGGAAGCACGTGGGGTCCCGCACACATCCAGGGGAGCACCGTTTCCGCCTCCTAGATCGAGATGAGGGATCCTTTCCCTGTTTCATAGGGAAAGAATTCCCGGCGTTCCCGTCGCATCTCAAGAGGAGGTGCTCTCCACAGGAAAGGGGAGAGGAACTCCAGGGTCGTGCCACCATTCGAAGAGACCCCCAGATATGTCAGTCCATTATAGAGGAACCTGTTTTCCCTGCATTGCCTTGATGTTCAAGCCGAGGATCGACTCCCACCACGTGTGCACGTGGGACAGCCCTGTGGGAAAACCTCGTGGGAAAGCCTCGTGGGAAAGACTCGAGGGAAAAGCATAGATCCTTTGATCCACGCGGCGGACTGCGTGACAATGCTGCTACCGCTCTGGAGGAAAGCGTAAGTGCATGCCCGCATTCGAGACGAGGACTGACTCCCCTGGGGAGACTCCAGAAGTACCCCAAGATCCATGTCAGCAGTGGAGAGGAATCCTCAGGTTCCGGCCCCGACTCCACACAAGGTCTTAGGCCCCGGCATCGACGGGAGAGGAATCCCGAGAGGCCCCCGAGGAACTCGCATGGGGACTGGCCTTTCCTGAGGCCACCAGAGCGGGTCCCTGAGGTCCCCGTCGTAAGTCGAGAGCACCTGCCGCAACTCGAGAAAATCCAGGAGGTTTTGCCCTCCAGGCGAGATGAGGCCCATTTCCGCTGAGGCTTCTCGAGGCTAATCACCTCTAACCACTGGAACTTCCAAAGGGTCCTTCACAACCTTGCTGCAACTCAAGAAGTTCCCCGACATACCCGTCTCCACTCGAGAGGAAGCACGAGGGTCCCGCACACATCCAGGGGAGCCCCGTTTCCGCCTCCTAGCTTGAGATGAGGGATCCTTTCACTGTTTCGTAGGGAAAGAATTCCCGGCGTTCCCGTAGCATCTCAAGAGGAGGCGCTCTCCACAGGAAAGGCGAGAGGAACTCCAGGGTCGTGCCACCATTCCAAGAGTCCCCCAGATGTGTCAGTCCATTCCAGAGGAACCTGTTTTCCCTGCAAACCCTTGACGTTCAAGCCGAGGATCGAGTCCCACCACGTGTGCACGTGGGACAGCCCTGTGGGAAAGCCTCGTGGGAAAGCCTCGTGGGAAAGACTCGAGGGAAAACCATAGATCCTTTGATCCACGCGGCGGACTGCGTGACACTGCTGCTACCGCTCTGGAGGAAAGCGCAAGTGCATGCCCGCATTCGAGACGAGGACTGACTCCCCTGGGGAGACTCCAGAAGTACCCCAAGATCCATGTCAGCACTGGAGAGGAATCCTCAGGTTCCGGCCCCGACTCCACACAAGGTCTTAGGCCCCGGCATCGACGGGAGAGGAATCCCCAGAGGCCCCCGAGGAACTCGCATGGGGACTGGCCTTTCGTGAGGCCACCAGAGCGGGTCCCTGAGGTCCCCGTCGTAAGTCGAGAGCACCTGCCGCAACTCGAGAAAATCCAGGAGGTTTTGCCCTCCAGGCGAGATGAGGCTCATTTCCGCTGAGGCTTCTCGAGGCTAATCACGTCTAACCACTGGAACTTCCAAAGGATCCTTCACACCCTTGCTGCAACTCAAGAAGTTCCCCGACATACCCGTCTCCACTCGAAAGGAAGCACGTGGGGTCCCGCACACATCCAGGGGAGCCCCGTTTCCGCCTCCTAGCTCGAGATGAGGGATCCTTTCCCTGTTTCGTAGGGAAAGAATTCCCGGCGTTCCCGTCGCATCTCAAGAGGAGGCGCTCTCCACAGGAAAGGCGAGAGGAACTAAAGGGTCGTGCCACCATTCCAAGAGTCCCCCAGATGTGTCAGTCCATTCCAGAGGAACCTGTTTTCCCTGCACTGCCTTGACGTTCAAGCCAAGGATCGACTCCCACCACGTGTGCACATGGGACAGCCCTGTGGGAAAGCCTCGTGGGAAAGCCTCGTGGGAAAGACTCGAGGGAAAACCATAGATCCTTTGATCCACGCGGCGGACTGCGTGACACTGCTGCGACCGCTCTGGAGGAAAGCACAAGTGCATGCCCGCATTCGAGACGAGGACTGACTCCCCTGGGGAGACTCCAGAAGTACCCCAAGATCCATGTCAGCACTGGAGAGGAATCCTCAGGTTCCGGCCCCGACTCCACACAAGGTCTTAGGAACCGGCATCGACGGGAGAGGAATCCCCAGAGGAACTCGCAGGGGACTGGCCTTTCCTAAGGCCACCAGAGCGGTTCCCTGAGGTCCCCGTCGTAAGTCGAGAGCACGTGCCGCAACTCGAGAAAATCCAGGAGGTTTTGCCCTCCAGGCGAGATGAGGCCCATTTCCGCTGAGGCTTCTCGAGGCCAATCACATCTAACCACTGGAACTTCCAAAGGGTCCTTCACACCCTTGCTGCAACTCAAGAAGTTCCCCGACATATCCGTCTCCACTCGAGAGGAAGCACGTGGGGTCCTGCACACATCCAGGGGAGCCCCGATTCCGCCTCCTAGCTCGAGATGAGGGATCCTTTCCCTGTTTCCTAGGGAAAGAATTCCCGGCGTTCCCGTCGCATCTCAAGAGGAGGCGCTCTCCACAGGAAAGGCGAGAGGAACTCCAGGGTCATGCCACCATTTCAAGAGTCCCCCAGATGTGTCAGTCCATTCCAGAGGAACCTGTTTTCCCTGCAAACCCTTGACGTTCAAGCCGAGGATCGACTCCCACCACGTGTGCACGTGGGACAGCCCTGTGGGAAAGCCTCGTGGGAAAGCCTCGTGGGAAAGACTCGAGGGAAAACCATAGATCCTTTGATCCACGCGGCGGACTGCGTGACACTGCTGCTACCGCTCTGGAGGAAAGCGCAAGTGCATGCCCGCATTCGAGACGAGGACTGACTCCCCTGGGGAGACTCCAGAAGTACCCCAAGATCCATGTCAGCACTGGAGAGGAATCCTCAGGTTCCGGCCCCGACTCCACACAAGGTCTTAGGCCCCGGCATCGACGGGAGAGGAACACCGAGAGGTCCCCGAGGAACTGGCATGGGGACTGGCCTTTCCTGAGGCCACCAGAGGGGGTCCCTGAGGTCCCCGTCGTAAGTCGAGAGCACCTGCCGCAACTCGAGAAAATCCAGGAGGTTTTGCCCTCCAGGCGAGATGAGGCCCATTTCCGCTGAGGCTTCTCGAGGCCAATCACATCTAACCACTGGAACTTCCAAAGGGTCCTTCACACCCTTGTTGCAACTCAAGAAGTTCCCCGACATACCCGTCTCCACTCGAGAGGAAGCACGTGGTGTCCCGCACACATCCAGGGGAGCCCCGTTTCCGCCACCTAGCTCGAGATGAGGGATCCTTTCCCTGTTTCGTAGGGAAAGAATTCCCGGCGTTCCCGTCGCATCTCAAGAGTAGGCGCTCTCCACAGGATAGGCGAGAGGAACTGAAGGGTCGTGCCACCATTCCAAGAGTCCCCCAGATGTGTCAGTCCATTCCAGAGGAACCTGTTTTCCCTGCACTGCCTTGACGTTCAAGCCAAGGATCGACTCCCACCACGTGTGCACGTGGGACAGCCCTGTGGGAAAGCCTCGTGGGAAAGCCTCCTGGGAAAGACTCGAGGGAAAACCATAGATCCTTTGATCCACGCGGCGGACTGCGTGACACTGCTGCTACCGCTCTGGAGGAAAGTGCAAGTGCATGCCCGCATTCGAGACGAGGACTGACTCCCCTGGGGAGACTCCAGAAGTACCCCAAGATCCATGTCAGCACTGGAGAGGAATCCTCAGGTTCCGGCCCCGACTCCACACAAGGTCTTAGGCCCCGGCATCGACGGGAGAGGAATCCCGAGAGGCCCCCGAGGAACTCGCATGGGGACTGGCCTTTCCTGAGGCCACCAGAGCGGGTCCCTGAGGTCCCCGTCGTAAGTCGAGAGCACCTGCCGCAACTCGAGAAAATCCAGGAAGTTTTGCCCTCCAGGCGAGATGAGGCCCATTTCCGCTGAGGCTTCTCGAACCTAATCACGTCTAACCACTGGAACTTCCAAAGGGTCCTTCACACCCTTGTTGCAACTGAAGCAGATCCGCGACATACCCGTCTCCACTCGAGAGGAAGCACGTGGGGTCCCGTACACATCCAGGGGAGCCCCTTTTCCGCCTCGTAGCTCGAGATGAGGGATCCTTTCCCTGTTTCGTAGGGAACAAATTCCCGGCGTTCCCGTCGCATCTCAAGAGGAGGCGCTCTCCACAGGAAAGGCGAGAGGAACTCCAGGGTCATGCCACCATTCCAAGAGTCCCCCAGATGTGTCAGTCCATTCCAGAGGAACGTGTTTTCCCTGCATTACCTTGACGTTCAAGCCGAGGATCGAGTCCCACCACGTGTGCACGTGGGACAGCCCTGTGGAAAGCCTCGTGGGAAAGCCTCGTGGGAAAGACTCGAGGGAAAACCATAGATCCTTTGATCCACGCGGCGGACTGCGTGACACTGCTGCTACCGCTCTGGAGGAAAGCGCAAGTGCATGCCCGCATTCGAGACGAGGACTGACTCCCCTGGGGAGACTCCAGAAGTACCCCAAGATCCATGTCAGCACTGGAGAGGAATCCTCAGGTTCCGGCCCGGACTCCACACAAGGTCTTAGGCCACGGCATCGACGGGAGAGGAATCCCGAGAGGCCCCCGAGGAACTCGCATGGGGACTGGCCTTTCCTGAGGTCACCAGAGCGGGTCCCTGAGGTCCCCGTCGTAAGTCGAGAGCACATGCCGCAACTCGAGAAAATCCAAGAGGTTTTGCCCTCCAGGCGAGATGAGGCCCATTTCCGCTGAGGCTTCTCGAGGCTAATCACATCTAACCACTGGAACTTCCAAAGGGTCCTTCACACCCTTGCTGCAACTCTAGAAGTTCCCCGACATACCCGTCTCCACTCAAGAGGAAGCACGAGGGTCCCTCACACATCCAGGGGAGCCCCGTTTCCGCCTCCTAGCTCGAGATGAGGGATCCTTTCCCTGTTTCGTAGGGAAAGAATTGCCAGCGTTCCCGTCGCATCTCAAGAGGAGGCGCTCCCACAGAAAAGGCGAGAGGAACTCCACGGTCGTGCGACCATTTCAAGAGACCCCAGATGTGTCTGTCCATTACAGAGGAACCTGTTTTCCCTGCACTGCCTTGATGTTCAAGCCGAGGATCGACTCCCAACACGTGTGCTCGTTGGACAGCCCAGTGGGAAAGCCTCGTGGGAAAGCCTCGTGGGAAAGACTCGAGGGAAAACCATAGATCCTTTGATCCACGCGGCGGACTGTGTGACACTGCTGCTACCGCTCTGGAGGAAAGCGCAAGTGCATGCCCGCATTCGAGACGAGGACTGACTCCCCTGGGGAGACTCCAGAAGTACCCCAAGATCCATGTCAGCACTGGAGAGGAATCCTCAGGTTCCGGCCCCGACTCCACACAAGGTCTTAGGCCCCGGCATCGACGGGAGAGGAATCCCGAGAGGCCCCCGAGGAACTCGCATGGGGACTGGCCTTTCCTGAGGCCACCAGAGCGGGTCCCTGAGGTCCCCGTCGTAAGTCGAGAGCACCTGCCGCAACTCGAGAAAATCCAGGAGGTTTTGCCCTCCAGGCGAGATGAGGCCCATTTCCGCTGAGGCTTCTCGAGGCCAATCACGTCTAACCACTGGAACTTCCAAAGGGTCCTTCACACCCTTGCTGCAACTCAAGAAGTTCCCCGACATACCCGTCTCCACTCGAGAGGAAGCACGTGGGGTCCCGCACACATCCAGGGGAGCCCCGTTTCCGCCTCCTAGCTCGAGATGAGGGATCCTTTCCCTGTTTCGTAGGGAAAGAATTCCCGGCGTTCCCGTCACATCTCAAGAGGAGGCGCTCTACACAGGAAAGGCGAGAGGAACTCCAGGGTCGTGCCACCATTCCAAGAGTCCCCCAGATGTGTCAGTCCATTCCAGAGGAACCTGTTTTCCCTGCACTGCCTTGACGTTCAAGCCGAGGATCGACTCCCACCACGTGTGCACGTGGGACAGCCTCGTGGGAAAGCCTCGTGGGAAAGACTCGAGGGAAAACCATAGATCCTTTGATCCACGCGGCGGACTGCGTGACACTGCTGCTACCGCTCTGGAGGAAAGCGCAAGTGCATGCCCGCATTCGAGACGAGGACTGACTCCCCTGGGGAGACTCCAGAAGTACCCCAAGATCCATGTCAGCACTAGAGAGGAATCCTCAGGTTCCCGCCCCGACTCCACACAAGGTCTTAGGCCCCGGCATCGCCGGGAGAGGATTCCCGAGAGGCCCCCGAGGAACTCGCATGGGGACTGGCCTTTCGTGAGGCCACCAGAGCGGGTCCCTGAGGTCCCCGTCGTAAGTCGAGAGCACCTGCCGCAACTCGAGAAAATCCAGGAGGTTTTGCCCTCCAGGCGAGATGAGGCCCATTTCCGCTGAGGCTTCTCGAGGCTAATCACGTCTAACCACTGGAACTTCCAAAGGGTCCTTCACACCCTTGCTGCAACTCAAGAAGTTCCCCGACATACCCGTCTCCACTCGAGAGGAAGCACGTGGGGTCCCGCACACATCCAGGTGAGCCCCGTTTCGCCTCCTAGCTCGAGATGAGGGATCCTTTCCCTGTTTCGTAGGGAAAGAATTCCCGGCATTCCCGTCGCATCTCAAGAGGAGGCGCTCTCCACAGGAAAGGCGAGAGGAACTCCAGGGTCGTGCCACCATTCCAAGAGTCCCCCAGATGTGTCAGTCCATTCCAGAGGAACCTGTTTTCCCTGCACTGCCTTGACGTTCAAGCCGAGGATCGACTCCCACCACGTGTGCACGTGGGACAGCCCTGTGGGAAAGCCTCGTGGGAAAGCCTCCTGGGAAAGACTCGAGGGAAAACCATAGATCCTTTGATCCACGCGGCGGACTGCGTGACACTGCTGCTACCGCTCTGGAGGAAGCGCAAGTGCATGCCCGCATTCGAGACGAGGACTGACTCCCCTGGGGAGACTCCAGAAGTACCCCAAGATCCATGTCAGCACTGGAGAGGAATCCTCAGGTTCCGGCCCCGACTCCACACAAGGTCTTAGGCCCCGGCATCGACGGGAGAGGAACCCGAGAGGCCCCCGAGGAACTCGCATGGGGACTGGCCTTTCCTGAGGCCACCAGAGCGGTTCCCTGAGGTCGACGTCGTAAGTCGAGAGCACCTGCCGCAACTCGAGAAAATCCAGGAGGTTTTGCCCTCCAGGCGAGATGAGGCCCATTTCCGCTGAGGCTTCTCGAGGCCAATCACATCTAACCACTGGAACTTACAAAGGGTCCTTCACAACCTTGCTGCAACTCAAGAAGTTCCCCGACATACCCGTCTCCACTCGAGAGGAAGCACGTGGGTTCCGGCACACATCCAGGGGAGCCCCGTTTCCGCCTCCTAGCTCGAGATGAGGGATCCTTTCCCTGTTTCGTAGGGAAAGAATTCCCGGCGTTCCCGTCGCATCTCAAGAGTAGGCGCTCTCCACAGGAAAGGCGAGAGGAACTCCAGGGTCGTGCCACCATTCCAAGAGTCCCCCAGATGTGTCAGTCCATTCCAGAGGAACGTGTTTTCCCTGCACTACCTTGACGTTCAAGCCGAGGATCGAGTCCCACCACGTGTGCACGTGGGACAGCCCTGTGGAAAGCCTCGTGGGAAAGCCTCGTGGGAAAGACTCGAGGGAAAACCATAGATCCTTTGATCCACGCGGTGGACTGCGGACACTGCTGCTACCGCTCTGGAGGAAAGCGCAAGTGCATGCCCGCATTCGAGACGAGGACTGACTCCCCTGGGGAGACTCCAGAAGTACCCCAAAATCCATGTCAGCACTGGAGAGGAATCCTCAGGTTCCGGCCCCGACTCCACACAAGGTCTTAGGCCCCGGCATCGACGGGAGAGGAATCCCGAGAGGCCCCCGAGGAACTCGCATGGGGACTGGCCTTTCCTGAGGTCACCAGAGCGGGTCCCTGAGGTCCCCGTCGTACGTCGAGAGCACATGCCGCAACTCGAGAAAATCCAGGAGGTTTTGCCCTCCAGGCGAGATGAGGCCCATTTCCGCTGAGGCTTCTCGAGGCTAATCACATCTAACCACTGGAATTTCCAAAGGGTCCTTCACACCCTTGCTGCAACTCTAGAAGTTCCCCGACATACCCGTCTCCACTCAAGAGGAAGCACGAGGGTCCCTCACACATCCAGGGGAGCCCCGTTTCCGCCTCCTAGCTCGAGATGATGGATCCTTTCCCTGTTTCGTAGGGAAAGAATTCCCGGCGTTACCGTCGCATCTCAAGAGGAGGCGCTCCCACAGAAAAGGCGAGAGGAACTCCAGGGTCGTGCGACCATTCCAAGAGACCCCAGATGTGTCTGTCAATTGCAGAGGAACCTGTTTTCCCTGCACTGCCTTGATGTTCAAGCCGAGGATCGACTCCCACCACGTGTGCTCGTTGGACAGCCCAGTGGGAAAGCCTCGTGGGAAAGCCTCGTGGGAAAGACTCGAGGGAAAACCATAGATCCTTTGATCCACGCGGCGGACTGTGTGACACTGCTGCTACCGCTCTGGAGGAAAGCGCAAGTGCATGCCCGCATTCGAGACGAGGACTGACTCCCCTGGGGAGACTCCAGAAGTACCCCAAGATCCATGTCAGCACTGGAGAGGAATCCTCAGGTTCCGGCCCCGACTCCACACAAGGTCTTAGGCCCCGGCATCGACGGGAGAGGAATCCCCAGAGGAACTCGCATGGGGACTGGCCTTTCCTGAGGCCACCAGAGCGGGTCCCTGAGGTCCCCGTCGTAAGTCGAGAGCACCTGCCGCAACTCGAGAAAATCCAGGAGGTTTTGCCCTCCAGGCGAGATGAGGCCCATTTCCGCTGAGGCTTCTCGAGGCCAATCACGTCTAACCACTGGAACTTCCAAAGGGTCCTTCATACCCTTGCTGCAACTCAAGAAGTTCCCCGACATACCCGTCTCCACTCGAGAGGAAGCACGTGGGATCCCGCACACATCCAGGGGAGCCCCGTTTCCGCCTCCTAGCTCGAGATGAGGGATCCTTTCCCTGTTTCGTAGGGAAAGAATTCCCGGCGTTCACGTCGCATCTCAAGAGGAGGCGCTCTCCACAGGAAAGGCGAGAGGAACTCCAGGGTCGTGCCACCATTCCAAGAGTCCCCCAGATGTGTCAGTCCATTCCAGAGGAACCTGTTTTCCCTGCACTGCCTTGACGTTCCAGCCGAGGATCGACTCCCACCACGTGTGCACGTGGGACAGCCCTGTGGGAAAGCCTCGTGGGAAAGCCTCGTGGGAAAGACTCGAGGTAAAACCATAGATCCTTTGATCCACGCGGCGGACTGCGTGACACTGCTGCTACCGCTCTGGAGGAAAGCGCAAGTGCATGCCCCCATTCGAGACGAGGACTGACTCCCCTGGGGAGACTCCAGAAGTACCCCAAGATCCATGTCAGCACTGGAGAGGAATCCTCAGGTTCCGGCCCCGACTCCACACGAGGTCTTAGGCCCCGGCATCGACGGGAGAGGAATGCCGAGAGGCCCCCGAGGAACTCGCATGGGGACTGGCCTTTCCTGAGGCCACCAGAGCGGGTCCCTGAGGTCCCCATCGTAAGTCGAGAGCACCTGCCGCAACTCGAGAAAATCCAGGAGGTTTTGCCCTCCAGGCGAGATGAGGCCCATTTCCGCTGAGGCTTCTCGAGGCTAATCACATCTAACCACTGGAACTTCCAAAGGGTCCTTCACACCCTTGCTGCAACTGAAGCAGTTCCGCGACATACCCGTCTCCACTCGAGAGGAAGCACGTGGGGTCCCGCACACATCCAGGGGAGCCCCTTTTCCGCCTCCTAGCTCGAGATGAGGGATCCTTTCCCTGTTTCGTAGGGAAAGAATTCCCGGCGTTCCCGTCGTATCTCAAGAGGTGGCGCTCTCCACAGGAAAGGCGAGAGGAACTCCAGGGTCGTGGTACCATTCCAAGAGACCCCCAGATGTGTCAGTACATTCCAGAGGAACCTGTTTTCCCTGCACTGCCTTGACGTTCAAGCCGAGGATCCACTCCCACCACGTGTGCACGTGGGACAGCCCTGTGGGAAACCCTCGTGGGAAAGCCTCGTGGGAAAGACTCGAGGGAAAACCATAGATCCTTTGATCCACGCGGCGGACTGCGTGACACTGCTGCTACCGCTCTGGAGGAAAGCGCAAGTGCATGCCCGCATTCGAGACGAGGACTGACTCCCCTGGGGAGACTCCAGAAGTACCCCAAGATCCATGTCAGCACTGGGGAGGAATCCTCAGGTTCCGGCCCCGACTCCACACAAGGTCTTAGGCCCCGGCATCGACGGGAGAGGAATCCCGAGAGGCCCCCGAGGAGCTCGCATGGGGACTGGCCTTTCCTGAGGCCACCAGAGCGGGTCCCTGAGGTCCCCGTCGTAAGTCGAGAGCACCTGCCGCAACTCGAGAAAATCCAGGAGGTTTTGCCCTCCAGGCGAGATGAGGCCCTTTTCCGCTGAGGCTTTCGAGGCCAATCACGTCTAACCACTGGAACTTCCAAAGGGTCCTTCACACCCTTGCTGCAACTCAAGAAGTTCCCCGACATTCCCGTCTCCACTCGAGAGGAAGCACGTAGGGTCCCGCACACATCCAGGGGAGGCCCGTTTCCGCCTCATAGCTCGAGATGAGGGATCCTTTCCCTGTTTCGTAGGGAAAGAATTCCCGGCGTTCCCGTCGCATCTCAAGAGGAGGCGCTCTCCACAGGAAAGGCGAGAGGAACTCCAGGGTCGTGCCACCATTCCAAGTGTCACCCAGATGTGTCAGTCCATTCCAGAGGAACCTGTTTTCCCTGCACTGCCTTGACGTTCAAGCCGAGGATCGACTCCCACCACGTGCGCACGTGGGACAGCCCTGTGGGAAAGCCTCGTGGGAAAGCCTCGTGGGAAAGACTCGAGGGAAAACCATAGATCCTTTGATCCACGCGGCGGACTGCGTGACACTGCTGCTACCGCTCTGGAGGAAAGCGCAAGTGCATGTCCGCATTCGAGACGAGGACTGACTCCCCTGGGGAGACTCCAAAAGTACCCCAAGATCCATGTCAGCACTGGGGAGGAATCCTCAGGTTCCGGCCCCGACTCCACACAAGGTCTTAGGCCCCGGCATCGACGGGAGAGGAATCCCGAGAGGCCCCCGAGGAACTCGCATGGGGACTGGCCTTTCCTGAGGCCACCAGAGCGGGTCCCTGAGGTCCCCGTCGTAAGTCGAGAGCACCTGCCGCAACTCGAGAAAATCCAGGAGGTTTTGCCCTCCAGGCGAGATGAGGCCCATTTCCGCTGAGGCTTCTCGAGGCTAATCACGTCTAACCACTGGAACTTCCAAAGGGTCCTTCACACCCTTGCTGCAACTCAAGAAGTTCCCCGACATACCCGTCTCCACTCGAGAGGAAGCACGTGGGTTCCCGCACACATCCAGGGGAGCCCCGTTTCCGCCTCCTAGCTCGAGATGAGGGATCCTTTCCCTGTTTCGTAGGGAAAGAATTCCCGGCGTTCCCGTCGCATCTCAAGAGGAGGCGCTCTCCACAGGAAAGGCGAGAGGAACTCCAGGGTCGTGCCACCATTCCAAGAGTCCCCCAGATGTGTCAGTCCATTCCAGAGGAACCTGTTTTCCCTGCACTGCCTTGACGTTCAAGCCGAGGATCGACTCCCACCACGTGTGCACGTGGGACAGCCCTGTGGGAAAGCCTCGTGGGAAAGCCTCGTGGGAAAGACTCGAGGGAAAACCATAGATCCTTTGATCCACGCGGCGGACTGCGTGACACTGCTGCTACCGCTCTGGAGGAAAGCGCAAGTGCATGCCCGCATTCGAGACGAGGACTGACTCCCCTGGGGAGACTCCAGAAGTACCCCAAGATCCATGTCAGCACTGGAGAGGAATCCTCAGGTTCCGGCCCCGACTCCACACAAGGTCTTAGGCCCCGGCATCGACGGGAGAGGAATCCCGAGAGGCCCCCGAGGAACTCGCATGGGGACTGGCCTTTCCTGAGGCCACCAGAGTGGGTCCCTGAGGTCCCCGTCGTAAGTCGAGAGCACCTGCCGCAACTCGAGAAAATCCAGGAGGTTTTCACCTCCAGGCGAGATGAGGCCCATTTCCGCTGAGGCCTCTCGAGGCTAATCAAGTCTAACCACTGGAACTTCCAAAGGGTCCTTCACACCCTTTCTGCAACTCAAGAAGTTCCCCGACATACCCGTCTCCACTCGAGAGGAAGCACGTGGGTCCCGCACACATCCAGGGGAGCCCCGTTTCCGCCTCCTAGCTCGAGATGAGGGATCCTTTCCCTGTTTCGTAGGGAAAGAATTCCGGCGTTCCCGTCGCATCTCAAGAGGAGGCGCTCTCCACAGGAAAGGCGAGAGGAACTCCAGGGTCGTGACACCATTCCAAGAGTCCCCCAGATGTGTCAGTCCATTCCAGAGGAACCTGTTTTTCCTGCACTGCCTTGACGTTCAAGCCGAGGATCGACTCCCACCACGTGTGCACGTGGGACAGCCCTGTGGGAAAGCCTTGTGGGAAAGCCTCGTGGGAAAGACTCGAGGGAAAACCATTGACCTTTTGATCCACGCGGCGGACTGCGTGACACTGCTGCTACCGCTCTGGAGGAAAGCGCAAGTGCATGCCCGCATTCGAGACGAGGACTGACTCCCCTGGGGAGACTCCAGAAGTACCCCAAGATCCATGTCAGCACTGGAGAGGAATCCTCAAGTTCCGGCCCCGACTCCACACAAGGTCTTAGGCCCCGGCATCGACGGGAGAGGAATCCCGAGAGGCCCCCGAGGAACTCGCATGGCGACTGGCCTTTCCTGAGGCCACCAGAGGGGGTCCCTGAGGTCCCCGTCGAAAGTCGAGAGCACCAGCCGCAACTCGAGAAAATCCAGGAGGTTTTGCCCTCCAGGCGAGATCAGGCCCATTTCCGCTGAGGCTTCTCGAGGCCAATCACATCTAACCACTGGAACTTCCAAAGGGTCCTTCACACCCTTGCTGCAACTCAAGAGGTTCCCCGACATACCCGTCTGCACTCGAGAGGAAGCACGTGGTGTCCCGCACACATCCAGGGGAGCCCCGTTTCCGCCTCCTAACTCGAGATGAGGGATCCTTTCCCTGTTTCGTAGGGAAAGAATTCCCGGGGTTCCCGTCGCATCTCAAGAGGAGGCGCTCTCCACAGGAAAGGAGAGAGGAACTCCAGGGTCATGCCACCATTCCAAGAGTCCACCAGATGTGTCAGTCCATTCCAGAGGAACCTGTTTTCCCTGCACTGCCTTGACGTTCAAGCCGAGGATCGACTCCCACCACGTGTGCACGTGGGACAGCCCTGTGGGAAAGCCTCGTGGGAAAGCCTCGTGGGAAAGACTCGAGGGAAAATCATAGATCCTTTGATCCACGCGGCGGACTGCGTGACACTGCTGCTACCGCTCTGGAGGAAAGCGCAAGTGCATGCCCACATTCGAGACGAGGACTGACACCCCTGGGGAGACTCCAGAAGTACCCCAAGATCCATGTCAGCACTGGAGAGGAATCCTCAGGTTCCGGCCCCGACTCCACACAAGGTCTTAGGCCCCGGCATCGACGGGAGAGGAATCCTGAGAGGCCCCCGAGGAACTCGCATGGGGACTGGCCTTTCCTGAGGCCACCAGAGCGGGTCCCTGAGGTCCCCATCGTAAGTCGAGAGCACCTTCCGCAACTCGAGAAAATCCAGGAGGATTTGCCCTCCAGGCGAGATGAGGCCCATTTCCGCTGAGGCTTCTCGAGGCTAATCATATCTAACCACTGGAACTTCCAAAGGGTCCTTCACACCCTTGCTGCAACTCAAGCAGTTCCGCGACATACCCGTCTCCACTAGAGAGGAAGCACGTGGGGTCCCCCACACATCCAGGGGAGCCCCGTTTCCGCCTCCTAGCTCGAGATGAGGGATCCTTTCCCTGTTTCGTAGGGAAAGAATTCCCGGCGTTCCCGTCGCAACTCAAGAGGTGGCGCTCTCCACAGGAAAGGCGAGAGGAACTCCAGGGTCGGGGCACCATTCCAAGAGACCCCCAGATGTGTCAGTCCATTCCAGAGGAACCTGTTTTCCCTGCACTGCCTTGACGTTCAAGCCGAGGATCGACTCCCACCACGTGTGCACGTGGGACAGCCCTGTGGGAAAGCCTCGTGGGAAAGCCTCGTGGGAAAGACTCGAGGGAAAACCATAGATCCTTTGATCCACGCGGCGGACTGCGTGACACTGCTGCTACCGCTCTGGAGGAAAGCGCAAGTGCATGCCCGCATTCGAGACGAGGACTGACTCCCCTGGGGAGACTCCAGAAGTACCCCAAGATCCATGTCAGCACTGGAGAGGAATCCTCAGATTGTGGCCCCGACTCCACACAAGGTCTTAGGCCCCGGCATCGACGGGAGAGGAATCCCGAGAGGCCCCCGAGGAACTCGCATGGGGACTGGCCTTTCCTGAGGCCACCAGAGCGGGTCCCTGAGGTCCCCGTCGTAAGTCGAGAGCACCTGCCGCAACTCGAGAAAATCCAGGAGGTTTTGCCCTCCAGGCGAGATGAGGCCCATTTCCGCTGAGGCTTCTCGAGCCTAATCACGTCTAACCACTGGAACTTCCAAAGGGTCCTTCACACCCTTGCTGCAACTCAAGAAGTTCCCCGACATACCCGTCTCCACTCGAGAGGAAGTACGTGGGGTCCCGCACACATCCAGGGGAGCCCCGTTTCCGCCTCCTAGTTCGAGATGAGGGATCCTTTCCCTGTTTCGTAGGGAAAGAATTCCCGGCGTTCCCGTCGCATCTCAAGAGGAGGCGCTCTCCACAGGAAAGGCGAGAGGAACTCCAGGGTCGTGCCACCATTCCAAGAGTTCCCCAGATGTGTCCGTCCATTCCAGAGGAACCTTTTTTCACTGCACTGCCTTTACTTTCAAGCCGAGGATCGACTCCCACCACGTGTGCACGTGGGACAGCCCTGTGGGAAAGCCTCGTGGGAAAGCCTCGTGGGAATGACTCGGGGGAAAACCATAGATCCTTTGATCCACGCGGCGGACTGCGTGACACTGCTGCTACCGCTCTGGAGGAAAGCGCAAGTGCATGCCCGCATTCGAGACGAGGACTGACTCTCCTGGGGAGACTCCAGAAGTACCCCAAGATCCATGTCAGCACTGGAGAGGAATCCTCAGGTTCCGGCCCCGACTCCACACAAGGTCTTCGGCGCCGGCATCGACGGGAGAGGAATCCCGAGAGGCCCCCGAGGAACTCACATGGGGACTGGCCTTTCCTGAGGCCACCAGAGCGGGTCCCTGACGTCCCCATCGTAAGTCGAGAGCACCTGCCGCAACTCGAGAAAATCCAGGAGGTTTTGCCTTCCAGGCGAGATGAGGCCCATTTCCGCTGAGGCTTCTCGAGGCCAATCACATCTAAACACTGGAACTTCCAAAGGGTCCTTCACACCCTTGCTGCAACTCAAGAAGTTCCCCGACATACCCGTCTGCACTCGAGAGGAAGCACGTGCGGTCCCGCAAACATCCAGGGGAGCCCCATTTCCGCCTCCTAGCTCGAGATGAGGGATCCTTTCTCTGTTTCGTAGGGAACGAATTCCCGGCGTTCCCGTCGCATCTCAAGAGGAGGCGCTCTCCACAGGAAAGGCGAGAGGAACTCCAGGGTCGTGCCACCATTCCAAGAGTCCCCCAGATGTGTCAGTCCATTCCAGAGGAACGTGTTTTCCCTGCACTACCTTGACGTTCAAGCCGAGGATCGAGTCCCACCACGTGTGCACGTGGGACAGCCCTGTGGAAAGCCTCGTTGGAAAGCCTCGTTGTAAAGACTCGAGGGAAAACCATAGATCCTTTGATCCACGCGGCGGACTGCGGACACTGCTGCTACCGCTCTGGAGGAAAGCGCAAGTGCATGCCCGCATTCGAGACGAGGACTGACTCCCCTGGGGAGTCTCCAGAAGTACCCCAAGATCCATGTCAGAACTGGAGAGGAATCCTCAGGTTCCGGCCCCGACTCCACACAAGGTCTTAGGCCCCGGCATCGAAGGGAGAGGAAACCCGAGAGGCCCCCGAGGAACTCGCATGGGGACTGGCCTTTCCTGAGGTCACCAGAGCGGGTCCCTGAGGTCCCCATCGTACGTCGAGAGCACATGCCGCAACTCGAGAAAATCCAGGAGGTTTTGCCCTCCAGGCGAGATGAGGCCCATTTCCGCTGAGGCTTCTCGAGGCTAATCACATCTAACAACTGGAATTTCCAAAGGGTCCTTCACACCCTTGCTGCAACTCTAGAAGTTCCCCGACATACCCGTCTCCACTCAAGAGGAAGCACGAGGGTCCCTCACACATCCAGGGGAGCCCCGTTTCCGCCTCCTAGCTCGAGATGAGGGATCCTTTCCCTGTTTCCTAGGGAACGAATTCCCGGCGTTCCCGTCGCATCTCAAGAGGAGGCGCTCTCCACAGGAAAGGCGAGAGGAACTCCAGGGTCGTGCCACCATTCCAAGAGTCCCCCAGATGTGTCAGTCCATTCCAGAGGAACCTGTTTTCCCTGCACTGCCTTGACGTTCAAGCCGAGGATCGACTCCCACCACGTGTGCACGTGGGACAGCCCTGTGGGAAAGCCTCGTGGGAAAGCCTCCTGGGAAAGACTCGAGGGAAAACCATAGATCCTTTGATCCACGCGGCGGACTGCGTGACACTGCTGCTACCGCTCTGGAGGAAGCGCAAGTGCATGCCCGCATTCGAGACGAGGACTGACTCCCCTGGGGAGACTCCAGAAGTACCCCAAGATCCATGTCAGCACTGGAGAGGAATCCTCAGGTTCCGGCCCCGACTCCACACAAGGTCTTAGGCCCCGGCATCGACGGGAGAGGAACCCGAGAGGCCCCCGAGGAACTCGCATGGGGACTGGCCTTTCCTGAGGCCACCAGAGCGGTTCCCTGAGGTCGACGTCGTAAGTCGAGAGCACCTGCCGCAACTCGAGAAAATCCAGGAGGTTTTGCCCTCCAGGCGAGATGAGGCCCATTTCCGCTGAGGCTTCTCGAGGCCAATCACATCTAACCACTGGAACTTACAAAGGGTCCTTCACACCATTGCTGCAACTCAAGAAGTTCCCCGACATACCCGTCTCCACTCGAGAGGAAGCACGTGGGTTCCGGCACACATCCAGGGGAGCCCCGTTTCCGCCTCCTAGCTCGAGATGAGGGATCCTTTCCCTGTTTCGTAGGGAAAGAATTCCCGGCGTTCCCGTCGCATCTCAAGAGTAGGCGCTCTCCACAGGAAAGGCGAGAGGAACTCCAGGGTCGTGCCACCATTCCAAGAGTCCCCCAGATGTGTCAGTCCATTCCAGAGGAACGTGTTTTCCCTGCACTACCTTGACGTTCAAGCCGAGGATCGAGTCCCACCACGTGTGCACGTGGGACAGCCCTGTGGAAAGCCTCGTGGGAAAGCCTCGTGGGAAAGACTCGAGGGAAAACCATAGATCCTTTGATCCACGCGGCGGACTGCGGACACTGCTGCTACCGCTCTGGAGGAAAGCGCAAGTGCATGCCCGCATTCGAGACGAGGACTGACTCCCCTGGGGAGACTCCAGAAGTACCCCAAGATCCATGTCAGCACTGGAGAGGAATCCTCAGGTTCCGGCCCCGACTCCACACAAGGTCTTAGGCCCCGGCATCGACGGGAGAGGAATCCCGAGAGGCCCCCGAGGAACTCGCATGGGGACTGGCCTTTCCTGAGGTCACCAGAGCGGGTCCCTGAGGTCCCCGTCGTACGTCGAGAGCACATGCCGCAACTCGAGAAAATCCAGGAGGTTTTGCCCTCCAGGCGAGATGAGGCCCATTTCCGCTGAGGCTTCTCGAGGCTAATCACATCTAACCACTGGAATTTCCAAAGGGTCCTTCACACCCTTGCTGCAACTCTAGAAGTTCCCCGACATACCCGTCTCCACTCAAGAGGAAGCACGAGGGTCCCTCACACATCCAGGGGAGCCCCGTTTCCGCCTCCTAGCTCGAGATGATGGATCCTTTCCCTGTTTCATAGGGAAAGAATTCCCGGCGTTACCGTCGCATCTCAAGAGGAGGCGCTCCCACAGAAAAGGCGAGAGGAACTCCAGGGTCGTGCGACCATTCCAAGAGACCCCAGATGTGTCTGTCAATTGCAGAGGAACCTGTTTTCCCTGCACTGCCTTGATGTTCAAGCCGAGGATCGACTCCCACCACGTGTGCTCGTTGGACAGCCCTGTGGGAAAGCCTCGTGGGAAAGCCTCGTGGGAAAGACTCGAGGGAAAACCATAGATCCTTTGATCCACGCGGCGGACTGCGTGACACTGCTGCTACCGCTCTGGAGGAAAGCGCAAGTGCATGCCCGCATTCGAGACGAGGACTGACTCCCCTGGGGAGACTCCAGAAGTACCCCAAGATCCATGTCAGCACTGGGGAGGAATCCTCAGGTTCCGGCCCCGACTCCACACAAGGTCTTAGGCCCCGGCATCGACGGGAGAGGAATCCCGAGAGGCCCCCGAGGAACTCGCATGGGGACTGGCCTTTCCTGAGGCCACCAGAGCGGGTCCCTGAGGTCCCCGTCGTAAGTCGAGAGCACCTGCCGCAACTCGAGAAAATCCAGGAGGTTTTGCCCTCCAGGCGAGATGAGGCCCTTTTCCGCTGAGGCTTTCGAGGCCAATCACGTCTAACCACTGGAACTTCCAAAGGGTCCTTCACACCCTTGCTGCAACTCAAGAAGTTCCCCGACATTCCCGTCTCCACTCGAGAGGAAGCACGTAGGGTCCCGCACACATCCAGGGGAGGCCCGTTTCCGCCTCATAGCTCGAGATGAGGGATCCTTTCCCTGTTTCGTAGGGAAAGAATTCCCGGCGTTCCCGTCGCATCTCAAGAGGAGGCGCTCTCCACAGGAAAGGCGAGAGGAACTCCAGGGTCGTGCCACCATTCCAAGTGTCACCCAGATGTGTCAGTCCATTCCAGAGGAACCTGTTTTCCCTGCACTGCCTTGACGTTCAAGCCGAGGATCGACTCCCACCACGTGCGCACGTGGGACAGCCCTGTGGGAAAGCCTCGTGGGAAAGCCTCGTGGGAAAGACTCGAGGGAAAACCATAGATCCTTTGATCCACGCGGCGGACTGCGTGACACTGCTGCTACCGCTCTGGAGGAAAGCGCAAGTGCATGTCCGCATTCGAGACGAGGACTGACTCCCCTGGGGAGACTCCAAAAGTACCCCAAGATCCATGTCAGCACTGGGGAGGAATCCTCAGGTTCCGGCCCCGACTCCACACAAGGTCTTAGGCCCCGGCATCGACGGGAGAGGAATCCCGAGAGGCCCCCGAGGAACTCGCATGGGGACTGGCCTTTCCTGAGGCCACCAGAGCGGGTCCCTGAGGTCCCCGTCGTAAGTCGAGAGCACCTGCCGCAACTCGAGAAAATCCAGGAGGTTTTGCCCTCCAGGCGAGATGAGGCCCATTTCCGCTGAGGCTTCTCGAGGCTAATCACGTCTAACCACTGGAACTTCCAAAGGGTCCTTCACACCCTTGCTGCAACTCAAGAAGTTCCCCGACATACCCGTCTCCACTCGAGAGGAAGCACGTGGGTTCCCGCACACATCCAGGGGAGCCCCGTTTCCGCCTCCTAGCTCGAGATGAGGGATCCTTTCCCTGTTTCGTAGGGAAAGAATTCCCGGCGTTCCCGTCGCATCTCAAGAGGAGGCGCTCTCCACAGGAAAGGCGAGAGGAACTCCAGGGTCGTGCCACCATTCCAAGAGTCCCCCAGATGTGTCAGTCCATTCCAGAGGAACCTGTTTTCCCTGCACTGCCTTGACGTTCAAGCCGAGGATCGACTCCCACCACGTGTGCACGTGGGACAGCCCTGTGGGAAAGCCTCGTGGGAAAGCCTCGTGGGAAAGACTCGAGGGAAAACCATAGATCCTTTGATCCACGCGGCGGACTGCGTGACACTGCTGCTACCGCTCTGGAGGAAAGCGCAAGTGCATGCCCGCATTCGAGACGAGGACTGACTCCCCTGGGGAGACTCCAGAAGTACCCCAAGATCCATGTCAGCACTGGAGAGGAATCCTCAGGTTCCGGCCCCGACTCCACACAAGGTCTTAGGCCCCGGCATCGACGGGAGAGGAATCCCGAGAGGCCCCCGAGGAACTCGCATGGGGACTGGCCTTTCCTGAGGCCACCAGAGGGGGTCCCTGAGGTCCCCGTCGTAAGTCGAGAGCACCTGCCGCAACTCGAGAAAATCCAGGAGGTTTTCACCTCCAGGCGAGATGAGGCCCATTTCCGCTGAGGCCTCTCGAGGCTAATCAAGTCTAACCACTGGAACTTCCAAAGGGTCCTTCACACCCTTTCTGCAACTCAAGAAGTTCCCCGACATACCCGTCTCCACTCGAGAGGAAGCACGTGGGTCCCGCACACATCCAGGGGAGCCCCGTTTCCGCCTCCTAGCTCGAGATGAGGGATCCTTTCCCTGTTTCGTAGGGAAAGAATTCCGGCGTTCCCGTCGCATCTCAAGAGGAGGCGCTCTCCACAGGAAAGGCGAGAGGAACTCCAGGGTCGTGACACCATTCCAAGAGTCCCCCAGATGTGTCAGTCCATTCCAGAGGAACCTGTTTTTCCTGCACTGCCTTGACGTTCAAGCCGAGGATCGACTCCCACCACGTGTGCACGTGGGACAGCCCTGTGGGAAAGCCTTGTGGGAAAGCCTCGTGGGAAAGACTCGAGGGAAAACCATTGACCTTTTGATCCACGCGGCGGACTGCGTGACACTGCTGCTACCGCTCTGGAGGAAAGCGCAAGTGCATGCCCGCATTCGAGACGAGGACTGACTCCCCTGGGGAGACTCCAGAAGTACCCCAAGATCCATGTCAGCACTGGAGAGGAATCCTCAAGTTCCGGCCCCGACTCCACACAAGGTCTTAGGCCCCGGCATCGACGGGAGAGGAATCCCGAGAGGCCCCCGAGGAACTCGCATGGCGACTGGCCTTTCCTGAGGCCACCAGAGGGGGTCCCTGAGGTCCCCGTCGAAAGTCGAGAGCACCAGCCGCAACTCGAGAAAATCCAGGAGGTTTTGCCCTCCAGGCGAGATCAGGCCCATTTCCGCTGAGGCTTCTCGAGGCCAATCACATCTAACCACTGGAACTTCCAAAGGGTCCTTCACACCCTTGCTGCAACTCAAGAGGTTCCCCGACATACCCGTCTGCACTCGAGAGGAAGCACGTGGTGTCCCGCACACATCCAGGGGAGCCCCGTTTCCGCCTCCTAACTCGAGATGAGGGATCCTTTCCCTGTTTCGTAGGGAAAGAATTCCCGGGGTTCCCGTCGCATCTCAAGAGGAGGCGCTCTCCACAGGAAAGGAGAGAGGAACTCCAGGGTCATGCCACCATTCCAAGAGTCCACCAGATGTGTCAGTCCATTCCAGAGGAACCTGTTTTCCCTGCACTGCCTTGACGTTCAAGCCGAGGATCGACTCCCACCACGTGTGCACGTGGGACAGCCCTGTGGGAAAGCCTCGTGGGAAAGCCTCGTGGGAAAGACTCGAGGGAAAATCATAGATCCTTTGATCCACGCGGCGGACTGCGTGACACTGCTGCTACCGCTCTGGAGGAAAGCGCAAGTGCATGCCCACATTCGAGACGAGGACTGACTCCCCTGGGGAGACTCCAGAAGTACCCCAAGATCCATGTCAGCACTGGAGAGGAATCCTCAGGTTCCGGCCCCGACTCCACACAAGGTCTTAGGCCCCGGCATCGACGGGAGAGGAATCCTGAGAGGCCCCCGAGGAACTCGCATGGGGACTGGCCTTTCCTGAGGCCACCAGAGCGGGTCCCTGAGGTCCCCATCGTAAGTCGAGAGCACCTTCCGCAACTCGAGAAAATCCAGGAGGATTTGCCCTCCAGGCGAGATGAGGCCCATTTCCGCTGAGGCTTCTCGAGGCTAATCATATCTAACCACTGGAACTTCCAAAGGGTCCTTCACACCCTTGCTGCAACTCAAGCAGTTCCGCGACATACCCGTCTCCACTAGAGAGGAAGCACGTGGGGTCCCCCACACATCCAGGGGAGCCCCGTTTCCGCCTCCTAGCTCGAGATGAGGGATCCTTTCCCTGTTTCGTAGGGAAAGAATTCCCGGCGTTCCCGTCGCAACTCAAGAGGTGGCGCTCTCCACAGGAAAGGCGAGAGGAACTCCAGGGTCGGGGCACCATTCCAAGAGACCCCCAGATGTGTCAGTCCATTCCAGAGGAACCTGTTTTCCCTGCACTGCCTTGACGTTCAAGCCGAGGATCGACTCCCACCACGTGTGCACGTGGGACAGCCCTGTGGGAAAGCCTCGTGGGAAAGCCTCGTGGGAAAGACTCGAGGGAAAACCATAGATCCTTTGATCCACGCGGCGGACTGTGTGACACTGCTGCTACCGCTCTGGAGGAAAGCGCAAGTGCATGCCCGCATTCGAGACGAGGACTGACTCCCCTGGGGAGACTCCAGAAGTACCCCAAGATCCATGTCAGCACTGGAGAGGAATCCTCAGGTTCCGGCCCCGACTCCACACAAGGTCTTAGGCCCCGGCATCGACGGGAGAGGAATCCCGAGAGGCCCCCGAGGAATTCGCATGGGGACTGGCCTTTCCTGAGGCCACCAGAGCGGGTCCCTGAGGTCCCCGTCGTAAGTCGAGAGCACCTGCCGCAACTCGAGAAAATCCAGGAGGTTTTGCCCTCCAGGCGAGATGAGGCCCATTTCCGCTGAGGCTTCTCGAGGCCAATCACGTCTAACCACTGGAACTTCCAAAGGGTCCTTCATACCCTTGCTGCAACTCAAGAAGTTCCCCGACATACCCGTCTCCACTCGAGAGGAAGCACGTGGGATCCCGCACACATCCAGGGGAGCCCCGTTTCCGCCTCCTAGCTCGAGATGAGGGATCCTTTCCCTGTTTCGTAGGGAAAGAATTCCCGGCGTTCACGTCGCATCTCAAGAGGAGGCGCTCTCCACAGGAAAGGCGAGAGGAACTCCAGGGTCGTGCCACCATTCCAAGAGTCCCCCAGATGTGTCAGTCCATTCCAGAGGAACCTGTTTTCCCTGCACTGCCTTGACGTTCCAGCCGAGGATCGACTCCCACCACGTGTGCACGTGGGACAGCCCTGTGGGAAAGCCTCGTGGGAAAGCCTCGTGGGAAAGACTCGAGGGAAAACCATAGATCCTTTGATCCACGCGGCGGACTGCGTGACACTGCTGCTACCGCTCTGGAGGAAAGCGCAAGTGCATGCCCGCATTCGAGACGAGGACTGACTCCCCTGGGGAGACTCCAGAAGTACCCCAAGATCCATGTCAGCACTGGAGAGGAATCCTCAGATTGTGGCCCCGACTCCACACAAGGTCTTAGGCCCCGGCATCGACGGGAGAGGAATCCCGAGAGGCCCCCGAGGAACTCGCATGGGGACTGGCCTTTCCTGAGGCCACCAGAGCGGGTCCCTGAGGTCCCCGTCGTAAGTCGAGAGCACCTGCCGCAACTCGAGAAAATCCAGGAGGTTTTGCCCTCCAGGCGAGATGAGGCCCATTTCCGCTGAGGCTTCTCGAGCCTAATCACGTCTAACCACTGGAACTTCCAAAGGGTCCTTCACACCCTTGCTGCAACTCAAGAAGTTCCCCGACATACCCGTCTCCACTCGAGAGGAAGTACGTGGGGTCCCGCACACATCCAGGGGAGCCCCGTTTCCGCCTCCTAGTTCGAGATGAGGGATCCTTTCCCTGTTTCGTAGGGAAAGAATTCCCGGCGTTCCCGTCGCATCTCAAGAGGAGGCGCTCTCCACAGGAAAGGCGAGAGGAACTCCAGGGTCGTGCCACCATTCCAAGAGTTCCCCAGATGTGTCCGTCCATTCCAGAGGAACCTTTTTTCACTGCACTGCCTTTACTTTCAAGCCGAGGATCGACTCCCACCACGTGTGCACGTGGGACAGCCCTGTGGGAAAGCCTCGTGGGAAAGCCTCGTGGGAATGACTCGGGGGAAAACCATAGATCCTTTGATCCACGCGGCGGACTGCGTGACACTGCTGCTACCGCTCTGGAGGAAAGCGCAAGTGCATGCCCGCATTCGAGACGAGGACTGACTCTCCTGGGGAGACTCCAGAAGTACCCCAAGATCCATGTCAGCACTGGAGAGGAATCCTCAGGTTCCGGCCCCGACTCCACACAAGGTCTTCGGCGCCGGCATCGACGGGAGAGGAATCCCGAGAGGCCCCCGAGGAACTCACATGGGGACTGGCCTTTCCTGAGGCCACCAGAGCGGGTCCCTGACGTCCCCATCGTAAGTCGAGAGCACCTGCCGCAACTCGAGAAAATCCAGGAGGTTTTGCCTTCCAGGCGAGATGAGGCCCATTTCCGCTGAGGCTTCTCGAGGCCAATCACATCTAAACACTGGAACTTCCAAAGGGTCCTTCACACCCTTGCTGCAACTCAAGAAGTTCCCCGACATACCCGTCTGCACTCGAGAGGAAGCACGTGCGGTCCCGCAAACATCCAGGGGAGCCCCATTTCCGCCTCCTAGCTCGAGATGAGGGATCCTTTCTCTGTTTCGTAGGGAACGAATTCCCGGCGTTCCCGTCGCATCTCAAGAGGAGGCGCTCTCCACAGGAAAGGCGAGAGGAACTCCAGGGTCGTGCCACCATTCCAAGAGTCCCCCAGATGTGTCAGTCCATTCCAGAGGAACGTGTTTTCCCTGCACTACCTTGACGTTCAAGCCGAGGATCGAGTCCCACCACGTGTGCACGTGGGACAGCCCTGTGGAAAGCCTCGTTGGAAAGCCTCGTTGTAAAGACTCGAGGGAAAACCATAGATCCTTTGATCCACGCGGCGGACTGCGGACACTGCTGCTACCGCTCTGGAGGAAAGCGCAAGTGCATGCCCGCATTCGAGACGAGGACTGACTCCCCTGGGGAGTCTCCAGAAGTACCCCAAGATCCATGTCAGAACTGGAGAGGAATCCTCAGGTTCCGGCCCCGACTCCACACAAGGTCTTAGGCCCCGGCATCGAAGGGAGAGGAAACCCGAGAGGCCCCCGAGGAACTCGCATGGGGACTGGCCTTTCCTGAGGTCACCAGAGCGGGTCCCTGAGGTCCCCATCGTACGTCGAGAGCACATGCCGCAACTCGAGAAAATCCAGGAGGTTTTGCCCTCCAGGCGAGATGAGGCCCATTTCCGCTGAGGCTTCTCGAGGCTAATCACATCTAACAACTGGAATTTCCAAAGGGTCCTTCACACCCTTGCTGCAACTCTAGAAGTTCCCCGACATACCCGTCTCCACTCAAGAGGAAGCACGAGGGTCCCTCACACATCCAGGGGAGCCCCGTTTCCGCCTCCTAGCTCGAGATGAGGGATCCTTTCCCTGTTTCCTAGGGAACGAATTCCCGGCGTTCCCGTCGCATCTCAAGAGGAGGCGCTCTCCACAGGAAAGGCGAGAGGAACTCCAGGGTCGTGCCACCATTCCAAGAGTCCCCCAGATGTGTCAGTCCATTCCAGAGGAACCTGTTTTCCCTGCACTGCCTTGACGTTCAAGCCGAGGATCGACTCCCACCACGTGTGCACGTGGGACAGCCCTGTGGGAAAGCCTCGTGGGAAAGCCTCCTGGGAAAGACTCGAGGGAAAACCATAGATCCTTTGATCCACGCGGCGGACTGCGTGACACTGCTGCTACCGCTCTGGAGGAAGCGCAAGTGCATGCCCGCATTCGAGACGAGGACTGACTCCCCTGGGGAGACTCCAGAAGTACCCCAAGATCCATGTCAGCACTGGAGAGGAATCCTCAGGTTCCGGCCCCGACTCCACACAAGGTCTTAGGCCCCGGCATCGACGGGAGAGGAACCCGAGAGGCCCCCGAGGAACTCGCATGGGGACTGGCCTTTCCTGAGGCCACCAGAGCGGTTCCCTGAGGTCGACGTCGTAAGTCGAGAGCACCTGCCGCAACTCGAGAAAATCCAGGAGGTTTTGCCCTCCAGGCGAGATGAGGCCCATTTCCGCTGAGGCTTCTCGAGGCCAATCACATCTAACCACTGGAACTTACAAAGGGTCCTTCACACCATTGCTGCAACTCAAGAAGTTCCCCGACATACCCGTCTCCACTCGAGAGGAAGCACGTGGGTTCCGGCACACATCCAGGGGAGCCCCGTTTCCGCCTCCTAGCTCGAGATGAGGGATCCTTTCCCTGTTTCGTAGGGAAAGAATTCCCGGCGTTCCCGTCGCATCTCAAGAGTAGGCGCTCTCCACAGGAAAGGCGAGAGGAACTCCAGGGTCGTGCCACCATTCCAAGAGTCCCCCAGATGTGTCAGTCCATTCCAGAGGAACGTGTTTTCCCTGCACTACCTTGACGTTCAAGCCGAGGATCGAGTCCCACCACGTGTGCACGTGGGACAGCCCTGTGGAAAGCCTCGTGGGAAAGCCTCGTGGGAAAGACTCGAGGGAAAACCATAGATCCTTTGATCCACGCGGCGGACTGCGGACACTGCTGCTACCGCTCTGGAGGAAAGCGCAAGTGCATGCCCGCATTCGAGACGAGGACTGACTCCCCTGGGGAGACTCCAGAAGTACCCCAAGATCCATGTCAGCACTGGAGAGGAATCCTCAGGTTCCGGCCCCGACTCCACACAAGGTCTTAGGCCCCGGCATCGACGGGAGAGGAATCCCGAGAGGCCCCCGAGGAACTCGCATGGGGACTGGCCTTTCCTGAGGTCACCAGAGCGGGTCCCTGAGGTCCCCGTCGTACGTCGAGAGCACATGCCGCAACTCGAGAAAATCCAGGAGGTTTTGCCCTCCAGGCGAGATGAGGCCCATTTCCGCTGAGGCTTCTCGAGGCTAATCACATCTAACCACTGGAATTTCCAAAGGGTCCTTCACACCCTTGCTGCAACTCTAGAAGTTCCCCGACATACCCGTCTCCACTCAAGAGGAAGCACGAGGGTCCCTCACACATCCAGGGGAGCCCCGTTTCCGCCTCCTAGCTCGAGATGATGGATCCTTTCCCTGTTTCGTAGGGAAAGAATTCCCGGCGTTACCGTCGCATCTCAAGAGGAGGCGCTCCCACAGAAAAGGCGAGAGGAACTCCAGGGTCGTGCGACCATTCCAAGAGACCCCAGATGTGTCTGTCAATTGCAGAGGAACCTGTTTTCCCTGCACTGCCTTGATGTTCAAGCCGAGGATCGACTCCCACCACGTGTGCTCGTTGGACAGCCCTGTGGGAAAGCCTCGTGGGAAAGCCTCGTGGGAAAGACTCGAGGGAAAACCATAGATCCTTTGATCCACGCGGCGGACTGCGTGACACTGCTGCTACCGCTCTGGAGGAAAGCGCAAGTGCATGCCCGCATTCGAGACGAGGACTGACTCCCCTGGGGAGACTCCAGAAGTACCCCAAGATCCATGTCAGCACTGGGGAGGAATCCTCAGGTTCCGGCCCCGACTCCACACAAGGTCTTAGGCCCCGGCATCGACGGGAGAGGAATCCCGAGAGGCCCCCGAGGAACTCGCATGGGGACTGGCCTTTCCTGAGGCCACCAGAGCGGGTCCCTGAGGTCCCCGTCGTAAGTCGAGAGCACCTGCCGCAACTCGAGAAAATCCAGGAGGTTTTGCCCTCCAGGCGAGATGAGGCCCTTTTCCGCTGAGGCTTTCGAGGCCAATCACGTCTAACCACTGGAACTTCCAAAGGGTCCTTCACACCCTTGCTGCAACTCAAGAAGTTCCCCGACATTCCCGTCTCCACTCGAGAGGAAGCACGTAGGGTCCCGCACACATCCAGGGGAGGCCCGTTTCCGCCTCATAGCTCGAGATGAGGGATCCTTTCCCTGTTTCGTAGGGAAAGAATTCCCGGCGTTCCCGTCGCATCTCAAGAGGAGGCGCTCTCCACAGGAAAGGCGAGAGGAACTCCAGGGTCGTGCCACCATTCCAAGTGTCACCCAGATGTGTCAGTCCATTCCAGAGGAACCTGTTTTCCCTGCACTGCCTTGACGTTCAAGCCGAGGATCGACTCCCACCACGTGCGCACGTGGGACAGCCCTGTGGGAAAGCCTCGTGGGAAAGCCTCGTGGGAAAGACTCGAGGGAAAACCATAGATCCTTTGATCCACGCGGCGGACTGAGTGACACTGCTGCTACCGCTCTGGAGGAAAGCGCAAGTGCATGTCCGCATTCGAGACGAGGACTGACTCCCCTGGGGAGACTCCAAAAGTACCCCAAGATCCATGTCAGCACTGGGGAGGAATCCTCAGGTTCCGGCCCCGACTCCACACAAGGTCTTAGGCCCCGGCATCGACGGGAGAGGAATCCCGAGAGGCCCCCGAGGAACTCGCATGGGGACTGGCCTTTCCTGAGGCCACCAGAGCGGGTCCCTGAGGTCCCCGTCGTAAGTCGAGAGCACCTGCCGCAACTCGAGAAAATCCAGGAGGTTTTGCCCTCCAGGCGAGATGAGGCCCATTTCCGCTGAGGCTTCTCGAGGCTAATCACGTCTAACCACTGGAACTTCCAAAGGGTCCTTCACACCCTTGCTGCAACTCAAGAAGTTCCCCGACATACCCGTCTCCACTCGAGAGGAAGCACGTGGGTTCCCGCACACATCCAGGGGAGCCCCGTTTCCGCCTCCTAGCTCGAGATGAGGGATCCTTTCCCTGTTTCGTAGGGAAAGAATTCCCGGCGTTCCCGTCGCATCTCAAGAGGAGGCGCTCTCCACAGGAAAGGCGAGAGGAACTCCAGGGTCGTGCCACCATTCCAAGAGTCCCCCAGATGTGTCAGTCCATTCCAGAGGAACCTGTTTTCCCTGCACTGCCTTGACGTTCAAGCCGAGGATCGACTCCCACCACGTGTGCACGTGGGACAGCCCTGTGGGAAAGCCTCGTGGGAAAGCCTCGTGGGAAAGACTCGAGGGAAAACCATAGATCCTTTGATCCACGCGGCGGACTGCGTGACACTGCTGCTACCGCTCTGGAGGAAAGCGCAAGTGCATGCCCGCATTCGAGACGAGGACTGACTCCCCTGGGGAGACTCCAGAAGTACCCCAAGATCCATGTCAGCACTGGAGAGGAATCCTCAGGTTCCGGCCCCGACTCCACACAAGGTCTTAGGCCCCGGCATCGACGGGAGAGGAATCCCGAGAGGCCCCCGAGGAACTCGCATGGGGACTGGCCTTTCCTGAGGCCACCAGAGCGGGTCCCTGAGGTCCCCGTCGTAAGTCGAGAGCACCTGCCGCAACTCGAGAAAATCCAGGAGGTTTTCACCTCCAGGCGAGATGAGGCCCATTTCCGCTGAGGCCTCTCGAGGCTAATCAAGTCTAACCACTGGAACTTCCAAAGGGTCCTTCACACCCTTTCTGCAACTCAAGAAGTTCCCCGACATACCCGTCTCCACTCGAGAGGAAGCACGTGGGTCCCGCACACATCCAGGGGAGCCCCGTTTCCGCCTCCTAGCTCGAGATGAGGGATCCTTTCCCTGTTTCGTAGGGAAAGAATTCCGGCGTTCCCGTCGCATCTCAAGAGGAGGCGCTCTCCACAGGAAAGGCGAGAGGAACTCCAGGGTCGTGACACCATTCCAAGAGTCCCCCAGATGTGTCAGTCCATTCCAGAGGAACCTGTTTTTCCTGCACTGCCTTGACGTTCAAGCCGAGGATCGACTCCCACCACGTGTGCACGTGGGACAGCCCTGTGGGAAAGCCTTGTGGGAAAGCCTCGTGGGAAAGACTCGAGGGAAAACCATTGACCTTTTGATCCACGCGGCGGACTGCGTGACACTGCTGCTACCGCTCTGGAGGAAAGCGCAAGTGCATGCCCGCATTCGAGACGAGGACTGACTCCCCTGGGGAGACTCCAGAAGTACCCCAAGATCCATGTCAGCACTGGAGAGGAATCCTCAAGTTCCGGCCCCGACTCCACACAAGGTCTTAGGCCCCGGCATCGACGGGAGAGGAATCCCGAGAGGCCCCCGAGGAACTCGCATGGCGACTGGCCTTTCCTGAGGCCACCAGAGGGGGTCCCTGAGGTCCCCGTCGAAAGTCGAGAGCACCAGCCGCAACTCGAGAAAATCCAGGAGGTTTTGCCCTCCAGGCGAGATGAGGCCCATTTCCGCTGAGGCTTCTCGAGGCCAATCACATCTAACCACTGGAACTTCCAAAGGGTCCTTCACACCCTTGCTGCAACTCAAGAGGTTCCCCGACATACCCGTCTGCACTCGAGAGGAAGCACGTGGTGTCCCGCACACATCCAGGGGAGCCCCGTTTCCGCCTCCTAACTCGAGATGAGGGATCCTTTCCCTGTTTCGTAGGGAAAGAATTCCCGGGGTTCCCGTCGCATCTCAAGAGGAGGCGCTCTCCACAGGAAAGGAGAGAGGAACTCCAGGGTCATGCCACCATTCCAAGAGTCCACCAGATGTGTCAGTCCATTCCAGAGGAACCTGTTTTCCCTGCACTGCCTTGACGTTCAAGCCGAGGATCGACTCCCACCACGTGTGCACGTGGGACAGCCCTGTGGGAAAGCCTCGTGGGAAAGCCTCGTGGGAAAGACTCGAGGGAAAATCATAGATCCTTTGATCCACGCGGCGGACTGCGTGACACTGCTGCTACCGCTCTGGAGGAAAGCGCAAGTGCATGCCCACATTCGAGACGAGGACTGACTCCCCTGGGGAGACTCCAGAAGTACCCCAAGATCCATGTCAGCACTGGAGAGGAATCCTCAGGTTCCGGCCCCGACTCCACACAAGGTCTTAGGCCCCGGCATCGACGGGAGAGGAATCCTGAGAGGCCCCCGAGGAACTCGCATGGGGACTGGCCTTTCCTGAGGCCACCAGAGCGGGTCCCTGAGGTCCCCATCGTAAGTCGAGAGCACCTTCCGCAACTCGAGAAAATCCAGGAGGATTTGCCCTCCAGGCGAGATGAGGCCCATTTCCGCTGAGGCTTCTCGAGGCTAATCATATCTAACCACTGGAACTTCCAAAGGGTCCTTCACACCCTTGCTGCAACTCAAGCAGTTCCGCGACATACCCGTCTCCACTAGAGAGGAAGCACGTGGGGTCCCCCACACATCCAGGGGAGCCCCGTTTCCGCCTCCTAGCTCGAGATGAGGGATCCTTTCCCTGTTTCGTAGGGAAAGAATTCCCGGCGTTCCCGTCGCAACTCAAGAGGTGGCGCTCTCCACAGGAAAGGCGAGAGGAACTCCAGGGTCGGGGCACCATTCCAAGAGACCCCCAGATGTGTCAGTCCATTCCAGAGGAACCTGTTTTCCCTGCACTGCCTTGACGTTCAACCCGAGGATCGACTCCCACCACGTGTGCACGTGGGACAGCCCTGTGGGAAAGCCTCGTGGGAAAGCCTCGTGGGAAAGACTCGAGGGAAAACCATAGATCCTTTGATCCACGCGGCGGACTGTGTGACACTGCTGCTACCGCTCTGGAGGAAAGCGCAAGTGCATGCCCGCATTCGAGACGAGGACTGACTCCCCTGGGGAGACTCCAGAAGTACCCCAAGATCCATGTCAGCACTGGAGAGGAATCCTCAGGTTCCGGCCCCGACTCCACACAAGGTCTTAGGCCCCGGCATCGACGGGAGAGGAATCCCGAGAGGCCCCCGAGGAATTCGCATGGGGACTGGCCTTTCCTGAGGCCACCAGAGCGGGTCCCTGAGGTCCCCGTCGTAAGTCGAGAGCACCTGCCGCAACTCGAGAAAATCCAGGAGGTTTTGCCCTCCAGGCGAGATGAGGCCCATTTCCGCTGAGGCTTCTCGAGGCCAATCACGTCTAACCACTGGAACTTCCAAAGGGTCCTTCATACCCTTGCTGCAACTCAAGAAGTTCCCCGACATACCCGTCTCCACTCGAGAGGAAGCACGTGGGATCCCGCACACATCCAGGGGAGCCCCGTTTCCGCCTCCTAGCTCGAGATGAGGGATCCTTTCCCTGTTTCGTAGGGAAAGAATTCCCGGCGTTCACGTCGCATCTCAAGAGGAGGCGCTCTCCACAGGAAAGGCGAGAGGAACTCCAGGGTCGTGCCACCATTCCAAGAGTCCCCCAGATGTGTCAGTCCATTCCAGAGGAACCTGTTTTCCCTGCACTGCCTTGACGTTCCAGCCGAGGATCGACTCCCACCACGTGTGCACGTGGGACAGCCCTGTGGGAAAGCCTCGTGGGAAAGCCTCGTGGGAAAGACTCGAGGTAAAACCATAGATCCTTTGATCCACGCGGCGGACTGCGTGACACTGCTGCTACCGCTCTGGAGGAAAGCGCAAGTGCATGCCCCCATTCGAGACGAGGACTGACTCCCCTGGGGAGACTCCAGAAGTACCCCAAGATCCATGTCAGCACTGGAGAGGAATCCTCAGGTTCCGGCCCCGACTCCACACAAGGTCTTAGGCCCCGGCATCGACGGGAGAGGAATGCCGAGAGGCCCCCGAGGAACTCGCATGGGGACTGGCCTTTCCTGAGGCCACCAGAGCGGGTCCCTGAGGTCCCCGTCGTAAGTCGAGAGCACCTGCTGCAACTCGAGAAAATCCAGGAGGTTTTGCCCTCCAGGCGAGATGAGGCCCATTTCCGCTGAGGCTTCTCGAGGCTAATCACATCTAACCACTGGAACTTCCAAAGGGTCCTTCACACCCTTGCTGCAACTGAAGCAGTTCCCCGACATACCCGTCTCCACTCGAGAGGAAGCACGTGGGATCCCGCACACATCAGGGGAGCCCCGTTTCCGCCTCCTAGCTCGAGATGAGGGATCCTTTCCTTGTTTCGTAGGGAAAGAATTCCCGGCGTTCACGTCGCATCTCAAGAGGAGGCGCTCTCCACAGGAAAGGCGAGAGGAACTCCAGGGTCGTGCCACCATTCCAAGAGTCCACCAGATGTGTCAGTCCATTCCAGAGGAACCTGTTTTCCCTGCACTGCCTTGACGTTCCAGCCGAGGATCGACTCCCACCACGTGTGCACGTGGGACAGCCCTGTGGGAAAGCCTCGTGGGAAAGCCTCGTGGGAAAGACTCGAGGTAAAACCATAGATCCTTTGATCCACGCGGCGGACTGCGTGACACTGCTGCTACCGCTCTGGAGGAAAGCGCAAGTGCATGCCCCCATTCGAGACGAGGACTGACTCCCCTGGGGAGACTCCAGAAGTACCCCAAGATCCATGTCAGCACTGGAGAGGAATCCTCAGGTTCCGGCCCCGACTCCACACAAGGTCTTAGGCCCCGGCATCGACGGGAGAGGAATGCCGAGAGGCCCCCGAGGAACTCGCATGGGGACTGGCCTTTCCTGAGGCCACCAGAGCGGGTCCCTGAGGTCCCCATCGTAAGTCGAGAGCACCTGCTGCAACTCGAGAAAATCCAGGAGGTTTTGCCCTCCAGGCGAGATGAGGCCCATTTCCGCTGAGGCTTCTCGAGGCTAATCACATCTAACCACTGGAACTTCCAAAGGGTCCTTCACACCCTTGCTGCAACTGAAGCAGTTCCGCGACATACCCGTCTCCACTCGAGAGGAAGCACGTGGGGTCCCGCACACATCCAGGGGAGCCCCTTTTCCGCCTCCTAGCTCGAGATGAGGGATCCTTTCCCTGTTTCGTAGGGAAAGAATTCCCGGCGTTCCCGTCGTATCTCAAGAGGTGGCGCTCTCCACAGGAAAGGCGAGAGGAACTCCAGGGTCGTGGTACCATTCCAAGAGACCCCCAGATGTGTCAGTCCATTCCAGAGGAACCTGTTTTCCCTGCACTGCCTTGACGTTCAAGCCGAGGATCCACTCCCACCACGTGTGCACGTGGGACAGCCCTGTGGGAAAGCCTCGTGGGAAAGCCTCGTGGGAAAGACTCGAGGGAAAACCATAGATCCTTTGATCCACGCGGCGGACTGCGTGACACTGCTGCTACCGCTCTGGAGGAAAGCGCAAGTGCATGCCCGCATTCGAGACGAGGACTGACTCCCCTGGGGAGACTCCAGAAGTACCCCAAGATCCATGTCAGCACTGGGGAGGAATCCTCAGGTTCCGGCCCCGACTCCACACAAGGTCTTAGGCCCCGGCATCGACGGGAGAGGAATCCCGAGAGGCCCCCGAGGAACTCGCATGGGGACTGGCCTTTCCTGAGGCCACCAGAGCGGGTCCCTGAGGTCCCCGTCGTAAGTCGAGAGCACCTGCCGCAACTCGAGAAAATCCAGGAGGTTTTGCCCTCCAGGCGAGATGAGGCCCTTTTCCGCTGAGGCTTTCGAGGCCAATCACGTCTAACCACTGGAACTTCCAAAGGGTCCTTCACACCCTTGCTGCAACTCAAGAAGTTCCCCGACATTCCCGTCTCCACTCGAGAGGAAGCACGTAGGGTCCCGCACACATCCAGGGGAGGCCCGTTTCCGCCTCATAGCTCGAGATGAGGGATCCTTTCCCTGTTTCGTAGGGAAAGAATTCCCGGCGTTCCCGTCGCATCTCAAGAGGAGGCGCTCTCCACAGGAAAGGCGAGAGGAACTCCAGGGTCGTGCCACCATTCCAAGTGTCACCCAGATGTGTCAGTCCATTCCAGAGGAACCTGTTTTCCCTGCACTGCCTTGACGTTCAAGCCGAGGATCGACTCCCACCACGTGCGCACGTGGGACAGCCCTGTGGGAAAGCCTCGTGGGAAAGCCTCGTGGGAAAGACTCGAGGGAAAACCATAGATCCTTTGATCCACGCGGCGGACTGCGTGACACTGCTGCTACCGCTCTGGAGGAAAGCGCAAGTGCATGTCCGCATTCGAGACGAGGACTGACTCCCCTGGGGAGACTCCAAAAGTACCCCAAGATCCATGTCAGCACTGGGGAGGAATCCTCAGGTTCCGGCCCCGACTCCACACAAGGTCTTAGGCCCCGGCATCGACGGGAGAGGAATCCCGAGAGGCCCCCGAGGAACTCGCATGGGGACTGGCCTTTCCTGAGGCCACCAGAGCGGGTCCCTGAGGTCCCCGTCGTAAGTCGAGAGCACCTGCCGCAACTCGAGAAAATCCAGGAGGTTTTGCCCTCCAGGCGAGATGAGGCCCATTTCCGCTGAGGCTTCTCGAGGCTAATCACGTCTAACCACTGGAACTTCCAAAGGGTCCTTCACACCCTTGCTGCAACTCAAGAAGTTCCCCGACATACCCGTCTCCACTCGAGAGGAAGCACGTGGGTTCCCGCACACATCCAGGGGAGCCCCGTTTCCGCCTCCTAGCTCGAGATGAGGGATCCTTTCCCTGTTTCGTAGGGAAAGAATTCCCGGCGTTCCCGTCGCATCTCAAGAGGAGGCGCTCTCCACAGGAAAGGCGAGAGGAACTCCAGGGTCGTGCCACCATTCCAAGAGTCCCCCAGATGTGTCAGTCCATTCCAGAGGAACCTGTTTTCCCTGCACTGCCTTGACGTTCAAGCCGAGGATCGACTCCCACCACGTGTGCACGTGGGACAGCCCTGTGGGAAAGCCTCGTGGGAAAGCCTCGTGGGAAAGACTCGAGGGAAAACCATAGATCCTTTGATCCACGCGGCGGACTGCGTGACACTGCTGCTACCGCTCTGGAGGAAAGCGCAAGTGCATGCCCGCATTCGAGACGAGGACTGACTCCCCTGGGGAGACTCCAGAAGTACCCCAAGATCCATGTCAGCACTGGAGAGGAATCCTCAGGTTCCGGCCCCGACTCCACACAAGGTCTTAGGCCCCGGCATCGACGCGAGAGGAATCCCGAGAGGCCCCCGAGGAACTCGCATGGGGACTGGCCTTTCCTGAGGCCACCAGAGCGGGTCCCTGAGGTCCCCGTCGTAAGTCGAGAGCACCTGCCGCAACTCGAGAAAATCCAGGAGGTTTTCACCTCCAGGCGAGATGAGGCCCATTTCCGCTGAGGCCTCTCGAGGCTAATCAAGTCTAACCACTGGAACTTCCAAAGGGTCCTTCACACCCTTTCTGCAACTCAAGAAGTTCCCCGACATACCCGTCTCCACTCGAGAGGAAGCACGTGGGTCCCGCACACATCCAGGGGAGCCCCGTTTCCGCCTCCTAGCTCGAGATGAGGGATCCTTTCCCTGTTTCGTAGGGAAAGAATTCCGGCGTTCCCGTCGCATCTCAAGAGGAGGCGCTCTCCACAGGAAAGGCGAGAGGAACTCCAGGGTCGTGACACCATTCCAAGAGTCCCCCAGATGTGTCAGTCCATTCCAGAGGAACCTGTTTTTCCTGCACTGCCTTGACGTTCAAGCCGAGGATCGACTCCCACCACGTGTGCACGTGGGACAGCCCTGTGGGAAAGCCTTGTGGGAAAGCCTCGTGGGAAAGACTCGAGGGAAAACCATTGACCTTTTGATCCACGCGGCGGACTGCGTGACACTGCTGCTACCGCTCTGGAGGAAAGCGCAAGTGCATGCCCGCATTCGAGACGAGGACTGACTCCCCTGGGGAGACTCCAGAAGTACCCCAAGATCCATGTCAGCACTGGAGAGGAATCCTCAAGTTCCGGCCCCGACTCCACACAAGGTCTTAGGCCCCGGCATCGACGGGAGAGGAATCCCGAGAGGCCCCCGAGGAACTCGCATGGCGACTGGCCTTTCCTGAGGCCACCAGAGGGGGTCCCTGAGGTCCCCGTCGAAAGTCGAGAGCACCAGCCGCAACTCGAGAAAATCCAGGAGGTTTTGCCCTCCAGGCGAGATGAGGCCCATTTCCGCTGCGGCTTCTCGAGGCCAATCACATCTAACCACTGGAACTTCCAAAGGGTCCTTCACACCCTTGCTGCAACTCAAGAGGTTCCCCGACATACCCGTCTGCACTCGAGAGGAAGCACGTGGTGTCCCGCACACATCCAGGGGAGCCCCGTTTCCGCCTCCTAACTCGAGATGAGGGATCCTTTCCCTGTTTCGTAGGGAAAGAATTCCCGGGGTTCCCGTCGCATCTCAAGAGGAGGCGCTCTCCACAGGAAAGGAGAGAGGAACTCCAGGGTCATGCCACCATTCCAAGAGTCCACCAGATGTGTCAGTCCATTCCAGAGGAACCTGTTTTCCCTGCACTGCCTTGACGTTCAAGCCGAGGATCGACTCCCACCACGTGTGCACGTGGGACAGCCCTGTGGGAAAGCCTCGTGGGAAAGCCTCGTGGGAAAGACTCGAGGGAAAACCATAGATCCTTTGATCCACGCGGCGGACTGCGTGACACTGCTGCTACCGCTCTGGAGGAAAGCGCAAGTGCATGCCCGCATTCGAGACGAGGACTGACTCCCCTGGGGAGACTCCAGAAGTACCCCAAGATCCATGTCAGCACTGGAGAGGAATCCTCAGATTGTGGCCCCGACTCCACACAAGGTCTTAGGCCCCGGCATCGACGGGAGAGGAATCCCGAGAGGCCCCCGAGGAACTCGCATGGGGACTGGCCTTTCCTGAGGCCACCAGAGCGGGTCCCTGAGGTCCCCGTCGTAAGTCGAGAGCACCTGCCGCAACTCGAGAAAATCCAGGAGGTTTTGCCCTCCAGGCGAGATGAGGCCCATTTCCGCTGAGGCTTCTCGAGCCTAATCACGTCTAACCACTGGAACTTCCAAAGGGTCCTTCACACCCTTGCTGCAACTCAAGAAGTTCCCCGACATACCCGTCTCCACTCGAGAGGAAGTACGTGGGGTCCCGCACACATCCAGGGGAGCCCCGTTTCCGCCTCCTAGTTCGAGATGAGGGATCCTTTCCCTGTTTCGTAGGGAAAGAATTCCCGGCGTTCCCGTCGCATCTCAAGAGGAGGCGCTCTCCACAGGAAAGGCGAGAGGAACTCCAGGGTCGTGCCACCATTCCAAGAGTTCCCCAGATGTGTCCGTCCATTCCAGAGGAACCTTTTTTCACTGCACTGCCTTTACTTTCAAGCCGAGGATCGACTCCCACCACGTGTGCACGTGGGACAGCCCTGTGGGAAAGCCTCGTGGGAAAGCCTCGTGGGAATGACTCGGGGGAAAACCATAGATCCTTTGATCCACGCGGCGGACTGCGTGACACTGCTGCTACCGCTCTGGAGGAAAGCGCAAGTGCATGCCCGCATTCGAGACGAGGACTGACTCTCCTGGGGAGACTCCAGAAGTACCCCAAGATCCATGTCAGCACTGGAGAGGAATCCTCAGGTTCCGGCCCCGACTCCACACAAGGTCTTCGGCGCCGGCATCGACGGGAGAGGAATCCCGAGAGGCCCCCGAGGAACTCACATGGGGACTGGCCTTTCCTGAGGCCACCAGAGCGGGTCCCTGACGTCCCCATCGTAAGTCGAGAGCACCTGCCGCAACTCGAGAAAATCCAGGAGGTTTTGCCTTCCAGGCGAGATGAGGCCCATTTCCGCTGAGGCTTCTCGAGGCCAATCACATCTAAACACTGGAACTTCCAAAGGGTCCTTCACACCCTTGCTGCAACTCAAGAAGTTCCCCGACATACCCGTCTGCACTCGAGAGGAAGCACGTGCGGTCCCGCAAACATCCAGGGGAGCCCCATTTCCGCCTCCTAGCTCGAGATGAGGGATCCTTTCTCTGTTTCGTAGGGAACGAATTCCCGGCGTTCCCGTCGCATCTCAAGAGGAGGCGCTCTCCACAGGAAAGGCGAAAGGAACTCCAGGGTCGTGGCACCATTCCAAGAGTCCCCCAGATGTGTCAGTCCATTCCAGAGGAACGTGTTTTCCCTGCACTACCTTGACGTTCAAGCCGAGGATCGAGTCCCACCACGTGTGCACGTGGGACAGCCCTGTGGAAAGCCTCGTTGGAAAGCCTCGTTGTAAAGACTCGAGGGAAAACCATAGATCCTTTGATCCACGCGGCGGACTGCGGACACTGCTGCTACCGCTCTGGAGGAAAGCGCAAGTGCATGCCCGCATTCGAGACGAGGACTGACTCCCCTGGGGAGTCTCCAGAAGTACCCCAAGATCCATGTCAGAACTGGAGAGGAATCCTCAGGTTCCGGCCCCGACTCCACACAAGGTCTTAGGCCCCGGCATCGAAGGGAGAGGAAACCCGAGAGGCCCCCGAGGAACTCGCATGGGGACTGGCCTTTCCTGAGGTCACCAGAGCGGGTCCCTGAGGTCCCCATCGTACGTCGAGAGCACATGCCGCAACTCGAGAAAATCCAGGAGGTTTTGCCCTCCAGGCGAGATGAGGCCCATTTCCGCTGAGGCTTCTCGAGGCTAATCACATCTAACAACTGGAATTTCCAAAGGGTCCTTCACACCCTTGCTGCAACTCTAGAAGTTCCCCGACATACCCGTCTCCACTCAAGAGGAAGCACGAGGGTCCCTCACACATCCAGGGGAGCCCCGTTTCCGCCTCCTAGCTCGAGATGAGGGATCCTTTCCCTGTTTCCTAGGGAACGAATTCCCGGCGTTCCCGTCGCATCTCAAGAGGAGGCGCTCTCCACAGGAAAGGCGAGAGGAACTCCAGGGTCGTGCCACCATTCCAAGAGTCCCCCAGATGTGTCAGTCCATTCCAGAGGAACCTGTTTTCCCTGCACTGCCTTGACGTTCAAGCCGAGGATCGACTCCCACCACGTGTGCACGTGGGACAGCCCTGTGGGAAAGCCTCGTGGGAAAGCCTCCTGGGAAAGACTCGAGGGAAAACCATAGATCCTTTGATCCACGCGGCGGACTGCGTGACACTGCTGCTACCGCTCTGGAGGAAGCGCAAGTGCATGCCCGCATTCGAGACGAGGACTGACTCCCCTGGGGAGACTCCAGAAGTACCCCAAGATCCATGTCAGCACTGGAGAGGAATCCTCAGGTTCCGGCCCCGACTCCACACAAGGTCTTAGGCCCCGGCATCGACGGGAGAGGAACCCGAGAGGCCCCCGAGGAACTCGCATGGGGACTGGCCTTTCCTGAGGCCACCAGAGCGGTTCCCTGAGGTCGACGTCGTAAGTCGAGAGCACCTGCCGCAACTCGAGAAAATCCAGGAGGTTTTGCCCTCCAGGCGAGATGAGGCCCATTTCCGCTGAGGCTTCTCGAGGCCAATCACATCTAACCACTGGAACTTACAAAGGGTCCTTCACACCATTGCTGCAACTCAAGAAGTTCCCCGACATACCCGTCTCCACTCGAGAGGAAGCACGTGGGTTCCGGCACACATCCAGGGGAGCCCCGTTTCCGCCTCCTAGCTCGAGATGAGGGATCCTTTCCCTGTTTCGTAGGGAAAGAATTCCCGGCGTTCCCGTCGCATCTCAAGAGTAGGCGCTCTCCACAGGAAAGGCGAGAGGAACTCCAGGGTCGTGCCACCATTCCAAGAGTCCCCCAGATGTGTCAGTCCATTCCAGAGGAACGTGTTTTCCCTGCACTACCTTGACGTTCAAGCCGAGGATCGAGTCCCACCACGTGTGCACGTGGGACAGCCCTGTGGAAAGCCTCGTGGGAAAGCCTCGTGGGAAAGACTCGAGGGAAAACCATAGATCCTTTGATCCACGCGGCGGACTGCGGACACTGCTGCTACCGCTCTGGAGGAAAGCGCAAGTGCATGCCCGCATTCGAGACGAGGACTGACTCCCCTGGGGAGACTCCAGAAGTACCCCAAGATCCATGTCAGCACTGGAGAGGAATCCTCAGGTTCCGGCCCCGACTCCACACAAGGTCTTAGGCCCCGGCATCGACGGGAGAGGAATCCCGAGAGGCCCCCGAGGAACTCGCATGGGGACTGGCCTTTCCTGAGGTCACCAGAGCGGGTCCCTGAGGTCCCCGTCGTACGTCGAGAGCACATGCCGCAACTCGAGAAAATCCAGGAGGTTTTGCCCTCCAGGCGAGATGAGGCCCATTTCCGCTGAGGCTTCTCGAGGCTAATCACATCTAACCACTGGAATTTCCAAAGGGTCCTTCACACCCTTGCTGCAACTCTAGAAGTTCCCCGACATACCCGTCTCCACTCAAGAGGAAGCACGAGGGTCCCTCACACATCCAGGGGAGCCCCGTTTCCGCCTCCTAGCTCGAGATGATGGATCCTTTCCCTGTTTCGTAGGGAAAGAATTCCCGGCGTTACCGTCGCATCTCAAGAGGAGGCGCTCCCACAGAAAAGGCGAGAGGAACTCCAGGGTCGTGCGACCATTCCAAGAGACCCCAGATGTGTCTGTCAATTGCAGAGGAACCTGTTTTCCCTGCACTGCCTTGATGTTCAAGCCGAGGATCGACTCCCACCACGTGTGCTCGTTGGACAGCCCAGTGGGAAAGCCTCGTGGGAAAGCCTCGTGGGAAAGACTCGAGGGAAAACCATAGATCCTTTGATCCACGCGGCGGACTGTGTGACACTGCTGCTACCGCTCTGGAGGAAAGCGCAAGTGCATGCCCGCATTCGAGACGAGGACTGACTCCCCTGGGGAGACTCCAGAAGTACCCCAAGATCCATGTCAGCACTGGAGAGGAATCCTCAGGTTCCGGCCCCGACTCCACACAAGGTCTTAGGCCCCGGCATCGACGGGAGAGGAATCCCGAGAGGCCCCCGAGGAATTCGCATGGGGACTGGCCTTTCCTGAGGCCACCAGAGCGGGTCCCTGAGGTCCCCGTCGTAAGTCGAGAGCACCTGCCGCAACTCGAGAAAATCCAGGAGGTTTTGCCCTCCAGGCGAGATGAGGCCCATTTCCGCTGAGGCTTCTCGAGGCCAATCACGTCTAACCACTGGAACTTCCAAAGGGTCCTTCATACCCTTGCTGCAACTCAAGAATTTCCCCGACATACCCGTCTCCACTCGAGAGGAAGCACGTGGGATCCCGCACACATCCAGGGGAGCCCCGTTTCCGCCTCCTAGCTCGAGATGAGGGATCCTTTCCCTGTTTCGTAGGGAAAGAATTCCGGCGTTCCCGTCGCATCTCAAGAGGAGGCGCTCTCCACAGGAAAGGCGAGAGGAACTCCAGGGTCGTGACACCATTCCAAGAGTCCCCCAGATGTGTCAGTCCATTCCAGAGGAACCTGTTTTTCCTGCACTGCCTTGACGTTCAAGCCGAGGATCGACTCCCACCACGTGTGCACGTGGGACAGCCCTGTGGGAAAGCCTTGTGGGAAAGCCTCGTGGGAAAGACTCGAGGGAAAACCATTGACCTTTTGATCCACGCGGCGGACTGCGTGACACTGCTGCTACCGCTCTGGAGGAAAGCGCAAGTGCATGCCCGCATTCGAGACGAGGACTGACTCCCCTGGGGAGACTCCAGAAGTACCCCAAGATCCATGTCAGCACTGGAGAGGAATCCTCAAGTTCCGGCCCCGACTCCACACAAGGTCTTAGGGCCCGGCATCGACGGGAGAGGAATCCCGAGAGGCCCCCGAGGAACTCGCATGGCGACTGGCCTTTCCTGAGGCCACCAGAGGGGGTCCCTGAGGTCCCCGTCGAAAGTCGAGAGCACCAGCCGCAACTCGAGAAAATCCAGGAGGTTTTGCCCTCCAGGCGAGATGAGGCCCATTTCCGCTGAGGCTTCTCGAGGCCAATCACATCTAACCACTGGAACTTCCAAAGGGTCCTTCACACCCTTGCTGCAACTCAAGAGGTTCCCCGACATACCCGTCTGCACTCGAGAGGAAGCACGTGGTGTCCCGCACACATCCAGGGGAGCCCCGTTTCCGCCTCCTAACTCGAGATGAGGGATCCTTTCCCTGTTTCGTAGGGAAAGAATTCCCGGGGTTCCCGTCGCATCTCAAGAGGAGGCGCTCTCCACAGGAAAGGAGAGAGGAACTCCAGGGTCATGCCACCATTCCAAGAGTCCACCAGATGTGTCAGTCCATTCCAGAGGAACCTGTTTTCCCTGCACTGCCTTGACGTTCAAGCCGAGGATCGACTCCCACCACGTGTGCACGTGGGACAGCCCTGTGGGAAAGCCTCGTGGGAAAGCCTCGTGGGAAAGACTCGAGGGAAAATCATAGATCCTTTGATCCACGCGGCGGACTGCGTGACACTGCTGCTACCGCTCTGGAGGAAAGCGCAAGTGCATGCCCACATTCGAGACGAGGACTGACTCCCCTGGGGAGACTCCAGAAGTACCCCAAGATCCATGTCAGCACTGGAGAGGAATCCTCAGGTTCCGGCCCCGACTCCACACAAGGTCTTAGGCCCCGGCATCGACGGGAGAGGAATCCTGAGAGGCCCCCGAGGAACTCGCATGGGGACTGGCCTTTCCTGAGGCCACCAGAGCGGGTCCCTGAGGTCCCCATCGTAAGTCGAGAGCACCTTCCGCAACTCGAGAAAATCCAGGAGGATTTGCCCTCCAGGCGAGATGAGGCCCATTTCCGCTGAGGCTTCTCGAGGCTAATCATATCTAACCACTGGAACTTCCAAAGGGTCCTTCACACCCTTGCTGCAACTCAAGCAGTTCCGCGACATACCCGTCTCCACTAGAGAGGAAGCAAGTGGGGTCCCCCACACATCCAGGGGAGCCCCGTTTCCGCCTCCTAGCTCGAGATGAGGGATCCTTTCCCTGTTTCGTAGGGAAAGAATTCCCGGCGTTCCCGTCGCAACTCAAGAGGTGGTGCTCTCCACAGGAAAGGCGAGAGGAACTCCAGGGTCGGGGCACCATTCCAAGAGACCCCCAGATGTGTCAGTCCATTCCAGAGGAACCTGTTTTCCCTGCACTGCCTTGACGTTCAAGCCGAGGATCGACTCCCACCACGTGTGCACGTGGGACAGCCCTGTGGGAAAGCCTCGTGGGAAAGCCTCGTGGGAAAGACTCGAGGGAAAACCATAGATCCTTTGATCCACGCGGCGGACTGCGTGACACTGCTGCTACCGCTCTGGAGGAAAGCGCAAGTGCATGCCCGCATTCGAGACGAGGACTGACTCCCCTGGGGAGACTCCAGAAGTACCCCAAGATCCATGTCAGCACTGGAGAGGAATCCTCAGATTGTGGCCCCGACTCCACACAAGGTCTTAGGCCCCGGCATCGACGGGAGAGGAATCCCGAGAGGCCCCCGAGGAACTCGCATGGGGACTGGCCTTTCCTGAGGCCACCAGAGCGGGTCCCTGAGGTCCCCGTCGTAAGTCGAGAGCACCTGCCGCAACTCGAGAAAATCCAGGAGGTTTTGCCCTCCAGGCGAGATGAGGCCCATTTCCGCTGAGGCTTCTCGAGCCTAATCACGTCTAACCACTGGAACTTCCAAAGGGTCCTTCACACCCTTGCTGCAACTCAAGAAGTTCCCCGACATACCCGTCTCCACTCGAGAGGAAGTACGTGGGGTCCCGCACACATCCAGGGGAGCCCCGTTTCCGCCTCCTAGTTCGAGATGAGGGATCCTTTCCCTGTTTCGTAGGGAAAGAATTCCCGGCGTTCCCGTCGCATCTCAAGAGGAGGCGCTCTCCACAGGAAAGGCGAGAGGAACTCCAGGGTCGTGCCACCATTCCAAGAGTTCCCCAGATGTGTCCGTCCATTCCAGAGGAACCTTTTTTCACTGCACTGCCTTTACTTTCAAGCCGAGGATCGACTCCCACCACGTGTGCACGTGGGACAGCCCTGTGGGAAAGCCTCGTGGGAAAGCCTCGTGGGAATGACTCGGGGGAAAACCATAGATCCTTTGATCCACGCGGCGGACTGCGTGACACTGCTGCTACCGCTCTGGAGGAAAGCGCAAGTGCATGCCCGCATTCGAGACGAGGACTGACTCTCCTGGGGAGACTCCAGAAGTACCCCAAGATCCATGTCAGCACTGGAGAGGAATCCTCAGGTTCCGGCCCCGACTCCACACAAGGTCTTCGGCGCCGGCATCGACGGGAGAGGAATCCCGAGAGGCCCCCGAGGAACTCACATGGGGACTGGCCTTTCCTGAGGCCACCAGAGCGGGTCCCTGACGTCCCCATCGTAAGTCGAGAGCACCTGCCGCAACTCGAGAAAATCCAGGAGGTTTTGCCTTCCAGGCGAGATGAGGCCCATTTCCGCTGAGGCTTCTCGAGGCCAATCACATCTAAACACTGGAACTTCCAAAGGGTCCTTCACACCCTTGCTGCAACTCAAGAAGTTCCCCGACATACCCGTCTGCACTCGAGAGGAAGCACGTGCGGTCCCGCAAACATCCAGGGGAGCCCCATTTCCGCCTCCTAGCTCGAGATGAGGGATCCTTTCTCTGTTTCGTAGGGAACGAATTCCCGGCGTTCCCGTCGCATCTCAAGAGGAGGCGCTCTCCACAGGAAAGGCGAGAGGAACTCCAGGGTCATGCCACCATTCCAAGAGTCCCCCAGATGTGTCAGTCCATTCCAGAGGAACGTGTTTTCCCTGCACTACCTTGACGTTCAAGCCGAGGATCGAGTCCCACCACGTGTGCACGTGGGACAGCCCTGTGGAAAGCCTCGTTGGAAAGCCTCGTTGTAAAGACTCGAGGGAAAACCATAGATCCTTTGATCCACGCGGCGGACTGCGGACACTGCTGCTACCGCTCTGGAGGAAAGCGCAAGTGCATGCCCGCATTCGAGACGAGGACTGACTCCCCTGGGGAGTCTCCAGAAGTACCCCAAGATCCATGTCAGAACTGGAGAGGAATCCTCAGGTTCCGGCCCCGACTCCACACAAGGTCTTAGGCCCCGGCATCGAAGGGAGAGGAAACCCGAGAGGCCCCCGAGGAACTCGCATGGGGACTGGCCTTTCCTGAGGTCACCAGAGCGGGTCCCTGAGGTCCCCATCGTACGTCGAGAGCACATGCCGCAACTCGAGAAAATCCAGGAGGTTTTGCCCTCCAGGCGAGATGAGGCCCATTTCCGCTGAGGCTTCTCGAGGCTAATCACATCTAACAACTGGAATTTCCAAAGGGTCCTTCACACCCTTGCTGCAACTCTAGAAGTTCCCCGACATACCCGTCTCCACTCAAGAGGAAGCACGAGGGTCCCTCACACATCCAGGGGAGCCCCGGTTCCGCCTCCTAGCTCGAGATGAGGGATCCTTTCCCTGTTTCCTAGGGAACGAATTCCCGGCGTTCCCGTCGCATCTCAAGAGGAGGCGCTCTCCACAGGAAAGGCGAGAGGAACTCCAGGGTCGTGCCACCATTCCAAGAGTCCCCCAGATGTGTCAGTCCATTCCAGAGGAACGTGTTTTCCCTGCATTACCTTGACGTTCAAGCCGAGGATCGAGTCCCACCACGTGTGCACGTGGGACAGCCCTGTGGAAAGCCTCGTGGGAAAGCCTCGTGGGAAAGACTCGAGGAAAAACCATAGATCCTTTGATCCACGCGGCGGACTTCGTGACACTGCTGCTACCGCTCTGGAGGAAAGCGCAAGTGCATGCCGCATTCGAGACGAGGATTGACTCCCCTGGGGAGACTCCAGAAGTACCCCAAGATCCATGTCAGCACTGGAGAGGAATCCTCAGGTTCCGGCCCCGACTCCACACAAGGTCTTAGGCCCCGGCATCGAAGGGAGAGGAATCCAGAGAGGCCCCCGAGGAACTCGCATGGGGACTGGCCTTTCCTGAGGTCACCAGAGCGGGTCCCTGAGGTCCCCGTCGTAAGTCGAGAGCACATGCCGCAACTCGAGAAAATCCAGGAGGTTTTGCCCTCCAGGCGAGATGAGGCCCATTTCCGCTGAGGCTTCTCGAGGCTAATCACATCTAACCACTGGAACTTCCAAAGGGTCCTTCACACCCTTGCTGCAACTCTAGAAGTTCCCCGACATACCCGTCTCCACTCAAGAGGAAGCACGAGGGTCCCTCACACATCCAGGGGAGCCCCGTTTCCGCCTCCTAGCTCGAGATGAGGGATCCTTTCCCTGTTTCGTAGGGAAAGAATTCCCGGCGTTCCCGTCGCATCTCAAGAGGAGGCGCTCCCACAGAAAAGGCGAGAGGAACTCCAGGGTCGTGCGACCATTCCAAGAGACCCCAGATGTGTCTGTCCATTACAGAGGAACCTGTTTTCCCTGCACTGCCTTGACGTTCAAGCCGAGGATCGACTCCCACCACGTGTGCTCGTTGGACAGCCCAGTGGGAAAGCCTCGTGGGAAAGCCTTGTGGGAAAGACTCGAGGGAAAACCATAGATCCTTTGATCCACGCGGCGGACTGCGTGACACTGCTGCTACCGCTCTGGAGGAAAGCGCAAGTGCATGCCCGCATTCGAGACGAGGACTGACTCCCCTGGGGAGACTCCAGAAGTACCCCAAGATCCATGTCAGCACTGAAGAGGAATCCTCAGGTTCCGGCCCCGACTCCACACAAGGTCTTAGGCTCCGGCATCGACGGGAGAGGAATGCCGAGAGGCCCCCGAGGAACTCGCATGGGGACTGGCCTTTCCTGAGGCCACCAGAGCGGGTCCCTGAGGTCCCCGTCGTAAGTCGAGAGCATCTGCCGCAACTCGAGAAAATCCAGGAGGTTTTGCCCTCCAGGCGAGATGAGGCCCATTTCCGCTGAGGCTTCTCGAGGCTAATCACGTCTAACCACTGGAACTTCCAAAGGGTCCTTCACACCCTTGCTGCAACTCAAGAAGTTCCCCGACATACCCGTCTCCACTCGAGAGGAAGCACGTGGGGTCCCGCACACATCCAGGGGAGCCCCGTTTCCGCCTCCTAGCTCGAGATGAGGGATCCTTTCCCTGTTTCGTAGGGAAAGAATTCCCGGCGTTCCCGTCGCATCTCAAGAGGAGGCGCTCTCCACAGGAAAGGCGAGAGGAACTCCAGGGTCGTGCCACCATTCCAAGAGTCCCCCAGATGTGTCAGTCCATTCCAGAGGAACCTGTTTTCCCTGCACTGCCTTGACGTTCAAGCCGAGGATCGAGTCCCACCACGTGTGCACGTGGGACAGCCCTGTGGGAAAGCCTCGTGGGAAAGCCTCGTGGGAAAGACTCGAGGGAAAACCATAGATCCTTTGATCCACGCGGCGGACTGCGTGACACTGCTGCTACCGCTCTGGAGGAAAGCGCAAGTGCATGCCCGCATTCGAGACGAGGACTGACTCCCCTGGGAGACTCCAGAAGTACCCCAAGATCCATGTCAGCACTGGAGAGGAATCCTCAGTTTCCGGCCCCGACTCCACACAAGGTCTTAGGCCCCGGCATCGACGGGAGAGGAATCCCGAGAGGCCCCCGAGGAACTCGCATGGGGACTGGCCTTTCCTGAGGCCACCATAGCGGGTCCCTGAGGTCCCCGTCGTAAGTCGAGAGCACCTGCCGCAACTCGAGAAAATCCAGGAAGTTTTGCCCTCCACTCGAGATGAGGCCCATTTCCGCTGAGGCTTCTCGAGGCTAATCACATCTAACCACTGGAACTTCCAAAGGGTCCTTCACACCCTTGCTGCAACTCAAGAAGTTCCCCGACATACCCGTCTCCACTCGAGAGGAAGCACGTGGGGTCCCGCACACATCCAGGGGAGCCCCGTTTCCGCCTCCTAGCTCGAGATGAGGGATCCTTTCCCTGTTTCGTAGGGAAAGAATTCCCGGCGTTCCCGTCGCATCTCAAGAGGAGGCGCTCTCCACAGGAAAGGCGAGAGGAACTCCAGGGTCGTGCCACCATTCCAAGAGTCCCCCAGATGTGTCAGTCCATTCCAGAGGAACCTGTTTTCCCTGCACTGCCTTGACGTTCAAGCCGAGGATCGACTCCCACCACGTGTGCACGTGGGAAAGCCTCGTGGGAAAGCCTCGTGGGAAAGACTCGAGGGAAAACCATAGATCCTTTGATGCACGCGGTGGACTGCGTGACACTGCTGCTACCGCTCTGGAGGAAAGCGCAAGTGCATGCCCGCATTCGAGACGAGTACTGACTCCCCTGGGGAGACTCCAGAAGTACCCCAAGATCCATGTCAGCACTGGAGAGGAATCCTCAGGTTCCGGCCCCGACTCCACACAAGGTCTTAGGCCCCTCATCGACGGGAGAGGAATCCCGAGAGGCCCCCGAGGAACTCGCATGGGGACTGGCCTTTCCTGAGGCCACCAGAGCGGGTCCCTGAGGTCCCCGTCGTAAGTCGAGAGCACCTGCCGCAACTCGAGAAAATCCAGGAGGTTTTGTCCTCCAGGCGAGATGAGGCCCATTTCCGCTGAGGCTTATCGAGGCTAATCACATATAACCACTGTAACTTCCAAAGGGTCCTTCACACCCTTGCTGCAACTCAAGCAGTTCCGCGACATACCCGTCTCCACTCGAGAGGAAGCACGTGGGGTCCCGCACACATCCAGGGGAGCCCCGTTTCCGCCTCCTAGCTCGAGATGAGGGATCCTTTCCCTGTTTCGTAGGGAAAGAATTCCTGGCGTTCCCGTCGCATCTCAAGAGGAGGCGCCTCCACGAGAAAGGGGAGAGGAACTCCAGGGTCGTGGCACCATTCCAAGAGACCCCCAGATGGTCAGTCCATTCCAGAGGAACTTGTTTTCCCTGCACTGCCTTGACTTTCAAGCCGAGGATCGACTCGCACCACGTGTGCACGTGGGACAGCCCTGTGGGAAAGCGTCGAGGGAAAGCCTCGTGGGAAAGACTCGAGGGAAAACCATAGATCCTTTGATCCACGCGGCGGACTGCGTGACACTGCTGCTACCGCTCTGGAGGAAAGCGCAAGTGCATGCCCGCATTCGAGATGAGGACTGACTCCCCTGGGGAGACTCCAGAAGTACCCCAAGATCCATGTCAGCACTGGAGAGGAATCCTCAGGTTCCGGCCCCGACTCCACACAAGGTCTTCGGCGCCAGCATCGACGGGAGAGGAATCCCGAGAGGCCCCCGAGGAACTCGCATGGGGACTGGCCTTTCCTGGGGCCACCAGAGCGGGTCCCTGACGTCCCCGTCGTAAGTCGAGAGCACCTGCCGCAACTCGAGAAAATCCAGGAGGTTTTGCCCTCCAGGCAAGATGAGGCCCATTTCCGCTGAGGCTTCTCGAGGCCAATCACATCTAACCACTGGAACTTCCAAAGGGTCCTTCACACCCTTGCTGCAACTCAAGAAGTTCCCCGACATACCCGTCTGCACTCGAGAGGAAGCACGTGGGGTCCCGCAAACATCCAGGGGAGCCCCATTTCCGCCTCCTAGCTCGAGATGAGGGATCCTTTCCCTGTTTCGTAGGGAACGAATTCCCGGCGTTCCCGTCGCATCTCAAGAGGAGGCGCTCTCCACAGGAAAGGCGAGAGGAACTCCAGGGTCGTGCCACCATTCCAAGAGTCCCCCAGATGTGTCAGTCCATTCCAGAGGAACGTGTTTTCCCTGCACTACCTTGACGTTCAAGCCGAGGATCGAGTCCCACCACGTGTGCACGTGGTACAGCCCTGTGGAAAGCCTCGTGGGAAAGCCTCGTGGGAAAGACTCGAGGGAAAACCATAGATCCCTTGATCCACGCGGCGGACTGCGGACACTGCTGCTACCGCTCTGGAGGAAAGCGCAAGTGCATGCCCGCATTCGAGACGAGGACTGACTCCCCTGGGGAGACTCCAGAAGTACCCCAAGATCCATGTCAGCACTGGAGAGGAATCCTCAGGTTCCGGCCCCGACTCCACACAAGGTCTTAGGCCCCGGCATCGAAGGGAGAGGAATCCAGAGAGGCCACCGAGGAACTCGCATGGGGACTGGCTTTTCCTGAGTTCACCAGAGCGGGTCCCTGAGGTCCCCGTCGTACGTCGAGAGCACCTGCCGCAACTCGAGAAAATCCAAGAGGTTTTGCCCTCCAGGCGAGATGAGGCCCATTTCCGCTGAGGCTTCTCGAGGCTAATCACATCTAACCACTGGAATTTCCAAAGGGTCCTTCACACCCTTGCTGCAACTCTAGAAGTTCCCCGACATACCCGTCTCCACTCAAGAGGAAGCACGAGGGTCCCTCACACATCCAGGGAAGCCCCGTTTCCGCCTCCTAGCTCGAGATGAGGGATCCTTTCCCTGTTTCGTAGGGAAAGAATTCCCGGCATTACCGTCGCATCTCAAGAGGAGGCGCTCCCACAGAAAAGGCGAGAGGAACTCCAGGGTCGTGGGACCATTCCAAGAGACCCCAGATGTGTCTGTCAATTGCAGAGGAACCTTTTTTCCCTGCACTGCCTTGATGTTCAAGCCGAGGATCGACTCCCCCCACGTGTGCTCGTGGGACAGCCCTGTGGGAAAGCCTCGTGGGAAAGCCTCGTGGGAAAGACTCGAGGGAAAACCATAGATCCTTTGATCCACGCGGCGGACTGCGTGACACTGCTGCTACCGCTCTGGAGGAAAGCGCAAGTGCATGCCCGCATTCGAGACGAGGACTGACTCCCCTGGGGAGACTCCAGAAGTACCCCAAGATCCATGTCAGCACTGGAGAGGAATCCTCAGGTTCCGGCCCCGACTCCACACAAGGTCTTAGGCCCCGGGATCGACGGGAGAGGAATCCCGAGAGGCCCCCGAGGAACTCGCATGGGGACTGGCCTTTCCTGAGGCCACCAGAGCGGGTCCCTGAGGTCCCCATCGTATGTCGAGAGCACCTGCCGCAACTCGAGAAAATCCAGGAGGTTTTGCCCTCCAGGCGAGATGAGGCCCATTTCCGCTGAGGCTTCTCGAGGCCAATCACGTCTAACCACTGGAACTTCCAAAGGGTCCTTCACACCCTTGCTGCAACTCAAGAAGTTCCCCGACATACCCGTATCCACTCGAGAGGAAGCACGTGGGGTCCCGCACACATCCAGGGGAGCCCCGTTTCCGCCTCCTAGCTCGAGATGAGGGATCCTTTCCCTGTTTCGTAGGGAAAGAATTCCCGGCGTTCACGTCGCATCTCAAGAGGAGGAGCTCTCCACAGGAAAGGCGAGAGGAACTCCAGGGTCGTGCCACCATTCCAAGAGTCCCTCAGATGTGTCAGTCCATTCCAGAGGAACCTGTTTTCCCTGCACTTCCTTGACGTTCAAGCCCAGGATCGACTCCCACCACGTGTGCACGTGGGACAGCCCTGTGGGAAAGCCTCGTGGGAAAGCCTCGTGGGAAAGACTCGAGGGAAAACCATAGATCCTTTGATCCACGCGGCGGACTGCGTGACACTGCTGCTACCGCTCTGGAGGAAAGCGCAAGTGCATGCCCGCATTCGAGACGAGGACTGACTCCCCTGGGGAGACTCCAGAAGTACCCCAAGATCCATGTCAGCACTGGGGAGGAATCCTCAAGTTCCGGCCCCGACTCCACACAAGGTCTTAGGCCCCGGCATCGACTGGAGAGGAATCCCGAGAGGCCCCCGAGGAACTCGCATGGGGACTGGCCTTTCCTGAGGCCACCAGAGCGGGTCCCTGAGGTCCCCGTCGTAAGTCGAGAGCACCTGCCGCAACTCGAGAAAATCCAGGAGGTTTTGCCCTCCAGGCGAGATGAGGCCCTTTTCCGCTGAGGCTTCTCGAGGCCAATCACGTGTAACCACTGGAACTTCCAAAGGGTCCTTCACACCCTTGCTGCAACTCAAGAAGTTCCCCGACATTCCCGTCTCCACTCGAGAGGAAGCACGTGGGGTCCCGCACACATCCAGGGGAGCCCCGTTTCCGCCTCCTAGCTCGAGATGAGGGATCCTTTCCCTGTTTCGTAGGGAAAGAATTCCCGGCGTTCCCGTCGCATCTCAAGAGGAGGCGCTCCCACAGAAAAGGCGAGAGGAACTCCAGGGTCGTGCGACCATTCCAAGAGACCCCAGATGTGTCTGTCCATTACAGAGGAACCTGTTTTCCCTGCACTGCCTTGATGTTCAAGCCGAGGATCGACTCCCACCACGTGTGCTCGTATGACAGCCCAGTGGGAAAGCCTCGTGGGAAAGCCTCGTGGGAAAGACTCGAGGGAAAACCATAGATCCTTTGATCCACGCGGCGGACTGCGTGACACTGCTGCTACCGCTCTGGAGGAAAGCGCAAGTGCATGCCCGCATTCGAGACGAGGACTGACTCCCCTGGGGAGACTCCAGAAGTACCCCAAGATCCATGTCAGCACTGGAGAGGAATCCTCAGGTTCCGGCCCCGACTCCACACAAGGTCTTAGGCCCCGGCATCGACGGGAGAGGAATGCCGAGAGGCCCCCGAGGAACTCGCATGGGGACTGGCCTTTCCTGAGGCCACCAGAGCGGGTCCCTGAGGTCCCCGTCGAAAATCGAGAGCATCTGCCGCAACTCGAGAAAATCCAGGAGATTTGGCCCTCCAGGCGAGATGAGGCCCATTTCCGCTGAGGCTTCTCGAGGCTAATCACGTCTAACCACTGGAACTTCCAAAGGGTCCTTCACACCCTTGCTGCAACTCAAGAAGTTCCCCGACATACCCGTATCCACTCGAGAGGAAGCACGTGGGGTCCCACACACATCCAGGGGAGCCCCGTTTCCGCCTCCTAGCTCGAGATGAGGGATCCTTTCCCTGTTTCGTAGGGAAAGAATTCCCGGCGTTCCCGTCGCATCTCAAGAGGAGGCGCTCTCCACAGGAAAGGCGAGAGGAACTCCAGGGTCGTGCCACCATTCCAAGAGTCCCCCAGATGTGTCAGTCCATTCCAGAGGAACCTGTTTTCCCTGCACTGCCTTGACGTTCAAGCCGAGGATCGACTCCCACCACGTGTGCACGTGGGACAGCCCTGTGGGAAAGCCTCGTGGGAAAGCCTCGTGGGAAAGACTCGAGGGAAAACCATAGATCCTTTGATCCACGCGGCGGACTGCGTGACACTGCTGCTACCGCTCTGGAGGAAAGCGCAAGTGCATGCCCGCATTCGAGACGAGGACTGACTCCCCTGGGGAGACTCCAGAAGTACCCCAAGATCCATGTCAGCACTGGAGAGGAATCCTCAGGTTCCGGCCCCGACTCCACACAAGGTCTTAGGCCCCTCATCGACGGGAGAGGAATCCCGAGAGGCCCCCGAGGAACTCGCATGGGGACTGGCCTTTCCTGAGGCCACCAGAGCGGGTCCCTGACGTCCCCGTCGTAAGTCGAGAGCACCTGCCGCAACTCGAGAAAATCCAGGAGGTTTTGCCCTCCAGGCGAGATGAGGCCCATTTCCGCTGAGGCTTCTCGAGGCCAATCACATCTAAACACTGGAACTTCCAAAGGGTCCTTCACACCCTTGCTGCAACTCAAGAAGTTCCCCGACATACCCGTCTCCACTCGAGAGGAAGCACGTGGGGTCCCGCAAACATCCAGGGGAGCCCCATTTCCGCCTCCAAGCTCGAGATGAGGGATCCTTTCCCTGATTCGTAGGGAACGAATTCCCGGCGTTCCCGTCGCATCTCAAGAGGAGGCGCTCTCCACAGGAAAGGCGAGAGGAACTCCAGGGTCATGCCACCATTCCAAGAGTCCCCCAGATGTGTCAGTCCATTCCAGAGGAACGTGTTTTCCCTGCACTACCTTGACGTTCAAGCCGAGGATCGAGTCCCACCACGTGTGCACGTGGGACAGCCCTGTGGAAAGCCTCGTGGGAAATCCTCGTGGGAAAGACTCGAGGGAAAACCATAGATCCTTTGATCCACGCGGCGGACTGCGTGACACTGCTGCTACCGCTCTGGAGGAAACCGCAAGTGCATGCCCGCATTCGAGACGAGGACTGACTCCCCTGGGGAGACTCCAGAAGTACCCCAAGATCCATGTCAGCACTGGAGAGGAATCCTCAGGTTCCGGCCCCGACTCCACACAAGGTCTTAGGCCATGGCATCGAAGGGAGAGGAATCCAGAGAGGCCCCCGAGGAACTCGCATGGGGACTGGCCTTTCCTGAGGTCACCAAAGCGGGTCCCTGAGGTCCCCGTCGTAAGTCGAGAGCACATGCCGCAATTCGAGAAAATCCAGGAGGTTTTGCCCTCCAGGCGAGATGAGGCCCATTTCCGCTGAGGCTTCTCGAGGCTAATCACATCTAACCACTGGAACTTCCAAAGGGTCCTTCACACCCTTGCTGCAACTCTAGAAGTTCCCCGACATACCCGTCTCCACTCAAGAGGAAGCACGAGGGTCCCTCACACATCCAGGGGAGCCCCGTTTCCGCCTCCTAGCTCGAGATGAGGGATCCTTTCCCTGTTTCGTAGGGAAAGAATTCCCGGCGTTCCCGTCGCATCTCAAGAGGAGGCGCTCCACAGAAAAGGCGAGAGGAACTTCAGGGTCGTGCGACCATTCCAAGAGACCCCAGATGTGTCTGTCCATTACAGAGGAACCTGTTTTCCCTGCACTGCCTTGATGTTCAAGCCGAGGATCGACTCCCACCACGTGTGCTCGTTGGACAGCCCAGTGGGAAAGCCTCGTGGGAAAGCCTCGTGGGAAAGACTCGAGGGAAAACCATAGATCCTTTGATCCACGCGGCGGACTGCGTGACACTGCTGCTACCGATCTGGAGGAAAGCGCAAGTGCATGCCCGCATTCGAGACGAGGACTGACTCCCCTGGGGAGACTCCAGAAGTACCCCAAGATCCATGTCAGCACTGGAGAGGAATCCTCAGGTTCCGGCCCCGACTCCACACAAGGTCTTAGGCCCCGGCATCGACGGGAGAGGAATGCCGAGAGGCCCCCGAGGAACTCGCATGGGGACTGGCCTTTCCTGAGGCCACCAGAGCGGGTCCCTGAGGTCCCCGTCGTAAGTCGAGAGCACCTGCCGCAACTCGAGAAAATCCAGGAGGATTTGCCCTCCAGGCGAGATGAGGCCCATTTCCGCTGAGGCTTCTCGAGGCTAATCATATCTAACCACTGAAACTTCCAAAGGGTCCTTCACACCCTTGCTGCAACTCAAGCAGTTCCGCGACATACCCGTCTCCACTCGAGAGGAAACACGTGGGGTCCCCCACACATCCAGGGGAGCCCCGTTTCCGCCTCCTAGCTCGAGATGAGGGATCCTTTCCCTGTTTCGTAGGGAAAGAATTCCCGGCGTTCCCTTCGCAACTCAAGAGGTGGCGCTCTCCACAGGAAAGGCGAGAGGAACTCCAGGGTCGGGGCACAATTCCAAGAGACCCCCAGATGTGTCAGTCCATTCCAGAGGAACCTGATTTCCCTGCACTGCCTTGACGTTCAACCCGAGGATCGACTCCCACCACGTGTGCACGTGGGACAGCCCTGTGGGAAAGCCTCGTGGGAAAGCCTCGTGGGAAAGACTCGAGGGAAAACCATAGATCCTTTGATCCACGCGGCGGACTGCGTGACACTGCTGCTACCGCTCTGGAGGAAACCGCAAGTGCATGCCCGCATTCGAGACGAGGACTGACTCCCCTGGGGAGACTCCAGAAGTACCCCAAGATCCATGTCAGCACTGGAGAGGAATCCTCAGGTTGTGGCCCCAACTCCACACAAGGTCTTAGGCCCCTGCATCGACGGGAGAGGAATCCCGAGAGGCCCCCGAGGAACTCGCATGGGGACTGGCCTTTCCTGAGGCCACCAGAGCGGGTCCCTGAGGTCCCCGTCGTAAGTCGAGAGCACCTGCCGCAACTCGAGAAAATCCAGGAGGTTTTGCCCTCCAGGCGAGATGAGGCCCATTTCCGCTGAGGCTTCTCGAGCCTAATCACGTCTAACCACTGGAACTTCCAAAGGGTCCTTCACACCCTTGCTGCAACTCAAGAAGTTCCCCGACATACCCGTCTCCACTCGAGAGGAAGTACGTGGGGTCCCGCACACATCCAGGGGAGCCCCGTTTCCGCCTCCTAGTTCGAGATGAGGGATCCTTTCCCTGTTTCGTAGGGAAAGAATTCCCGGCGTTCCCGTCGCATCTCAAGAGGAGGCGCTCTCCACAGGAAAGGTGAGAGGAACTCCAGGGTCGTGCCACCATTCCAAGAGTCCCCCAGATGTGTCAGTCCATTCCAGAGGAACCTGATTTCCCTGCACTGCTTTGACGTTCAAGCCGAGGATCGACTCCCACCACGTGTGCACGTGGGACAGCCCTGTGGGAAAGCCTCGTGGGAAAGCCTCGTGGGAAAGACTCGAGGGAAAACGATAGATCCTTTGATCCAGGCGGCGGACTCCGTGACACTGCTGCTACTGCTCTGGAGGATAGCGCAAGTGCATGCCCGCATTCCAGACGAGGACTGACTCCCCTGGGGAGACTCCAGAAGTACCCCAAGACCCATGTCAGCACTGGAGAGGAATCCTCAGGTTCCGGCCCCGAGTCCACACAAGGTCTTAGGACCCGACATCGACGTGAGAGGTATCCCGAGAGGCCCCTGAGGAAGTCGCATGGGGACTGGCCTTTCCTGAGGCCACCAGAGCGGGTCCCTGATGTCCCCGTCGTAAATCGAGAGCACCTGCCGCAACTCGAGAAAATCCAGGAGGTTTTGCCCTCCAGGCGAGATGAGGCCCATTTCCGCTGAGGCTTATCGAGGCTAATCACATATAACCACTGTAACTTCCAAAGGGTCCTTCACACCCTTGCTGCAACTCAAGCAGTTCCGCGACTTACCCGTCTCCACTCGAGCGGAAGCACGTGGGGTCCCGCACACATCCAGGGGAGCCCCGTTTCCGCCTCCTAGCTCGAGATGAGGGATCCTTTCCCTGTTTCGTAGGGAAAGAATTCCCGGCGTTCCCGTCGCATCTCAAGAGGAGGCGCTCTCCACAAGAAAGGGGAGAGGAACTCCAGGGTCGTGGCACCATTCCAAGAGACCCCCAGATGTGTCAGTCCATTCCAGAGGAACCTGTTTTCCCTGAACTGCCTTGACTTTCAAGCCGAGGATCGACTCCCACCACGTGTGCACGTGGGACAGCCCTGTGGGAAAGCCTCGTGGGAAAGCCTCGTGGGAAAGACTCGAGGGAAAACCATAGATCCTTTGATCCACGCGGCGGACTGCGTGACACTGCTGCTACCGCTCTGGAGGAAAGCGCAAGTGCATGCCCGCATTCGAGACGAGGACTGACTCCCCTGGGGAGACTCCAGAAGTACCCCAAGATCCATGTCAGCACTGGAGAGGAATCCTCAGGTTCCGGCCCTGACTCCACACAAGGTCTTACGCCCCGGCATCGACGGGAGAGGAATCCCGAGAGGCCCCCGAGGAACTCGCATGGGGACTGGCCTTTCCTGAGGCCACCAGAGCGGGTCCCTGAGGTCCCCGTCGTAAGTCGAGAGCACCTGCCGCAACTCGAGAAAATCCAGGAGGTTTTGCCCTCCAGGCGAGATGAGGCCCATTTCCGATGAGGCTTCTCGAGGCCAATCACATCTAACCACTGGAAATTCCAAAGGGTCCTTCACACCCTTGCTGCAACTCAAGAAGTTCCCCGACATACCCGTCTCCACTCGAGAGGAAGCACGTGGGGTCCCGCACACATCCAGGGGAGCCCCGTTTCCGCCTCCTAGCTCGAGATGAGGGATCCTTTCCCTGTTTCGTAGGGAAAGAATTCCCGGCGTTCCCGTCGCATCTCAAGAAGAGGCGCTCTCCACAGGAAAGGCGAGAGGAACTCCAGGGTCGTGCCACCATTCCAAGAGTCCCCCAGATGTGTCAGTCCATTCCAGAGGAACCTGTTTTCCCTGCACTGCCTTGACGTTCAAGCCAAGGATCGACTCCCACCACGTGTGCATGTGGGACAGCCCTGTGGGAAAACCTCGTGGGAAAGCCTCGTGGGAAAGACTCGAGGGAAAACCATAGATCCTTTGATCCACGCGGCGGACTGCGTGACACTGCTGCTACCGCTCTGGAGGAAAGCGCAAGTGCATGCCCGCATTCGAGACGAGGACTGACTCCCCTGGGGAGACTCCAGAAGTACCCCAAGATCCATGTCAGCACTGAAGAGGAATCCTCAGGTTCCGGCCCCGACTCCACACAAGGTCTTAGGCCCCGGCATCGACGGGAGAGGAATCCCGAGAGGCCCCCGAGGAACTCGCATGGGGACTGGCCTTTCCTGAGGCCACCAGAGCGGGTCCCTGAGGTCCCCGTCGTAAGTCGAGAGCACCTGCCGCAACTCGAGAAAACCCAGGAGGTTTTGCCCTCCAGGCGAGATGAGGGCCATTTCCGATGAGGCTTCTCGAGGCCAATAACATCTAACCACTGGAAATTCCAAAGGGTCCTTCACACCCTTGCTGCAACTCAAGAAGTTCCCCGACATACCCGTCTCCACTCGAGAGGAAGCACGTGGGGTCCCCCACACATCCAGGGGAGCCCCGTTTCCGCCTCCTAGATCGAGATGAGGGATCCTTTCCCTGTTTCGTAGGGAAAGAATTCCCGGCGTTCCCGTCGCAACTCAAGAGGTGGCGCTCTCCACAGGAAAGGCGAGAGGAACTCCAGGGTCGTGCCACCATTCCAAGAGTCCCCCAGATGTGTCAGTCCATTCCAGAGGAACCTGTTTTCCCTGCACTGCCTTGACGTTCAAGCCGAGGATCGACTCCCACCACGTGTGCACGTGGGACAGCCCTGTGGGAAAGCCTCGTGGGAAAGCCTCGTGGGAAAGACTCGAGGGAAAACCATAGATCCTTTGATCCACGCGGCGGACTGCGTGACACTGCTGCTACCGCTCTGGAGGAAAGCGCAAGTGCATGCCCGCATTCGAGACTAGGACTGACTCCCCTGGGGAGACTCCAGAAGTACCCCAAGATCCATGTCAGCACTGGAGAGGAATCCTCAGGTTGTGGCCCCGACTCCACACAAGGTCTTAGGCCCCGGCATCGACGGGAGAGGAATCCCGAGAGGCCCCCGAGGAACTCGCATGGGGACTGGCCTTTCCTGAGGCCACCAGAGCGGGTCCCTGAGGTCCCCGTCGTAAGTCGAGAGCACCTGCCGCAACTCGAGAAAATCCAGGAGGTTTTGCCCTCCAGGCGAGATGAGGCCCATTTCCGCTGAGGCTTCTCGAGCCTAATCACTTCTAACCACTGGAACTTCCAAAGGGTCCTTCACACCCTTGCTGCAACTCAAGAAGTTCCCCGACATACCCGTCTCCACTCGAGAGGAAGTACGTGGGTTCCCGCACACATCCAGGGGAGCCCCGTTTCCGCCTCCTAGTTCGAGATGAGGGATCCTTTCCCTGTTTCGTAGGGAAAGAATTCCCGGCGTTCCTGTCGCATCTCAAGAGGAGGCGCTCTCCACAGGAAAGGCGAGAGGAACTCCAGGGTCGTGCCACCATTCCAAGAGTCCCCCAGATGTGTCAGTCCATTCCAGAGGAACCTGTTTTTCCTGCACTGCCTTGACGTTCAAGCCGAGGATCGGCTCCCACCACGTGTGCACGTGGGACAGCCCTGTGGGAAAGCCTCGTGGGAAAGCCTCTTGGGAAAGACTCGAGGGAAAACGATAGATCCTTTGATCCAGGCGGCGGACTGCGTGACACTGCTGCTACTGCTCTGGAGGATAGCGCAAGTGCATGCCCGCATTCCAGACGAGGACTGACTCCCCTGGGGAGACTCCAGAAGTACCCCAAGACCCATGTCAGCACTGGAGAGGAATCCTCAGGTTCCGGCCCCGAGTCCACACAAGGTCTTAGGCCCCGACATCGACGGGAGTGGAATCCCGAGAGGCCCCCGAGGAACTCGCATGGGGACTGGCCTTTCCTGAGGCCACCAGAGCGGGTCCCTGAGGTCCCCGTCGTAAGTCGAGAGCACCTGCCGCAACTCGAGAAAATCCAGGAGGTTTTGCCCTCCAGGCGAGATGAGGCCCATTTCCGATGAGGCTTCTCGAGGCCAATCACATCTAACCACTGGAAATTCCAAAGGGTCCTTCACACCCTTGCTGCAACTCAAGAAGTTCCCCGACATACCCGTCTCCACTCGAGAGGAAGCACGTGGGGTCCCGCACACATCCAGGGGAGCCCCGTTTCCGCCTCCTAGCTCGAGATGAGGGATCCTTTCCCTGTTTCATAGTGAAAGAATTCTGGCGTTCCCGTCGCATCTCAAGAGGAGGCGCTCTCCACAGGAAAGGCGAGAGGAACTCCAGGGTCCGGGCACCATTCCAAGAGACCCCCAGATGTGTCAGTCCATTCCAGAGGAACCAGTTTTCCCTGCACTGCCTTGACGTTCAAGCCGAGGATCGACTCCAACCACGTGTGCACGTGGGACAGCCCTGTGGGAAAGCCTCGTGGGAAAGCCTCGTGGGAAAGACTCGGGGGAAAACCATAGATCCTTTGATCCACGCGGCGGACTGCGTGACACTGCTGCTACCACTCTGGAGGAAAGCGCATGTGCATGCCCGCATTCGAGACGAGGACTGACTCCCCTGGGGAAACTCCAGAAGTACCTCAAGATCCATGTCAGCACTGGAGAGGAATCCTCAGGTTCCGGCCCCGACTCCACACAAGGTCTTCGGCGCCGGCATCGACGGGAGAGGAATCCCGAGAGGCCCCCGAGGAACTCGCATGGGGACTGGCCTTTCCTGAGGCCACCAGAGCGGGTCCCTGAGGTCCCCGTCGTAATTCGAGAGCACCTGCCGCAACTCGAGAAAATCCAGGAGGTTTTGCCCTCCAGGCGATATGAGGCCCATTTCCGCTGAGGCTTCTCGAGGCCAATCACATCTAACCACTGGAACTTCCAAAGGGTCCTTCACACCATTGCTGCAACTCAAGAAGTTCCCCGACATACCCGTCTCCACTCGAGAGGAAGCACGTGGGGTCCCGCATACATCCAGGGGAGACCCGTTTCCGCCTCCTAGCTCGAGATAAGGGATCCTTTCCCTGTTTCGTAGGGAAAGAATTCCCGGCGTTCCCGTCGCATCTCAAGAGGAGGCGCTCTCCACAGGAAAGGCGAGAGGAACTCCAGGGTCGTGACACCATTCCAAGAGTCCCCCAGATGTGTCAGTCCATTCCAGAGGAACCTGTTTTCCCTGCACTGCCTTGACGTTCAAGCCGAGGATCCACTCCCACCACGTGTGCACGTGGGACAGCCCTGTGGGAAAGCCTCGTGGGAAAGCCTCGTGGGAAAGACTCGAGGGAAAACCATAGATCCTTTGATCCACGCGGCGGACTGCGTGACACTGCTGCTACCGCTCTGGAGGAAAGCGCAAGTGCATGCCCGCATTGGAGACGAGGACTGACTCCCCTGGGGAGACTCCAGAAGTACCCCAAGATCCATGTCAGCACTGGAGAGGAATCCTCAGGTTCCGGCCCCGACTCCACACAAGGTCTTAGGCCCCGGCATCGACGGGAGAGGAATCCCAAGAGGCCCCTGAGGAACTCGCATGGGGACTGGCCTTTCCTGAGGCCACCAGAGCGGGTCCCTGAGGTCCCCGTCGTAAGTCGATAGCACCTGCCGCAACTCGAGAAAATCCAGGAGGTTTTGCCCTCCAGGGGAGATGAGGCCCATTTCCGCTGAGGCTTCTCGAGGCCAATCACATCTAACCACTGGAACTTCCAAAGGGTCCTTCACACCCTTGCTGCAACTCAAGAACTTCCCCGACATACCCGTCTGCACTCGAGAGGAAGCACGTGGTGTCCCGCACACATCCAGGGGAGCCCCGTTTCCGCCTCCTAGCTCGAGATGAGGGATCCTTTCCCTGTTTCGTAGGGAAAGAATTCCCGGCGTTCCCGTCGCATCTCAAGAGGAGGCGCTCTCCACAGGAAAGGCGAGAGGAACTCCAGGGTCATGCCACCATACCAAGAGTTCCCCAGATGTGTCAGTCCATTCCAGAGGAACCTGTTTTCCCTGCACTGCCTTGACGTTCAAGCCGAGGATCGACTCCCACCACGTGTGCACGTGGGACAGCCTCGTGGGAAAGCCTCGTGGGAAAGACTCGAGGGAAAACCAAACATCCTTTGATCCACGCGGCGGACTGCGTGACACTGCTGCTACCGCTCTGGAGGATAGCGCAAGTGCATGCCCGCATTCGAGACGAGGACTGACTCCCCTGGGGAGACTCCAGAAGTACCCCAAGATCCATGTCAGCACTGGAGAGGAATCCTCAGGTTCCGGCCCTGACTCCACACAAGGTCTTAGGCCCCGGCATCGACGGGAGAGGAATCCCGAGAGGCCCCCGAGGAACTCGCATGGAGACTGGCCTTTCCTGAGGCCACCAGAGCGGTTCCCTGAGGTCCCCGTCGTAAGTCGAGAGCACCTGCCGCAACTCGAGAAAATCCAGGAGGTTTTGCCCTCCAGGCGAGATGAGGCCCATTCCCGCTGAGGCTTCTCGAGGCCCATCACATCTAACCACTGGAACTTCCAAAGGGTCCTTTACACCATTGCTGCAACTCAAGAAGTTCCCCGACATACCCGTCTGCACTCGAGAGGAAGCACGTGGGGTCCCGCATACATCCAGGGGAGACCCGTTTCCGCCTCCTAGCTCGAGATGAGGGATCCTTTCCCTGTTTCGTAGGGAAAGAATTCCCGGCGTTCCCGTCGCATCTCAAGAGGAGGCGCTCTCCACAGGAAATGCGAGAGGAACTCCAGGGTCGTGACACCATTCCAAGAGTCCCCCAGATGTGTCAGTCCATTCCAGAGGAACCTGTTTTCCCTGCACTGCCTTGACGTTCAAGCCGAGGATCGACTCCCACCACGTGTGCACGTGGGACAGCCTTGTGGGAAAGCCTCGTGGGAAAGCCTCATGGGAAAGACCCGGGGGAAAACCATAGATCCTTTGATCCACGCGGCGGACTGCGTGACACTGCTGCTACCGCTCTGGAGGAAAGCGCAAGTGCATGCCCGCATTCGAGACGAGGACTGACTCCCCTGGGGAGACTCCAGAAGTACCCCAAGATCCATGTCAGCACTGGAGAGGAATCCTCAGGTTCCGGCCCCGACTCCACACAAGGTCTTAGGCCCCGGCATCGACGGGAGAGGAATCCCGAGAGGCCCCCGAGGAACTCGCATGGGGACTGGCCTTTCCTGAGGCCACCAGAGCGGGTCCCTGAGGTCCCCGTCGTAAGTCGAGAGCACCTGCCGCAACTCGAGAAAATCCACGAGGTTTTGCCCTCCAGGCGAGATGAGGCCCATTTCCGCTGAGGCTTCTCGAGGCTAATCACGTCTAACCACTGGAACTTCCAAAGGGTCCTTCACACCCTTGCTGCAACGCAAGAAGTTCCCCAACATACCGTCTCCACTCGAGAGGAAGCACGTGGGTCCCGCACACCTCCAGGGGAGCCCCGTTTCCGCCTCCTAGCTCGAGATGAGGGATCCTTTCCCTGTTTCGTAGGGAAAGAATTCCCGGCGTTCCCGTCGCATCTCAAGAGGAGGCGCTCTCCACAGGAAAGGCGAGAGGAACTCCAGGGTCGTGCCACCATTCCAAGAGTCCCCCAGATGTGTCAGTCCATTCCAGAGGAACCTGTTTTCCCTGCACTGCCTTGACGTTCAAGCCGAGGATCGACTCCCACCACGTGTGCACGTGGGACAGCCCTGTGGGAAAGCCTCGTGGGAAAGCCTCGTGGGAAAGACTCGAGGGAAAACCATAGATCCTTTGATCCACGCGGCGGACTGCGTGACACTATTGCTACCGCTCTGGAGGAAAGCGCAAGTGCATGCCCGCATTCGAGACGAGGACTGACTCCCCTGGGGAGACTCCAGAAGTACCCCAAGATCCATGTCAGCACTGGAGAGGAATCCTCAGGTTCCGGCCCCGACTCCACACAAGGTCTTAGGCCCCGGCATCGACGGGAGAGGAATCCCGAGAGGCCCCCGAGGAACTCGCATGGGGACTGGCCTTTCCTGAGGCCACCAGACCGTGTCCCTGAGGTCCCCGTCGTAAGTCGAGAGCACCTGCCGCAACTCGAGAAAATCCAGGAGGTTTTGCCCTCCAGGCGAGATGAGGCCCATTTCCGCTGAGGCTTCTCGAGGCCAATCACATCTAACCACTGGACCTTCCAAAGGGTCCTTCACACCCTTGCTGCAACTCAAGAAGTTCCCCGACATACCCGTCTGCACTCGAGAGGAAGCACGTGGGTCCCGCACACCTCCAGGGGAGCCCCGTTTCCGCCTCCTAGCTCCAGATGAGGGATCCTTTCCCTGTTTCGTAGGGAAAGAATTCCCGGCGTTCCCGTCGCATCTCAAGAGGAGGCGCTCTCCACAGGAAAGGCGAGAGGAACTCCAGGGTCGTGCCACCATTCCAAGAGTCACCCAGATGTGTCAGTCCATTCCAGAGGAACCTGTTTTCCCTGCACTGCCTTGACGTTCAAGCCGAGGATCGACTCCCACCACGTGTGCACGTGGGACAGCCCTGTGGGAAAGCCTCGTGGGAAAGCCTCGTGGGAAAGACTCGAGGGAAAACCATAGATCCTTTGATCCACGCGGCGGACTGCGTGACACTGCTGCTACCGCTCTGGAGGAAAGCTCAAGTGCATGCCCGCATTCGAGACGAGGACTGACTCCCCTGGGGAGACTCCAGAAGTACCCCAAGATCCATGTCAGCACTGGAGAGGAATCCTCAGGTTCCGGCCCCGACTCCACACAAGGTCTTAGGCCCCGGCATCGACGGGAGAGGAATCCCGAGAGGCCCCCGAGGAACTCGCATGGGGACTGGCCTTTCCTGAGGCCACCAGAGCGGTCCCTGAGGTCCCCGTCGTAATTCGAGAGCACCTGCCGCAACTCGAGAAAATCCAGGAGGTTTTGCCCTCCAGGCGATATGAGGCCCATTTCCGCTGAGGCTTCTCGAGGCCAATCACATCTAACCACTGGAACTTCCAAAGGGTCCTTCACACCATTGCTGCAACTCAAGAAGTTCCCCGACATACCCGTCTCCACTCGAGAGGAAGCACGTGGGGTCCCGCATACATCCAGGGGAGACCCGTTTCCGCCTCCTAGCTCGAGATGAGGGATCCTTTCCCTGTTTCGTAGGGAAAGAATTCCCGGCGTTCCCGTCGCATCTCAAGAGGAGGCGCTCTCCACAGGAAATGCGAGAGGAACTCCAGGGTCGTGACACCATTCCAAGAGTCCCCCAGATGTGTCAGTCCATTCCAGAGGAACCTGTTTTCCCTGCACTGCCTTGACGTTCAAGCCGAGGATCGACTCCCACCACGTGTACACGTGGGACAGCCTTGTGGGAAAGCCTCGTGGGAAAGCCTCATGGGAAAGACCCGAGGGAAAACCATAGATCCTTTGATCCACGCGGCGGACTGCGTGACACTGCTGCTACCGCTCTGGAGGAAAGCGCAAGTGCATGCCCGCATTCGAGACGAGGACTGACTCCCCTGGGGAGACTTCAGAAGTACCCCAAGATCCATGTCAGCACTGGAGAGGAATCCTCAGGTTCCGGCCCCGACTCCACACAAGGTCTTAAGCCCCGGCATCGACGGGAGAGGAATCCCGAGAGGCCCCCGAGGAACTCGCATGGGGACTGGCCTTTCCTGAGGCCACCAGAGCGGGTCCCTGAGGTCCCCGTCGTAAGTCGAGAGCACCTGCCGCAACTCGAGAAAATCCACGAGGTTTTGCCCTCCAGGCGAGATGAGGCCCATTTCCGCTGAGGTTTCTCGAGGCTAATCACGTCTAACCACTGGAACTTCCAAAGGGTCCTTCACACCTTTGCTGCAACGCAAGAAGTTCCCCAACATACCGTCTCCACTCGAGAGGAAGCACGTGGGTCCCGCACACATCCAGGGGAGCCCCGTTTCCGCCTCCTAGCTCGAGATGAGGGATCCTTTCCCTGTTTCGTAGGGAAAGAATTCCCGGCGTTCCCGTCACATCTCATGAGGAGGCGCTCTCCACAGGAAAGGCGAGAGGAACTCCAGGGTCGTGCCACCATTCCAAGAGTACCCCAGATGTGTCAGTCCATTCCAGAGGAACCTGTTTTCCCTGCACTGCCTTGACGTTCAAGCCGAGGATCGACTCCCACCACGTGTGCACGTGGGACAGCCCTGTGGGAAAGCCTCGTGGGAAAGCCTCGTGGAAAAGACTCGCGGGAAAACCATAGATCCTTTGATCCACGCGGCGGACTGCGTGACACTATTGCTACCGCTCTGGAGGAAAGCGCAAGGGCATGCCCGCATTCGAGACGAGGACTGACTCCCCTGGGGAGACTCCAGAAGTACCCCAAGATCCATGTCAGCACTGGAGAGAAATCCTCAGGTTCCGGCCCCGACTCCACACAAGGTCTTAGGCCCCGGCATCGACGGGAGAGGAATCCCGAGAGGCCCCCGAGGAACTCGCATGGGGACTGGCCTTTCCTGAGGCCACCAGAGCGTGTCCCTGAGTTCCCCGTCGTAAGTCGAGAGCACCTGCCGCAACTCGAGAAAATCCAGGAGGTTTTGCCCTCCAGGCGAGATGAGGCCCATTTCCGCTGAGGCTTCTCGAGGCCAATCACATCTAACCACTGGAACTTCCAAAGGGTCCTTCACACCCTTGCTGCAACTCAAGAAGTTCCCCGACATACCCGTCTGCACTCGAGAGGAAGCACGTGGGTCCCGCACACCTCCAGGGGAGCCCCGTTTCCGCCTCCTAGCTCGAGATGAGGGATCCTTTCCCTGTTTCGTAGGGAAATTATTCCCGGCGTTCCCGTCGCATCTCAAGAGGAGGCGCTCTCCACAGGAAAGGCGAGAGGAACTCCAGGGTCGTGCCACCATTCCAAGAGTCACCCAGATGTGTCAGTCCATTCCAGAGGAACCTGTTTTCCCTGCACTGCCTTGACGTTCAAGCCGAGGATCGACTCCCACCACGTGTGCACGTGGGACAGCCCTGTGGGAAAGCCTCGTGGGAAAGCCTCGTGGGAAAGACTCGAGGGAAAACCATAGATCCTTTGATCCACGCGGCGGACTGCGTGACACTGCTGCTACCGCTCTGGAGGAAAGCGCAAGTGCATGCCCGCATTCGAGACGAGGACTGACTCCCCTGGGGAGACTCCAGAAGTACCCCAAGATCCATGTCAGCACTGGAGAGGAATCCTCAGGTTCCGGCCCCGACTCCACACAAGGTCTTAGGCCCCGGCATCGACGGGAGAGGAATCCCGAGAGGCCCTCGAGGAACTCGCATGGGGACTGGCCTTTCCTGAGGCCACCAGAGCGGGTCCCTGAGGTCCCCGTTGTAAGTCGAGAGCACCTGCCGCAACTCGAGAAAATCCACGAGGTTTTGCCCTCCAGGCGAGATGAGGCCCATTTCCGCTGAGGCTTCTCGAGGCTAATCACGTCTAACCACTGGAACTTCCAAAGGGTCCTTCACACCCTTGCTGCAACTCAAGAAGTTCCCCGACATACCCGTCTCCACTCGAGAGGAAGCACGGGGGTCCCGCACACATCCAGGGGAGCCCCGTTTCCGCCTCCTAGCTCGAGATGAGGGATCCTTTCCCTGTTTCGTAGGGAAAGAATTCCCGGCGTTCCCGTCGCATCTCAAGAGGAGGCGCTCTCCACAGGAAAGGCGAGAGGAACTCCAGGGTCGTGCCACCATTCCAAGAGTACCCCAGATGTGTCAGTCCATTCCAGAGGAACCTGTTTTCCCTGCACTGCCTTGACGTTCAAGCCGAGGATCGACTCCCACCACGTGTGCACGTGGGACAGACTCGTGGGAAAGCCTCGTGGGAAAGACTCGAGGGAAAAACATAGATCCTTTGATCCACGCGGCGGACTGCGTGACACTGCTGCTACCGCTCTGGAGGAAAGCTCAAGTGCATGCCCGCATTCGAGACGAGGACTGACTCCCCTGGGGAGACTCCAGAAGTACCCCAAGATCCATGTCAGCACTGGAGAGGAATCCTCAGGTTCCGGCCCCGACTCCACACAAGGTCTTAGGCCCCGGCATCGACGGGAGAGGAATCCCGAGAGGCCCCCGAGGAACTCGCATGGGGACTGGCCTTTCTTGAGGCCACCAGAGCGGGTCCCTGAGGTCCCCGTCGTAAGTCGAGAGCACCTGCCGCAACTCGAGAAAATCCAGGATGTTTTGCCCTCCAGGCGAGATGAGGCCCATTTCCACTGAGGCTTCTCGAGGCTAATCACGTCTAACCACTGGAACTTCCAAAGGGTCCTTCACACCCTTGCTGCAACTCAAGAAGTTCCCCGACATACCCGTCTGCATTCGAGAGGAAGCACGTGGGTCAAGCACACATCCAGGGGAGCCCCGTTTCCGCCACCTAGCTCGAGATGAGGGATCCTTTCCCTGTTTCGTAGGGAAAGAATTCCCGGCGTTCCCGTCGCATCTCAAGAGGAGGCGCTCTCCACAGGAAAGGCGAGAGGAACTCCAGGGTCGTACCACCATTCCAAGAGTCCCCAGATGTGTCAGTCCATTCCAGAGGAACCTGTTTTCCCTGCACTGCCTTGACGTTCAAGCCGAGGATCGACTCCCACCACGTGTGCACGTGGGACAGCCCTGTGGGAAAGCTTCGTGGGAAAGCCTCGTGTGAAAGACTCGAGGGAAAACCATAGATCCTTTGATCCACGCGGCGGACTGCGTGACTCTGCTGCTACCGCTCTCGAGGAAAGCGCAAGTGCATGCCCGCATTCGAGACAAGGACTGACTCCCCTGGGGAGACTCCAGAAGTACCCCAAGATCCATGTCAGCACTGGAGAGGAATCCTCAGGTTCCGGCCACGATTCCACACAAGGTATTAGGCCCCGGCATCGACGGGAGAGGAATCCCGAGAGGCCCCCGAGGAACTCGCATGGGGACTGGCCTTTCCTGAGGCCACCAGAGCGGGTCCCTGAGGTCCCCGTCGTAAGTCGAGAGCACCTGCCGCAACTCGAGAAAATCCAGGAGGTTTTGCCCTCCAGGCGAGATGAGGCCCATTTCCGCTGAGGCTTCTCGAGGCTAATCACGTCTAACCACTGGAACTTCCAAAGGGTCCTTCACACCCTTGCTGCAACTCAAGAAGTTCCCCGACATACCCGTCTCCACTCGAGAGGAAGCACGTGCGTCCCGTACACATCCAGAGGAGCCCCGTTTCCGCCTCCTAGCTCGAGATGAGGGATCCTTTCCCTGTTTCGTAGGGAAAGAATTTCCAGCGTTCCCGTCACATCTCAAGAGGAGGCGCTCTCCACAGGAAAGGCGAGAGGAACTCCAGGGTCGTGCCACCATTCCAAGAGTCCCCCAGATGTGTCAGTCCATTCCAGAGGAACCTGTTTTCCCTGCACTGCCTTGACGTTCAAGCCGAGGATCGACTCCCACCACGTGTGCACGTGGGACTGCCCTGTGGGAAAGCCTCGTGGGAAAGCCTCGTGGGAAAGACTCGAGGGAAAACCATCGATCCTTTGATCCACGCGGCGGACTGCGTGACACTGCTGCTACCGCTCTGGAGGAAAGCGCAAGTGCATGCCCGCATTCGAGACGAGGACTGACTCCCCTGGGGAGACTCCAGAAGTACCCCAAGATCCATGTCAGCACTGGAGAGGAATCCTCAGGTTCCGGCCCCGACTCCACACAAGGTCTTAGGCCCCGGCATCGACGGGAGAGGAATCCCGAGAGGCCCTCGAGGAACTCGCATGGGGACTGGCCTTTCCTGAGGCCACCAGAGCGGGTCCCTGAGGTCCCCGTTGTAAGTCGAGAGCACCTGCCGCAACTCGAGAAAATCCACGAGGTTTTGCCCTCCAGGCGAGATGAGGCCCATTTCCGCTGAGGCTTCTCGAGGCTAATCACGTCTAACCACTGGAACTTCCAAAGGGTCCTTCACACCCTTGCTGCAACTCAAGAAGTTCCCCGACATACACGTCTCCACTCGAGAGGAAGCACGGGGGTCCCGCACACATCCAGGGGAGCCCCGTTTCCGCCTCCTAGCTCGAGATGAGGGATCCTTTCCCTGTTTCGTAGGGAAAGAATTCCCGGCGTTCCCGTCGCATCTCAAGAGGAGGCGCTCTCCACAGGAAAGGCGAGAGGAACTCCAGGGTCGTGCCACCATTCCAAGAGTACCCCAGATGTGTCAGTCCATTCCAGAGGAACCTGTTTTCCCTGCACTGCCTTGACGTTCAAGCCGAGGATCGACTCCCACCACGTGTGCACGTGGGACAGACTCGTGGGAAAGCCTCGTGGGAAAGACTCGAGGGAAAACCAAACATCCTTTGATCCACGCGGCGGACTGCGTGACACTGCTGCTACCGCTGTGGAGGAAAGCGCAAGTGCATGCCCGCATTCGAGACGAGGACTGACTCCCCTGGGGAGACTCCAGAAGTACCCCAAGATCCATGTCAGCACTGGAGAGGAATCCTCAGGTTCCGGCCCCGACTCCACACAAGGTCTTAGGCCCCGGCATCGACGGGAGAGGAATCCCGAGAGGCCCCCGAGGAACTCGCATGGGGACTGGCCTTTCCTGAGGCCACCAGAGCGGGTCCCTGAGGTCCCCGTCGTAAGTCGAGAGCACCTGCCACAACTCGAGAAAATCCAGGAGGTTTTGCCCTCCAGGCGAGATGAGGCCCATTTCCGCTGAGGCTTCTCGAGGCTAATCACGTCTAACCACTGGAACTTCCAAAGGGTCCTTCACACCCTTGCTGCAACTCCAGAAGTTCCCCGACATACCCGTCTGCATTCGAGAGGAAGCACGTGGGTCAAGCACACATCCAGGGGAGCCCCGTTTCCGCCACCTAGCTCGAGATGAGGGATCCTTTCCCTGTTTCGTAGGGAAAGAATTCCCGGCGTTCCCGTCGCATCTCAAGAGGAGGCGCTCTCCACAGGAAAGGCGAGAGGATCTCCAGGGTCGTGCCACCATTCCAAGAGTCCCCAGATGTGTCAGTCCATTCCAGAGGAACCTGTTTTCCCTGCACTGCCTTGACGTTCAAGCCGAGGATCGACTCCCACCACGTGTGCACGTGGGACAGCCCTGTGGGAAAGCTTCGTGGGAAAGCCTCGTGGGAAAGACTCGAGGGAAAACCATAGATCCTTTGATCCACGCGGCGGACTGCGTGACACTGCTGCTACCGCTCTGGAGGAAAGCGCAAGTGCATGCCCGCATTCGAGACGAGGACTGACTCCCCTGGGGAGACTCCAGAAGTACCCCAAGATCCATGTCAGCACTGGAGAGGAATCCTCAGGTTCCGGCCCCGACTCCACACAAGGTCTTAGGCCCCGGCATCGACGGGAGAGGAATCCCCAGAGGCCCCCGAGGAACTCGCATGGGGACTGGCCTTTCCTGAGGCCACCAGAGCGGGTCCCTGAGGTCCCCGTCGTAAGTCGAGAGCACCTGCCGCAACTCGAGAAAATCCAGGAGGTTTTGCCCTCCAGGCGAGATGAGGCCCATTTCCGCTGAGGCTTCTCGAGGCTAATCACGTCTAACCACTGGAACTTCCAAAGGGTCCTTCACACCCTTGCTGCAACTCAAGAAGTTCCCCGACATACCCGTCTCCACTCGAGAGGAAGCACGTGGGTCCCGCACACATCCAGGGGAGCCCCGTTTCCGCCTCCTAGCTCGAGATGAGGGATCCTTTCCCTGTTTCGTAGGGAAAGAATTCCCGGCGTTCCCGTCGCATCTCAAGAGGAGGCGCTCTCCACTGGAAAGGCGAGAGGAACTCCAGGGTCGTGCCACCATTCCAAGAGTCCCCCAGATGTGTCAGTCCATTCCAGAGGAACCTGTTTTCCCTGCACTGCCTTGACGTTCAAGCCGAGGATCGACTCCCACCACGTGTGCACGTGGGACTGCCCTGTGGGAAAGCCTCGTGGGAAAGCCTCGTGGGAAAGACTCGAGGGAAAACCATCGATCCTTTGATCCACGCGGCGGACTGCGTGACACTGCTGCTACCGCTCTGGAGGAAAGCCCAAGTGCATGCCCGCATTCGAGACGAGGACTGACTCCCCTGGGGAGACTCCAGAAGTACCCCAAGATCCATGTCAGCACTGGAGCGGAATCCTCAGGTTCCGGGCCCGACTCCACACAAGGTCATAGGCCCCGGCATCGACGGGAGAGGAATCCCGAGAGGCCCCCGAGGAACTCGCATGGGGACTGGCCTTTCCTGAGGCCACCAGAGCGGGTCCCTGAGGTCCCCGTCGTAAGTCGAGAGCACCTGCCGCAACTCGAGAAAATCCAGGAGGTTTTGCCCTCCAGGCGAGATGAGGCCCATTTCCGCTGAGGCTTCTCGAGGCCAATCACATCTAACCACTTGAACTTCCAAAGGGTCCTTCACACCCTTGCTGCAACTCAAGAAGTTCCCCGACATACCCGTCTGCACTCGAGAGGAAGCACGTGGGTCCCGCACACCTCCAGGGGAGCCCCGTTTCCGCCTCCTAGCTCGAGATGAGGGATCCTTTCCCTGTTTCGTAGGGAAATTATTCCCGGCGTTCCCGTCGCATCTCAAGAGGAGGCGCTCTCCACAGGAAAGGCGAGAGGAACTCCAGGGTCGTGCCACCATTCCAAGAGTCACCCAGATGTGTCAGTCCATTCCAGAGGAACCTGTTTTCCCTGCACTGCCTTGACGTTCAAGCCGAGGATCGACTCCCACCACGTGTGCACGTGGGACAGCCCTGTGGGAAAGCCTCGTGGGAAAGCCTCGTGGGAAAGACTCGAGGGAAAACCATCGATCCTTTGATCCACGCGGCGGACTGCGTGACACTGCTGCTACCGCTCTGGAGGAAAGCGCAAGTGCATGCCCGCATTCGAGACGAGGACTGACTCCCTTGGGGAGACTCCAGAAGTACCCCAAGATCCATGTCAGCACTGGAGAGGAATCCTCAGGTTCCGGCCCCGACTCCACACAAGGTCTTAGGCCCCGGCATCGACGGGAGAGGAATCCCGAGAGGCCCCCGAGGAACTCGCATGGGGACTGGCCTTTCCTGAGGCCACCAGAGCGGGTCCCTGAGGTCCCCGTCGTAAGTCGAGAGCACCTGCCGCAACTCGAGAAAATCCAGGAGGTTTTGCCCTCCAGGGGAGATGAGGCCCATTTCCGCTGAGGCTTCTCGAGGCCAATCACATCTAACCACTGGAACTTCCAAAGGGTCCTTCACACCCTTGCTGCAACTCAAGAAGTTCCCCGACATACCCGTCTCCACTCGAGAGGAAGCACGTGGGGTCCCGCACACATCCAAAGGAGCCCCGTTTCCGCCTCCTAGCTCGAGATGATGGATCCTTTCCCTGTTTCGTAGGGAAAGAATTCCCGGCGTTCCTGTCGCATCTCAAGAGGAGGTGCTCTCCACAGGAAAGGCGAGAGGAACTCCATGGTCGTGACACCATTCCAAGAGTCCCCCAGATGTGTCAGTCCATTCCAGAGGAACCTGTTTTCCCTGCACTGCCTTGACGTTCAAGCCGAGGATCGACTCCCACCACGTGTGCACGTGGGACAGCCCTGTGGGAAAGCCTCGTGGGAAAGCCTCGTGGGAAAGACTCGAGGGAAAACCATAGATCCTTTGATCCACGCGGCGGACTGCGTGACACTGCTGCTACCGCTCTGGAGGAAAGCGCAAGTGCATGCCCGCATTCGAGACGAGGACTGACTCCCCTGGGGAGACTCCAGAAGTACCCCAAGATCCATGTCAGCACTGGAGAGGAATCCTCAGGTTCCGGCCCCGACTCCACACAAGGTCTTAGGCCCCGGCATCGACGGGAGAGGAATCCCGAGAGGCCCTCGAGGAACTCGCATGGGGACTGGCCTTTCCTGAGGCCACCAGAGCGGGTCCCTGAGGTCCCCGTTGTAAGTCGAGAGCACCTGCCGCAACTCGAGAAAATCCACGAGGTTTTGCCCTCCAGGCGAGATGAGGCCCATTTCCGCTGAGGCTTCTCGAGGCTAATCACGTCTAACCACTGGAACTTCCAAAGGGTCCTTCACACCCTTGCTGCAACTCAAGAAGTTCCCCGACATACCCGTCTCCACTCGAGAGGAAGCACGGGGGTCCCGCACACATCCAGGGGAGCCCCGTTTCCGCCTCCTAGCTCGAGATGAGGGATCCTTTCCCTGTTTCGTAGGGAAAGAATTCCCGGCGTTCCCGTCGCATCTCAAGAGGAGGCGCTCTCCACAGGAAAGGCGAGAGGAACTCCAGGGTCGTGCCACCATTCCAAGAGTACCCCAGATGTGTCAGTCCATTCCAGAGGAACCTGTTTTCCCTGCACTGCCTTGACGTTCAAGCCGAGGATCGACTCCCACCACGTGTGCACGTGGGACAGACTCGTGGGAAAGCCTCGTGGGAAAGACTCGAGGGAAAACCAAACATCCTTTGATCCACGCGGCGGACTGCGTGACACTGCTGCTACCGCTGTGGAGGAAAGCGCAAGTGCATGCCCGCATTCGAGACGAGGACAGACTCCCCTGGGGAGACTCCAGAAGTACCCCAAGATCCATGTCAGCACTGGAGAGGAATCCTCAGGTTCCGGCCCCGACTCCACACAAGGTCTTAGGCCCCGGCATCGACGGGAGAGGAATCCCGAGAGGCCCCCGAGGAACTCGCATGGGGACTGGCCTTTCCTGAGGCCACCAGAGCGGGTCCCTGAGGTCCCCGTCGTAAGTCGAGAGCACCTGCCGCAACTCGAGAAAATCCAGGATGTTTTGCCCTCCAGGCGAGATGAGGCCCATTTCCGCTGAGGCTTCTCGAGTCTAATCACGTCTAACCACTGGAACTTCCAAAGGGTCCTTCACACCCTTGCTGCAACTCAAGAAGTTCCCCGACATACCCGTCTGCATTCGAGAGGAAGCACGTGGGTCAAGCACACATCCAGGGGAGCCCCGTTTCCGCCACCTAGCTCGAGATGAGGGATCCTTTCCCTGTTTCGTAGGGAAAGAATTCCCGGCGTTCCCGTCGCATCTCAAGAGGAGGCGCTCTCCACAGGAAAGGCGAGAGGAACTCCAGGGTCGTGCCACCATTCCAAGAGTCCCCAGATGTGTCAGTCCATTCCAGAGGAACCTGTTTTCCCTGCACTGCCTTGACGTTCAAGCCGAGGATCGACTCCCACCACGTGTGCACGTGGGACAGCCCTGTGGGAAAGCTTCGTGGGAAAGCCTCGTGGGAAAGACTCGAGGGAAAACCATAGATCCTTTGATCCACGCGGCGGACTGCGTGACACTGCTGCTACCGCTCTGGAGGAAAGCGCAAGAGCATGCCCGCATTCGAGACGAGGACTGACTCCCCTGGGGAGACTCCAGAAGTACCCCAAGATCCATGTCAGCACTGGAGAGGAATCCTCAGGTTCCGGCCCCGACTCCACACAAGGTCTTAGGCCCCGGCATCGACGGGAGAGGAATCCCGAGAGGCCCCCGAGGAACTCGCATGGGGACTGGCCTTTCCTGAGGCCACCAGAGCGGGTCCCTGAGGTCCCCGTCGTAAGTCGAGAGCACCTGCCGCAACTCGAGAAAATCCAGGAGGTTTTGCCCTCCAGGCGAGATGAGGCCGATTTCCGCTGAGGCTTCTCGAGGCTAATCACGTCTAACCACTGGAACTTCCAAAGGGTCCTTCACACCCTTGCTGCAACTCAAGAAGTTCCCCGACATACCCGTCTCCACTCGAGAGGAAGCACGTGGTCCCGCACACATCCAGGGGAGCCCCGTTTCCGCCTCCTAGCTCGAGATGAGGGATCCTTTCCCTGTTTCGTAGGGAAAGAATTCCCGGCGTTCCCGTCGCATCTCAAGAGGAGGCGCTCTCCACAGGAAAGGCGAGAGGAACTCCAGGGTCGAGACACCATTCAAAGAGTCCCCCAGATGTGTCAGTCCATTCCAGAGGAACCTGTTTTCCCTGCACTGCCTTGACGTTCAAGCCGAGGATCGACTCCCACCACGTGTGCACGTGGGACAGCCCTGTGGGAAAGCCTCGTGGGAAAGCCTCCTGGGAAAGACTCGAGGGAAAACCATAGATCCTTGGATCCACGCGGCGGACTGCGTGACACTGCTGCTACCGCTCTGGAGGAAAGCGCAAGTGCATGCCCGCATTCGAGACGAGGACTGACTCCCCTGGGGAGACTCCAGAAGTACCCCAAGATCCATGTCAGCACTGGAGAGGAATCCTCAGGTTCCGACCCCGACTCCACACAAGGTCTTAGGCCCCGGCATCGACGGGAGAGGAATCCCGAGAGGCCCCCGAGGAACTCGCATGGGGACTGGCCTTTCCTGAGGCCACCAGAGCGGGTCCCTGAGGTCCCCATCGTATGTCGAGAGCACCTGCCACAACTCGAGAATATCCAGGAGGTTTTGCCCTCCAGGCGAGATGAGGCCCATTTCCGCTGAGGCTTCTCGAGGCTAATCACGTTTAACCACTGGAACTTCCAAAGGGTCCTTCACACCCTTGCTGCAACTCAAGAAGTTCCCCGACATACTCGTCTCCACTCGAGAGGAAGCACGTGCGTCCCGTACACATCCAGAGGAGCCCCGTTTCCGCCTCCTAGCTCGAGATGAGGGATCCTTTCCCTGTTTCGTAGGGAAAGAATTTCCAGCGTTCCCGTCGCATCTCAAGAGGAGGCGCTCTCCACAGGAAAGGCGAGAGGAACTCCAGGGTCGTTCCACCATTCCAAGAGTCCCCCAGATGTGTCAGTCCATTCCAGAGGAACCTGTTTTCCCTGCACTGCCTTGACGTTCAAGCCGAGGATCGACTCCCACCACGTGTGCACGTGGGACAGACTCGTGGGAAAGCCTCGTGGGAAAGACTCGAGGGAAAACCATCGATCCTTTGATCCACGCGTCGGACTGCGTGACACTGCTGCTACCGCTCTGGAGGAAAGCGCAAGTGCATGCCCGCATTCGAGACGAGGACTGACTCCCCTGGGGAGACTCCAGAAGTACCCCAAGATCCATGTCAGCACTGGAGCGGAATCCTCAGGTTCCGAGCCCGACTCCACACAAGGTCATAGGCCCCGGCATCGACGGGAGAGGAATCCCGAGAGGCCCCCGAGGAACTCGCATGGGGACTGGCCTTTCCTGAGGCCACCAGAGCGGGTCCCTGAGGTCCCCGTCGTAAGTCGAGAGCACCTGCCGCAACTCAAGAAAATCCAGGAGGTTTTGCCCTCCAGGCGAGATGAGGCCCATTTCCGCTGAGGCTTCTCGAGGCTAATCACGTTTAACCACTGGAACTTCCAAAGGGTCCTTCACACCCTTGCTGCAACTCAGGAAGTTCCCCGACATACCCGTCTCCACTCGAGAGGAAGCACGTGGGTCAAGCACATATCCAGGGGAGCCCCGTTTCCGCCACCTAGCTCGAGATGAGGGATCCTTTCCCTGTTTCGTAGGGAAAGAATTCCCGGCGTTCCCGTCGCATCTCAAGAGGAGGCGCTCTCCACAGGAAAGGCGAGAGGAACTCCAGGGTCGTGCCAACATTCCAAGAGTCCCCAGATGTGTCAGTCCATTCCAGAGGAACCTGTTTTCCCTGCACTGCCTTGACGTTCAAGCCGAGGATCGACTCCCACCACGTGTGCACGTGGGACAGCCCTGTGGGAAAGCTTCGTGGGAAAGCCTCGTGGGAAAGACTCGAGGGAAAACCATAGATCCTTTGATCCACGCGGCGGACTGCGTGACACTGCTGCTACCGCTCTCGAGGAAATCGCAAGTGCATGCCCGCATTCGAGACGAGGACTGACTCCCCTGGGGAGACTCCAGAAGTACCCCAAGATCCATGTCAGCACTGGAGAGAAATCCTCAGGTTCTGGCCCCGATTCCACACAAGGTCTTAGGCCCCGGCATCGACGGGAGAGGAATCCCGAGACGCCCCCAAGGAACTCGCATGGGGACTGGCCTTTCCTGAGGCCACCAGAGCGGGTCCCTGAGGTCCCCGTCGTAAGTCGAGAGCACCTGCCACAACTCGAGAAAATCCAGGAGGTTTTGCCCTCCAGGCGAGATGAGGCCAATTTCCGCTGAGGCTTCTCGAGGCTAATCACGTCTAACCACTGGAACTTCCAAAGGGTCCTTCACACCCTTGCTGCAACTCAAGAAGTTCCCCGACATACTCGTCTCCACTCGAGAGGAAGCACGTGCGTCCCGTACACATCCAGAGGAGCCCCGTTTCCGCCTCCTAGCTCGAGATGAGGGATCCTTTCCCTGTTTCGTAAGGAAAGAATTTCCAGCGTTCCCGTCGCATCTCAAGAGGAGGCGCTCTCCACAGGAAAGGCGAGAGGAACTCCAGGGTCGTGCCACCATTCCAAGAGTCCCCCAGATGTGTCAGTCCATTCCAGAGGAACCTGTTTTCCCTGCACTGCCTTGACGTTCAAGCCGAGGATCGACTCCCACCACGTGTGCACGTGGGACTGCCCTGTGGGAAAGCCTCGTGGGAAAGCCTCGTGGGAAAGACTCGAGGGAAAACCATCGATCCTTTGATCCACGCGGCGGACTGCGTGACACTGCTGCTACCGCTCTGGAGGAAAGCGCAAGTGCATGCCCGCATTCGAGACGAGGACTGACTCCCCTGGGGAGACTCCAGAAGTACCCCAAGATCCATGTCAGCACTGGAGCGGAATCCTCAGGTTCCGGGCCCGACTCCACACAAGGTCTTAGTCCCCGGCATCGACGGGAGAGGAATCCCGAGAGGCCCCCGAGGAACTCGCAAGGGGACTTGCCTTTCCTGAGGCCACCAGAGCGGGTCCCTGAGGTCCCCGTCGTAAGTCGAGAGCACATGCCGCAACTCGAGAAAATCCAGGAGGTTTTGCCCTCCAGGCGAGATGAGGCCCATTTCCGCTGAGGCTTCTCGAGGCCAATCACATCTAACCACTTGAACTTCCAAAGGGTCCTTCACACCCTTGCTGCAACTCAATAAGTTCCCCAACATACCCGTCTCCACTCGAGAGGAAGCACGTGGTGTCCCGCACACATCCAGGGGAGCCCCGTTTCCGCCTCCTAGCTCGAGATGAGGGATCCTTTCCCTGTTTCATAGGGAAAGAATTCCCGGCGTTCCCGTCGCATCTCAAGAGGAGGCGCTCTCCACAGGAAAGGCGAGAGGAACTCCAGGGTCATGCCACCATTCCAAGAGTCCCCCAGATGTGTCAGTCCATTCCAGAGGAACCTGTTTTCCCTGCACTGCCTTGACGTTCAAGCCGAGGATCGACTCCCACCACGTGTGCACGTGGGACAGCCCTGTGGGAAAGCCTCGTGGGAAAGCCTCGTGGGAAAGACTCGAGGGAAAACCATAGATCCTTTGATCCACGCGGCGGACTGCGTGACACTGCTGCTACCGCTCTGGAGGAAAGCGCAAGTGCATGCCCGCATTCGAGACGAGGACTGACTCCCCTGGGGAGACTCCAGAAGTACCCCAAGATCCATGTCAGCACTGGAGAGGAATCCTCAGGTTCCGGCCCCGACTCCACACAAGGTCTTAGGCCCCGGCATCGACGGGAGAGGAATCCCGAGAGGCCCCCGAGGAACTCGCATGGGGACTGGCCTTTCCTGAGGCCACCAGAGCGGGTCCCTGAGGTCCCCGTCGTAAGTCGAGAGCACCTGCCGCAACTCGAGAAAATCCAGGAGGTTTTGCCCTCCAGGCGAGATTAGGCCCATTTCCGCTGAGGCTTCTTGAGGCTAATCACGTCTAACCACTGGAACTTCCAAAGGGTACTTCACACCCTTGCTGCAACTCAAGAAGTTCCCCGACATACCCGTCTCCACTCGAGAGGAAGCACGTGCGTCCCGCACACATCCAGGGGAGCCCCGTTTCTGCCTCCTAGCTCGAGATGAGGGATCCTTTCCCTGTTTCGTAGGGAAAGAATTCCCGGCGTTCCCGACACATCTCAAGAGGAGGCACTCTCCACAGGAAAGGCGAGAGGAACTCCAGGGTCGAGACACCATTCCAAGAGTCCCCCAGATGTGTCAGTCCATTCCAGAGGAACCTGTTTTCCCTGCACTGCCTTGACGTTCAAGCCGAGGATCGACTCCCACCACGTGTGCACGTGGGACAGCCCTGTGGGAAAGCCTCGTGGGAAAGCCTCCTGGGAAAGACTCGAGGGAAAACCATAGATCCTTGGATCCACGCGGGGGACTGCTTGACACTGCTGCTACCGCTCTGGAGGAAAGCGCAAGTGCATGCCCGCATTCGAGACGAGGACTGACTCCCCTGGGGAGACTCCAGAAGTACCCCAAGATCCATGTCAGCACTGGAGAGGAATCCTCAGGTTCCGGCCCCGACTCCACACAAGGTCTTAGGCCCCGGCATCGACGGGAGAGGAATCCCGAGAGGCCCCCGAGGAACTCGCATGGGGACTGGCCTTTCCTGAGGCCACCAGAGCGGGTCCCTGAGGTCCCCGTCGTAAGTCGAGAGCACCTGCCGCAACTCGAGAAAATCCAGGAGGTTTTGCCCTCCAGGCGAGATGAGGCCCATTTCCGCTGAGGCTTCTCGAGGCTAATCACGTTTAACCACTGGAACTTCCAAAGGGTCCTTCACACCCTTGCTGCAACTCAGGAAGTTCCCCGACATACCCGTCTGCACTCGAGAGGAAGCACGTGGGTCAAGCACATATCCAGGGGAGCCCCGTTTCCGCCACCTAGCTCGAGATGAGGAATCCTTTCCCTGTTTCGTAGGGAAAGAATTCCCGGCGTTCCCGTCGCATCTCAAGAGGAGGCGCTCTCCACAGGAAAGGCGAGAGGAACTCCAGGGTCGTGCCAACATTCCAAGAGTCCCCAGATGTGTCAGTCCATTCCAGAGGAACCTGTTTTCCCTGCACTGCCTTGACGTTCAAGCCGAGGATCGACTCCCACCACGTGTGCACGTGGGACAGCCCTGTGGGAAAGCTTCGTGGGAAAGCCTCGTGGGAAAGACTCGAGGGAAAACCATAGATCCTTTGATCCACGCGGCGGACTGCGTGACACTGCTGCTACCGCTCTCGAGGAAATCGCAAGTGCATGCCCGCATTCGAGACGAGGACTGACTCCCCTGGGGAGACTCCAGAAGTACCCCAAGATCCATGTCAGCCCTGGAGAGGAATCCTCAGGTTCCGGCCCCGACTCCACACAAGGTCTTAGGCCCCGGCATCGACGGGAGAGGAATCCCGAGAGGCCCCCGAGGAACTCGCATGGGGACTGGCCTTTCCTGAGGCCACCAGAGCGGGTCCCTGAGGTCCCCGTCGTAAGTCGAGAGCACCTGCCGCAACTCGAGAAAATCCAGGAGGTTTTGCCCTCCAGGCGAGATGAGGCCCATTTCCGCTGAGGCTTCTCGAGGCCAATCACATCTAACCACTGGAACTTCCAAAGGGTCCTTCACACCGTTGCTGCAACTCAAGAAGTTCCCCGACATACCCGTCTGCACTCGAGAGGAAGCACGTGGTGTCCCGCACACATCCAGGGGAGCCCCGTTTCCGCCTCCTAGCTCGAGTTGAGGGATCCTTTCCCTGTTTCGTAGGGAAAGAATTCCCGGTGTTCCCGTCGCATCTCAAGAGGAGGCGCTCTCCACAGGAAAGGCGAGAGGAACTCCAGGGTCGAGACACCATTCCAAGAGTCCCCCAGATGTGTCAGTCCATTCCAGAGGAACCTGTTTTCCCTGCACTGCCTTGACGTTCAAGCCGAGGATCGACTCCCACCACGTGTGCACGTGGGACAGCCCTGTGGGAAAGCCTCGTGGGAAAGCCTCGTGGGAAAGACTCGAGGGAAAACCATAGATCCTTTGATCCACGCGGCGGACTGCGTGACACTGCTGCTACCGCTCTGGAGGAAAGCGCAAGTGCATGCCCGCATTCGAGACGAGGACAGACTCCCCTGGGGAGACTCCAGAAGTACCCCAAGATCCATGTCAGCACTGGAGAGGAATCCTCAGGTTCCGGCCCCGACTCCACACAAGGTCTTAGGCCCCGGCATCGACGGGAGAGGAATCCCGAGACGCCCCCGAGGAACTCGCATGGGGACTGGCCTTTCCTGAGGCCACCAGAGCGGGTCCCTGAGGTCCCCGTCGTAAGTCGAGAGCACCTGCCGCAACTCGAGAAAATCCAGGAGGTTTTGCCCTCCAGGCGAGATGAGGCCCATTTCCGCTGAGGCTTCTCGAGGCCAATCACATCTAACCACTGGAACTTCCAAAGGGTCCTTCACACCCTTGCTGCAACTCAAGAAGTTCCCCGACATACCCGTCTCCACTCGAGAGGAATCACGTGGTGTCCCGCACACATCCAGGGGAGCCCCGTTTCCGCCTCCTAGCTCGAGATGAGGGATCCTTTCCCTGTTTCGTAGGGAAAGAATTCCCGGCGTTCCCGTCGCATTTCAAGAGGTGGCGCTCTCCACAGGAAAGGCGAGAGGAACTCCAGGGTCGTGCCACCATTCCACGAGTCCCCCAGATGTGTCAGTCCATTCCAGAGGAAACTGTTTTCCCTGCACTGCCTTGACGTTCAAGCCGAGGATCGACTCCCACCACGTGTGCACGTGGGACAGCCCTGTGGGAAAGCCTCGTGGGAAAGCCTCGTGGGAAAGACTCGAGGGAAAAACATAGATCCTTTGATCCATGCGGCGGACTGCGTGACACTGCTGCTACCGCTCTGGAGGAAAGCGCAAGTGCATGCCCGCAAACGAGACGAGGACTGACTCCCCTGGGGAGACTCCAGAAGTACCCCAAGATCCATGTCAGCCCTGGAGAGGAATCCTCAGGTTCCGGCCCCGACTCCACACAAGGTCTTAGGCCCCGGCATCGACGGGAGAGGAATCCCGAGAGGACCCCGAGGAACTCGCATCGGGACTGGCCTTTCCTGAGGCCACCAGAGCGGGTCCCTGAGGTCCCCGTCGTAAGTCGAGAGCACCTGCCGCAACTCGAGAAAATCCAGGAGGTTTTGCCCTCCAGGCGAGATGAGGCCCATTTCCGCTGAGGCTTCTCGAGGCCAATCACATCTAACCACTGGAACTTCCAAAGGGTCCTTCACACCATTGCTGCAACTCAAGAAGTTCCCCGACATACCCGTCTGCACTCGAGAGGAAGCACGTGGTGTCCCGCACACATCCAGGGGAGCCCCGTTTCCGCCTCCTAGCTCGAGTTGAGGTATCCTTTCCCTGTTTCGTAGGGAAAGAATTCCCGGTGTTCCCGTCGCATCTCAAGAGGAGGCGCTCTCCACAGGAAAGGCGAGAGGAACTCCAGGGTCATGCCACCATTCCAAGAGTCCCCCAGATGTGTCAGTCCATTCCAGAGGAACCTGTTTTCCCTGCACTGCCTTGACGTTCAAGCCGAGGATCGACTCCCACCACGTGTGCACGTGGGACAGCCCTGTGGGAAAGCCTCGTCTGAAAGCCTCGTGGGAAAGACTCGAGGGAAAACCATAGATCCTTTGATCCACGCGGCGGACTGCGTGACACTGCTTCTACCGCTCTGGAGGAAAGCGCAAGTGCATGCCCGCATTCGAGACGAGGACAGACTCCCCTGGGGAGACTCCAGAAGTACCCCAAGATCCATGTCAGCACTGGAGAGGAATCCTCAGGTTCCGGCCCCGACTCCACACAAGGTCTTAGGCCGCGGCATCGACGGGAGAGGAATCCCGAGAGGCCCCCGAGGAACTCGCATGGGGACTGGCCTTTCCTGAGGCCACCAGAGCGGGTCCCTGAGGTCCCCGTCGTAAGTCGAGAGCACCTGCCGCAACTCGAGAAAATCCAGGAGGTTTTGCCCTCCAGGCGAGATGAGGCCAATTTCCGCTGAGGCTTCTCGAGGCTAATCACGTCTAACCACTGGAACTTCCAAAGGGTCCTTCACACCCTTGCTGCAACTCAAGAAGTTCCCCGACATACCCGTCTCCACTCGAGAGGAAGCACGTGGGGTCCCGCACACATCCAGGGGAGCCCAGTTTCCGCCTCCTAGCTCGAGATGAGGGATCCTTTCCCTGTTTCGTAGGGAAAGAATTCCCGGCGTTCCCGTCGCATCTCAAGAGGAGGCGCTCTCCACAGGAAAGGCGAGAGGAACTCCAGGGTCGTGCCACCATTCCAAGAGTCCCCCAGATGTGTCCGTCCATTCCCGAGGAACCTGTTTTCCCTGCACTGCCTTGACGTTCAAGCCGAGGATCGACTCCCACCACGTGTGCACGTGGGACAGCCCTGTGGGAAAGCCTCGTGGGAAAGCCTCGTGGGAAAGACTCGAGGGAAAACCATAGATCCTTTGATCCACGCGGCGGACTGCGTGACACTGCTGCTACCGCTCTGGAGGAAAGCGCAAGTGCATGCCCGCATTCGAGACGAGGACTGACTCCCCTGGGGAGACTCCAGAAGTACCCCAAGATCCATGTCAGCACTGGAGAGGAATCCTCAGGTTCCGGCCCCGACTCCACACAAGGTCTTAGGCCCCGGCATCGACGGAGAGGAATCCCCAGAGGCCCCCGAGGAACTCACATGGGGACTGGCCTTTCCTGAGGCCACCAGAGCGGGTCCCTGAGGTCCCCGTCGTAAGTCGAGAGCACCTACCGCAACTCAAAAAAATCCAGGAGGTTTTGCCCTCCAGTCGAGATGAGGCCCATTTCCGCTGAGGCTTCTCGAGGCCAATCACATCTAACCACTGGAACTTCCAAAGGGTCCTTCACACCCTTGCTGCAACTCAAGAAGTTCCCCGACATACCCGTCTCCACGCGAGAGGAAGCACGTGGGTCCCGCACACATCCAGGGGAGCCCCGTTTCGGCCTCCTAGCTCGAGATGAGGGATCCTTTCCCTGTTTCGTAGGGAAAGAATTCCCGGCGTTCCCGTCGCATCTCAAGAGGAGGCGCTCTCCACAGGAAAGGCGATAGGAACTCCAGGGTCGAGACACCATTCCAAGAGTCCCCCAGATGTGTCAGTCCATTCCAGAGGAACCTGTTTTCCCTGCACTGCCTTGACGTTCAAGCCGAGGATCGACTCCCACCACGTGTGCACGTGGGACAGCCCTGTGGGAAAGCCTCGTGGGAAAGCCTCGTGGGAAAGACTCGAGGGAAAACCATAGATCCTTTGATCCACGCGGCGGACTGCGTGACACTGCTGCTACCGCTCTGGAGGAAAGCGCAAGTGCATGCCCGCATTCGAGACGAGGACTGACTCCCCTGGGGAGACTCCAGAAGTACCCCAAGATCCATGTCAGCCCTGGAGAGGAATCCTCAGGTTCCGGCCCCGACTCCACACAAGGTCTTAGGCCCCGGCATCGACGGGAGAGGAATCCCGAGTGGCCCCCGAGGAACTCGCATGGGGACTGGCCTTTCCTGAGGCCACCAGAGCGGGTCCCTGAGGTCCCCGTCGTAAGTCGAGAGCACCTGCCGCAACTCGAGAAAATCCAGGAGGTTTTGCCCTCCAGGCGAGATGAGGCCCATTTCCGCTGAGGCTTCTCGAGGCCAATCACATCTAACCACTGGAACTTCCAAAGGGTCCTTCACACCCTTGCTGCAACTCAAGAAGTTCCCCGACATACCCGTCTCCACTCGAGAGGAAGCACGTGGGGTCCCGCACACATCCAGGGGAGCCCCGTTTCCGCCTCCTAGCTCGAGATGAGGGATCCTTTCCCTGTTTCGTAGGGAAAGAATTCCCGGCGTTCCCGTCGCATCTCAAGAGGAGGCGCGCTCCACAGGAAAGGCGAGAGGAACTCCAGGGTCGTGCCACCATTCCAAGAGTCCCCCAGATGTGCCAGTCCATTCCAGAGGAACCTGTTTTCCCTGCACTGCCTTGACGTTCAAGCCGAGGATCGACTCCCACCACGTGTGCACGTGGGACAGCCCTGTGGGAAAGCCTCGTGGGAAAGCCTCGTGGGAAAGACTCGAGGGAAAACCATAGATCCTTTGATCCACGCGGCGGACTGCGTGACACTGCTGCTACCGCTCTGGAGGAAAGCGCAAGTGCATGCCCGCATTCGAGACGAGGACTGACTCCCCTGGGGAGACTCCAGAAGTACCCCAAGATCCATGTCAGCACTGGAGAGGAATCCTCAGGTTCCGGCCCCGACTCCACACAAGGTCTTAGGCCCCGGCATCGACGGGAGAGGAATCCCGAGAGGCCCCCGAGGAACTCGCATGGGGACTGGCCTTTCCTGAGGCCACCAGAGCGGGTCCCTGAGGTCCCCGTCGTAAGTCGAGAGCACCTGCCGCAACTCGAGAAAATCCAGGAGGTTTTGCCCTCCAGGCGAGATGAGGCCCATTTCCGCTGAGGCTTCTCGAGGCCAATCACATCTAACCACTGGAACTTCCAAAGGGTCCTTCACACCCTTGCTGCAACTCAAGAAGTTCCCCGACATACCCGTCTCCACTCGAGAGGAAGCACGTGGGGTCCCGCACACATCCAGGGGAGCCCCGTTTCCGCCTCCTAGCTCGAGATGAGGGATCCTTTCCCTGTTTCGTAGGGAAAGAATTCCCGGCGTTCCCGTCGCATCTCAAGAGGAGGCGCTCTCCACAGGAAAGGCGAGAGGAACTCCAGGGTCGTGCCACCATTCCAAGAGTCCCCCAGATGTGTCAGTCCATTCCAGAGGAACCTGTTTTCCCTGCACTGCCTTGACGTTCAAGCCAAGGATCGACTCCCACCACGTGTGCACGTGGGACAGCCCTGTGGGAAAGCCTCGTGGGAAAGCCTCGTGGGAAAGACTCGAGGGAAAACCATAGATCCTTTGATCCACGCGGCGGACTGCGTGACACTGCTGCTACCGCTCTGGAGGAAAGCGCAAGTGCATGCCCGCATTCGAGACGAGGACTGACTCCCCTGGGGAGACTCCAGAAGTACCCCAAGATCCATGTCAGCACTGGAGAGGAATCCTCAGGTTCCGGCCCCGACTCCACACAAGGTCTTAGGCCCCGGCATCGACGGGAGAGGAATCCCGAGAGGCCCCCGAGGAACTCGCATGGGGACTGGCCTTTCCTGAGGCCACCAGAGCGGGTCCCTGAGGTCCCCGTCGTAAGTCGAGAGCACCTGCCGCAACTCGAGAAAATCCAGGAGGTTTTGCCCTCCAGGCGAGATGAGGCCCATTTCCGCTGAGGCTTCTCGAGGCCAATCACATCTAACCACTGGAACTTCCAAAGGGTCCTTCACACCCTTGCTGCAACTCAAGAAGTTCCCCGACATACCCGTCTCCACTCGAGAGGAAGCACGTGGGGTCCCGCACACATCCAGGGGAGCCCCGTTTCCGCCTCCTAGCTCGAGATGAGGGATCCTTTCCCTGTTTCGTAGGGAAAGAATTCCCGGCGTTCCCGTCGCATCTCAAGAGGAGGCGCTCTGCACAGGAAAGGCGAGAGGAACTCCAGGGTCGTGCCACCATTCCAAGAGTCCCCCAGATGTGCCAGTCCATTCCAGAGGAACCTGTTTTCCCTGCACTGCCTTGACGTTCAAGCCGAGGATCGACTCCCACCACGTGTGCACGTGGGACAGCCCTGTGGGAAAGCCTCGTGGGAAAGCCTCGTGGGAAAGACTCGAGGGAAAACCATAGATCCTTTGATCCATGCGGCGGACTGCGTGACACTGCTGCTACCGCTCTGGAGGAAAGCGCAAGTGCATGCCCGCATTCTAGACGTGGACTGACTCCCCTGGGGAGACTCCAGAAGTACCCCAAGATCCATGTCAGCACTGGAGAGGAATCCTCAGGTTCCGGCCCCGACTCCACACAAGGTCTTAGGCCCCGGCATCGACGGGAGAGGAATCCCGAGAGGCCCCCGAGGAACTCGCATGGGGACGGGCCTTTCCTGAGGCCACCAGAGCGGTTCCCTGAGGTCCCCGTCGTAAGTCGAGAGCACCTGCCGCAACTCGAGAAAATCCAGGAGGTTTTGCCCTCCAGGCGAGATGAGGCCCATTTCCGCTGAGGCTTCTCGAGGCCAATCACATCTAACCACTGGAACTTCCAAAGGGTCCTTCACACCCTTGCTGCAACTCAAGAAGTTCCCCGACATACCCGTCTCCACTCGAGAGGAAGCACGTGGGGTCCCGCACACATCCAGGGGAGCCCCGTTTCCGCCTCCTAGCTCGAGATGAGGGATCCTTTCCCTGTTTCGTAGGGAAAGAATTCCCGGCGTTCCCGTCGCATCTCAAGAGGAGGCGCTCTCCACAGGAAAGGCGAGAGGAACTCCAGGGTCGTGCCACCATTCCAAGAGTCCCCCAGATGTGTCAGTCCATTCCAGAGGAACCTGTTTTCCCTGCACTGCCTTGACGTTCAAGCCGAGGATCGACTCCCAACACGTGTGCACGTGGGACAGCCCTGTGGGAAAGCCTCGTGGGAAAGCCTCGTGGGAAAGACTCGAGGGAAAACCATAGATCCTTTGATCCACGCGGCGGACTGCGTGACACTGCTGCTACCGCTCTGGAGGAAAGCGCAAGTGCATGCCCGCATTCGAGACGAGGACTGACTCCCCTGGGGAGACTCCAGAAGTACACCAAGATCCATGTCAGCACTGGAGAGGAAGCCTCAGGTTCCGGCCCCGACTCCACACAAGGTCTTAGGCCCCGGCGTCGACGGGAGAGGAATCCCGAGAGGCCCCCGAGGAACTCGCATGGGGACTGGCCTTTCCTGAGGCCACCAGAGCGGGTCCCTGAGGTCCCCGTCGTAAGTCGAGAGCACCTGCCGCCACTCGAGAAAATCCAGGAGGTTTTGCCCTCCAGGCGAGATGAGGCCCATTTCCGCTGAGGCTTCTCGAGGCCAATCACATCTAACCACTGGAACTTCCAAAGGTTCCTTCACACCCTTGCTGCAACTCAAGAAGTTCCCCGACATACCCGTCTGCACTCGAGAGGAAGCACGTGGGGTCCCGCACACATACAGGGGAGCGCCGTTTCCGCCTACTATCTCGAGATGAGGGATCCTTTCCCTGTTTCTTAGGGAAAGAATTCCCAGCGTTCCCGTCGCATCTCAAGAGGAGGCGCTCTCCACAGGAAAGGCGAGAGGTCCTCCAGGGTCGGGCCACCATTCCAAGAGTCTCCCAGATGAGTCAGTCCATTCCAGAGGAACCTGTTTTCCCTGCACTGCCTTGACGTTCAAGCCGAGGATCGACTCCCACCACGTGTGCACGTGGGACAGCCCTGTGGGAAAGCCTCGTGGGAAAGCCTCGTGGGAAAGACTCGAGGGAAAACCATAGATCCTTTGATCCATGCGGCGGACTGCGTGACACTGCTGCAACCGCTCTGGAGGAAAGCGCAAGTGCATGCCCGCAAACGAGACGAGGACTGACTCCCCTGGGGAGACTCCAGAAGTACCCCAAGATCCATGTCAGCACTGAAGAGGAATCCTCAGGTTCCGGCCCCGACTCCACACAAGGTCTTAGGCCCCGGCATCGACGGGAGAGGAATCCCGAGAGGCCCCCGAGGAACTCGCATGGGGACGGGCCTTTCCTGAGGCCACCAGAGCGGTTCCCTGAGGTCCCCGTCGTAAGTCGAGAGCACCTGCCGCAACTCGAGAAAATCCAGGAGGTTTTGCCCTCCAGGCGAGATGAGGCCCATTTCCGCTGAGGCTTCTCGAGGCCAATCACGTCTAACCACTGGAACTTCCAAAGGGTCCTTCACACCCTTGCTGCAACTCAAGAAGTTCCCCGACATACCCGTCTGCACTCGAGAGGAAGCACGTGGTGTCCCGCACACATCCAGGGGAGCCCCGTTTCCGCCTCCTAGCTCGAGATGAGGGATCCTTTCCCTGTTTCGTAGGGAAAGAATTCCCGGCGTTCCCGTCGCATCTCAAGAGGAGGCGCTCTCCACAGGAAAGGCGAGAGGAACTCCAGGGTCATGCCACCATTCCAAGAGTCCCCCAGATGTGTCAGTCCATTCCAGAGGAACCTGTTTTCCCTGCACTGCCTTGACGTTCAAGCCGAGGATCGACTCCCACCACGTGTGCACGTGGGTCAGCCCTGTGGGAAAGCCTCGTGGGAAAGCCTCGTGGGAAAGACTCGAGGGAAAACCATAGATCCTTTGATCCACGCGGCGGACTGCGTGACACTGCTGCTACCGCTCTGGAGGAAAGCGCAAGTGCATGCCCGCATTCGAGACGAGGACTGACTCCCCTGGGGAGACTCCAGAAGTACCCCAAGATCCATGTCAGCACTGGAGAGGAATCCTCAGGTTCCGGCCCCGACTCCACACAAGGTCTTAGGCCCTGGCATTGACGGGAGAGGAATCCCGAGAGGCCCCCGAGGAACTCGCATGGGGACTGGCCTTTCCTGAGGCCACCAGAGCGGTTCCTGAGGTCCCCGTCGTAAGTCGAGAGCACTTGCCGCAACTCGAGAAAATCCAGGAGGTTTTGCCCTTCAGGCGAGATGAGGCCCATTTCCGCTGAGGCTTCTCGAGGCCAATCACGTCTAACCACTGGAACTTCCAAAGGGTCCTTCACACCCTTGCTGCAACTCAAGAAGTTCCCCGACATACCCGTCTCCACTCGAGAGGAAGCACGTGGTGTCCCGCACACATCCAGGGGAGCCCCGTTTCCGCCTCCTAGCTCGAGATGAGGGATCCTTTCCCTGTTTCGTAGGGAAAGAATTCCCGGCGTTTTCGTCGCATCTCAAGAGGAGGCGCTCTCCACAGGAAAGGCGAGAGGAACTCCAGGGTAATGCCACCATTCCAAGAGTCCCCAAGATGTGTCAGGCCATTCCAGAGGAAACTGTTTTCCCTGCACTGCCTTGACGTTCAAGCCGAGGATCGACTCCCACCACGTGTGCACGTGGGACAGCCCTGTGGGAAAGCCTCGTGGGAAAGCCTCGAGGGAAAACCATAGATCCTTTGATCCATGCGGCGGACTGCGTGACACTGCTGCTACCGCTCTGGAGGAAAGCGCAAGTGCATGCCCGCATTCGAGACGAGGACTGACTCCCCTGGGGAGACTCCAGAAGTACCCCAAGATCCATGTCAGCACTGGAGAGGAATCCTCAGGTTCCGGCCCCGACTCCACACAAGGTCTTAGGCCCTGGCATCGACGGGAGAGGAATCCCGAGAGGCCCCCGAGGAACTCGCATGGGGACTGGCCTTTCCTGAGGCCACCAGAGCGGTTCCTGAGGTCCCCGTCGTAAGTCGAGAGCACTTGCCGCAACTCGAGAAAATCCAGGAGGTTTTGCCCTTCAGGCGAGATGAGGCCCATTGCCGCTGAGGCTTCTCGAGGCCAATCACGTCTAACCACTGGAACTTCCAAAGGGTCCTTCACACCCTTGCTGCAACTCAAGAAGTTCCCCGACATACCCGTCTCCACTCGAGAGGAAGCACGTGGTGTCCCGCACACATCCAGGGGAGCCCCGTTTCCGCCTCCTAGCTCGAGATGAGGGATCCTTTCCCTGTTTCGTAGGGAAAGAATTCCCGGCGTTCTCGTCGCATCTCAAGAGGAGGCGCTCTCCACAGGAAAGGCGAGAGGAACTCCAGGGTCATGCCACCATTCCAAGAGTCCCCAAGATGTGTCAGGCCATTCCAGAGGAACCTGTTTTCCCTGCACTGCCTTGACGTTCAAGCCGAGGATCGACTCCCACCACGTGTGCACGTGGGACAGCCCTGTGGGAAAGCCTCGTGGGAAAGCCTCGAGGGAAAACCATAGATCCTTTGATCCATGCGGCGGACTGCGTGACACTGCTGCTACCGCTCTGGAGGAAAGCGCAAGTGCATGCCCGCATTCTAGACGTGGACTGACTCCCCTGGGGAGACTCCAGAAGTACCCCAAGATCCATGTCAGCACTGGAGAGGAATCCTCAGGTTCCGGCCCCGACTCCACACAAGGTCTTAGGCCCCGGCATCGACGGGAGAGGAATCCCGAGAGGCCCCCGAGGAACTCGCATGGGGACGGGCCTTTCCTGAGGCCACCAGAGCGGTTCCCTGAGGTCCCCGTCGTAAGTCGAGAGCACCTGCCGCAACTCGAGAAAATCCAGGAGGTTTTGCCCTCCAGGCGAGATGAGGCCCATTTCCGCTGAGGCTTCTCGAGGCCAATCACGTCTAACCACTGGAACTTCCAAAGGGTCCTTCACACCCTTGCTGCAACTCAAGAAGTTCCCCGACATACCCGTCTGCACTCGAGAGGAAGCACGTGGTGTCCCGCACACATCCAGGGGAGCCCCGTTTCCGCCTCCTAGCTCGAGATGAGGGATCCTTTCCCTGTTTCGTAGGGAAAGAATTCCCGGCGTTCCCGTCGCATCTCAAGAGGAGGCGCTCTCCACAGGAAATGCGAGAGGAACTCCAGGGTCATGCCACCATTCCAAGAGTCCCCCAGATGTGTCAGTCCATTCCAGAGGAACCTGTTTTCCCTGCACTGCCTTGACGTTCAAGCCGAGGATCGACTCCCACCACGTGTGCACGTGGGTCAGCCCTGTGGGAAAGCCTCGTGGGAAAGCCTCGTGGGAAAGACTCGAGTGAAAACCATAGATCCTTTGATCCACGCGGCGGACTGCGTGACACTGCTGCTACCGCTCTGGAGGAAAGCGCAAGTGCATGCCCACATTCGAGACGAGGACTGACTCCCCTGGGGAGACTCCAGAAGTACCCCAAGATCCATGTCAGCACTGGAGAGGAATCCTCAGGTTCCGGCCCCGACTCCACACAAGGTCTTAGGCCCCGGAATCGACGGGAGAGGAATCCCGAGAGGCCCCCGAGGAACTCGCATGGGGACTGGCCTTTCCTGAGGCCACCAGAGCGGTTCCTGAGGTCCCCGTCGTAAGTCGAGAGCACTTGCCGCAACTCGAGAAAATCCAGGAGGTTTTGCCCTTCAGGCGAGATGAGGCCCATTTCCGCTGAGGCTTCTCGAGGCCAATCACATCTAACCACTGGAACATCCAAAGGGTCCTTCACACCATTGCTGCAACTCAAGAAGTTCCCCGACATACCCGTCTCCACTCGAGAGGAAGCACGTGCGGTCCCTCACACATCCAGGGGAGCCCCGTTTCCGCCTCCTAGCTCGAGATGAGGATCCTTCCCTGTTTCGTAGGGAAAGAATTCCTGGCGTTCCCGTCGCATCTCAAGAGGAGGCGCTCTCCACAGGAAAGGCGAGAGGAACTCCAGGGTCGTGCCACCATTCCAAGAGTCCCCCAGATGTGTCAGTCCATTCCAGAGGAACCTGTTTTCCCTGTACTGCTTTGACGTTCAAGCCGAGGATCGACTCCCACCACGTGTGCACGTGGGACAGGCTGTGGGAAAGCCTCGTGGGAAAGCCTCGTGGGAAAGACTCGAGGGAAAACCATAGATCCTTTGATCCACGCGGCGGACTGCGTGACACTGCTGCTACCGCTCTGGAGGAAAGCGCAAGTGCATGCCCGCATTCGAGACGAGGACTGACTCCAATGGGGAGACTCCAGAAGTACCCCAAGATACATGTCAGCACTGGAGAGGAATCCTCAGGTTCCGGCCCCGACTCCACACAAGGTCTTAGGCCCCGGCATCGACGGGAGAGGAATCCCGAGAGGCCCCCGAGGAACTCGTATGGGGACTGGCCTTTCCTGAGGCCACCAGAGCGGTTCCCTGAGATCCCCGTCGTAAGTCGAGAGCACCTGCCGCAACTCGAGAAAATCCAGGAGGTTTTGCCCTCCAGGCGAGATGAGGCCCATTTCCGCTGAGGCTTCTCGAGGCCAATCACATCTAACCACTGGAACTTCCAAAGGGTCCTTCACACCATTGCTGCAACTCAAGAAGTTCCCCGACATACCCGTCTCCACTCGAGAGGAAGCACGTGGGGTCCCGCACACATCCAGGGGAGCCCCGTTTCCGCCTCCTAGCTCGAGATGAGGGATCCTTTCCCTGTTTCGTAGGGAAAGAATTCCCGGCGTTCCCGTCGCATCTCAAGAGGAGGCGCTCTCCACAGGAAAGGCGAGAGGAACTCCAGGGTCGTGCCACCATTCCAAGAGTCCCCCAGATGTGTCAGTCCATTCCAGAGGAACCTGTTTTCCCTGCACTGCCTTGACGTTCAAGCCGAGGATCGACTCCCACCACGTGTGCACGTGGGACAGGCTGTGGGAAAGCCTCGTGGGAAAGCCTCGTGGGAAAGACTCGAGGGAAAACCATAGATCCTTTGATCCACGCGGCGGACTGCGTGACACTGCTGCTACCGCTCTGGAGGAAAGCGCAAGTTCATGCCCGCATTCGAGACGAGGACTGACTCCCCTCGGGAGACTCCAGAAGTACCCCAAGGTCCATGTCAGCACTGGAGAGGAATCCTCAGGTTCTGGCCCCGACTCCACACAAGGTCTTAGGCCCCGGCATAGACTGGAGAGGAATCCCGAGAGGCCCCCGAGGAACTCGCATGGGGACTGGCCTTTCCTGAGGCCACCAGAGCGGGTCCCTGAGGTCCCCGTCGTAAGTCGAGATCACCTGCCGCAACTCGAGAAAATCCAGGAGGTTTTGCCCTCCAGGCGAGATGAGGCCCATTTCCGCTGAGGCTTCTCGAGGCCAATCACGTCTAACCACTGGAACTTCCAAAGGGTCCTTCACACCCTTGCTGCAACTCAAGAACTTCCCCGACATACCCGTCTCCACTCGAGAGGAAGCACGTGGGGTCCCGCACACATCCAGGGGAGCCCCGTTTCCGCCTCCTAGCTCGAGATGAGGGATCCTTTCCCTGTTTCGTAGGGAAAGAATTCCCGGCGTTCCCGTCGCATTTCCAGAGGAGGCGCTCTCCACAGGAAAGGCGAGAGGAACTCCAGGGTCGTGCCACCATTCCAAGAGACCCCCAGATGTGTCAGTCCATTACAGAGGAACCTGTTTTCCCTGCACTGCCTTGACGTTCAAGCCGAGGATCGACTCCCACCACGTGTGCACGTGGGACAGCCCTGTGGGAAAGCCTCGTGGGAAAGCCTCGAGGGAAAACCATAGATCCTTTGATCCACGCGGCGGACTGCGTGACACTGCTGCTACCGCTCTGGAGGAAAGCGCAAGTGCATGCCCGCATTCGAGACGAGGACTGACTCCCCTGGGGAGACTCCAGAATTACCCCAAGATCCATGTCAGCCCTGGAGAGGAATCCTCAGGTTCCGGCCCCGACTCCACACAAGGTCTTAGGCCCCGGCATCGACGGGAGAGGAATCCCGAGAGGACCCCGAGGAACTCGCATCGGGACTGGCCTTTCCTGAGGCCACCAGAGCGGGTCCCTGAGGTCCCCGTCGTAAGTCGAGAGCACCTGCCGCAACTCGAGAAACTCCAGGAGGTTTTGCCCTCCAGGCGAGATGAGGCCCATTTCCGCTGAGGCTTCTCGAGGCCAATCACATCTAACTACTGGAACTTCCAAAGGGTCCTTCACACCCTTGCTGCAACGCAAGAAATTCCCCGACATACCCGTCTGCACTCGAGAGGAAGCACGTGGTGTCCCGCACACATCCAGGGGAGCCCCGTTTCCGCCTCCTAGCTCGAGATGAGGGATCCTTTCCCTGTTTCGTAGGGAAAGAATTCCCGGCGTTCCCGTCGCATCTCAAGAGGAGGCGCTCTCCACAGGAAAGGCGAGAGGAACTCCAGGGTCATGCCACCATTCCAAGAGTCCCCCAGATGTGTCAGTCCATTCCAGAGGAACCTGTTTTCCCTGCACTGCCTTGACTTTCAAGCCGAGGATCGAGTCCCACCACGTGTGCACGTGGGACAGCCCTGTGGGAAAGCCTCGTGGGAAAGCCTCGTGGGAAAGACTCGAGGGAAAACCATAGATCCTTTGATCCACGCCGAACTGCGTGACACTGCTGCTACCGCTCTGGAGGAAAGCGCAAGTGCATGCCCGCATTCGAGACGAGGACTGACTCCCCTGGGGAGACTCCAGAAGTACCCCAAGATCCATGTCAGCACTGGAGAGGAATCCTCAGGTTCCGGCCCCGACTCCACACAAGGTCTTAGGCCCCGGCATCGACGGGAGAGGAATCCCGAGAGGCCCCCGAGGAACTCGCATGGGGACTGGCCTTTCCTGAGGCCACCAGAGCGGGTCCCTGAGGTCCCCGTCGTAAGTCGAGAGCACCTGCCGCAACTCGAGAAAATCCAGGAGGTTTTGCCCTCCAGGCGAGATGAGGCCCATTTCCGCTGAGGCTTCTCGAGGCCAATCACATCTAACCACTGGAACTTCCAAAGAGTCCTTCTCACCATTGCTGCAACTCAAGAAGTTCCCCGACATACCCGTCTCCACTCGAGAGGAAGCACGTGGGTCCCGCACACATCCAGGGGAGCCCCGTTTCCGCCTACTAGCTCGAGATGAGGGATCCTTTCCCTGTTTCGAAGGGAAAGAATTCCCGGCGTTCCCGTCGCATCTCAAGAGGAGGCGCTCTCCACAGGAAAGGCGAGAGGAACTCCAGGGTCGTGACACCATTCCAAGAGTCCCCCAGATGTGTCAGTCCATTCCAAAGGAACCTGTTTTCCCTGCACTGCCTTGACGTTCAAGCCGAGGATCGACTCCCACCACGTGTGCACGTGGGACAGCCCTGTGGGAAAGCCTCGTGGGAAAGCCTCGTGGGAAAGACTCGAGGGAAAACCATAGATCCTTTGATCCACGCGGCGGACTGCGTGACACTGCTGCTACCGCTCTGGAGGAAAGCACAAGTGCATGCCCGCATTCGAGACGAGGACTGACTCCCCTGGGGAGACTCCAGAAGTACCCCAAGATCCATGTCAGCACTGGAGAGGAATCCTCAGGTTCCGGCCCCGACTCCACACAAGGTCTTAGGCCCCGGCATCGACGGGAGAGGAATCCCGAGAGGCCCCCGAGGAACTCGCATGGGGACTGGCCTTTCCTGAGGCCACCAGAGCGGGTCCCTGAGGTCCCCGTCGTAAGTCGAGAGCACCTGCCGCAACTCGAGAAAATCCAGGAGGTTTTGCCCTCCAGGCGAGATGAGGCCCATTTCCGCTGAGGCTTCTCGAGGCTAATCACTTCTAACCACTGGAACTTCCAAAGGGTCATTCACACCCTTGCTGCAACTCAAGAAGTTCCCCGACATACCCGTCTCCACTCGAGAGGAAGCACGTGGGGTCCCGCACACATCCAGGGGAGCCCCGTTTCCGCCTCCTAGCTCGAGATGAGGGATCCTTTCCCTGTTTGGTAGGGAAAGAATTCCCGGCGATCCCGTCGCATCTCAAGAGGAAGCGCTCTCCACAGGAAAGGGGAGAGGAACTCCAGGGTCGTGCCACCATTCCAAGAGACCCCCAGATGTGTCAGTCCATTACAGAGGAACCTGTTTTCCCTGCACTGCCTTGACGTTCAAGCCGAGGATCGACTCCCACCACGTGTGCACGTGGGACAGCCCTGTGGGAAAGCCTCGTGGGAAAGCCTCGTGGGAAAGACTCGAGGGAAAACCATAGATCCTTTGATCCACGCGGCGGACTGCGTGACATTGCTGCTACCGCTCTGGAGGAAAGCGCAAGTGCATGCCCGCATTCGAGACAAGGACTGACTCCCCTGGGGAGACTCCAGAAGTAGCCCAAGATCCATGTCAGCACTGGAGAGGAATCCTCAGGTTCCGGCCCCGATTCCACACAAGTTCTTAGGCCCCGGCATCGACGGGATAGGGATCCCGAGAGGCCCCCGAGGAACTCGCATGGGGACTGGCTTTTCCTGAGGCCACCAGAGCGGGTCCCTGAGGTCCCCATCGTCAGACGAGATCACCTGCCGCAACTCGAGAAAATCCAGGAGGTTTTGCCCTCCAGGCGAGATGAGGCTCATTTCCGCTGAGGCTTCTCGAGGCTAATCACGTCTAAACACTGGAACTTCCAAAGGGTCCTTCACACCCTTGCTGCAACTCAAGAAGTTTCCCGACATACCCGTCTCCACTCGAAAGGAAGCACGTGGTGTCCCGCACACAACCAGGGGAGCCCCGTTTCCGCCTCCTAGCTCGAGATGAGGGATCCTTTCCCTGTTTCGTAGGGAAAGAATTCCCGGCGTTCCCGTCGCATCTCAAGAGGAGGCGCTCTCCACAGGAAAGGCGAGAGGAACTCCAGGGTCGTGCCACCATTCCAAGAGTCCCCCAGATGTGTCAGTCCATTCCAGAGGAACCTGTTTCCCTGCACTGCCTTGACGTTTAAGCCAAGGATCGACTCCCACCACGTGTGCACGTGGGACAGCCCTTTGGGAAAGCCTCGTGGGAAAGCCTCGTGGGAAAGACTCGAGGGAAAACCATGGATCCTTTGATCCATGCGGCGGACTGCGTGAAACTGCTGCTACACCTCTGGAGGAAAGCGCAAGTGCATGCCCGCATTCGAGACGAGGACTGACTCCCCTGGGGAGACTCCAGAAGTACCCCAAGATCCATGTCAGCACTGGAGCGGAATCCTCAGGTTCCGGCCCCGACTCCACACAAGGTCTCAGGCCCCGGCATCGACGGGAGAGGAATCCCGAGAGGCCCCCGAGGAACTCGCATCGGGACTGGCCTTTCCTGAGGCCACCAGAGCGGGTCCCTGAGGTCCCCGTCGTAAGTCGAGAGCACCTGCCGCAACTCGAGAAAATCCAGGAGGTTTTGCCCTCCAGGGGAGATGAGGCCCATTTCCGCTGAGGCTTCTCGAGGCCAATCACATCTAACCACTGGAACTTCCAAAGGGTCCTTCTCACCATTGCTGCAACTCAAGAAGTTCCCCGACATACCCGTCTCCACTCGAGAGGAAGCAAGTGGTGTCCCGCACACATCCAGGGGAGCCCCGTTTCTGAACCCTAGCTCGAGATGAGGGATCCTTTCCCTGTTTCGTAGAGAAAGAATTCCCGGCGTTCTCGTCGCATCTCAAGAGGAGGCGCTCTCCACAGGAAAGGCGAGAGGAACTCCAGGGTAGTGACACCATTCCAAGAGTCCCCCAGATGTGTCAGTCCATTCCAGAGGAACCTGTTTTCCCTGCACTGCCTTGACGTTCAAGCCGAGGATCGACTCCCACCACGTGTGCACGTGGGACAGCCCTGTGGGAAAGCCTCGTGGGAAAGCCTAGTGGGAAAGACTCGAGGGAAAACCATAGATCCTTTGATCCACGCGGCGGACTGCGTGACACTGCTGCTACCGCTCTGGAGGAAAGCGCAAGTGCATGCCCGCATTCGAGACGAGGACTGACTCCCCTGGGGAGACTCCAGAAGTACCCCAAGATCCATGTCAGCACTGGAGAGGAATCCTCAGGTTCCGGCCCGACTCCACACAAGGTCTTAGGCCCCGGCATCGACGGGAGAGGAATCCCGAGAGGCCCCCAAGGAACTCGCATGGGGACTGGCCTTTCCTGAGGCCACCAGAGCGGTTCCCTGAGGTCCCCGTCGTACGTCGAGAGCACCTGCCGCAACTCGAGAAAATCCATGAGGTTTTGCCCTCCAGGCGAGATGAGGCCCATTTCCGCTGAGGCTTCTCGAGGCCAATCACATCTAACGACTGGAACTTCCAAAGGGTTCTTCACACCATTGCTGCAACTCAAGAAGTTCCCCAACATACCCGTCTCCACTCGAGAGGAAGCACGTGGGGTCCCTCACACATCCAGGGGAGCCCCGTTTCCGCCTCCTAGCTCGAGATGAGGGATCCTTCCCTGTTTCGTAGGGAAAGAATTCCCGGCGTTCCCGTCGAATCTCAAGAGGAGGCGCTCTCCACAGGAAAGGCGAGAGGAACTCCAGGGTCGTGCCACCATTCCAAGAGTCCCCCAGATGTGTCAGTCCATTCCAGAGGAACCTGTTTCCCTGCACTGCCTTGACGTTTAAGCCAAGGATCGACTCCCACCACGTGTGCACGTGGGACAGCCCTTTGGGAAAGCCTCGTGGGAAAGCCTCGTGGGAAAGACTCGAGGGAAAACCATGGATCCTTTGATCCATGCGGCGGACTGCGTGAAACTGCTGCTACACCTCTGGAGGAAAGCGCAAGTGCATGCCCGCATTCGAGACGAGGACTGACTCCCCTGGGGAGACTCCAGAAGTACCCCAAGATCCATGTCAGCACTGGAGCGGAATCCTCAGGTTCCGGCCCCGACTCCACACAAGGTCTCAGGCCCCGGCATCGACGGGAGAGGAATCCCGAGAGGCCCCCGAGGAACTCGCATCGGGACTGGCCTTTCCTGAGGCCACCAGAGCGGGTCCCTGAGGTCCCCGTCGTAAGTCGAGAGCACCTGCCGCAACTCGAGAAAATCCAGGAGGTTTTGCCCTCCAGGGGAGATGAGGCCCATTTCCGCTGAGGCTTCTCGAGGCCAATCACATCTAACCACTGGAACTTCCAAAGGGTCCTTCTCACCATTGCTGCAACTCAAGAAGTTCCCCGACATACCCGTCTCCACTCGAGAGGAAGCAAGTGGTGTCCCGCACACATCCAGGGGAGCCCCGTTTCTGAACCCTAGCTCGAGATGAGGGATCCTTTCCCTGTTTCGTAGAGAAAGAATTCCCGGCGTTCTCGTCGCATCTCAAGAGGAGGCGCTCTCCACAGGAAAGGCGAGAGGAACTCCAGGGTAGTGACACCATTCCAAGAGTCCCCCAGATGTGTCAGTCCATTCCAGAGGAACCTGTTTTCCCTGCACTGCCTTGACGTTCAAGCCGAGGATCGACTCCCACCACGTGTGCACGTGGGACAGCCCTGTGGGAAAGCCTCGTGGGAAAGCCTAGTGGGAAAGACTCGAGGGAAAACCATAGATCCTTTGATCCACGCGGCGGACTGCGTGACACTGCTGCTACCGCTCTGGAGGAAAGCGCAAGTGCATGCCCGCATTCGAGACGAGGACTGACTCCCCTGGGGAGACTCCAGAAGTACCCCAAGATCCATGTCAGCACTGGAGAGGAATCCTCAGGTTCCGGCCCGACTCCACACAAGGTCTTAGGCCCCGGCATCGACGGGAGAGGAATCCCGAGAGGCCCCCGAGGAACTCGCATGGGGACTGGCCTTTCCTGAGGCCACCAGAGCGGTTCCCTGAGGTCCCCGTCGTAAGTCGAGAGCACCTGCCGCAACTCGAGAAAATCCATGAGGTTTTGCCCTCCAGGCGAGATGAGGCCCATTTCCGCTGAGGCTTCTCGAGGCCAATCACATCTAACGACTGGAACTTCCAAAGGGTTCTTCACACCATTGCTGCAACTCAAGAAGTTCCCCAACATACCCGTCTCCACTCGAGAGGAAGCACGTGGGGTCCCTCACACATCCAGGGGAGCCCCGTTTCCGCCTCCTAGCTCGAGATGAGGGATCCTTCCCTGTTTCGTAGGGAAAGAATTCCCGGCGTTCCCGTCGAATCTCAAGAGGAGGCGCTCTCCACAGGAAAGGCGAGAGGAACTCCAGGGTCGTGACACCATTCCAAGAGTCCCCCAGATGTGTCAGTCCATTCCAGAGGAACCTGTTTTCCCTGCACTGCCTTGACGTTCAAGCCGAGGATCGACTCCCACCACGTGTGCACGTGGGACAGCCCTGTGGGAAAGCCTCGTGGGAAAGCCTCGTGGGAAAGACTCGAGGGAAAACCATAGATCCTTTGATCCACGCGGCGGACTGCGTGACACTGCTGCTACCGCTCTGGAGGAAAGCGCAAGTGCATGCCCGCATTCGACACGAGGACTGACTCCCCTGGGGAGACTCCAGAAGTACCCCAAGATCCATGTCAGCACTGGAGAGGAATCCTCAGGTTCCGGCCCCGACTCCACACAAGGTCTTAGGCCCCGGCATCGACGGGAGAGGAATCCCGAGAGGCCCCCGAGGAACTCGCATGGGGACTGGCCTTTCCTGAGGCCACCAGAGCGGGTCCCTGAGGTCCCCGTCGTAAGTCGAGAGCACCTGCCGCAACTCGAGAAAATCCAGGAGGTTTTGCCCTCCAGGCGAGATGAGGCCCATTTCCGCTGAGGCTTCTCGAGGCCAATCACATCTAACCACTGGAACTTCCAAAGGGTCCTTCTCACCATTGCTGCAACTCAAGAAGTTCCCCGACATACCCGTCTCCACTCGAGAGGAAGCACGTGGGTCCCGCACACATCCAGGGGAGCCCCGTTTCCGCCTACTAGCTCGAGATGAGGGATCCTTTCCCTGTTTCGTAGGGAAAGAATTCCCGGCGTTCCCGTCGCATCTCAAGAGGAGGCGCTCTCCACAGGAAAGGCGAGAGGGTCGTGACACCATTCCAAGAGTCCCGCAGATGTGTCAGTCCATTCCAAAGGAACCTGTTTTCCCTGCACTGCCTTGACGTTCAAGCCGAGGATCGACTCCCACCACGTGTGCACGTGGGACAGCCCTGTGGGAAAGCCTCGTGGGAAAGCCTCGTGGGAAAGACTGGAGGGAAAACCATAGATCCTTTGATCCACGTGGCGGACTGCGTGACACTGCTGCTACCGCTCTGGAGGAAAGCGCAAGTGCATGCCCGCATTCGAGACGAGGACTGACTCCCCTGGGGAGACTCCAGAAGTACCCCAAGATCCATGTCAGCACTGGAGCGGAATCCTCAGGTTCCGGCCCTGACTCCACACAAGGTCTCAGGCCCCGGCATCGACGGGAGAGGAATCCCGAGAGGCCCCCGAGGAACTCGCATGGGGACTGGCCTTTCCTGAGGCCACCAGAGCGGGTCCCTGAGGTCCCCGTCGTAAGTCGAGAGCACCTGCCGCAACTCGAGAAAATCCAGGAGGTTTTGCCCTCCAGGCGAGATGAGGCCCATTTCCGCTGAGGCTTCTCGAGGCTAATCACGTCTAACCACTGGAACTTCCAAAGGGTCCTTCACACCCTTGCTGCAACTCAAGAACTTCCCCGACATACCCGTTTCCACTCGAGAGGAAGCACGTGGGGTCACGCACACACCCAGGGGAGCCCCGTTTCCGCCTCCTAGCTCGAGATGAGGGATCCTTTCCCTGTTTCGTAGGGAAAGAATTCCCGGCGATCCCGTCGCATCTCAAGAGGAAGCGCTCTCCACAGGAAAGGGGAGAGGAACTCCAGGGTCGTGCCACCATTCCAAGAGACCCCCAGATGTGTCAGTCCATTCCAGAGGAACCTGTTTTCCCTGCACTGCCTTGACGTTCAAGCCGAGGATCGACTCCCACCACGTGTGCACGTGGGACAGCCCTGTGGGAAAGCCTCGTGGGAAAGCCTCGTGGGAAAGACTCGAGGGAAAACCATAGATCCTTTGATCCACGCGGCGGACTGCGTGACATTGCTGCTACCGCTCTGGAGGAAAGCGCAAGTGCATGCCCGCATTCGAGACGAGGACTGACTCCCCTGGGGAGACTCCAGAAGTACCCCAAGATCCATGTCAGCACTGGAGAGGAATCCTCAGGTTCCGGCCCCGACTCCACACAAGGTCTTAGGCCCCGGCATCGACGGGATAGGGATCCCGAGAGGCCCCCGACGAACTCGCATGGGGACTGGCATTTCCTGAGGCCACCAGAGCGGGTCCCTGAGGTCCCCATCGTCAGTCGAGATCACCTGCCGCAACTCGAGAAAATCCAGGAGGTTTTGCCCTCCAGGCGAGATGAGGCTCATTTCCGCTGAGGCTTCTCGAGGCTAATCACGTCTAAACACTGGAACTTCCAAAGGGTCCTTCACACCCTTGCTGCAACTCAAGAAGTTTCCCGTCATACCCGTCTCCACTCGAAAGGAAGCACGTGGTGTCCCGCACAAAACCAGGGGAGCCCCGTTTCCGCCTCCTAGCTCGAGATGAGGGATCCTTTCCCTGTTTCGTAGGGAAAGAATTCCCGGCGTTCCCGTCGCATCTCAAGAGGAGGCGCTCTCCACAGGAAAGGCGAGAGGAACTCCAGGGTCGTGCCACCATTCCAAGAGTTCCCCAGATGTGTCAGTCCATTCCAGAGGAACCTGTTTTCCCTGCACTGCCTTGACGTTCAAGCCAAGGATCGACTCCCACCACGTGTGCACGTGGGACAGCCCTGTGGGAAAGCCTCGTGGGAAAGCCTCGTGGGAAAGACTCGAGGGAAAACCATGGATCCTTTGATCCATGCGGCGGACTGCGTGACACTGCTGCTACCGCTCTTGAGGAAAGCGTAAGTGCATGCCCGCATTCGAGACGAGGACTGACTCCCATGGGGAGACTCCAGAAGTACCCCAAGATCCATGTCAGCACTGGAGAGGAATCCTCAGGTTCCGGCCCCGACTCCACACAAGGTCTTAGGCCCCGGCATCGACGGGAGAGGAATCCCCAGAGGAACTCGCATGGGGACTGGCCTTTCCTGAGGCCACCATAGCGGGACCCTGAGGTCCTCGTCGTAAGTCGAGAGCACCTGCCGCAACTCGAGAAAATCCAGGTGGTTTTGCCCTCCAGGCGAGATGAGGCCCATTTCCGCTGAGGCTTCTCGAGGCCAATCACATCTAACCACTGGAACTTCCAAAGGGTCCTTCACACCCTTGCTGCAACTCAAGAAGTTCCCCGACATACCCGTCTGCACTCGAGAGGAAGCACGTGGGGTCCCGCACACATCCAGGGGAGCCCCGTTTCCGCCTCCTAGCTCGAGATTAGGGATCCTTTCCCTGTTTCGTAGGGAAAGAATTCCCGGTGTTCCCGTCGCATCTCAAGAGGAGGCGCTCTCCACAGGAAAGGCGAGAGGAACTCCAGGGTCGTGCCACCATTCCAAGAGTCCCCCAGATGTGTCAGTCCATTCCAGAGGAACCTGTTTTCCCTGCACTGCCTTGACGTTTAAGCCAAGGATCGACTCCCACCACGTGTGCACGTGGGACAGCCCTGTGGGAAAGCCTCGTGGGAAAGCCTCGTGGGAAAGACTCGAGGGAAAACCATGGATCCTTTGATCCATGCGGCGGACTGCGTGAAACTGCTGCTACAGCTCTGGAGGAAAGCGCAAGTGCATGCCCGCATTCGAGACGAGGACTGACTCCCCTGGGGAGACTCCAGAAGTACCCCAAGATCCATGTCAGCACTGGAGCGGAATCCTCAGGTTCCGGCCCCGACTCCACACAAGGTCTCAGGCCCCGGCATCGACGGGAGAGGAATCCCGAGAGGCCCCCGAGGAACTCGCATCGGGACTGGCCTTTCCTGAGGCCACCAGAGCGGGTCCCTGAGGTCCCCGTCGTAAGTCGAGAGCACCTGCCGCAACTCGAGAAAATCCAGGAGGTTTTGCCCTCCAGGCGAGATGAGGCCCATTTCCGCTGAGGCTTCTCGAGGCCAATCACATCTAACCACTGGAACTTCCAAAGGGTCCTTCTCACCATTGCTGCAACTCAAGAAGTTCCCCGACATACCCGTCTCCACTCGAGAGGAAGCAAGTGGTGTCCCGCACACATCCAGGGAAGCCCCGTTTCTGCCTCCTAGCTCGAGATGAGGGATCCTTTCCCTGTTTCGTAGAGAAAGAATTCCCGGCGTTCCCGTCGCATCTCAAGAGGAGGCGCTCTCCACAGGAAAGGCGAGAGGAACTCCAGGATCGTGACACCATTCCAAGAGTCCCCCAGATGTGTCAGTCCATTCCAGAGGAACCTGTTTTCCCTGCACTGCCTTGACGTTCAAGCCGAGGATCGAGTCCCACCACGTGTGCACGTGGGACAGCCCTGTGGGAAAGCCTCGTGGGAAAGCCTCGTGGGAAAGACTCGAGGGAAAACCATAGATCCTTTGATCCACGCGGCGGACTGCGTGACACTGCTGCTACCGCTCTGGAGGAAAGCGCAAGTGCATGCCCGCATTCGAGACGAGGACTGACTCCCCTGGGGAGACTCCAGAAGTACCCCAAGATCCATGTCAGCACTGGAGAGGAATCCTCAGGTTCCGGCCCCGACTCCACACAAGGTCTTAGGCCCCGGCATCGACGGGAGAGGAATCCCCAGAGGAACTCGCATGGGGACTGGCCTTTCCTGATTTCACCATAGCGGGTCCCTGAGGTCCTTGTCGTAAGTCGAGAGCACCTGCCGCAACTCGAGAAAACCCAGGAGGTTTTGCCCTCCAGGCGAGATGAGGCCCATTTCCGATGAGGCTTTTCGAGGCCAATCACATCTAACCACTGGAACTTCCAAAGGGTCCTTCACACCCTTGCTGCAACTCAAGAAGATCCCCGACATACCCGTCTCCACTCGAGAGGAAGCACGTGGGGTCCCGCACACATCCAGGGGAGCCCCGTTACCGCCTCCTAGCTCGAGATGAGGGATCCTTTCCCTGTTTCGTAGGGAAAGAATTCCCGGCGTTCCCGTCGCATCTCAAGAGGAGGCGCTCTTCACAGGAAATGCGAGAGGAACTCCAGGGTCGTGCCACCATTCCAAGAGTCCCCCAGATGTGTCAGTCCATTCCAGAGGAACCTGTTTTCCCTGCACTGCCTTGACGTTCAAGCCGAGGATCGAGTCCCACCACGTGTGCACGTGGGACAGCCCTTGGGAAAGCCTCGTGGGAAAGCCTCGTGGGAAAGACTCGAGGGAAAACCATAGATCCTTTCATCCACGCGGCGGACTGCGTGACACTGCTGCTACCGCTCTGGAGGAAAGCGCAAGTGCATGCCCGCATTCGAGACTAGGACTGACTCCCCTGGGGAGACTCCAGAAGTACCCCAAGATCCATGTCAGCACTGGAGAGGAATCCTCAGGTTCCGGCCCCGACTCCACACAAGGTCTTAGGCCCCGGCATCGACGGGAGAGGAATTCCCAGAGGCCCCCGAGGAACTCGCATGGGGACTGGCCTTTCCTGAGGCCACCAGAGCGGGTCCCTGAGGTCCCCGTCGTAAGTCGAGAGCACCTGCCGCAACTCGAGAAAATCCAGGAGGTTTTGCCCTCCAGGCGAGATGAGGCCCATTTCCGCTGAGGCTTCTCGAGGCTAATCACGTCTAACCACTGGAACTTCCAAAGGGTCATTCACACCCTTGCTGCAACTCAAGAACTTCCCCGACATACCCGTCTCCACTCGAGAGGAAGCACGTGGGGTCCCGCACACATCCAGGGGAGCCCCGTTTCCGCCTCCTAGCTCGAGATGAGGGATCCTTTCCCTGTTTCGTAGGGAAAGAATTCCCGGCGATCCCGTCGCATCTCAAGAGGAAGCGCTCTCCACAGGAAAGGGGAGAGGAACTCCAGGGTCGTGCCACCATTCCAATAGACCCCCAGATGTGTCAGTCCATTCCAGAGGAACCTGTTTTCCCTGCACTGCCTTGACGTTCAAGCCGAGGATCGACTCCCACCACGTGTGCACGTGAGACAGCCCTGTGGGAAAGCCTCGTGGGAAAGCCTCGTGGGAAAGACTCGAGGGAAAACCATACATCCTTTGATCCACGCGGCGGACTGCGTGACACTGCTTCTACCGCTCTTGAGGAAAGCGCAAGTGCATGCCCGCATTCGAGACGAGGACTGACTCCCCTGGGGAGACTCCAGAAGTACCCCAAGATCCATGTCAGCACTGGAGAGGAATCCTCAGGTTCCGGCCCCGACTCCACACAAGGTCTTAGGCCCCGGCATCGACGGGAGAGGAATCCCCAGAGGAACTCGCATGGGGACTGGCCTTTCCTGAGGCCACCAGAGCGGGTCCCTGAGGTCCCCGTCGTAAGTCGAGAGCACCTGCCGCAACTCGAGAAAATCCAGGAGGTTTTGCCCTCCAGGCGAGATGAGGCCCATTTCCGCTGAGGCTTCTCGAGGCCAATCACATCTAACCACTGGAACTTCCAAAGGGTCCTTCACAGCCTTGCTGCAACTCAAGAAGATCCCCGACATACCCGTCTCCACACGAGAGGAAGCACGTGGGGTCCCGCACACATCCAGGGGAGCCCCGTTTCCGCCTCCTAGCTCGAGATGAGGGATCCTTTCCCTGTTTCGTAGGGAAGAATTCCCGGCGTTCCCGTCGCATCTCAAGAGGAGGCGCTCTCCACAGGAAAGGCGAGAGGAACTCCAGGGTCGTGCCACCATTCCAAGAGTCCCCCAGATGTGTCAGTCCATTCCAGAGGAACCTGTTTTCCCTGCACTGCCTTGACGTTCAAGCCGAGGATCGACTCCCACCACGTGTGCACGTGGGACAGCCCTGTGGGAAAGCCTCGTGGGAAAGCCTCGTGGGAAAGACTCGAGGGAAAACCATAGATCCTTTGATCCACGCAGCGGACTGCGTGACACTGCTTCTTCCGCTCTGGAGGAAAGCGCAAGTGCATGCCCGCATTCGACACGAGGACTGACTCCCCTGGGGAGACTCCAGAAGTACCCCAAGATCCATGTCAGCACTGGAGAGGAATCCTCAGGTTCCGGCCCCGACACCACACAAGGTCTTAGGCCCCGGCATCGACGGGAGAGGAATCCCGAGACGCCCCCGAGGAACTCGCATGGGGACTGGCCTTTCCTGAGGCCACCAGAGCGGGTCCCTGAGGTCCCCGTCGTAAGTCGAGAGCACCTGCCGCAACTCGAGAAAATCCAGGAGGTTTTGCCCTCCAGGCGAGATGAGGCCCATTTCCGCTGAGGCTTCTCGAGGCCAATCACATCTAACCACTGGAACTTCCAAAGGGTCCTTCACACCATTGCTGCAACTCAAGAAGTTCCCCGACATACCCGTCTGCACTCGAGAGGAAGCACGTGGGCTCCCGCACACATCCAGGGGAGCCCCGTTTCCGCCTCCTAGCTCGAGATGAGGGATCCTTTCCCTGTTTCGTAAGGAAAGAATTCCCGGCGTTCCCATCGCATCTCAAGAGGAGGCGCTCTCCACAGGAAAGGCGAGAGGAACTCCAGGGTCGTGCCACCATTCCAAGAGACCCCCAGATGTGTCATTCCATTACAGAGGAACCTGTTTTCCCTGCACTGCCTTGATGTTCAAGCCGAGGATCGACTCCCACCACGTGTGCACGTGGGACAGCCCTGTGGGAAAGCCTCGTGGGAAAGCCTCGTGGGAAAGACTCGAGGGAAAACCATAGATCCTTTGATCCACGCGGCGGACTGCGTGACACTGCTGCTACCGCTCTGGAGGAAAGCGCAAGTGCATGCCCGCATTCGAGACGAGGACTGACTCCCCTGGGGAGACTCCAGAAGTACCCCAAGATCCATGTCAGCACTGGAGAGGAATCCTCAGGTTCCGGCCCCGACTCCACAGAAGGACTTAGGCCCTGGCATCGACGGGAGAGGGATCCCGAGAGGCCCCCGAGGAACTCGCATGGGGACTGGCTTTTCCTGAGGCCACCAGAGCGGGTCCCTGAGGTCCCCGTCGTAAGTCGAGATCACCTGCCGCAACTCGAGAAAATCCAGGAGGTTTTGCCCTCCAGGCGAGATGAGGCTCATTTCCGCTGAGGCTTCTCGAGGCTAATCACGTCTAAACACTGGAACTTCCAAAGGGTCCTTCACACCCTTGCTGCAACTCAAGAAGTTCCCCGACATACCCGTCTCCACTCGAGAGGAAGCACGTGGGGTCCCGCACACATCCAGGGGAGCCCCGTTTCCGCCTCCTAGCTCGAGATGAGGGATCCTTTCCCTGTTTCGTAGGGAAAGAATTCCCGGCGTTCCCGTCGCATCTCAAGAGGAGGCGCTCTCCACAGGAAAGGCGAGAGGAACTCCAGGGTCGTGACACCATTCCAAGAGTCCCCCAGATGTGTCAGTCCATTCCAGAGGAACCTGTTTTCCCTGCACTGCCTTGACGTTCAAGCCGAGGATCGACTCCCACCACGTGTGCACGTGGGACAGCCCTGTGGGAAAGCCTCGTGGGAAAGCCTCGTGGGAAAGACTCGAGGGAAAACCATAGATCCTTTGATCCACGCGGCGGACTGCGTGACACTGCTGCTACCGCTCTGGAGGAAAGCGCAAGTGCATGCCCGCATTCGAGACGAGGACTGACTCCCCTGGGGAGACTCCAGAAGTACCCCAAGATCCATGTCAGCACTGGAGAGGAATCCTCAGGTTCCGGCCCCGACTCCACACAAGGTCTTAGGCCCCGGCATCGACGGGAGAGGAATCCCGAGAGGCCCCCGAGGAACTCGCAAGGGGACTGGCCTTTCCTGAGGCCACCAGAGCGGGTCCCTGAGGTCCCCGTCGTAAGTCGAGAGCACCTGCCGCAACTCGAGAAAATCCAGGAGGTTTTGCCCTCCAGGCGAGATGAGGCCCATTTCCGCTGAGGCTTCTCGAGGCCAATCACATCTAACCACTGGAACTTCCAAAGGGTCCTTCACACCATTGCTGCAACTCAAGAAGTTCCCCGACATACCGGTCTCCACTCGAGAGGAAGCACGTGGGGTCCCGCACACATCCAGGGGAGCCCCGTTTCCGCCTCCTAGCTCGAGATGAGGGATCCTTTCCCTGTTTCGTAGGGAAAGAATTCCCGGCGTTTCCGTCGCATCTCAAGAGGAGGCGCTCTTCACAGGAAAGGCGAGAGGAACTCCAGGGTCGTGCCACCATTCCAAGAGTCCCCCAGATGTGTCAGTCCATTCCACAGGAACCTGTTTTCCCTGCACTGCCTTGACGTTCAAGCCGAGGATCGACTCCCACCACGTGTGCACGTGGGACAGCCCTGTGGGAAAGCCTCGTGTGATAGCCTCGTGGGAAAGACTCGAGGGAAAACCATAGATCCTTTGATCCACGCGGCGGACTGTGTGACACTGCTGCTACCGCTCTGGAGGAAAGCGCAAGTGCATGCCCGAATTCGAGACGAGGACTGACTCCCCTGGGGAGACTCCAGAAGTACCCCAAGATCCATGTCAGCACTGGAGAGGAATCCTCAGGTTCCGGCCCCGACTCCACACAAGGTCTTAGGCCCCGGCATCGAGGGGAGAGGAATCCCGAGACGCCCCCGAGGAACTCGCATGGGGACTGGCCTTTCCTGAGGCCACCAGAGCGGGTCCCTGAGGTCCCCGTCGTAAGTCGAGAGCACCTGCCGCAACTCGAGAAAATCCAGGAGGTTTTGCCCTCCAGGCGCGATGAGGCCCATTTCCGCTGAGGCTTCTCAAGGCTAATCACGTCTAACCACTGGAACTTCCAAAGGGTCCTTCACAACCTTGCTGCAACTCAAGAAGTTCCCCGACATACCCGTCTCCACTCGAGAGGAAGCACGTGGGTCCCGCACACATCCAGGGGAGCCCCGTTTCCGCCTCCTAGCTCGAGATGAGGGATCCTTTCCCTGTTTCGTAGGGAAAGAATTCCCGGCGTTCCCGTCGCATCTCAAGAGGAGGCGCTCTCCACAGGAAAGGCGAGAGGAACTCCAGGGTCGTGCCACCATTCCAAGAGTCCCCCAGATGTGTCAGTCCATTCCAGAGGAACCTGTTTTCCCTGCACTGCCTTGACGTTCAAGCCAAGGATCGACTCCCACCACGTGTGCACGTGGGACAGCCCTGTGGGAAAGCCTCGTGGGAAAGCCTCGTGGAAAAGACTCGAGGGAAAACCATAGATCCTTTGATCCACGCGGCGGACTGCGTGACACTGCTGCTACCGCTCTGGAGGAAAGCCCAAGTGCATGCCCGCATTCGAGACGAAGACTGACTCCCCTGGGGAGACTCCAGAAGTACCCCAAGATCCATGTCAGCACTGGAGAGGAATCCTCAGGTTCCGACCCCGACTCCACACAAGGACTTAGGCCCCGGCATCGACGGGAGATGAATCCCCAGATGCCCCCGAGGAACTCGCATGGGGACTGGCCTTTCCTGAGGCCACCAGAGCGGGTCCCTGAAGTCCCCGTCGTAAGTCGAGAGCACCTGCCGCAACTCGAGAAAATCCAGGAGGTTTTGCCCTCCAGGAGAGATGAGGCCCATTTCCGCTGAGGCTTCTCGAGGCTAATCACGTCTAACCACTGGAACTTCCAAAGGGTCCTTCACACCCTTGCTGCTACTCAAGAAGTTCCCCGACATACCATTCTCCACTCGAGAGGAAGCACGTGGGTCCCGCACACATCCAGGGGAGCCCCGTTTCTGCCTCCTAGCTCGAGATGCGGGATCCTTTCCCTGTTTCGTTGGAAAAGAATTCCCGGCATTCCCGGCGCATCTCAAGAGGAGGCGCTCTCCACAGGAAAGGCGAGAGGAACTGAAGGGTCGCGCCACCATTCCAAGAGTCCCCCAGATGTGTCAGTCCATTCCAGAGGAACCTGTTTTCCCTGCACTGCCTTGACGTTCAAGCCGAGGATCGATTCCCACCACGTGTGCACGTGGGACAGCCCTATGGGAAAGCGTCGTGGGTAAGCCTCGTGGGAAAGACTCGAGGGAAAACCATAGATCCTTTGATCCACGCGGCGGACTGCGTGACACTGCTGCTACCGCTCTGGAGGAAAGCGCAAG